>NC_143529.1:7458665-8097928 GCF_031878675.1 Megascapheus bottae | reverse complement strand
TGGTGTGCACAAGACAGAAAAAAAAAAACAGAAAAAAATTTTCATGCCACTGTCATCTGGATATATCTACTTTATATAATTACATTTAAGTTGCACTTTTGCCTTTTTATTTCCATTTGAGGACCTCTTTTATCATCTGGCCAACTGGGAAAGACAAAGCACTGTTGGTGCCAGAGCAACAGCACTCTGGTAGGGGGCTGGCTGGCTGTGAATTGACGTGGCATGGAAATTCTCCACTAAGTTGCAGCAGCTTGAGTATTTCTCTGAGATCAAGCCCTGCCTCAGAATCTGTAGCTAAATCATGGGCTCAGGAACTTTGCACAAAAATGGACAGAAAAAGTCTTCAGCTCCTTCTTTGGAGCCTGATGTTTTCTGGCTGGATTTCGATGGCTCAGCTGAAAACCCAATCAAAGCAGTGAAGTCTGTAACTTTCTTTTCGCAGCTTAACAACAGAATTTGCTGGTCTCCCTCTCCTGTCCTGCAGTTTAATTCCTCACAGACTTTGCCATGGGGTGTGGACTTCGAAAGCTGGAAGACCCTGATGATAGCAGTCCTGGAAAAATATTTTCTACCCTGAAGAGATCACAAGTGGAAACAAAGACGGAATTTGCTTACGAATATGTATTACTGGATTTTACATTACAAGGTACCTTTTGCTTCTCTTTTAGCTGTGAAATCTTTCCAAAATAATAGACGACTAATTGTTTTTAATGTTGACTTACAAATTCTTGAACTGTTCATCACAGTCAGATTGTATAACCCATCTAATAGTAGTGCTTTGTTTCTTATTTTGGATTTTTGCTTTCTTGTATTTGCTTATTTCTTTCTGGATAATTTTTTTCTTTCTGTTTCTTTTCTTTTTTTCTTGTAAAACAACTCCTGTGCATCTTATAAAATTAGGGAAGCTACTTGGAAATGTTTCTTTTGTTTTTAAATCAAATGCTAATTTGTGGAAGAGTTTGCAGAGAATGCTTGATTTAAAGACCAAATATCTATATCCTTAATGACAGCTTGTGTTTTGAAAGGGATTTCAAAAGCCCGGGAGACGGCACCGTGTAGGCAATATTACCCAGATCAAATTGGGGAAGATTGTGTTCTGAGACAAATTTGAGGTTACTAACTGTGTGGAATTGTGTGATTGTGTCACTTGCTTGCTATTTTTTGACCCAACTAAAATACAGTATAACAGAAAAAAAAAAAACAGAAGAAGAAAAAAAAAGTTGTTTTTTGTAACACACTTCCTTTGCTCTGTGCCCTGTCTGGAACAGAGTTTCTCTGTTCCAGAAAGTTGGAAACACAAATAAACAAGCCCAGATGGCAGCTCCATGGAGGGGACGGAGGTAGCTCTACTTCACAAATACTCTGCCTCTTTCCTTTTGGGAACTCTGAGTCCTGGACAAAAAGAGAGAGAGAAAGAGAGAGAGAGAGAGAGAGAGAGAGAGAGAGAGAGAGAGAGAGAGAGAGAGAGAGAGAGAGAGAGAGAGAGAGAGAGGGAGAGAGAGAGAGAGAGAGAGAGAGAGAGAGAGAGAGAGAGAGAGAGAGAGAGAGAGAGAGAGGAGAGGTTTTTTTTAAAGAACTGTATCTTTAATTATGGAATTTATGGAAGTAAGTTGCTTATTGTTAAGATACTAGGTACTAGTATTTTAAGTTTTTATAACAAACATGTTTAATTGTCACAAATCTAACAGAAAGTTTACTCTAACTAAATTAGCATGTTGGATATTGTCTTAACTTTTTTTTAGTTGAACATATTTATTTCTCCATCTCCATTCCTGTCTCTGCATTTCTCTCTGTCTGTCTCTTTGCCTTCTCTGTGTCTCTCCCTCCCTCTCTCTCTGTCTCTCTTTCCCCCCAGCTTGCTCTAGAAACAGTGCATCTTTGTGTAAGAAGCAAGGGTAGTCCATTTTTCTTTGTCAAAAATTGAGCTGGCCAGTAAACAAACTCCCTTCCTGAAATATACCACAAATCTGTACACACACACACACACACACACACACACACACACACACGCATCCCACATATACATACATATATACTTTGAACATTTTAACATTCCTGTTTCCATCTAAGACTAAGGCTACCCAAAGGAAAAATATATTTCTTTTTAATCATGTCGGTTAAAATGGATTAAGATAATGATGCTAATCAGGAAAAGTAACCGATAATCCGATTTTCTATAGTATTTGAGAAAATATTTATAATATGGTAGTTTTCAAAATAGTGACTGACCCTGCTTTTACTTATCAGTTGGACTAGTGTCTGTAAATCATGGGACACAAAAACATATTCTCCTGAAACCTTCAACTTTGTCTATTCATAAAATTTGAGCCAGAACCATTTTGCGGTGTACTTCTCAATACTGTGCATAATCCAGCCTAGGTTTGTAGTTAGAGGAACTTGAGGTTGGTCTGATTCGTCTCTTTCTCCCAATGTCAACATCTTCAATGTATGGATATAAACTCCCTCATCCTTGAACCAAGATTTACCATTTGATTCCAAAGTCATTTTGGTTTTCTCATTGTCAGACCCTCTTTTATCTGTAAAGGGAGTATAAGTTTTCACTCCAGGTGTGTGAAAGATGTAACTGTGAATTCCTCTGTAAGATGTAAATACAAGCATATCATATGAATGTGAACACATGACACAGGCACATGTTTTAAAGTTGCATCTGGTTCCTATTTGGTTCAGGCGCCTAGTCTCCTAGTTAGTGCTTCATCTCTCTCTCTAGTTCTTCCACATGGTTTGGCTTGGGGCTTTTGTTTGCCTGTTTTTGGTCTGTGCCTTTGCCTTTGCTTTAGAAGCCAGGATGTGAGCACAGCCCAGTTCCAAAGCCCCCTTCCTGGTCATGTCTTTCCGAACTCTCTCCACTTTTAGTTTTGATGGTCACCTGCCTGTCCCATGGCTACAGGAGTGAGTGTGGGATAGGTTCAAAAACTCCAACCCTCTGTTTGGCACTGACAATTCCATGCTGGGACTCTGGAAGAAATGAGTAAGTGTTAGCTCCTGCCACTGGTTTGTCAGAGGCCACCATGCAGTGAGCAACCCTGGTGGAAATGAAGTGGCCTGGTGCCAGCTGTGTGTGCGTCTTCTGTTACTCCCCTCGGACCTTTCCAAACAGAGGCTACAAAACAGAATAAAATGCCTTGGAGCCAGGAGGGGAACTTGAAAACTTTCCAGTCCCTGTGGTTATATGGTAGTTTTAATTATCTTTAACAACTTGTTTTCCATTTAATTCTACCTTTCTTCCCACCCTCCCCAGTCACAACTTCAAAAAATATATACTTTAGGAGAATGGTAATACTATTTCTATTGTGAGGAAGAAGGTTTATAAATGTATTCACTTGTGACCCTCTTCTGCCTTCCAGCAAACAGAGCAGAATGTGCTCTCTCTCTCCTCCTCTGAACTCAGATCCTATAGGAAACTTTTTGGCCAACTTGTTGGGGTTACTACAAATTTCTTCTTTTATCGCTGGAATATGATAATTATTATTTACATGTCCACTTCACAGATTCATATACTTTTTTTTCTTATCCTGAATGAATCACTCATTCATTCAAGCATAACTTGATATGTAATCCCTGTTAATACTGATTTTTCTGGAAATTGTAGATGGTAAAAGAAATTAAAAATATAACTCTTTCTTTTGTGTGTGTGTGGGTCATGGGGCTTGAATTCTAGGCCTGGGCACTGTCCCTAAGCTCTTCAGCTCAAGGCTACCGCCCTACCCCTGAGCCACAGCCCCATTTCTAGTCTTCTAGTGATTAATTGGAGATAATAGTCTCTCCATCTTCAGAGGCCAGCCTGGCTTTCAACTGCAACCCTCAGATCTCAGCCTCCTGGATAGCTACAAAGGGGTTTTGCTGGTGGTGGTGGTGGTCATGGGGCTTGAACTCAGAGCCTACTGCTGCCCCGGAGCACTTTATGCTCTAGTCTAGCACTCTACCACTGAGCCATGGTTCCACTTCCCTTTTTTGGTGGTTAATTAGAGATAAGAATCCCACAGATTTTCCCGCATAGGCTGGCTTTGAACCACAATCCCCAGATCTCAGCTGAGTATCTAGGATTACATGTGTGAGCCACCAGCACCCAGTTGAAAAGCATTTTGAACAGTAGTTCAAACACTACTGAACAAGTACAGAGATATGTTTTAAGAAGGTTGTGGGGTCACAGTGGGAGAGATGGAGGCAAGAAAAAAAGTCAAAAGACTGCTTTCCATCATTACCAAGGGTAACTATAAGGATGGAATGGAATAGGTAGACACAAGCGATATTAAGAAAGAAGCACTTAGCTTATGACTGACTAAATATAAAGGGCCAGAAAGAATAAGGAACCCAGGATAACTTCCCAGTTCTGAGCCTGAGCACCTGTGGAAATAATGATGCCTGAGTAGCCAGGGGTGCCTCCTGAAGGGGATGAACCAAAAGCAGTTCCAGGGCATGCATGGTTCGTCTGGAGGGGCAGTGAGCTTCTGGCAGAGGAAGCCATACTGGCGCAGCTGGATGTGGTGCCTTTGTGAGGAACTTGGAAATGAAGTCTGGCAGTTTCTGGGTTTTGATTTTTTTTTGCATCATTGGAATTTGAACTCAGAGCTTTATAAGAGTGTCACTGGACTGAAAGCCTTCAAATCTCAGTCTCTGAAGTCACTGGGATTTTGGACATGAGCCACAGTACCCAGTGGTTAAAAAAGGAATCTAGACAGATGTCAGTGTCTTGAACAATTTTGTGAAAAGCTATCAATAACAATGACAAAGTAAAAACACTAGGACCTAAAGACTAATGCAAAAAGTAATGGATAGTGGGGCTAGGAGTTTGGCCTAGTGGTAGAGTGCTTGCCTAGCATGCACGAAGACCCAGGTTCGATTCCTCGGTACCACATACATAGAAAAAAAAGGTGGAAGTGGTGCTGAGGCTCAAGTGGTAGAGCTCTAGCCTTGAGAAAGTCTAAGGACAGTGCTCAGGCCCTGAGCTCAAGCCCAGGACTGGCAAAAAAAAAAAAAAAGTAATAGATAGTGCTGGCAGTTTGGCCTAGTGGTAGCATGCTCACCTAGCATGCTCACCTAGCATTCGATTCTTTGGTACCACATACACAGGAAAAGCCGAAAGTAGCACTGCAGCTCAAGTGGCAGAGCACTAGCCTTATGCAAAAAATGTCTAAGGACAGTGCCCAGGCCTTGAGTTCGAGCCCCAGGGCTGGCAAAAAAAAAAAGTCTTCTTAGGCTTTGCCAGGAGTTTGTCCTAGTGGTAGAGTTCTTGCCCAGCATGCACCAAGACCCAGGTTTGATTCCTCCGTACCACATACATAGAAAAAAGCTTGAAGTGGCTCAAGTGGTAGAGCTCTAGCCTTGAAAAAGTCCAAGGACAGTGCCCAGGCCCTCAGTTCAAGCCCCAGGACTGGCAAAAAAAAATGGTTAGTTTTAAATATTAGAGAATTTTCAGGAAGGATGAAGGTAGTGCATTGTAGTTAATGCACTAAAACATCAACAGGACGTGAGTAGAATATATAATCAGAAATATGAATTCAAAAGAAAGAAGAAGAGGGGGCATGACAGGTCATGTCTAAAATCCCAACACTTAGGCTTAGCACAGAGGTTTAGGCAGGCAAATCATGTTTTCAAGCCTGGACCACATAGTGAAACTGTCTCAAAAGAAAAATGGAAGAGCTGGGCAACAGTGGCTCAGGATTGTAATCTTAGCTAATCAGGAGGCTGAGATCTAAGAATCAGAATTCCAAGCCAGCCCATGGAAGGAAAGCCCATGAGATTCTTTTCGCCATTACTCCTGAAAAGCCAGAAAAGGACCTGTGGCTCAAATTGTAGAGCTCTGGCCTTCAGCACAAAAGTTCAGAGACAGTACCCAGTCCCTGAATTCAAGCTTTAGGATTAGCGCAAAAAGAAAAGATGAGGAGAGAAGAGGAGACAGAGAAACAAGAAGGAAAGAGGGAAGGAAGGAAGGAAGGAAGGGAGGGAGGGAGGGAGGGAGGGAGGGAGGGAGGGAGGGAGGGAGGAAAAAGGAAAAAAAGAAAATGATGAAAGAAAGAGGGGCCAGAAGTTTGACCAAGTGGTAGAATGTCAATCCAGGTTTTATTCCTCGGTACCTCATACATAGAAAAAGCCAGAAATTGTGTTGTGGCTCAAGTGGTAGAGCTCTAGCCTTGAGAAACTCCAAGGACAGTGCTCAGGCCCTGAGCTGTAAACCCCTAGGCTGGCAAAAATAAATAAATAAATTAAAGAAGAAGAAGAAGAAGAAGAAGGAAGGAAGGAAGGAAGGAAGGAAGGAAGGAAGGAAGGAAAGAAAGAAAGAAAGAAAGAAAGAAAGAAAGAAAGAAAGAAAGAAAGAAAGAAAGACTGGCAGGCAAGAAAGAAGGGAGTGTAGGAGAATGGGAGGAAGGAAGGAGAGACAGAGGGGAGGGAGGGAGGAGAGGAAGGAAGGGACAGAAGGGGGGAAAGGAGTGATGAAGGAGGGGAGGGAGAAAGAAAAAAAGGACAAATGAAAGGGAAAACAGGAAGAAATAGATGTTCTGCTAATATTTTTCTCTATATCAATCTAGTAATTTCTTGGGAAATTCACCAAGCAGTTGAATTGTTTTCAAATGCAAAGGGCTACATAAAAAGAAATGCATTTAAAAAGTGATTGAGTCAACAGGGCACCAGTGACTCACCCCTACAATTCTAACTTCTCAGGAGACTGAGATCTAGGATCTCAGATCAAAGCCACCCTGGGCAGAAAAGTCTATTGTCCAATGACCCACTCAGAACCCAAAAGTGGCACACTGGCTCTAGTGGTGGATCTAGCCTTTAGCACAAAGAGGGTAAGGGACAACCCCCGGCCCTGAGTTCAAGCCCAGTGATCAAAAGAATGGGGAAAAAAATTGAATCCATTTAAGTGTCAAAATAGTGCCTGTAGCTAGGTGCTGGTGGCTCATGCTACTGAAATCTGAAGATTTTGGTTCAAAGCCAGCCTGGGCAGAAAAGTCCATGATTCTCATATCTAATAAAGTACTCAGATAAAGCCAGAAGTGGTGCTGATTCAAGTGGTAGAATGCTTGACCACGAAGAAGCTCAGAGACAATACCCAGGCCCTGAGTTCAAGCCCCATGACCAGAAAAAAAAGTCCTTGTTATGAAACCTCCTCTTCCTTTCTTTTTTTCTTTTTTAATCCCCAGTTCTGGGGCTCAAAGCCAGGGCCTTATGCCAGCAAGGCAAATGTTATACCCCTGAGCAGTGTCTCTTAGCCCTCCTTTCCACTAGATGTTAAAAATACATAAAGAGGTCCATTATGTTTGAAATTGTGAGATTATTTTTGCTGAGAAAAACAACAAAACCTCACAAATCCAAACTATTGTGGGAAAGAAAGATTCCATTCTGTATGGGAAGAGGAAGGACTCTAATAATAGCAGAGTTGACCCACTTTTTAAAAAAAAAAATGTATGCTAGACAACAATACATTTACAGATCTGTCTGCTCTCTACAAAAAATTGGAGTGGTTGTTCTCCCACGTCTGCTCCTTAGATAGACATTTATTATTTGAATGGATTACTCACTTTGCCCCTCTATGCCAAAAACTAGGATACAAGCTAAATAAAATTCTAAGGACCATCCCTGAGGGAAACTGCAAATAAACACACAGCTGCAATGATACATATCTCAGGAGCCCGAGATCTGAGGATCATGGTTCAAAACCAACCTGGGTGGGAAAGTGCATGAGACTCTTAGCTCCGATGAATGGCCAAAATGGTAGACAGCAGTCTATGGTTCAAATGGTAGAGTAACAGCCCTGAGAAGAGAAGAAAAAACAAAAATCCATGTATCTACTTAGCTGAAGAGACACCCAAAAGAAATGTGTGTGTGTGTGTGTGTGTGTGTGTGTGTGTGTGTGTGTGTGTGTACCGTGTGACCCATACAAGGGTGTCCACAGAATCATCTGTAACACCCTGAACTTGTGAACACCGAGATCTCCTAAGAACAAGAGAGCAGAAAAACAAATAAATGGTGGAATGCTCACACAAGGGGACCTTGTGCAACGGAAGGCAGCTCAGGATTTCTGGAAAAAGGCTAGATTGTAAACACTTCTGGCTTAGTGAGCCATGTGCTTTCAATCACAGCGCCTGAGCCCCGCCATGGCCAGAGCAGAGCAGTCAAAGAGGACAGAGAATCAAGCAAGCTGCGGCCATCCTCACACCTACTACCCTGCAGTGGTATGGAACTCCAGCCACATAGCACCCATGGGAGAGGCCTGGGGTAGGGTGTGGAGAAGAGACACGAGCCCTCACTCAGGCACGCACATGCACAGACACAGAAGTAGATACTGTGGACCCCTTTCCAAGCAGGGCAAGACCCTGGCTCAGTCTCCAGCACGACAGAAAGCAACTAACTCAACTACAATTCTCAGGGTTGCATTCTGGGGTGGTAAACTAAAAAGACAAACAAGGAAATGATTGCCATAAAAGTCACGGTGGTAACGGGGGTGGAGAGACGAGGAATTGCCACTGGGAAGGGTGAAATGAAGCCTGCTACAGTGCTAGCCAATTCCTTTCTCCCTCTTTTTTTTTTTTTCCAGTCCTGGGCCTTGAACTCAGGGTCTGAGCACTGTTCTTGAGCTTTCCCAAGGCTAGAGCTCTACCACTTGAGCTACAGCACTATTTCCAGCTTTTTCTATGTATGTGGTACCAAGGAATCGAAACCTAGGCCAAACTCCTGGCCCTGTCTCTGTCTCTGTCTCTCTGTCTCTCTGTCTCTCTCTCTGTGTGTGTCTCTCTCTGTCTCTCTCTGTCTCTGTCTCTCTGTCACTCTCTCTCTCTCCCTCTCTCCCTATGTCCCCTCTCTCTCTCTCTCCCTCTCTCCCTCCCTCTCCTCTCTCCCTCTCCTCTCTCCCTCTCCTCTCTCCCTCTCCTGTTTTCTCCTCTCTCCCTCTCTTCCCTCTCCTCTCTCTCTCTCCTGTTTTCTCCTCTCTCCCTCTCTTCCCTCTCCTCTTTCTCTTCCTCTCTCCCTTCTCCTAGCTCTCTCCCTCTCTCCCCCCTCTTTTCCCTCCCTCCTCTCTCCTGCTCTTTCATTTCTCCCTCTCTTTCCCTCTTCCCTCTCTCCCTTCTCTCCTCTTTTTTCTCTCTCTCCTCTCCCCTCCTCTTTCATCTCTCCCTCTCTCTCCCTCTTCCCTCTCTCCCTTCTCTTCTCTCTCTCCTCTCCTCTCCTTTTTCCTCTCTCCTCTCTCTCTTCTCTCCTCTTTCTTCAGGACTGGGGCTTGGACCTCATGTTCTTGCTTGGTTTTTTTGTTCAAGGCTGGCTCTCTGCCACTTGAACCACATCTCCAACTTCGAGCTTTTGCTGGTTAAATGAAGGTAAGAGTTTCTTAGATTTGTCTACTTGGGCTGCTTTTGAACCCCAGTCCTCAGACCCCAGCCTTCTAAGCAGCTATGATTATAAATGTGAGCCACTAGCACCTGGCTCTACCTTCTACCTTTTTGACAGATGGTGAGTAGTTTTGCATGTGCTTTGTGTTCGTCCCCTGTAGTGTATTGCATTCCTGCACATACTCCCCACCACTGCAAAAAAATAAATAAAATAAAAGTAAAGTAAAAATGCTGGTTAAAAGAAAGGACTAAGAACAGAATAGAATTAAAGCAGACAAGCCTGCAGACAATAAATCCAAAGACCTAGGCTTGGGAGGAAATGCAATGGAAACTGCACAGGAAACAGAAGGTGAGGAGCACAACAGTGGGACACAGCAGTGAAATGGGCTGCCGGAGGCTGGGCCTGTCATAACTGCCCTGTCCCTACCTGCCTGAGCCTGTCATAACTGCCCTGTCCCTACCTGCCTGCCAGAATGCCCCGTGCAGCTCCTCAGAGTCTCACTGCAGTTACGTCTATTAGCAAGGGGCTTCCAGGTGATCACTGAAGTGTCACAATGAAAATGCTGTTTATTCAAGTAAGCCAATATCCCTGGTTATTTAAAACATTTAATGAGTAGACTAATCAGCGACTCTTTTCAATGCCCATACATTAAATGACTTAACTTACCATGGTCTAAATGCTTTTGCTCATCTCCTGCATGAATTTTCACAAATCCTGAAATAATATGATCCAAATCACTGAACTTTTACTTTCCCAGAGGTGCTAGAATATTCTGGCTCTCAACTCTTTCTGTCTGGGTTCAAGAGCAGCCTCATGCTTTACTAGCAATTTGGGAAAATTGCCCCATCTTTTTTTTCCTGAGTTTTTTTCCATCTGAGAATATTGTAATTCCTACTTAATAAGAATTTTGTAAGCGTTTTGGGTAGAGCAAGTGGTAGAGCATCTGGTTAGTAAGCACAAGACTGTGAGTTCAAACTACAAAAGAAAAACAAAGAAAGTTGGGTGCCAGTGTCTCATATTCTAATCCTAGCTACTCAGGAAGCTGAGATTTGAGGATCAATGTTTTTTATAAATAATTTTTATGGTAATTAATAGAAGGGTAACATTATATTCACCAGAGAGAAGGTGCATAACTTCACAAACATTGATATCCTTTCTCATGACATGGTCCCCATTTCCCTCCCACCCTCCCCCAGGTTATCTTGATTTTCCCCCTTCCCTATCCAATTTCAAATGACCAATTAAGCACATATAAAATATATCAGATAACGAGGTGAAATATTGTAACAATATGAGATAACCAAGGGATGGCAAAAGAGATGAGCAATAACATGGTACATTAAGGACAACAGTCACTCATTATATGGCTTTTGTTCCCTTATCCTGGAGGTCCTTACATTTAGTGTCGGACTATTTGGCCTAATGTCTCTAGATTTTTGTTCTATTGTAAATTGAGGATCAATGTTTAAAGCCAGCCCAGGCAGACAAATCCGTGAGATTCTTTTTTTTTTTAATTTTTTTACTGTGATTAATAGAAGGGTTACATTATATTCACCAGACAGAAGGTGCATTACTTCACAAACATTGATACCTTTCTCGTGACATGGTCCCCTTTCCCTCCGACCCTCCCCATGAGATTCTTATCTACAATTAATTAGAAAAAAGTCAGAAGTAGAGGTGTGGTTCAAGTAGTAGAGTACACCCTTGAGGGGAAGAAACTTAGGGACAGTGCCCAGACCCTGGTTCAAGCCCTAGGACTCACACACACACACACACACACACACACACACACACACACACACACACACACACAGAGGATTACATGAGCATTACATGAGCCAGGCATGGTTGCTCATGCCTGTAATCCTAGCTACTCAGGAGGCTGAGATCTGAGAATTGAGGTTCAAACTCCTATCTCCAATTAACCTCTAGAAAACAGGAAGTGGAGCTTGGCTCAAGGGTAACATGGTAGCCTTGAGCTGAAGAGCTCAGGGACAGTGCCCAGGCAGAGTTCAAGCCCCATGTTCTGCCAAAAAAAAAAAAAACAGGATTACATGAAAATTGATCATTTATCATGTCCTTATGTTTTTTAGATCTAGCTTCCACATGTGAGAGAAAGCATGCACCATTTGTCTCTCTGAGCTTGTCTTATCTCAGTATGATTTATTCTAGGTCTATCCATTTCCCTGCAAATTGCATAATATCATTCTTTCTAAGGGATGAATAGCATTCCATTGTGTGTATGTACCACATTTTTTGATTCACTCATTTATTGTAGGGCACCTGGGCTTTTTCCATAATTTGACTATTGTGCAGCAATGAATATGGATGTACAAGTGTCTTTACCATATTCTGGCTTGTGATAATCTGGGTAGATGGTTTGGCTGGGTCATAGAGATCTCATGTTCAGTTTTTTGAGGAACCTCCAAACCTCCTTTCAGAGTTGTTATACTAGTCTGCATTTCCACCAACAGTGCAATAAGATTCCTTCCCTGGCCTTCCCAACATCCCCTCCAGCATTTGTTGTCATTCTTGATGTTTGCCACTCTCGTTGGGATGAAACTGAATCTCAAAATTGTTTTGATTTGCACTTCCTTAATGGCCAGGGTTGTTGAACATTTCTTCCTGTGTCTATTTGCCATTCTTACTTCTTTTTCTGAGAAGTTTTTCTCCCGCTTCTTTGCCCATTTATTGATTGGTTTATTCATTTGGGAGAGGGAGTAATTTTCTACCTTTATGCAATAGTTTTGCATGTATGTCATCCTAACAGATGAATATTTTCAAGTTATCCTAATGAACCAAACATAGAAAGACATGATTGAGGTAGGTTTCTTGCCCTTAAAGAATTTTCAATCTAACAGTCAAGACAGACATCTGAATAAGTATTATCTAGTGGAATAATACACAGCACAGAGGAAAGAATTGGGGAGCTGAGGCTGAACTGGAAAAAAAATAAAGGCTAGTATCATGAAACAGAATGGCAGGTTCCAACACTCCTAGTAGCTCTGACATGACAAAGTAAGATATACAAGAAAGATGAGGGTGAAGTCTGATCTTTAGGCAGAGGCCAATGGAATGTTCTTTTACATCATGCTAAAACATTCCCTTATTGTATAGTATGCAATGCAATCCATTAAAAACTGATTTTCTTTAAGTTTTCATAGAATTAGTGCATAGTTTTTTTGTTTGTTTGTTTGGCTTTTTTGTCAGTTATGGGGCTTGAACTCTCTGAGCTTGGATGCTGTCCCTGAGCTCTTCAGCTCAAGGTTAGCACATTATTACTTTAAGCCACAGTGCCATTTCCAGTTTTCTGGTAGTTAATTGGATAAGAGTCTCACTGGCTTTCATGCCCAGTCTGGCTTTGAACTGTGACCCTTAGATCTCAGCCTTCTGAGCAGCTAGAATTATAGGCATGAGCCATCAGCACCTGGCAGTTCATAGTTTTAAAAAGTTTAACTTACATTTTATTCCCCAGTCATATTCCATCTTCTTTGATCCTTTTTCAGTTCCTTTGTCTCAAATTCAAGTCCAGATTCTAAAAAGAAAGGGATATGAATCCAGGGATGATTGTAGGGCTGGGATGTTTAACATTCATATGGACTGTCTCTTCAAAACCCAGGATTATTCTCTTTGCTTTTCTATTCCTAAAGATGAAGAAAATATATTAGAAGTAGAATATTAGTTTAAGTCCCAAGGAGTATGAAAATTAGAGGAAAGGATTTATCCTAGTTTGTATAACTCTTGTTAACTGCTCTGTTTTAGTTTCAAATGATCTGGATGCCCACAGATGGTGGATTTCTGTTCCATTGCGTGGGATTAATGTGACAGGAGACAGCCCTTCCTCTCACCCTTCCTCCTGTGTTCCTAACTAACTAACTTCCTGAGTTTAGGCAATCGGCTGCAGGTCAATCTCCAGCATTAAAAAAGAAAAGACAAAAAGAAAAGACACGATGAAAGTATACATCTGGGCTGGGAGTTTGGCCTAGTGGTTAAAGTGCTTGCCTAGCATGCACAAAGACCCAGGTTCAATTCCTTGGTACCACATACATACAAAAAAGCCAGACGTGGTGCTGAGGCTCAAGTGGTAGAGCTCTAGCCTTGAGAAAGTCCAAGGACAGTGCTCAGGCCCTGAGCTCAAGCCCAGGATAGGCAAAAAAAAAAAAAAAAAAGAAAGTATACATCTGCCAGTTCTATCCTTCCTTTTTCTTAAATAAGTTCAGAAAAATACATAACATGTGTTAGCATAATGTATTTGAGATTAAGTTACACAGCCATAAATAATGCAGAATTCAATCACGAGTGTGAGAATGTCTCTTCACTTTTGGTATTTCAGCTTCATCAAACCCAGAAGTCATCAAGATCAATTCCATTTTGGATATTGCAACAAAAGTGGAAGACTATTATCTTAAAGGATATATTGTTGGGGCCATTCATCCTGTTATACAACCTGTGGGACCCCGAAAACACCTACCAGCAAGTTACCTTTACAGGGTAGTTTTATCGCGCTTGAAATTAAGGTAAGCATAGTATGGCAAGAAAATAGTCAGGGGGGCCAGGAGTTTGGCCTACTGGTAGAGTGCTTGCCTAGCATGCACAAAGCCCTGGATTCAATTCCTTCTTACCATACACAGAAAAAGCTGGAAGTGGTGCTGTGGCTCAAGTGGTAGAGTGCTAGCCTTGAGAAAGCCCAAGTACAATAGCCAAGACCTGAGTTGAAGCCCCAGGACAAGAAAGTAAAGAAAGAAAGAAAGAAAGAAAGAAAGAAAGAAAGAAAGAGAGAGAGAGAGAGAGAGAGAGAGAAAGAGAGAAAGAGAGAGGGAGGGAGAGAGGGAGGAAAAAAAGGAAAAGAAAAGAAAGAGAAAGAGAGAGAGAGAGAATAGTTATTCTGCCAGGTGCTGGGGGCTAAGGCCGGTAATCCTAGCTACTCAGGAGGCTGAGATTTGAGGATTCTGTTTCAAAGCCAGCCTGGGCAGGAAAGTCTCTGAGACTCTTATTTCCAATTAGCCATCAGAAAACCAAAAGTGGCGCTGTAGCTCAAAGTGGTAGAGGGGAAGCCTTTATCAAAAAAGCTCTAGGACAGCACCCAGGTCTTCAGTTCAAGCCCCACCACCACAACCAACAACAACATTTCTTTTTTAACAATGCCATCCCTTTCCTTACACTCTCCCAGTTTTGCCTTCTAAATTTTTTTTAAAATTTTACTTTATTTGTGATGCCAGTACTGTGGTTTGAACTCAGAGTCTTGTACTCTTGCATGGGTTTTTATGCTCAAGGCTGGGCCTCTACCTCTTGAGCCGTCGTCACACCTCCAGCTTTTTACTGGTTAATTAGATATAGATGTCATGGACTTTTCTGCCTGGGCTGGCTCCAAAATGTGATTCTCAGAGCTTAGCCTCCTGAGTTGCAAGAATTAGACACCAGTCTAAAATACGTTTGAAAGATACTTTTTCCAAATTATGCAACTATTTTTGTCAAAGTTGAAAATTTGACTTTTTTTTTCCAGTACTGGATGTTGTCCCTGAGGTTTTTTGTCCAAGGCTAGTGCCTTGGACAAATCAGTTCCACTGATTTTTTGGTAATTTTTTGGTAAAAAAAAAAGTCTCACAGACTTTTCTACCAGGTATATATTGTATAAACGTTTATTTATTTATTTGAAATAGTAAAGGAAAGGGGGGAAAACAAGATGATTGGGAGAGGTGGAGAGAGGGAAATGAGGACAAAAACATGAGAAAGGGTATCAATGTGTGAGAAGTAGTGTACCTACTACCTGGCTAATATAACTGTAACCCCTCTATACATTAGAAAAAGAAAAGAATTTTCTACCAGGTAAAACTTTGAACTATAATCCTCAGATCTCAGCCTCCTGAATAGCTAGGATTACGAGTGTGAACCACTGGTGCCTAGCAATTACTTTTTGTTTTTTTAATGGTAAGATACTTGCCATGAAGCATAATCTGTAATCCAATCTAGTCAGGAGACTAAGATCTGGGAATTGTGGTTCAAAGACAGACTGGACAGAAATGCCTATGAGACTCTTAACTCCAATTGCCCAGCAAAGAGCCAAAAATGGAGTTGTGGCTTAAGTGGTAGAACACCATCCTTGAACTAAAAAGCTAAGGGACAATGTCCAGGCCCTGAATTCAAGCCCCAAGACTGGTGCGCGCGCGCACACACACACACACACACACACACACACACACACACACACACACACACACCACACTCAAAAAGCATTTCTCATAACAAAAACAACAAATATAAAACTTTATTTTCCATTTTGAATTAGATATTTCTGGTTTAAATCAGGGACATTTAAATTAATTGAAGTTACTATGTGTGGTATTTTCATATGAGAAGGTAGCCCTCAGGATTGAAATAACAAGAAAAGAATGTCTTAAACTTCTTTGAGGGTTGCTTATGCAATTTCACATGAAGGTAACAGCTGGTCTTCAGCAGTTGGCTTCCAATCATGAATATCTTCTTTCTGTTACAGCCCAAAGCACTCAGCAACGCCCAATGGACAAAGACACCCAAGACTTGTGATTGAGGAATGTCCTTTAACTTACGAGACACAAACAAATGACATAGCAAAGGAACTCATAGAAAAGGTACTATATATGCATATATTTTTCTCATGGGATTTTGAGATGCATTTGGTATTTCTTCTTTATCCATTTCTTTTCTTCCTTCCTTCCTTCTTTCCTTCCTTCCTTCCTTCCTTCCTTCCTTCCTTCCTTTCCTCCTCCTGCTCCTCCTCCTCCTCCTTCTTCTTCTTCTTTTTTGCCAGTCCTGGGGACTGCTCAGGGCCTGAGCACTGTCCTCAAGCTTTCTCAAGGTTAGGCTCTACCATTTGAGACACAGCACCAATTCCAGTACAGAGGAATTGAACCCAGGTCTTCATACATGCAAGGCAAGCACTCTACCACTAGGCCAAACTCCTGGCCTTATTCATTTTTTTTCTTACTTTAAAAAGAATAGGGTCTTGGGGGCAGGGAGTTTGGCCTAGTGGTGGAGTGCTTGCCTTGCATGCACGAAGACCGGGGTTCAATTCCTCCAGTACCACATACATAGAAGAAAAAAAAAAAGCCAGAAGTGGTGCTGAGGCTCAAGTGGTAGAGCTCTAGCATTGAGAAAGTCCAAGGACAGTGCTCAGGCCCTGAGCTCAAGCCCAGGACTGGCAAAATAAAAATTTAAAAAAAAAAAGAATAGGGTCTCACTAGACACTAAGAGTAAACTATACAACTTGTGGGGGAGGATGGGAAGGAAAAACTGGGAGAGAGTGAAAGAAGGGGTGACATTGTGGGGAAAAAAATGTATGTATTATCTGGTTTATGTGACTATAACCTCTCTGTGTATCACCTCTATCAGAACAATAAAAAAAAAAAAAAAGCTTAAGTAAAGGAAGAAAGAAAGAAAAGAACAGGGCTTCTATCTCTGCTACATGCCTGTAACCCTAGCTAGTCAATAGGCTGAGATCCTAGAATCATGGTTGAGAGCCAGCCCAGGTTCTGTCCATGAGACTCTGATCTCCTATTAATCACCAAAAAAGCCAAAAGTGAGTTGTGGCTTAAGCCGTAGACCGCCAGCCTTGACCAGAAGAGGGCTGAGCATGATGGCAAGGGGGAGAGAGAGTACATTTAAAATTTTTAAATATATATAGAGGGGGGCAGGGCCCATCAGCTACACAGGACATTGACGAAAGTGAACTAAGGAACTCATGGATGGAGATTGGAGAGAGGGAAGGAGAGGGAAGGAGGCAGCAGTTGATACTAAGCAAAGGAAAGAAATGTACTTATTACCCGATATATGTAAAGGTAACACCACTGTATCACTTCTGAAGCAGCAATAGTAAAAAAAAAATAGAAAAATCTGCATAAGTGAATTGAAACTTAAATAAAAAATAGAAGACTAGATATATTTAGCTATAGATTGATTAAAACCAAGAAGATGTGTATTTATAAATATTCTCAAGTTGGTAGGATTTTGGTAATGAAGACTTTATTTTTTAGTTGCATTGACATAAGTCTTTAGCTTCTATTTAAATGTGTACAGTCAAAGACCTATTCCTTTCAGGCAAAGCTGTTGCAAGTGTGGCTGTGACTCAAGAGACAGGGCATCAGCCTTGAAGAAGAAAACTAAGAGATACTTCCCATACCCTGACTTCAAGCTTGAGTACCACCCCCCAACACAGACATACACACAAACACACACATACATACAAGCTAGAACAAAGATAAACTATTGCAAGCACTGAGATGGCTCATGTCTGTAATCTGTAATCCTAGCTACTCAAGAGGCTGAGATCTGAGGATCAAGATTTGAAGCCTGTCCATGCAAAAATGCCCTTGGGACTCTTCCTCCAATTAGCCAGCATAAAACCAAAGTCTAAAGTGAAGGTGTGGCTCAAATGCCAGCCCCAGTACAAACCACACACACACACACACACACACACACACACACACACACATACACACACACCTATGAAATAAGCCAGATATGATAATCCCACCTGTAATTTCAGCTCTAAAGAGACCAAGGCAGGAGAAGGATCTCTAGTTCAAGGACAGCCTGGACTTAAAATAAGACCCTGTCTTATAACAAAAAGAGAAAAAAATGGAAAAAGAAGAGATTTATTCACTTGTTCTGTTGCTACTTTCAAGCTTAAAGAACCATGTGTGTATGATTATCAGTGGGTTCTGTACAGCCAGTCCAAGAAGTAAATATTATTTAAGTTTAAAGTCAGCATTCAATGAGTGCCTTTAGAAAGGGTCTTTGAGAGGAAATTTGTATAAACAAAATTCACATACTGTTTACTACTACTATTCTGGGAAATGTTTTTCTGGGAACAAATCCACTCCAGACATCTTTTGCAAACAAAAATGTAGCTACTAATTTAGCCTAGCTAAATTGCCCTCAGAGTTTTTATTTTGTATTTGGCTTCCTGGATACAGTTGAAGATCTGCCTCAACAGGAAAGAACTGTTATTTCAGCAATTAGAGAAATGGGGTTATCTAATGAAGAAAAAAGCTTCAGGAAACAGTACATGAAATCTTTGAACCTACCCTGGTGTGAATGAGAGCAATAGATAAATATTATTTTTGAATGTCTGGTTTGTGTAAAAAGGGTTTTAGTTGTTTTGTTTTTGTTGTTGTTATGTAAGGTGTGGCTCTCTCTCTCTCTCTCTCTCTCTCTCTCTCTCTCTCTCTCTCTCTCTCTCTCTCTCTCTCGGTGTGGGGTGTGTGTGTGTGTGTGTGTGTGTGTGTGTGTGTGTGTTTTCTTAATGCCAGCTTTGGAGCTTGAACTCAAGCCCTCATGTCCTTGCTTGGCTTTTTCATTCAAGGCTGCTCTAACACTTAAGCCATGCCTCCACTTGTAGCCTTTACTGGTTAATTGGCGTCTCACAGATTTGTCTTTCCTCACTGGCTTTGAGCTATGATCATTAGATCTCAGCCTCCTGAGTAGTTAGGAATATAGATGTGAGCCACTAGTATCTGGTTGGGCATTGCTCTTGATTTTTCTTCAGTTCTTCATGGCTTTTTTTTTTCATTCTTTTTTTTTTCCAGTCCTGGGGCTTGAACTCAGGACCTGAGCCCTGTCCTTGGGCTTTCTCAAGGCTACAGCTCTACCATTTAGCCACAGCACCATTTCTGGCTTTTTTCTATGTATGTGGAATACCAAGGAATTGAACCTGAATCTTCCTTCATGCTAGGCAAACACTCTACCACTAGGCCAAACTCCTGGCCGTTTCATTTTAACTATAGATATTTCCATTTACAACCACCATCATAATGCTTTTTTACTATCCCAGGTAACATTTTAAATACTTAGTTGAGCCAGGTACTTGTGGCTCACACCTGAAAACCTAGCTACTCAGGAGACTGAGATCTAATGATCGTAGCCATGATCATTGATCATGATTCAAAGCCAACCCAGGCAGGAAAGTCATGAGTTTCTTAACTCCAGTTAACCACCAGAAAACTGGAAATGGCAGAATTCTAGCCTTGATCAAAGGAGCTTCAGGGACAGCACCCAGGCCACAAGTTCAAGCCCACAATTGACCAAATAAATAAATAAAGTATTTAATTGAAATATTTAAAAGAGCAACCATATAGAAAATATTATTGCTTCTTCATTTTAACTTATTTAACAAGTACTTATAGATAACATATAATTTTAAGTGCTACAATACAAATATAAATAAGACACAGTTCCTGACCTAAAAAGAATCACCAACTGAACACAGAAAAAAGAATTAGACATAAATAGATATCTTAAATGAAGCAGAAGCAGAGACTACATCAGATTTATAGTGTACATTCTAGCAAACCTAAATCTTACAAACATGTCAATGCCAAAATTAATCACCTTAAGAGAATGTGCTTCAAGTGATAGAACACTGGCCTAGCAAGTTCTGGGCATTGAGTTCAAACTCAAAAATAAGAGAGCCAGGAGCTAGTGGCTCATGCCTGTAATCCTAGTAATTCAGGACCCTGAGATAGCAAGATTATATTTCAAAGCCAGTGGGGCAGGAATATCCTTAAGACTGTTAACTCTAAGGGAATGTAGGAGGGAGAGAGAGAGAGGGAGGGAAAAGAAAATACCCAGGTCTTAAGTCATTTCACTAGCATTATGTCATCTATTTCACAATTTCTAGTCTTTTTAAGCAGCAAGATTGATTTTATTATATCTATCTTAGACCAGATAAGTCGCATCATATGAAGATCAGAAAGTTTCATTGGAGCTGTGCAATGAATTAAGCTTATGTTTTATGTACACATGAACAAAAACTAGTCTTTTAATATTTTCCTTAACAAGGTTAAGCAAACAATGCTCTGTGTACTTTTATGGATATTTTTTGGTTTTGTATTTTTTTTCTTTTTCTTTTTCTTTTTCTTTTTTCTTGTTTTCACCTGAGACTGAGACCCAAACTCTCTGTCTGATGCTTTATGCTGATTGGCATGTGCTCTACAACCTGAGCCATGCCTCCAACCCCTATGTTTTTGCTTGTACATTAATGTCTCCTCTGATAGTGAAGGTGTATTTGTTAGTGTTATTTTGGAGGTCTATAATAGTTCCTGACTGGATCCAACTTCAAAAATCATGTTTAAGCTGGGTGCAGTGGCTCACACCTGTAATTCTAGCTACTCAGGATGCTAAGATCTGCCGATCACGGTTCAAAGCCAGCCTGGGCACTAAAAAGTCTGTGAGACTCTTATCTTCCATTACTTACCAGAAAACCAGAAGTGGTGCTGTGGCTCAAAGGGTAAGATGATAGCCTTTTGCTGAAGAACTCAAGGACAGTGCTCAGACCCAGAGTTCAAGTCCCAAGACTGACAAAAAAAAAAAATCATGTATAGAATTCTGAATTCTTCCCAAATGTAGCTTTCTAGAAAAAATGATTGCTGTTATTATAATTTCTGAAGTATATTCTTTCTGACAAAACAAAATGACATTGAGACATACTCTTAAAGACCACTGCTATTTTTGAGGTGATCAGTTCTTTTATGGATGGGTCCTTAGTTACTGGTCAATTTAGTCTCTTCCAATGATTTCCTCAATAAAGCTAAAGTTTAACTGTTGAATTCCTCTACCTCAGTGGAGTGAATATTCCATTCTGCCATCTCGTTGTACACCTCAGATTAATGTTGCTGCTAAAAGAGGAATGAGATTTGTTGGACTCATATCCCAGCGTCCCCCACCATCTAAATACTGTAATGGGACCAACCAGGATGGAGACATAGAGCCAGTGCTGCATGTGAGACACAGTGCAGATGAAAACTGCAGAAGCTGGAATGACGGAACCTTGAGTAGGCAATCATCTAAAAGCAGAATTGAGGAAGAAGCTCGTCATGAGAGCCTACAGTGTCACATAGAACAAAATGGCAGCCCCAGCTCCCTTAAATCCAAGACTGGAGAAGGTAATGGACAAGATAAGTAGGAAGAGAATAGCTTCTTAGATTAAGTTTAGCCAAGTGCATTTTTCTGAAAATTTCTTAGAAGAAATTTGGGCCAAGTAAATTTCGAAATGAACTAGCATAAACTTGTGATATAATTTTTTAAATTCTTGGATCTGGAAATATAGCAGAGCAATATTTCAGACCTAGGTCCTCTCACTGGTCCTGAAACTTTGTGAAGTCCAGTTTCCAAACTCCCTTCCCAAATGGAGGGTTGTGCATGTGCCAAAAACTGAACTGATGATAAAGAAAGCTGTTGTCATTTATATTCTCCCTTGTAAATAGGGTGGGAGAATTCTAGTTTGGGCCTTGTCCACTGCATGGATGTTTTTTCACCTCTGAAATTAATTTATGTTTCCTTCATCATCAACTAGAATGCAAAAATGGCACAACATAATGAAACAATTATTATAACAATAGTGCTTGCAATCTAAAATAACTTTAACAATGGTTTTGTTCTATTTTTGCCAACTAGCAAGTTTTCCCACAAAACAAATTATTTGTTGACTGTTCCAGATTTTCTTTCCAGGCATGCTTTGTGAAAAGCACTTCCGAAGAAAATCAGGCTCTGGGGTTCGCGGATGCTTCCTTTTCTTTCTACAAGAAGGGGAATTGTAGGACTTCCCTCACAGAGTGGTTGTAAAAAACAAATAAGGGAGTTCCACAAAGTGTCCAATGCCTGGCAGAAAATAAATTCTCAAAAGCTAACCTTATTAACTGGGTCTTTGATCTCACAACCTGTGCAAGACAAAGATCCACCGGACCAAAGGGACAAGATCTCACCATCTGGACCCCACCCCACCACCCTCCCCTTTCACCAGTTCCTTAACTAACAACCAACTGGTTTTCCTGTAGTGTGAAGATCGTTAAAAAGTAGGAATGAGCCAGGCACAGTGCCTCATGCCTGTAATCCTAGCTACTCAGGTGGCTGAGATCTGAGGATCAAGGTTCAAAGCCAGCCCAGGCACAAAAGGACCTGAGGCTCTTACCTCCAGTTAACCTCTAGAAAACGGGAAGTGGGGCTTTGCTCAAGGATAGAGTGGTAGCCTAGAGCTGAAGAGCTCAGGGATAATACCCAGGTCCAGTGGTAGGGCAGTAGCTGAAGAGCTTAGGGACAGTGCCCAGGGTGAGATCAAGCCCCATGACCCACAAAAAAAAAAAAATGTACGAATGAGCAGCAGTTACTAGAGTAGTAATCAAAGAGCTATTCTCTATCTTCTACCCATGTCTGCCTTTAAACTCTACACTGGTTCCCACCCTCAGTTTTCAGTTTCATCATATCAGGTATCTACTTCTACTCTTGTAAGTCCTAAGTTCAATATACAACTTAACCACATACTTCCTAATAAGAGTTCTATTATAGTCCCTCTTGAATAAAGAAGGAGATTGTGGGAGTATATAAAAGACCTGCAAGTGTCAAGCACAGTGCCTAGCTACTCAGGAGACTGAGATCTGAGAATCTTCAATGAAGCTGCCACGATGGCTCAGGCTTGTAATGCTAGCTACTCAGGAGGGAACAATTAAGAGGATGAGAATTCAAGGCAAAAAAAAAAGTTCTTGAGACTCCATCTCAGCTAATAGGATAGGTGGCCTGTGCATGGTGGAATAGGACTGTCTTCCCAGATCTTCAGGAAGCAAAATAGGAGAGAAACCGTTTATAACCATGTGGATATAAACATGAGACCCTATTTTCAAAATAACCAAAGGGAAGAGGGCCAGGGGCATAGGTAAAGCAGTAGCATATCTGCCTAGAAAAGTTCAGTACCACCAAAAACAAGAATCTTTGATTAATAATTTTAATTATCCCCTTTCCCTCCTTCTGGATAACTTTCTCCAGAGAACAAGTTGTATACAGTCTTCAATGCTTTTGATGAAGATTCAACGTGCTGGACCTATCAGGAAGGCATCCTGTCAATGAAAATAACAAGAAAAGGAGCCATCATCAGTACGCTCGATGCTGATTGGCTAGAATTAACTACCTTTTATTATAAGCAAGGCTTGTCTCTAATGGATTCTTTTGTATGCTGGGAAACCTCTAAAGGTATGTTGTATGTTAATGATATATTTATATCTAAAAAATTTGGACTTATGTCAAAGCTGGTAAAAGTGGTTTTGTCTCTAGAGTTTTATGGCTAAGGAAATAGATTCAACTTGTCACATAGCTATGTCACTTTAAAGCTTAGCCATGGTGAGATCAAATGGACTTATTGGGTAATGTTTGCTATTGGATTGGAACCTTCAGGTACCACTGTGGGATTAGCTAGTAGGGTTTCTCAAATACAACATGCTAGAACAGCGTGACAAGGAAGTTCATAATGGCATTTCACAACTAATTCCCGCATGTATATTATTCCATGTATATTATTCCTTCTAAGTATATAATATATACCTGACTCAACACTGTATAGAAAGGCAATCTTAATTTCTTCCAAAGAGATGTAAAGCCTATATTCACTTTGGTTTATCTTCATTTAACCTGCCCTGGCATTTCTCATTTAGTTACATTGGAATAGAGTTGCATTAGTGTCTGTTGCAAAAGTAATGAAACATTTCCCCAAACTGATCTGAGTTCAAGCCTTACAACCAACAAAAAAAAAAGAAGGAAGGAAGGAAGGAAGGGGCTCCAAATATAGTGATACATGCTTGTAATCTCAACATTCAGAAGGCTGAAGCAGGAAAATCAGAACTCCAAGGCCTTGCCGGGCCATAATCCTGTCTTTAAAAAAAAATCAAAAAAGAAAAGACAGGAGAAAAGGAGGGAAGGATGGAAAGTGAACGAGAAAGAGAAACAAGGAAAAGAAGAAGAAAGAGGAGGATGAGGGAGGAAGAAGGGGAGGAAGGAGAGAAAAAGAAGGAATGCCACAGTATTTATTTCTGGTGTTGGTTTTGTTTTGTTGCCTACCACTGAAGCTTAATACTTTTAAAGGCCATCTCCACCCCTCGGAAAAGCTAAACTTGGGTCCATTTCCATGTTTGCCATATGATGAACCACCTAAGAAAAAGCAACTTTTCACCATCTCTCAGGCGTCACCCTCCCCCTGAGCCATGCCTGATGAAAATAAAATTAGCCACAGCAGTTACCAGCCAGAGAGACTGTGAGGCTTTTGTTCTTCCAGCTTTAGAACTACTGAGAATGCCCTGGAGAAGCTCTCCCTCTCTCCTCTGCCTTGGAAAGTCTCATTAGACATTTTACATTGCTGACCAACCGTGCCAAGCTCCAGCTGAGCTAGCTCGGTCTGTGGGGTCTTGCCACTGGGAGTGTCCTTTGGGACTTGCCCAGAGAATGGGAGGAAATAGTAAGCAAAATCTGTGGCTGAGAGAAGTGAGTCGGAGGAAACAAGGCTGAATTGGTCACTTTGTTCTGGGATGTTTGATGCTTGACATCTGAAGCACATGAGGAGACAATGCATATTTTTGTTCTGTCTTGCTTCTGTCTTCATCCCAAATACTACCAAGAGAGATGAAAGCAGAAAACTTAACCTGACATTGTTCATAAATTTAAATATATTATGTCACAAATCACACTGAATAAAATACTTTCCTACAAGAAACAGAGAGAGGTAGAGAAGAACTTTTGTTTTTGTTTTGTTTTTTACTAGCCCTGGGGCTTGAACTCAGGGCCTGAGCACTGTCCTTGGGCATTCTCAAGGCTAGAGCTCTACCACTTGAGCCACAGTACCACTTCTGGCTTTGTTTTATGTATGTGGTATGGAAGAATCAAACCCAGGTCTTTATGCATGCTAAGCAAGCACTCTACCACTAGGCCAATCTTCCAGCCCCAAAAGAAATTTTTTGAAGTTCCTATTTTATTTGTCCTGGAGTACAAGTTATAAGATCTATGAACCTTCCCCACTCACTGGGAAATCTTTTCTGGATTTTTGTTGTTGGGGGCTGTGTGTGTGTAGATGTGCGTGTGCGTGCCATATTAGGATTTGAACTCAGAGCCTTTGCACTGACTGTCCCTGACTTTTTTTGTTCAAGGCTCTTCTACTTGAGCCACAGCGCCACTTCTGGCTCTTTGGTGGTTAATTGTAAATAAGAGTCTTATGGACTTTCCTGCCCTGCTGGCTTTGAACTGAGATCCTCGAACCTCAGCTTCCTGAGTAGTTAAGATTGCTGACATGAAATCCAGGAGCTGTGACTCCTGTAACCATAGCTACTCAGGAAGCTGAGATCTGAGGATCTCGATTCAAAGCCAGCCAGAACATTACAAAGTCCGGGAGACGCTTATCTCTAATTACTCACCAGAAAACCAGAAGTGGTGCTGTGGCTCAAGGAGTAAGGCAGTAGCCTTTAGCTGAAGAGCTCAAGGGACAGCACCCAGGTCCAGAGTTCAAGTCCCATGACTGAAAAAAAAAAAAAAAAAAAGAAAGATTGCTGACATGAGCCATTGAAGCCCAGCTGACTCTTCTGTTTTGAAAAGCTCCTGAAACACATACACACATACATACACACATACTCACACTTTACCTGCAAAACAACCCCTGGCATCATGAAAACAGTCTTTTTCCCACTTTAGTCTGCCACAGTGTAAGATTACATTTTGCTTGTTTGTTTATTTATTATTTTCAGATTTATTCACTTGATAGTCGTTTCAGATCACCTCAGCGAGGTAGGGTAGAGTAATGACATTGAATCATGTATGTCTTCATTGTCCAAAGAGATACGTACATGCCAGCCCCTATACCAGACACATGGTTTACATCACTGCTTCTGTCAGAGAGTTAGCATTGTGGCTTCAGGGAATTGGGCATGAAGACGGTAAAATGTATATATGTCATTTCAAAATTAAGAAAAGTGTTATAGTCATATATGATGGCTCATACCCATAATGTGGGTAGAAGGAAACTGAGGCATAGAGGTGTTAAATAACATCTGAAGGCCAGGAGCGTAGCCTAGTTGAGTACTCACCTAGCATGTGTGAAGCCATGCGTTCCATTCCTCAGTACCACATATTCAGAAAAGGCAGGAAGTGACACTGTGACTCAAGTGGCAGAGCACTAGCCTTGAGCAAAAAGTATCCAAGGACAGTGCCCAGGCCCTGAGTCAAGCCCCAGGACTGGCAAAACAATAATAATAATAACAAACATTTGAGTAACTACAAAGTAATCTAGCTAGCCATGTAGAGGACATTTGTGTTCCTCATCATCATGCTAAGATATGTATTTTAATTCCTTTGTTAAAGATTTAAAGGAGGAGCTGTGCTATGGTTCCCATTTATTCTTTACTTAGTTCTGATGCTGGCAGCGGGGCTACAACTCAGGGCCTCACATTCTTGCGTAGCTTTTTCCACTCATGTGGTGCTCCACCGTTTGAGCCACACTTCTGCTTCTGGCTTTATACTGGTTAATTGGAGATAAAGTTTCAAAGTCTTTCCTGACCGGGATGCTCTTAAAACTGCGATCCTCAGATCTCAGTCTATTGAGGAGCTAGGATTAAAAGTGGGAAGCACCAGCGCGCCATTTGATCTGCCTTTTAAAGGACATCGCTGGTATCACTTTTGGAAATGGATCTCAGAGGGCAAGAGTGGTTGTGGGGGCTGGTAGGAGACTGCCCTTGTCCCTAGAGAGATGGTGGTGGACGTGGAGAGTGGATGAGCTGAGATTCATTTCCAGATAGAAAGTTCAGGAGAGACATGACGAGTGGCAACTTTGTGCCTGTATGCCTTCCACACAGCAAAGGCCCTGGGTCCACTCACAGGCAGTTTAATTGCAAAAATACTAGATGGAGGGGCCGGGAGTTTGGCCTAGTGGTAGAGTGCTTGCCTAGCATGCATGAAGACCCGGATTCGATTCCTTGGTACCACATACATAGAAAAAAGCTGGAAGTGGTGCTGAGGCTCAAGTGGTAGAGATCTAGCCTTGAGAAAGTCCAAGGACAGTGCTCAGGCCCTGACCCCAAGCTCAGGACTGGCAAAAAATAAATAAATAAATAAATAAATAAATAAAAATACTAGATGGAGCAAAAATGCTAAAGTGAGATATTGCTGTTCCTCACATTTACAGGAATGCCAATGTCATATCTAGGCAAAGTTAATGTGCAAAGATGACAGACATGCCCAAGCTGGGTGCCAGTGGCTCCTGCCTGTAATACTGGCAACTCAGGAGGTTAAGATCTGAGGATTGAGGTTCAAGGCTAGCCCAAACAGATAAGTTCAGGGGACTCATCTCAAAATAACCAGCAAAAAGCTTGAAGTAGAGCTGTGGTTCAAATGGAACACCAGCCTTGAGTGAAAAAAATCTAAGGGACAGAGCCCAGGCCCTGAGTTCAATTAAGTAAAACCTTCACCAGGAATCCTTCAAGCATGGGCATTTTAAGCAGGGTTCATGCACCCTCAATGTATTCTACCTTGTACCAGGAAAGATAAGGCTACACTTCAGGGTGGAGGAGGGAAGAGGAGGGGAATTGAACAGTATAATTTTAGATAAGATGAATTTTTTTAATTTTAAATTTTGATTTTGTTTTATAGTACTAGAGACTGGACCTAAGATCTTGCCAGTGATACGGAATCATATTACTAGCCCCCTCCCTCCCTCCCTCCCTCCCTTCCTTCCTTCCCTCCCTCCCTTCCTTCCTTCCGTCCCTCCTTCCTTCCCTCCTTCCTTTTTTTTAATGTCCTGGGATTTTTTTTAACTTATCCTCATAAATTGCCTAAACTGGTCTCAAACTGGTGATCTTCCTGACTCACTTTCCCAGACAGTTTCCCAAATATAATTCAAAATATATTTGAAAAGAATGTAAAGCTGGGCTGGGAATGTGGTTAGTGGTAGAGTGCTTGCCTAACCTGCATGAAACCCTGGGATCGATTGCTCAGTACCGCATAAACAAAAAAGCCAGAAGTGGTGCTCTGGATCAAGTGGTAGAGCTCTAGCCTTGAGCACAGAGAGGCTCAGGGACAGAGCCCAGACCCTGAGTTCAAGACCCAGAATTGGCCAAAAAAAAAGAATGCAAAACTTTCATGGATCAAGACAGACATTAGACTTTAAAGAAAACCACCCATATATGGCTTGGGAAGCAGCGAGTCTGGCAAAGGCTTGGTGCCTTTTTTATATCATGCTCCCAGAAAATTCTCCATTTGTGGAGTACCTGAGTGGTGATTCTGCTCTGGACAGGAGGGGGCGCCCTGTGTCCTGACAGACCTTCAACCTGGTTTCAGCACACCTGTAGACCAAGGCACAGGGGTGGTGTTACACAGGTAATTGGCTGAATTACCACTTCACTCCCTTGCCGGGAATATGCAACATGCCCAGATGAAGAAAACATCTCCCAGGAATCCTTTAAGCTTGGGCTGAGCAACCAAACCACTTTCTCACAAGACCTTTCCTGTCACCCTCCCTGCTGCCCGTTCTGTTAGGAAAATATCTCAAAAGATATGAAGAATGCTCCCCTTTAGAATACTCAGACTTTGGTGCCTGGGACCTCCTAGGGATCCTGGGAGAGCCCACAAGGGCCATGAAGGGCCCTGAGAAATGCTAAAGCAAAAATAAATGAAGAGATAATAATATTAAAAAGTAAGTTTGGAGGCAAGGAGCATGGCTAGTGGTAGAGTGCTTGCCTGGCATGCACAAAGCCTGGGTTCAGTTCCTTGGTACCACATACATAGAAAAAGCTATGTATGTGGTACCAAGCACATACATAGCACTGTGGCTATGTAGCACTGTGGTTTAAGTGACACAGTGCTAGCCTTGAACAAAAGGTGTCCAAGGGCAGTGCCCAGGCCCTGACTGAGTTCAAGTCCCAGGACTATATATGTATATATATATATATATATATAAATGTATGTATGTATGTGTGTGTATATATATATATATATATATATTTAAACCAGGCATGGTGGCTCACGACTGTAATCCTAGCTACTTGGGAGGCTGAGATCTGAGGATCAAGGTTCAAAGCCAGCCCCTGCACAAAAGGACTTGAGACTCTTATCTCCAATTAACCTCTAGAAAACAGGGAAGTGGGGCTTGGCTCAAGGGTAAGGTGGTAGCCTTGAGCTGAAGAGCTCAGGGACAGCACCCAGGCCAAGTTCTAGCCCCATGACCCCCCCCCAAAAAAGTACTCTTCACCTGACTTATGTAACTGTAACCTCTCTGTACATCACCTTTATAAAACGATAATTTTTAAAAATCATGTTTAAGTACCCATTCACTTGGGAAAAATGTTTCTATTTCAAAGTAGGAAACAAAATAATTTCCATAGAATCCTTTAGGTGAGATGGCCATTGTCAGTTAGAAATGAAAATATCAGAAAGGCCCTCCTGGAAAACTTCCTCCCTGCAGGAATTCCTTTGACAGTGATTTTGCTTAGGGTCTTCCTGTCACTGTTTGTTTTAGTGGGCTTGGGTTTTTTTGCAGGGGGAAGGGAAAGGTTTAATGGATCCCTGCAGAAAAGAATTATTATATTCTTACCTCATTCATTTTAAATTCATACCTCTAAGTCCATGGATTCACATTTGTATGTTAGTTCTTTAAATGGCATAATTAATACGCATATAACATAACATATCTAAAAACAAAACATGAATTGCAGTGAAAATTATTTTTTTAGGCTGATTTTTCCATTTGCTTTTCACTGTGTCTCATTACTTTATCTTATTTCTGCTATTGATTTTAATTCAGTGAAGTGTAAAATCGTCTTTGGGTAAATAAAATAAAATTCCCACCCTGGAATATTTTGGAATCAGGCAAAATCAATATTTACGGTGCCGGGGATTGAACCAAGGGCCTCCTGCATGCCAAACCAGTGCTCTACTGCTGAGCCACATTATAATCACTCAAGACAAATACTTTTAATTAATTTGTTTTTCTTTCAGTATTCTATAAGATTATTTTAAGGATTCGAATGATTTTTAGAAACAATTTGTATTTACAATTCTTCTCGATTGTGTATCGTTTTCCCCACAGGGGACCATTTGCCTAAATCTTTGGAAGGGTTTTTTATCTATGAAGAGGAAGGTTCTGGAGTTCCAGGTTCTAACAGGAAAGGAAACGACGCTATTGTAGTAGAACAATGGACCGTCATTGAGGTGAGCTACAGTTCCTTCTTGTTTAGTTTCCCACATTAACCTTCATTGAGTGGCCTATGCAGTGTCCCTAAACATGGATTTGTCTGCTGTTTGGAATTTCATCACAAATAGGTGAACAAACTTCTTCCCTGTACTTCACCCAGTGTTAAAGGGAAGATGCTTTGACCCATGTCCAGCTGTTTTGCAGGAGAGCACAAGAACTGTCTGCACACAGATACATTAGGTGTCTCCAAAATTAGAATTCTAACCCGAAACAAAATCTTCTGATACTGGGCTTCTACTATACAAAATGCCATGAAAACTTGTTAAAAGTAGGAGAGAGAGAGAAAGAGAAAGAGAAAGAGAGGAAGGGGGAGAAGAGAGGGAGAAAGAGGAAGGAAGGAAGGAAGGAAGGAAGGAAGGAAGGAAGGAAGGAAGGAAGGAAGGAAGGAAGGTTCATTCATTCAGTTTGTGTTTTATTTCCCAACATCATGAGTGACTTCTTTTGAATCTTATAAATTGATTTTCAAAAGCAAAGATTCCCAAAGAAATATTTTGGCCAGGCCCGATGTGCACACATAGCATTGACCTTCCTAATGAGCGATGGCCCCGCTGCTGCTGTGCCTCGGGAGCCACCAGTGTACTGCCCTGGAGCTTGGCACACTGAATGTCAGCTTCTTCAGGGACATTTGCCTGTTTGGCCTTACACAGACTAGAGAGACACACAGCTCCCTTTCAAAGAAACTGGACACTGTATGCAGAGACCAGAGCAGGAAGGGGAGGGGACTTGGAAGAAGTAAAGGCTCAAGTGAAAAACAGATTTTAAGTGAGCCAAGAGTGCACTCTGCATCCAAACTCCTCTCACTTTCACTCCCCGTTCCCCACTCTGTTTTGGGGGGAAGGGAAGAGGTAGAGAGGGGACTGGAATTTGAAATCAGGGCTTCACACTTGCCTAGGTATCAGTCTACCATTTTAGTCATGAGCCAACCACGTTTTCATGTAAGTTCTCACAATTATTTGGGGCCCATGCTGGCCTGTACCCAGACATGTCCCTAGAGCTAGATTACAAGATAGTGCATCATCATGCTCAGCTGTTGTTTGTCTTTAGTTGGTTTGCTTATGTCAGTCACAGAGATTGAACCTAGGGCCTGGGTGTTGTCCCTGAACTTTTTTTTTATTGTAATTAATAAAAGGGTTACATGATATTTGCCAGATAGAAGGTGCATTAATTTACATACATTGACACCCTTTCACATGTCTTGGTACTCATTACCCTCCCCCTCCACCTACCCTCCCCCCCCTCCCTGAACTTTTTTGCTCAAGGCTAATGCTCTACCACTTTGATCCCCAGCAACAGTTCCAGTTTTCTGGTGGTTAATTGGAGATAAGAGTCTCATGGGGCTGGGAGTGTGGCTTAGTGGTAGAGTGTTTGCCTAACATGCATGAAGCCCTAGGTTCTATTCCTCAGTACCACATAAGCAGAAAATCTGGAAATGGTGCTGTGGCTCAAGCAGTAGAGTTCTCCTTGACCAAAAGAAGCTCAAGGACAGTGCCAAGGCCCTGAGCTCAAAATTAGTGGCAGAGCTCTTGAGAAAGCTCAAGGATTGTGCTCAGGCCCTGAGTTCAAGCCCCAGGACTGGAAGGAAAAAAAAAAGGAAACATAGCCCTGGTGCTGGTGGCTCATACCTGTAATCCTAGCTACCCAGGAGTCTGAGATCTGAGGATCCAGATTTCAAAGCCAGCCGGGGCACGAGAGAACATGAGACTCTTATCTCCAATTAATCACTAAAAACCAAGAAGTGGTGCTGTGGCTCAAGGGGTAGAGTGGTAGCCTTGAGCTGAAGAGCTCAGGGACAGCACCCAGGCCCAGAGTTCAAGTCCCATGACCCACCAATAAATAAATAAATAAACAAAAAAACAAACAAACCTGTACTTGATGAGGAGTGAGCTCCTTTATCCTAATTACTTGAGCCACTGCATGTACTTGCCATCAGACTGTGAGCTCTTGCACTTATTCATGCAGGGCTGTGAGATCAAAACTGACTATGGGCCTCTCCTGCATACTCTGGCTGAATTTGGATGGCTTCTGACCAACGTGATGCCTACACCCATATTGAGACATGACAGGTAATGTGAAAGTATCCTTATCTACTCTTATTTAATTGTGAAACCTAAGTCCACTTGTGAGATAATTCAATCAAATCAATTCAGATTGACCGCTTACAGAGAGATACCTCTTCTGATGTCCTGGAATCTGGGGATGACAGGTGTTCAGACAGATGTGCAGTTAGGCCTCTCCCCTCCAGTATGGCAGTATAGACTTCACTGCTGTTTTCACTAAAACATATGCTTACATGAGTACTAAGTTTGCCTTGTCCTTTTCTCCCTTTTCAATCTTGCCTGTAAAGAAAAAAAAATGCAGTTGCCACACTTCTATTTATTTTGGAGAAGTCAGTTATTTGGGTGTGTGCGTGTGTGTGTGTGTGTGTGTGTGCGCGCGCGCGCGCGCGTGCGTGCGTGTGTGTGTGTGTGTGTGTGTGTGTGTGTGTCTGTCTGTCTTGAACTCTGGGCCTGGTCTCTTTCCCTAAGCTCTTCAGCTCAAGGCTACCACTCTACCCCTCGAGCCGCAGCCCCACTTCTGGTTTTCTAGTGGTTAATTGGAGATAAGAATCTCATGTTCTTTAGTGCCTGGGCTGGCTTTGAACCATGATCCTCAGATCTCAGCCTCCTGAGTAGCTAGGATTACAGGTGTGAGCCACCAACACCCAGCTGTTTCCTTTTTTTTTCTCCAGTCCTAGGGCTTGAACTCAGGACCTGAGCACTGTCCTTGAGTTTTCTCAAGAGCTCTACCACTTGAGTCACAGCACTACTTCCAGCTTTTTCTGTGTATGTGGTATCTTCGTGCATGCTAGAGGAGCACTCTACCACTAGGCCAAACTCCTGGTCCCCAATAAATTCTTCTATGTACAATGGCTTTGCTGTCCCTTCAACCCTGATGTTCCCTCTACCCTATTTGGCATCTAGTAAATGATTGACTGCCACAGCTATCCTGCCGGGGCCAGCAACAACCTGACCAGGACAGAAGAGCACAGTGCCACCAAGAGCCTTGGGTTTGGGCAGTCATCATAGTTCCCCATTCCAATTGACTGTCCATTCAACTAGAATGACTTCTTAGTCGGGTGTCAGTGGCTCACACCTGTAATCCTAACTACTCAGGAGGCTGAGATCTGAAGATCACAGTTCAACGCCAGCCTGGGCATGAAAGTCTGTAAGACTCTTATCTCCAGTTAACCACCAGAAAATGGGAAGTGGTGCTGTGGCTCGAGTGGTAGAGTGGTAGCCCCATGACCAAGAAAGAAAAAACGAGAGGGTGGGGAGATATGGAGGGAGAAAAAAAGAAAGAAAATCCTTTCACGTCTCACTTGCCCTCCTCTGATCTTCCCAGTACCCTCACAGGCTGTAAAAATGTGTGACTGGCATGACTTAGAGCAAAAACACTTCCACAGGCAAGGAGCGAGCTCAAGGAGGATATTGGGTGAACACACTCAGGCTTAAAGAACCCAGCCAATCCAGGCTGTGGTGGCTCACACCTGTAATCCTAGCTATTCAGAGGCTGAGGTCTGAAAATCATGGTTCAAAGCCAGCCTGGGCAAGACAGTCTGTGAGACTCTCCAGTTAACCACCAAATAAGCTCGAAGTGGAGCTGTGGTCCTCAAGCATAGAGGGCCTTGAGCCAAAAAAAAAAAAAAAAAAAACTCAGGGACTTTGCCCAGGCCCTGAGTTCAAGCCCCAGGACTGGAAAAAAAGAGAAAAGAAGGGCTGGGAGTTTGGCCTAGTGGTTAAAGTGCTTGCCTAGCATGCATGAAGACCCGGGTTCGATTCCTTGGTACCACATACACAGAAAAAAAAGCCAGAAGTGGTGCTGAGGCTCAAGTGGCAGAGCTCTAGCCTTGAGAAAGTCCAAGGACAGTGCTCAGGCCCTGAGCTCAAGCCCAGGACTGGCCAAAAAAAAAGAGAAAAGAAAAAAAATGGAGTAGGACAAGTAAGCAACGATCTCACAGATTTTTTTTTATTAACGAATTTATTAACATTGATTTTTACATCATATTTCAAATGACGTGTTTAACAAACAGGTATTCAAGAAGGGAATCTCTATATACAATCACAGGCTCTTAATTTTTAGAACATAGTCAAAATTAGGCTAAGGGTTTGTATATCATACATACGTATTAATCAATGTAATAAAACATTATGTCTATAGAATCATAGGTTTTTATGTCTATGTAGTTGTGTTTAATTTCCCATACTATGTCCATATCATTGGGTATGCAAATATTGAGTCCTCGAACTTGTACTGTTTGGATCTAATAGCCACATATTAAGGCAAGCATGCACCTTTTGTTCCTTTGGTCTTGACTTGTCTCACTCAACATGATTCGCTCTAGATTCATCCACTTCCCTGCAAATGCCATTTTTCACAGATCTTTTTAATTGCTTTCAAATGGAGTGGCAACTCCTTGCAGCATTGTTTCCCAACCTTTTCTATCTGTGATATGCCTGTCAAAGTAGGTCATAAACTAGAAGTGATTCTCAGCATTGGGTCTTCAGAGCAGGCAATGTACAGCCCGTAGAGAACCTATGAAAACACAGATGCTGCAGGCCCAAACTCAGCCTGGCACTCAGAAGCCTAGAGAGTGGGCCCTGGGTCTGCCTTTCCCCAGCTCCTCAGAGGTCTACCCCGCCTCTCACCCTCCTGAATGCATGGGCATTTGCTGCCCTCCTCTCTTTTTTAGTGGTTGCCTTTATATTGTCATTTTCTTCCACAGTTAGAATTACAGATTTTCCCAGAAAGTATGAATTTGGCACCTTGCTATTCCATTTTCCCTTCCACTCACTCTGGGCACCGGCCTTGGAGTCTCAAGGATTTCTCACTGTGCTCTGATGATTGGGCCCTGGTCTCCACAGCAAGCCCATGCGCTGCTGGACCACACTGGCTCAGGGATGGTCAAGAAAGGAGGACTGGAATGAGCTGGAGGCTGGGACTAGGCTGGGGACCACGTGGGTTGGCACGGAGGTGGGCTTGACTACCTCGCCCAACCAGCAGAGGATCACAGGCTGCACTTCATGGCTGGGAGGCACACTGGCCTGAGGAGCAGCTGAGCACTGCTTCTGGAGCAGAGGGCAGAAGAGGGACACCAGGATCTCACCATCGTTCAGTCTCTCCTGCAGCCCAGAGCCCCCAGGCATGGTGAAGTTGCACAAGTAGAGGTTTCTGTGCCTGCCAGTGAAGATGTACTTTTATGTGTAATTGTGTGTGTGTGAGTGTGTGTGTGTGTGTGTGTGTGTGTGTGTGTGTGTGTGTTGGTACTGAGTCTTGAACTCAAGGACTTACGTTCACATTTGGCGTTTACATTCATTTTGGCATTTTACCCTTGAGCCATATCTTCACTTCTGGATTTTTGCTGGCTAGTTGGAGATTAAGAGTCTCACAAACTTTCCTCCCCAAGATGGATTCAAGCTGCAATCCTCAGATCTCTAGCTAGGATTACAAGTATAAGCCACCAACTCCCAGCCTTTTATATGTAATTAAATGGCAAAAGGGTAGTTGATCATTAAATATTGCTGTAGCAGCGAGAAAGAAACAACACTATGAACATCTACATGAAACTGGATAAATGTTATGACCTACATAATCGAAGACTATAAAAGTGTTTTGTTTTGTTTTTTTGTTGTTGTTTTGTTTTGTTTTGATTTTAACTCATCCTGGGGCTTGAATGCAGAGCGGGGCATTGTCCTTGAGCTCTTTTGGTTCAAGGGCAGTGCTCTACCACCTGAGCCACAGAGCCATTTCCAGCTTTTTATTTTTTGCCAGTCCTGGGGGCTTGAACTCAGGGCCTGAGTGCTGTTCTTGGGCTTTCTCAAGACTAGAGCTCTACCACTTGAGCCACAGCACCACTTCCAGTTTTTTTCTATGTATGTGGTACCGAGGAAACAAGCCCCGATCTTGGAGCACTCTACCACTAGGCCAAACTCCAGGCCCCACTTCCACCTTTTTCTGAGTGGTTTATTGGAAATAAGAGTCTCATGGACTTTCCTTTCCAAACTACTTTTCAATGGCATCCCTCAAATCTCAGCCTCCTGAGCCAGAATTATAGATATGAGCCACTGACGCCCAGCTTAAAAGTGATTCAAAAAAAAGAAAAGAATCAGGCTGGGAGTTTGGCCTAATGATAGAGTGTCTGCCTCGCATGCACGAAGACCCAGGTTCGATTTCTCGGTACCACATACATAGAAAAAGCTGGAAGTGGTGTGGTGGCTCAGGGTAGAATTCTAGCCTTGAGGAAATCCCAAGGACAGTGCTCAGGCCCTGAGCTCAAGCCTGGTACTGGCAAAAAAAAAAAAAAAAAAGAATCAGGGGGCCAGAAATTTGGCCTAGTGATAGAGTGCTTTCCTAGCATGCACAAAGAGCTGGATTCAATTCCTCAGTACCACATACATAGAAAAAGCCAGAAGTAGTGCTATGGCTCAAGTGGTAGAGTGCTAACTTTGAGAAAGTCCATATAATTCTTCCTGTGATAATTGCTGAGGGTTTGAGCTTCTATAATTTTAAAATATATAATATTTTAGGCAAATAGCAATCTATACTGATTCTTATATTTATATATTAAACATTTTTTTGTCTAAATAAATAGAGTTGAGGCCAGGCAGCAGAATTCCTGTATACTCTCAACTCCAATAGCCAAGGGTTTGCATTGGGCTGAGGAGAGTCAGGTTTCTGTATTGTGTAACATAATATAAGTTATTGTGTCAAGAGCTAGATGGCATAAGTTAGTATATTAAGAAGAAGAGAGATTATAAATGTCAATGCAAAGCAGCATGTTCGGATCCTGAAGGTTTCAAGCACAGAACTGATCCTTGCGTGAGACTCTTATTCCTGATCTTGGCTGGACTGGAGTAGAACATCCATTTGAATGGCAGTCACTCTTATGCAACAAATCACACTCTAATCTACAATTTTACCCTTCTTTCCATACCGGGGGTTGCATCATCTTGCTAGCTTTGTTCCTTCACACTTGGAGACTTAGGTCCTTCTAAGTTGTTTTGGGTTGTTGTTTGTTTTTGCCAGTCCTGGGGCTTGAACTCAAGGCCTGAGCACTATCCTTGTGCTATCTACCACTTGAGTCAGAGCACCACTTCTGGCTTTTTCTGTGTAGGTGGTATTAGGAATCAAACCCAGGGCTTCATGCATGCTAGGCAAGCACTCTACCCCCAGGTTATGCTCCAGCCCCTTTGTAAGTTTTTGCAACAGAGGTGATATTCTATTAGTCATCTTTCAACTCTATGACAAGGTAGCGAGGAAAACAACTCATGGGAAGAAAGAATACTTGGGAGGTCACAGTTTCAGGGGTTTCCATCCACAATCACTGGGCCCTATTGCCCTGGGCTGGTGTTGAGGCAGAGTGTTGAGAGCCGATGAGGCAACAAAGCTGCTCACTCCTCACTAAGTCCCTCCAGCTGAATACCAATTCCTCAGCACATGCGCCTCTTAGGGGAACACCTTCTAGTCAAGCCACCACAAATAAAAAGTGAAGACAAAGGTTCCTGGTTGGAATCTCATAACCAGGATTCTTTGCTTTCTTCATTCCTGTTGAGATGTGCTGCCCAGGTGACAGCCACACACTGCACTTCACTGCACAAAGAGAGTCATGTGTCAGCCACAGTGTCTTAAATTATAAAGGAAAATTATGTATGATTGATCTTGATCAAAGCAGAGGATAGGAAGTAGAGCTTTTGCTGCCCCAAAACCAGAATAGGCAGTGTGACTTTAGGGAGATCACTTAAGCTCTTAAAAACAGTTTTCTCGAGTCAGGTGTTGGCGGCTCACACCTGTAATCCTAGCTACTCAGGAAGCTGAGATCTGAGGATCATGGTTCAAAACAACCCACGCAGGGAAGTTCATGAGACTCAGGAGGCTGAGGTCTGAGGATCAAGGTTCAAAGCCAGCCCAGGCACAAAAGGACCTGAGACTCTTATCTCCAACTAACCTCTAGAAAATGGGAAGTGGGGCTTGGCTCAAGGGTAGGGGGCAGCCTTGAGTTGAAATGCTCAAGGGCAGTGTCCTGGCCGGGTTCAAGCCACATGACCCACAAAAAAAAAAAAAAAAAAAAGAGCTCAGGGACAATGCCCAGATCCTGAGTTCAAGCCCAATGATGGACCAACAACAAAAAAGTTTTCTTATATGGAAAATGATGTGATAGCATCAACTTTAGTGGACTGTTATTTTGAATAAATAATAGTATTATGCAAAGTAATTGCAGAGACAGAGTTCATTGGGCTAACAAAGCTTATTACTAGTTTATATTAAGCTTATTTTAACTTTATTAGATTAAAATTACTTGGGGGTCCTGATTCTTTAGCAGAACCCAAATTTCTAGTAAGTTGAAATCAATTATCCACACACGAGAACTTGGCCTGTTGTAAATCAGAACGTTTCAGAAAATGTAAATTACCATAGCTCAGTCTATCCAATATCAGCACTGAGGGCAGGCTTATTACCTAAGCCATACTTGAATCGTCTATACACCAGATGTTTCACTTCACTTCACTCTCTCCGTTTTTCAAATGAATCCTGGTATCACCTTACATAAAGATTTATGTCTTTAGGTTAAAGCTGTAGCTTTATATTTCTAGGCAATATCACATCACCAAGGTTTAAAGCTGTTACCATGGAAACTTCATAATGTTGTAATGTGATCTCTATTTTAATTCAGGGTTAGTGCTGTCAGCCTGTAAATGTCTTCCAATCCCTTCTTAATCACTCAGACTATGTGATTATTCAAATGAGACCAATCCCTTTTAAAGAAATCTAAGTGAAAACTGACACAAAATAATGCGGTTAGAAATTGGATAGAGGAGCAGATTAGCTGAGCTAGTAGGCAGTATTACTGACTTGAAAAAAAAAAAAGCACTGGACTAAAATGGAAAGAGAAACTAAAGTTCCCTATTTGGCTCTGCCAGACCCTCTTCTCAATTCTGAGTCTATCATGAGTTGGGGGCGAAGGTGAAGCATATGTCAGGAATACACATTGTACCAAGAATCCACAGATTCTGATGCACTTTCAGAAATGCTGAATTATCACCTGCCATGAGAAGAAAGAGCATATTAGAACACAGAATAGGTAGAAGGCAAAATATACGTTCTCATTTGTGCTTCAGAAGACAGAAGTTAGAGAAAGGGGCTTTTGGGATACAGTTAAATCAAATAATACTATAATGACAAGTTTTTTAAGTCTAGACCCTAAGTACAAGATAGAAATAGAAACAGAGAGAAAGACAGAAAGACAGAGACAAAGAATTGTCTCCCTCTGTGTTAGGTGTCTTGCTCTGCTCACAGCCTTCAGAGCAGCACAGATCAAAAGACCCCAAAATTTTTGGAGTTGCGTTGCTGAAGTGTCCCAATAATGTCCTCAGAATCCTATTGCAGCAGCCAGAATGCCCACCTTAGAGGATCCACATAAGACACTAATGCACTAATGGGCATCATAAGAAAGTGTGACACAGGAGGCCAGGAATTTGGTCTCATGGTAGAGTGCTTGCCTAGCATGCATGAAGACCCAGGTTCGATTCCTTGGTACCACATGCATAGAAAAAAGCTGGAAGTAGTGCTGAGGCTCAAGTGGTAGAGCTCTAGCCTTGAAAAGGCCAGGACAGTGCTCAGGCTCTGAGCTCAAGCCCAGGACTGGCAAAAAAAAAAAAAGAAGTGTGACACAGGTTAAATAGCTACTTTGGAAAAAACCACCCCACCCCCTATCTTTTTCTTGATAGCCTAGTTGTTGCCATAGTAAATCATTCTCTTTGAACTACTTTGTATTTTCTTATGAATCGCTATAGACTGTGGGGAAGAGAGGAAACTTGGCCTCAGCACCTACGCCTTGTAGGCGTTTGGCCCCACAGTGTACTCATACTTCCTTTGGTGGCTTTGCCACCATTTGGACTGCTTACCAATGTGGATAATACAAGAACTTTTTCAGGGTTCAAACTACTTTATGAAAATCAGGCATCCCCTTTCCCCCAAAAGAAGAAGAAGAAAAAAAAAAAAAACGACAGTTGCTTTCTATTACAGCAAAGCATGACTGTTGGCTTATAGTCTAAACATGCTGGTATTTGAGAAACCTACCCTAGGCCAACCATTTGTTACACCTTTAGGGTATCCAAACTGCCCGGTCCTAGAACCTGATGGGAAGAATTCATTATGGGGTCACCCACAATCTACCACAATCAGGGTGTATTTCTTGCCTTTGGCTCAGGAATAAGTCTACCCTGATGACTCTTTCTTGTCTTTGTTTTACATTTTCCTTAAACTTGCTGTCTGGAAGGAACTGGTGATCTGAGATATTTGACTTTCAGTGAACGGATGGATGGAGAGGGTGGCAGGAAATCACTGGTGCTTCAGCTAGTGTAGGGGTGCTGGGGAAGACTCTTCTTGCAACATTGCTCACGTATCTTTCGCAGCATCCTTGATATGAAATATTCAGAGACGATGTAAAGATGGTGCCAGAAATTGGATGATTTTTGGCTTATTTGCTCTGACAGGACTTAGGTTTGAACCCAAGAACTGTCTGGTTCCAAAGCCACACTAGCTTTTCCAGCATATTTTGTTTTGTTGTTGTTACTGCTGCTGCTGCTGTTTCCCCCCATCCTGGGGCTTGAACTCTGGACCTGGGTGCTGTCCCTGAGCTTCTTTTTACTCAAGGCAAATTCTCTCAAAGTGCCACTTTCTGGTTTTTATTGGAGATAGTCTCATAGAGTTTCCTGATCTGGCTGGCTTCGAACCCCAATCCTCAGATCTCAGCATCCTGAGTATCTTGGGTTACAGGCATGAGCTACCAGTGCCCAGCTTACCCTGTGTATATTTGTGCATGTGTGCTATGGCTCTCAAACCCAGGCCCCACTTGTTCTGCAAGCCTGCTCATGCTTTCCTGTGCAGATTAAGTTACATTCTACCTTACACTAAGTAGCTTGTTCCAATAGAAGACTATGTCAAACTAAAATGAGACTGGACTGGAAGCTATCTTTCAAAAGTCAAAAAATAAGCTGGGAGTTTGGCCTAATGGTAGAGTGCTTGCCTAGCATGCACAAAGACCTGGGTTTGATTCCTCCGTACCACATATATAGAAAGCCAGAAGTGGTGCTGTGGCTCAAGTGGTAGAGTGCTAGCCTTGAGAAAAGCCCAAGGACAGCTCAGACCCTGAGTTCAAGCCCCAGGACTGGCAAGAAAATAAAAAAGTAGAAATAAAAAAAGAAGCAGTCTCCTCTTCACACTTTGGGATAAGATTTGCTATGTCTCAAAATTCAGTAGCAAGGAAGAGTTTGGAATCTTTCAAAGGCCGAGCACTTATCTGATGTATAACTAGAAGGCTAAAGTTTCACTGTTGCATTCCTTTTTCCAGAAAGCTTAGCATAAAAAGCAGTTAATAGTGAGGTTTTGTTGGGGGTTTTGCATAACAAAAGTCTGTAACTGAGCAGCTTTAGCTACAGACACCCCCCCCTCTTAAATCTGTGGAGTCTGGAAAGCACTTCAGAGGAGGCAAACCCCTAGTAGTCTTTAGAAGGGGTAATTTGCCATGATGATAGCTAAATGCAGAGAATACTGAGTGGCTGACTACAAAGAGGATTCTGAAAATGAAGCTGAGGCTGAAAATGTATGTAAAATTTCTCCCATACAGAGCCCAAAGTGGTCTCTCTGTTTGCCTGAGGCAGATTTGACCTTGCCTACCAAGAAGTTGAACTAGCTTGTACTTTATCTAATAATCCCAAATTTTCTCAAGGAAATAATTTCTAAGAAGACTATTCATTTTTATAGCAGTATAATTATTGCAAGAAACTGGGAACAACCTGATTTTCCAAAAATTACCAAGTATATTTTTTATGAAACCTCTCTCTCTCTCTCTCTCTCTCTCTCTCTCTCTCTCTCTCTCTCTCTCTCTCTTTCTTTCTTATTTACAGTAGTGGCATATTAAACTCAATGCCTTGCACTTGCCAGGCAGGCAGTCTACTACTGAGACCACACCCCCAGTTTAGCAGTATATTTATATCATCTTTTGAAGATAATGGACACTAAAAATACTAGCACAGTGTGCAAAGGAAAGAGTGCTAGGTGAAAGGCATGGAAAAAAATAATGTAATAGGTGATAGTGACTGACATACATTGATAAAGACTAGAGGATCCAGAAAACAAAAAGATGATAATAGTGATATTAACATGGCTAGATTATAGGAGTTTCTAAACATTAAAATTGGTTTTCTTTTGTAATGATAATTCTCTTTGGCTGTTTTTGCAATGTTGAGATCAAATCCAGGGTATAAATCAATTTTTTGTCTTACTGTTTTCTGTGTGTGTGTGTGTGTGTGTGTGTGTGTGTGTGTCCAGGGGCTTGAACTCAGGGTCTGGTTGCTGTCTCTGAGCTTTTTTTGCTCAAGGCTAGCACTCTTACAAGTTGAGCCACAGCTCTACTTCTAGCTTTATTTATTTATTTTTTTGGTCGATTATGGGGCTTGAACTCAGGGCCTGGATGCAGGCCCTGAGCCTCTTTGTACTTAAGGCTAGTGCTCTGCTACATGTGCCACAATGTCACCTACAGTTTTTAAGTGGTTAATTGGAAATTAGAGTCTCACAGGGACTTTTCTGCTGGCTTCAAATCCCAATCCTTAGATCACAACCACCCGAGAAGCTAGGATTACAGGCATGGACCACCAATGGCTGACTGGAGTAGATTTCTTTTTGTGGACAATGTCACACTTTTCTTTGCTTTCTCTTAGTTTCCCCTTCCCACCCTCACCCACAATTAAATAGTTCATTTTTCACATAATATATACTGCATAGCATGCTCATATTTATTCATTCTCCCTTCCTTTTTGTGTCCCCCTTTATTCCCTTAAAAGAAAACTCAAAGCAAAAGCAAATAGCACCACTACCACCACCACGACAAAAGAACTCACATTCCATTTCCTAGAGTTGTCTATTAATTTTAAAGTTAAACTCAGGCAAACTCTCAAGACATAGACAAAAATGTAAATATATTATTTCTGGCCTTTTTTTTTTTTTTTTTTGCTATGTATGTGGTACAGAGGAATCAAACCCAGGTCTTCGTGCATGCTAGGCAAGTGCTCTACCACTAGGCTAAATTCCCGGCCCTATTTTTTTTTTTTTTTTTTTGCCAGACAGTAATACACAAGGCCTGTAGTCCAATTCCTAACAGAGCTCTGTTCCCATCTAGGATTTATAACCTTGGCTGTCACTACCACTCCTTTCTTTCCTACTGGTCTTCTGAGCATCCATTAGAATCACTTGCTGGCCTCTGCTTAAAGCATCTTAGGCTTTCTCTCACCCATACCTCCAAATTCCAAATTCCTCTGCAACCCAATTCCACAAGTCAAAGAACCATTCAATCAGAATTAGCCACAGCCAAGACTCCATTTCTTTGGTACCAATTTTCTGCATTACTTCCTTTTATCCTTGCTGTGCCCACAATGCTTGAGAGAAAACTTATGAGAGGAAAGATTTAGGCTAAATATTTCAGAATGTCAACCCATCGTGGCAGGTCAGCATGGCAGAATGAACAGTTCATATCATGGCATTAGGAAACAAAAGAAAAAAGTGTCGATTCTGAGTTCCGGTTATTTTTTCCTTTTGTCTTCACCAGTTGTGTTTTTTATGGAATTCTATTTCATATTTGGGGACCAGAAGAGTATCTTACAAAGGATGTATGTGGATACTTCTAGTCAAGTATGAATATAATGTTGATACAGAATGCTATTAGTTCACAAATCCTAAATGCTATTGTTATAATTTTCAGTGAAGGGAATTTGGCTACAAAGCAAGTGGTGTTCCTTCAGAGACCAGTTATGTGGAATTCAGCTGCTCACACCCCAGAGGTAAGTAAAACCAGTGCAAAAGAGAATGAAAAAGACAAGCCAAGGACTGGAGAGGGAAAAAAGAACCTGACGTAACCTGACAAAACCTGACATAGTCTTGTACTATATCTAGAACACATCAAAAACTCTTAGAAGTCAACAGTAAGAAATAAACTAGAAATAAACACATTGAAACATATTAGGCTGGGCTCTGGTAGTTCACATCTGCAATCCTAGCTACTCAGGAGGCTGAGATCTGATCATCATGGTTCTAAGCCAGCTGGAACAAGAAAGCCCTTGAAACTCTTATCTGTAGTTAACCCACAAAAAGCTGGACATGGAGGCAAAGTGCCAGTTTTGACTTTAAAAAGTCAAGGGACAGCTTCTACAAGTTCAAGCCCCAATATTGCCCCCCCACATGCACTTAAATTACTATCCATCACAAAAATGCAAATAAAGGCCATGATGAGACACCACCAGGAGAAGATATACCTGTTAGAAGGGCTAAAATAAAAACACCCTCTGTGACTAAGAGCTGGTGATACAGAGCAGGAAGCAGAACTCCAGTTGCCTGTGGGAATGCCCCATAATGCAACACTCTGCGATACTGTTTGGCAGATTCTTAACAAAGTTAGGCACATGTTTACCATGTTACTCAGCCATGCCCATTTGGGGTGTTTGTCCTAGAGAAATATAAACTCATGCTCACACACACACAAAAACTTGTACACAAATATTTATAGTGATGTAGTCAGAAATGCCAACACAAGTGAGGACCTACATGGATGGATAAATAGCTCTGGTACATCCATACGACTAAGAACAACTCAGAAATAAAAAGATAAGAGCTAATGGTGCAAACAACAACGTAGATTCATTGCATAGGTGTTAGGCTGAATTTTTTTAAAAGCCAGGCTCTGGTTGCTCGGACCTATAATACTAGCTACTCAAAAGGCTAAGACAGGAAAATCCTGATTTGAAGTCAGCCAAAGCAGAAAGTCCAGGAGACACTTATCTCCAGTAACTAGCAAAAAACAAAAAAAGCCATGAATGGAGCTGTGGTTCAAGGGATAGAGAGACAGCCTTGAGCAAAAAAGCAAACTGAGAGTATCAGATCTTAAATTCAAGCCCCAGAACTGGCACACACACACACACACACACACACACACACACACACACACACACACAATTCTTTTAACTCTTCCCAGTGATCCAAGAGCTACATTCGGCCTTGCAGCTGTGTCCAATTCTTCCCTCAAAGTGAAAAGCCCTGAGTGTCCACTCAATGCTTTCACCACTTCATGAATCATATTTCTTGTTCTCTTATACTCAGTCCACCATAATGCTATTCAATATTTTATACCACACAGGGTCTTAGGATGGCAGGTATAATGCTAACTTCTGTTTTGATTTTTCAAATGCTGAAGTGGAAAAAGTGGTAAAATGGTAGGCCGTTCTAAATTCACTGATTCATCACAATGTCCCATGGAGTTTTAACAGGTCCCTTCTGTTTTGAAAGTGGAAATGCGTTTCCACAGTTGATAGGCTGGTCAAGGATGGCACTGAATCTATATTGAAATCTTGGTGTCTTCCTCCCACTTCATGATGAAAACAGGAGGTCAGAGGACTTATGAGGAAGCCTGGAGCTTCACTGTGGGAAAATTTCACATCATTGAGGTAGAAAGGTAATCATAAAGCTGGGTGATGGTGGCTCACACCTCTAATCCTCCCTACTCAGGAGGCTTTGATCTAAGGATTTTGGTTCAAAGCCAGCCCAGGTAAGAAAATCTGTGAGACTCTTATCCTCAATTAACCACCAGAAAAATAGAAGTGGCACTGTGGCTCAAAGTGGTAAAGCACTAGCCTTGGGCAAAAGATCTCAGGGGCAGCACCCAGGCTCTAAGTTCAAGCCCTATCACAGAAAGAAAGGTAGGGAAGGAAGAAGGAAGGAAGGAAAGAAGGAAGGAAGAAAGGAAGGAAGAAAGGAAGGAAAGAAAGAAAGAGATCATAATATAGTGTTAAATGGAAATGTGAACTTGTAGAAATTATCATATTGCAAATCTCTGCTAGGAGAGCCCAAGGTTTCTACTGGTTATGACAAATGAGGGAAACAATTGAGCCTATGTTCCTTTGAGTCTGGCTTACTTCACTTAATATGATTTTTTCTAAGTCTTCCCATTTCCTAACAAATGGGGCGATGGCATTCTTTCTGACAGCAGCATAGAATTCCATTGTGTACAAATACCACAACTTGTTGATCTGATATATTGGATATATTTGTATTTGGTTATTTGGAATTGGATAGGGAAGGGGGAAAACAAGATGAGGGGTGGGCGTGGGGGGGGATAGAAATGGGGACCAAGACATGAGAAAGGGTATCAATGTATGTGAGTTAATGCACCTTCTATCTGGCGAATATAATGTAACCCTTCTATTAATGACAATAAAAATATATGAAAAAATAAAAAAAAGAATTTATCATATTGTATCTAGTTTTTCATTTGTTGTTGGTTTGTTCATACTGGAGCTTGAACTGAGGGCTAGATACTGTCCCTTAGCTATCATATTCAATGTTGGCATTCTATTACATGACCCAGACCTCCAGTCCCAGCTCTTTACTGGCTAATTGGAGACAAGTCTCTCAGACTTTTCTTCTTAGGATGGCTTCAAATGGTGATCCTCAGATCTCAGCTTCCTGAGTAGCTAGGATTACAGGTGTGACCCACTGGTGCCAGGCTAAATTTATTTTTAAATGTATTTTTGGTCATATGTACCTACAATTATGTAATCACATTCCAATATAATGTGTCATTGGAATGAAATTAAATTTCCTCTGCAGTCTAAATGTGCATGTTGAGCTCTAATTCTATTTCAGATCCTTTATCAACTTCGCAGAGACCCGATTCTCTATCCTGAACTCCACCAAGGACACTGTCAGCCCTCAGTAAATCTTTCTTTCCTAAGATACCCACAGCTGGCCAGTCTGACCAATGGGCTAGATCAAAATGCTGAGCCTTAACGGTCAGCAGTAGTTGGTAGCAGGACACAAAATGAAGTGTGCATAGGATCCTTGAAAGTAAACCCAGCCTGACTTTTTCAGGACCACCGAAAGCAGCCTATGCCTCTGTGACAAGGGGTGGGTAGTCACTGAAGCAGGTTCTGCTGCTTACATCCCAGCTAACACCAAGAAAAAGATATTCCTGGCCAGGTGCCAGTGGCTCATTGCCGGCATCCTGGCTACTCAGGAGGCTGAGAGCTAAAGATCTGGTTTGAAGCCAACCACAGAGGATAATCTAAGAGCCTTACTTCCAGTTAACGAACAAAAAGCTGAAAGTAGAGGTGTGGCTCAAGTGGTAGAGTGCCATCCTTGTTTTCTGTGTATGTGTGTGTATTGGACAGAGGGGTCTCAGTATTAAGACTTGAACTCTGAACCCTATCCCTAAGCATTTTTGCTCAAAGCTAATACTCTAACACTTGAGCCATAACCCCATTTCAGGCTTTTGTTGGTTAATTGAGATAAGAGTCTCACAGACTTTCCTATCCAGAGTGGCTTCTAATCACTAATCTCAGATCTCAGATGCAACCCACTGACACCCAGCCACTGACACCAGCCTTGAGTGGAAAAAGCCAAGCAAGAGCATGTATGTAATCATGAGTTCAAGCCCCAACAATGGCAGTCTATAATTGTGACTGTCTCTCTTTGGAGAGGTATAGCAGCCTCCCAGCATGCCAGAAAGCAACCAAGCCTTTCCACACAGCCAGGACTGAGGAGGGTGGCTCTGGGCTTGTTCTCAAAGTTAGACAGGTGCTTGGTTTATTTAGGACACAGAAGATGAAAGCTGGAGCCTCCAGCCAGCATGCCAGGTAGCATGCCACGTGTGTCACACCTTCAGCCCCTAGGCTGGGAAGCAGGGGACCCAAAGCCTAGGAGATGCTGACTGGTAACGCTGGGCTGGGATCTCTTGTGTTTCAGAGGAAAGGCAGCCGGCTTCTGAAAGGCGAAGACAGGAAGGGAGAGAGCAGTGAGAACAGTTTAGACGTGTCTCCACCTGTGGCGGGCAGAGCCTCCTTGGAAGAGGGCTTCCTTTCTGCCTCCAGAGAGTGCTGGATCAAGGAGGAGAGACCTGGCTACCCAGAGTTCAGTGGTGGAGGCGGGGACAGTGGCCTGAGGGAGCTGGAGGATGGACAGCTTGACCAGGAAGATGGAGTGACTCAGGTCACGTGCATGTGAGCCACCCTGGAAGCAGTAGAAGATCTTGAAAATTGTTATTAAAAACAATGGTCAACTGACTTCATTGTATTACTTGATCTGTATGCATGTAATATTTTTAATTTTTTTTCTTCCAGACTCAGCCTTCCCTCTAATCTATGGGAACTTTGGCACAACCTCCCCCAGATGCAGGAGAATAACCAATATATTTTTAAATTTAGAATCATGTTTACAATACTCTCAACTAAACCATTCATCTAAACAGGTTTCTTCTTAGCTTATTAGGCAATAATCTACTTCAGTTTCTCATGGATGTACAAAATATACCTTTCTGACCATTTGTGGTAGAAAGATTGAATGTGCCAACCCATAATTTACCTAGTGTTCTCAGGAAGTTACAGTTACAGTGTTACTTACCGTGAAATTACAGTCCTACTTAGGGTGAAAAAATAATCCCCCCCCCCCCTCTCTCTCTCTCTCTCACACACACACACACACACACACACACACACACACAACTGACTAGTGAAAATACTTATTTCCTAAGTATAACAATCCAAGTTTTTCTGGGACAATGGCTTGTCATACAAAGCAAACTTCTATATGTTAAAATATTGTTTGAGAAGAATCCCTCCTGTATGTCTTTGCCTTTAAAGTATGGCCATGGCGCCAGGAGCATAGCCTAGCAGTAGAGTGCTTACCTAGCATGCATGAAGAAGCCCTAGGTTCCATTCCTCAGTACCACATATGTAGAAAAAACCGAGCAAAAAGTGTCCAAGGACAGTGCCCAGGCCCTGAGCAAAAGCTCTGGACTAGGAAAAAAAAATGGATTCAAATTCTGCAAAATGGAGGATTTCTATTTCTGTGGGATAGGCTTCCCTGAAAAGTGGCGAACTTCCAAGTGAATGAAAATTGACTTTCATTATGAATTCAGCCTTCTATATATTTTATTGCCATTGTCATTAACATTGTAAAATTATTTGAGTAATAAAATGCCATTTGTTATTGAGCTATCATTTTATTAACGCAAGTCTCATATTTTATATACCAGATAAATATGCATCACATGTTATCAGTGTAACTTAGCCCATCTCCATGAATGAATTTCTGGTGAGATGAACAGAAATGACTCCATGTGTCATCCAGAAGCATGAGTGTTACAAGTGTGAAGGAAGTGGAAATCATCCTGTTTAGTCTTATTCTGGGGAAACAGCGACCAGTGATAACCATGGAAAGGTTTTGTTTTGTTTTTGTCTCACATTTTATGTTTTTAAACCAGTCCTGGGGCTTGAACTCAGGACCTGAGCACTGTCTTTGTTTTTTTTCCTCCAGGTAGCGCTCTGCCACTTGAGCCACAGCACCACTCCTGGCTTTTTTCTATGTATGTGGTACCTACGAATCTGGGTCTTTGTGCATGCTAGGCAAGCACTCTACCACTAGGCCAAACTTCTGGCCCTGTCTCACATTTTTAGATGAGCCTGAGTTCTATTTAAGACTTGGTGAGTGAAGTCTGACGGCCCTGTAATCCCAGCACCCAAGAAGGCTGAGGCCATAGAATCATGAGATCATGAGTTCCAGGCCAACCTGGCCTACAGTGGGACCTTGTGTAAAAAACAAAGAGTAGGTAGATACTGGGTTAGAAAAAAAATCATTACTTTAGAGATTCACAAAATGCCATAACATTGGGAAACAGAAATAGAAAGACTAGTTTTCCTCAATGCCAACGTCAAGAAGTAGAACCTCTTTTCTATTCTGCCAGCACTCATTAAGAACAGAGAAAATTGCAATTCATTAAAGGAAAGCTCAGGAATATGCTCATTACTTATAATTTATAAAAGGAGCCTGTAAGATTAGGCGGGGTTGCTCTCTCACATCCTAGAGATGGCCCTGACCGGTCAGGAAGATTCTCGATGCTAGGCGCGGAATAAAACTCTTTAACTTCCAAAAAAAAATTTTTTTTGTATAAGCATACTTTCTTTTCATTGCTTTTTGATGCTAGTCCTAGGACTTAAACTCTGGGACAGTGGTCCCTGAGCTTTTTACCTTCTTTCCTTTCTTTCCTTCCTTCCTTCCTTCTTTCCTTTTTACAGTACTGGGGCTTGAACTCAGGGCCTGAGCACTGTCCTTGGACACTTTTGTTTAAGGATAGCACTCTGCCATTTGGGCCACAGTACCACTTCCAGCTTTTCCTGTGTATGTGATACTAAGGAACCCAGGGCTTTGTGCATGCTTGGCAAGCACTCTACCACCAGGTTACCATCCTGGCCTTTTTTTTTTTTTTTTTTGTACTGGAGGTCTGCTAGGCAAGCACTTTGTCACTGAGCTACACCCAGCTCCCTGAGGCTTGTTTACTTAAAACTACTACTCTACCGCTTGAGCCACAGCTTCACTTCCAGCTTTTGGAGGATAGTTTATTGGAGTTGAACATCTCACAGACTTTCCTGCCCAGACTGGCTTCGGCCACAGTCTTCAGATCTCAGACCCCTGAGTAGATAGGATTACAGTTGTGAGCCATTGTACCCAGCTACAGTTTGCTTTCAATCAACATTATTTCTTTTTAAAAAGTTTTTTGTTATTATAAAGTTAATATACCGAGGAGTTATAGTTGCATTTCTTTTGGATAATGTTACCTAAATTATTTCTTATTTAAAAAAGCCTTTTTTGCCAGGCAGGGTGACATTCACCTGTAGTTCAAGCCACTCAAGAAGCTGAGATATGAGAATCACTTCAACCCAGGAGTTTGGGCAACATAGCAAAACTCAGTCTAAACACAACTAAATATTTTTATTAGAATAAACTTGCTAGTCTATTTTAAAAAATCTTTTTCGTAAGTATTAGATTTCCTCAAGCTGGATACAAGTTGCTTTGACAAGTGAGAAATGACAGCATGGCTTAGAGTTCTTTAAGTAGAGAGCTACTCCTGAAAAATCTAGATTTTTTTCACTTCTATAGTTTGAATTCAGACCTACACTTGCTAGGCAGTCACTCCCATATCCTGTTAATCTATATTTTTTAAATGGGCAGGAGGGATGGGTAATTCAAAATTTGGATTCCCTATATCTAAATTATTAAGTGAGAATATCTTTTTTTTCTTTTGGTTGGTCCTGGGGCCTGAACTCAGGGCTGAGGCACTGGCCCCGAGCTTTTTTGCTCGAGGCTCACCCCCTATCATTTTTTGCTGTAGTGCCACATCCAGTTTTCTGGTGGTTAATTGGAGATGAGTCTCATGGGAACTTTCCTGTCCTGGATGGCTTTGAACTGAGGTTCTTAGATCTTAGCTTCCTGAGCAGCTAGAATTACAGGCATGAACCACCTAAGCCTGGCTAAATGAGAATAATCTTATCTGCCAGTTTGTATGTTCAGTTCTTTTCATAATACCATTTTTAGTTTTAGGTAGGGGGGTGTGCACATGAATGCACACAGCCATGCTTTTTGGGAACTGAATCTCAAGGGCTTTGTAAAAGCCAGGCAAGAGCAATAACCAAGAGAATGGCAAACTAAATAGTAAAGGGATGTCAACAATGAAATAGTAGAAATATTTTTAAAACATTTTACCCGGCACTGGTAGTCCATGTCTGTAATCCTAGCTATTTAAAATAAGTTCCAAAAAAAGGCTGTGGTCATACTGCAATGCATATGTGGAAACTCTGAGTTTATTTCCCAGCAACAACAAAAAGTATTAATGAAGTAAATACAATAAGAAATAGAAATAGTGGGCCGGGAGTTTGGCCTAGTGGTAGAGTGCTTGCCTAGTTTGCACAAAGACCCAGGTTCAATTCCTCGGTACCACATACATAGAAAAAGCTGGAAGTGGTGCTGAGGCTCAAGTGGTAGAGCTCTAGCCTTGAGAAAGTCCAAGGACAGTGCTCAGGCCCTGAGCTCAAGCCCAGGACTGGGGAAAAAAAAAAAAAAAACCACCAAATCTGGATCTTTTATTTACATTTCCTTTCTCTTTCCCAGGCTGGAGCCATATTTAAATGTTCATACTATACATATAAAGTGTTTTTTTATCATTTCAGTATTTTTTCTATAAACATGAGTGCCTTTACCACATGTCATTCTTTTGCATTTTTCTTCTGAGAAACCGTGTGTTTCAAGAGGCTTTTATTTTCCTTTTTTAACCTCTCTAAAAATGTTGAAGAGTCCATTTTCTCTCAACTTCCAGCCTCACAACAGAGTTGCAGTTGGATTGTTTGTCTCAGGATTTCTTGCCAGCTTTGCTGTGAACAGTGCAGAGGTCAGGCTGGGCTCTGCTCTGAGTGATTTCATAGTATACAGAACAAGAGTTTCAAGCTGTTTTGCCCTGAATGACATCATTTTACCAAATAGTATTTGCTGCATTCTGACTGAAAATGCTGGAGCAAGAACAACTCTAAATCTTGCAAGTAAACAACCACCATCTGTCCATGGATGGACTGAAAAGCTTTTTTTTTTTTTTCTGGTCAGTTGTGGGGCTTGAACTCATGGCCTGGGAGGTGTTCCTAAACTCTTTCATTCAAGGATAGTGCTCTACCACTTTGAGCCACAGCTCCACTCCTGGTTTTCTGGTACTTAATTGAAAATGAGAGTGTCATGGACTGTCCAGGCTGACTGTGAACTGTGATCCTTAGGTCTTACTCCCCTAAGTGGCTAGGATTATAGGTGTGGGCCACCAGCTCTCAGCACTGAAAATCTTTCATTAGTGCAAATAAAAGATTACTGTCCATATGGGGTTGTGGAGAAAGAGGAACCCTAGTGCACAGCTGGTGGGAATGTAAACAAGTTCAGCCACTCTGGAAAGCAGTGTGGAGGTTTCTTAAAGAACTGAAATAGACCTTCCCTACTATCCCGCCATACCACTCCTGGGCATCTATCCTGAACATCATAACCCAGGATGATAAGGACACCTGCTCAGCTATGTTCATCTCTGCACTATTCACAATAGCCAGGTGATGGAAACAACCCAGATGCCCTACTGAAGATGAATGGATACAGAAAATGTGGTATATATACACAATGGAATTCTACATAGCCAACAGACAAGATAAAATAATGGCATTCGCTGGGAAGTGGATGAATCTAGAGCGAATCATGTTGAGTGAGACAAGTCAAGACCTAAGGAACAAAAGGCACATGGTCTCCTTAATATGTGGATATTAGATCCAAATAGTACAAGTACTCAATATTTGGATACCCAAGGTTATGCACATGATCTTGGAGATATAAACATAATCACATAGATATAAAATCTAGGATGGGCTATATACTCTATAGACATAATGTTTTATTACATAGATTAATATGTATCTATGACATACAAACCCTCAGCTTATTTTAATTATGTTCTAAAATCTATGTGCCAGTGGTTGTATACAAAGATTCCCTTCTTGAATACCTGTTTGATAAACATGACATTTGAAATATGATGTAAAAATCCATGTTAATAAATTCTTTAATAAAAAACTTTTAAAAAATTACTGTCCATAGGCTTATCAAATTAATTTTTAAAAATACATGGATGGGAATGAGCAGAGGGGTGACATTTTCCAAGAAGAAATGTACTCATTACCTGACTTATGTAACTATAACTCCTCTCTACATTACCTTTATAATAATTTTTAATGGGGGAAAAAAACTCACAGGGACACAAGGGCAAAACAAGCGCATATCAAAAAACTAAACCAAAGCCTGAGGCCTGAATCCTCAACAAGGAGGGGTCACCTAATACTGGCCTGTGCCACGAACGCAGCCAATCCGGTACATCCGGTGCATGCGTCAAGGATGAACAAGCCATGAACTCCTGAGCGTCTCTGGGGCTTAGGCTTAGTTCAGTCCCTTGCCTGAGGTACCTCCCTCTAGATCCAGTAAGCCTGGACTCAACTGACACCTTGAACTAGCTCTGTATTTTGCCATCACCAGGCTTCACAGCCCTGTGCATTTTTTTTTTTTTTTTACTAGTTCTGGGGCTTGAACTCAGGGCCTGGGCACTGCCTTTGGACATTTTTTTTGTTCAAGACTAGCACTCTGTCACTTGAGCCACAGCGCCACTTCTGGCTTTTTCTGTGTATGTGGTTCCCTGGAATTGAACCTAGGGCTTTCTGCATGCTAGACTAGCATGCTACCACTAGGCCATGCTGCCAGCCCTGTGGATTATTTTAAGCTTGCACACTGGTATTGGAGCCATATCTCCAGCTCAAGAGTTTGTTTCAGTATCTCATCTAACCCCCTACAATGATTCTCTAAACATCTGCATCAGCTTTGCCCAGCTGGTGCCTCCAGCACAGCCCTCTCTGAACCCTATAAGCACTTCAACACTTTTTAACCATCTATATTTATTGTGAAGTATATAATGTATGTGTGGAGAGTTAACATCAGTAATTAAGAGTGGAACATAAGGAACTAGCAATTGGCTCATAGCTATCTAGAAGAAGCATAATACTTGGCAAATCAGTGCCAATGAAACTGACATAACTTGAGAATTTCTCATTATTCAATAATTTCTGACATTATAGAAAGTACAGGTATGTCTTTGTTTCTGATACAGTTCACTCACAATAAATAGCTACTGCCATAGACCCAGGTTAATATGAATGAAGCTGACATCATTCCTCACTCTAAATTATATTCATTAAATGTGAAAATAAAAATTAATAAACTGCTGACCTAATATAAAAATAAAGGGCTGGGAGTGTGGCCTAGTATGCACAAAGCCCTGGGTTAGATTCCTTGGTACCACAGACACAGAAAAAGCCAGAAGTGGTGCTGTGGCTCAAGTGGTAGAGAGCTAGCCTTGAGAAAGCTCAATCAAGGACAGTGGCAAGACCCCAAATTCAAGCCCCACAACCAACAAAAAAAAAAAAAAAAAAGAGTGAGACAGAGAGAAAGAGAGAAGGAGGGGAGAGAAAGAAAGGGAGAGAGAGAGAGAAGAGCGACAGAGAGACTATATAAATTCTAAGACTATAAAAATATTTAAAACTTTCACAGAACACAGCTCCATTAAAAATGTTTAAAAATGTGAAGTTACTAGAGAGGCTGAGATTCAAAGGTTCAAGGCCTATCTTGAAAATAACTAGCAAGAAATAGGTCTAGAGGCTGGGCATGGTGGCTCACATCTGTAATCCTACCTACCCAGGTGGCTGAGATCTGAGGATCAAGGTTCAAAGCCAGCCCTGGCACAAAAGGACCTGAAACTCTTATCTCCAACTAACCTCTAGAAAATGGGAAGTGGGGCTTGGCTCAAGGGTGGGGTTGCAGCCTTGAGCTGAAGAGCTCAGGGACAGTGCCCATGCGGAGTTCAAGCCCCATGACCCATTAAAAAAAAAAAAGTCTAGAAATGTGGCTTAAGCAGTAGAACACCAGACAAGCAAGTAGTACCAAAAAAGTCTCATTGACACTTGTTTGTGTTTTGTGTTGTTTTGTGCCAGTCCAGAACTCAGGGTCCAGGCATTACTATTTTTTTCTTTTTTTCTGAAGGCTAGTACTCTAATTCTTGAGCCACAAATGCACTTCCAGTTTTTGCTTGCTAATTGGAGATAAGAATCTCACAAACAGAACTGTAGTCCTCAGATATAAACCTTCAGATGAGACTGCAGATGTATGCCACTGGCACTCAGCCTTCATTCTTGTTTAGATGCTGGGCCAAATATATCCTAGGGAATCTGTAGACTATTGGAGGAGAAAACTGTAAATGAAGGATCACAGCTAATTTGATGGGTAAAAACAAAACTGTCTGATGCAGAGATAAGAACCAAACACACTAGAGTTTAAGGACAGCTCTCAGAATAAATGATATTCAATAAAATAGAATTCTGATACAAAGTTATAATTCTAATGTAAAATTCTAGTCACCAGGATGCTCATTGTTGTAAGGGTGAACAGGTAATAAGTCTTTCATCACAAAGATCTTGGTTGATACTCCTATAAGAAAGATGGCTTAGGCCGGGAGTTTGGCCTAGTGGTAGAGTGCTTGCCTAGCATGCATGAACACCCGGCTTCAATTCCTTGGTACCACATACATAGAAAAAAGCAAGAAGTGGTGCTGAGGCTCAAGTGGTAGAGCTCTAGCCTTGAGAAAGTCTAAGGACAGTGCTTAAGTCCTGAGCTCAAGCCCAGGACTGGTAAAAAAAAAAGAAAAAAAGAAAGATGGTTTAGGGGCTGGGAGTTTGGCCCAGCGGTGAAGTGCTTGCCTCACATGCGCAAAGACCTGGGTTTGATTCCTTGGTATCACATACATAGGAAAAGCTGGAAGGGGGGCTGTGGCTCAAGTGGTAGAGCACTAGCCCAAGGATAATACTCAGGTAATGAGTTTAAGCCCCAGGACTGGCAAAAAAAAAAGTTTTCCTGTGGGTCAAGAAAACTTGTGCTCAAAGAAATCCACACCTTTGGCTGCCCTCCATTTGGTTATTCGGTTGCCTTTGGCCATCCCCATTCCATTTCAAGCCACCCACTTGAGTCTTTCCATGCTCTATTCTGGTTCTTCCTGAATAATGACTTTTATTTCTGTGTGAACACATAATGAGCCCAGGGCACTGGTGAGCCCTTGAATCTTACTAGCAATTCAGTCTGAGATTGGCAGAGCAAATGATGGCTTGGCTTTGGACAGCTAGAAAAGCTCCTCCCGCTAACACTTGCCACCCCCTTTACAGACTGCAGCCTCTCCAAATGCCTCAGAAATGTGACACATCCTACTTCTATTATCCTAACTCTGAACTTTCCTCTGAAGGGTTTTTTTTTCTCAGCAATTATATCTGGAAACTGATATTCAATTAAAATAGCAAGGATTTAGGCCCTATCATCTTAGGCCCTACCTTATTCAGAAATAGCAAACCCTATTCATTATATTCAAAAGTCTCATGTCAATTACTTACATGCTCAGTCCCGAACCACACATTGAACCTGCCCCACCCTAACCAATGCTTCAACAACCTCTCTTTAGGAACCGGGAGTTTGGCCTGGCACAGTGCTTGTCTAGCATGTACAAAGACCCAGGTTTGATTCCTCAATGCCACATACACAGAGAAAAAAAGGCTGGAAGGGGTGCTGGAGCTCAAGCGGTAGAGTCTAGTCTTGAGAAATCCCAAGGACAGTACTCAAGTGCTGAGTTCAAGCCCCGAGACTGGCAAAAAAAAAATCTTTCTTCAGCCAGGTGTTGATGGTGTCCATCTGTAATCCCAGGCTGAGGATCTCAAGTTCAAGGCTAGCGTGAGCCACACAGTGATATCCTATCTCAACATAGAAAGGACAACTAGTGGGTTGGGATGGGAAGGGAAAACTAGAAGAAAGCAAGAAAAGAGGTGACAATGTCCAAAAAGGAAAGTACTCCACCTGATTTACATAATCAGAACCTCTCTGAACAACATCACCTTTACAATAATAACTTAAAAATATTCACAAAGGAGGGCCAGGAATTTGGCCTAGTGGTAGAGTGCTTGCTTAGCATGCACAAAGACCTGGGTTCAATTCCTCAGTACCACATACATAGAAAAAAGCTGGAAGTGTGCTGAGGCTCAAATGGTAGAGCTCTAGCCTTGAGAAAAATCCAAGGACAGTGCTCAGGCCCTGAGTTCAAGCCCCAGGACTGGCACCAAAAAACAAAATAATAATATTTTACAAAAGAAAAAAAACAGAAGGCAGAGAGAGAGAGAGAGAGAGAGAGAGAGAGAGAGAAGAGGAAGCTAGGAAGAAAGGAAAAATATAGGAAAGTTATCTCTCGTAATTTCTCCAATCACTATTTTAAATAGTGTTATATTAATATATATGTATAACCATGTCTGAATTTTCAAAATAATTATACATAATAGAACACTGAAATAGTGTGAGGCCTTGGGTTCACATCCAGATACCAGCAAAAAAAAAAAAAAGGCCAGCCACCAGTGGCTTAATCTTAGCTAGCTTGAGGTTAAGATCTGAGGATCACCATTCAAAGCCTGCCTGGGCAGAAAAGTCCACGAGACTCTTCTCTCCAATAAACCACTCAGGAAAAGCCAGAAGTGGCTCAAGTGATAGAGTGCTATCCATGAACAAAAAAGTTCAGGGGCAGTGCCCAGGCCCAGAGTTCAAGCCCCAAGATTGGAGGGGAAAAAGCCAACCAAAAAACAAAACAACAAGAAAACCAACCAAAACAAAAAACCTTTATTCAAGCTAGGGTCCATGTTGCCCAAGCTGACTTCGAACTCTTGAACCCATTATTCCTCCTCACTGCAGCTTCCTGCATAGCTGGGGCTACTGGGACTATAGGAACATGCATCACCACACTGGAAAAGGAGGGTTTTTTTTTTTCTTTTTCTTGATGGTAGGGAAGAGATAGGATCTCCATATGTAGTCTAGACTAGCCTTGAACTCACCATCTATCTACTGAGTGCAGGATACACACCTTGCCACTATGCCAGGCCTTTCACGTACTTTTATTTTTTGGTAGTACTGGGGATTGAACAAGGCCTTGTACTTGCTAGGCAGGTGCTCTATTTTACTCATGTCATCAGTCACTTTTGCCTTGTTTCAAAGTAGGATCTCACTGCATGCCCAGACTGGTCTGTGCTATCTCTTATGCTTCTTCCTAGGAATGCCAGGCATGTGTCAACACAACCAGCTATTGCCTCTCCCATAGCTACAATAACAGAGGTGAGCCACTTCATCCAGCCACTGGTTGAGATGGACTCTTGTGAAGTGTCTGTGTGTGTGTGTGTGGGGGGGTGCCACGGGGCTTGAACTGTGGGCTTGGGCGCTGTCCTTGAACTCTTCAGCTCAAGGTTACCACCCTACCCCTGTAGTCACAGCCCCACTTCCTCTTTTCTAGTGATTAATTGGAGATAAGAGTCTCAGGGTCTTTAGAGCCCAGGTTAGCTTTGAACCTTGACCTTTAGATCTCAGCCTCTTGAGTAGCTAGGATTGTAAGTGTGAGCCACCACTCCCGGCTTGTGAGGATTGTTGCCTTGTCTCAAACTGTGATGCCTTCGTTTTTACCTCCACCAAAGCTAGAAATACAGCCTTGAGCCACTCATTGCCCAATCCCCAGCTTCCTCTTTTGGAGTAGTACACATCACATTTCTTCTCCATTAGTTTCAGTTCAAGGTTGCAGAACGCTATTATTTACATTCCTGTTATGTAAAACTTAGTATGCAAAACTTATTTTCTACTTTGCTTCAGATATTATAAAGCTAGTCTATTAAAGGCTCCATTTTTTTACTTATCTATTTGATAGATGCAGATATATTCTCAGGAAAGAAAGGTTCTTTTATGAGAAACCATTCATATATTATATAATGCCCCCCTACAAGTAAATGTATAACTTTATTTATTCTCTTTTTTGAACCTAGGTTATCACAGACTAAATTTGTGAAACTTCCTATTTTATATTAAATTCCTTGACAAGAAAACAAGAGTCAAAAGCCAAATGATAAACAACTGCAGTGTGAGGTTCTGGCTCAAAGCAGCACATTTGGGTCAAACTTAAAAAAATCAAGTTCCTGTGCCTGTGTGGGAAGCCTGAGGGAAGAAGGGTTACATTGTGAGGCTCTGGCACAATTGAAAATTAGCTAGTGAGACTAAAAGCAAAGTGAGGCTAAGGGAGCAAAGGGATTTCAGCCAGTTGATGACTGGCCTATTTAAAAAAAAATAGTGTTTACTATAAGCAAGAAGGGGCTGTTTTACAATCAGCCAAAATCACAGTGTGATTAAGGTATGTCCTGGAAGTAAGTCAGAGTTTTGGAAATCTGCAAACAGCTGTATTTAGCACACCAGGCTGCTGTAACCAAGTACTCCAGTAGATTTCACGAAACTTCCTAACTCTAACCCACTCTCAGAGCTTGAGACAATGACTGTAATGTTAAGCTTTGGCCTCAAGAAGTCTTTTGGAGTCCAACTAGAGAATTGGATCATTTCCTGGTGGGATTGAAGGACCTGGCAAGAAAGCAATCTAACTTTGGTGTTCAAAACCTGAGAATTCTTGATGGGGAGTCTTCACACCACTGACAAGTTATTCTCACAGGGAACTCTCTTTCACATCTCCACAGTCATGTCTGGCGCCTGTCAGGAACTAGAGGTCCCAATTCTACCACTCACTTCATTTCTATGGCCTTGGTTTGCTGGTGCTTTTGTTTTGTCTCTAAGTCTGTAAGGTGATAGGACAGTAATAGGAAGAGTTAACTAATGATCTCTGAGGTCCTCATTACATGTTTTTCTTACTCTCTCCTGGGGATTTTCTGAAGACCAGCAGAACTCAGCCCTTTCATTTGAATTTAGAGGCTATCAACTCATATTTTCCCTGTTTATCTGTATTTTCCCTACGTTGCTGGCACATGTACTAGCGGTTTGTAAAACACCCTTCCCATTTTTTTTTTTTTTTTTTTTTTGCAGTCCTGGGCTTGAGCTCAGGGCCTGAGCACTGTCCTTTGACTTTCTCAAGGCTAGAACTCTACCACTTGAGCCTCAGCACCATTTCCGGCTTTTTTCCTATATATGTGGTACCGAGGAATTGAACCCGGGTCTTCGTGCATGCTAGGCAAGCACTCTACCACTAGGCCAAACTCCTGCCCACCCTTCCCATTTTTTAAATCTCTGCTACTTTCAAACTCTAGCAAGCAGGGTCTCTCAACCATAGTAGAACACCAGTTTTATGCACCAACTAAATGATCACATTAGAGTGTGTGTTCCTGTGATCTCAGCTACATGAGGGCCCAAGTCAAGTCCAGACGGAGCAATGTAGCAAGATGGGGGCTCCAAAGAAAAATCGTACTGACAAGAAAAATCAATGAATGCTGAAAATACACAAATAATGATATTGGCAAAATTAGACATTCTACTATTCAAACATGGGAACAAGAAGTTGAGCTTTGTTGTTGTTGTTCTTAATGTACTATGTGAAGTTATTTCTTTTCTCTTTTTTTCCCTTATGGCTAATCTTATGTGGTTAGTGTATTTGACTTTGTTACCTGGTATATTGTATATACGTTTGTTTATTTGAAATAGGGAAGGGGGAAAACAAGGTGATGGAGAGGGGGGAGGGAGAGAGAAATGGGGACAAAAACATAGGAGGGGGTATCAAGGTTCTAGATGTACCTATTACCTGACAAATGTAACTGCAACCCCTCTATACATTATCCTGACAATAAAATATAATTTAAAACAAAAACAAAAAACCACTGGGCCTGAACCTTGCTATGCTCAAGGCTATAGCTCTACCATTTGAGCCACAACGCCACTTCTGGTTTTTGCTGCTTATGTGATACTGAGGAATTGAACCCACTTATGGTAATAAAGCACTCTACCACTTAGCTACATTCCCAGCCCCCTATTTATTTTGTGATGGCTTGCCAGGCTCAGGGTCAAGAAGTTGTACGTGTGTAAGTCCCAGGGTTTGGCTTATACTTAGGGCCTGCTGTTCCTTGAACTATTTTGCTCAAGGCTAGCACTCTACCATTTGAGGCATAGTTCTACTTTTGATTTTGCTTTTAGTAGTTTATTGGAGATAACAGAGTCTCATTTTCCTGCCTAGACTGACTTCAAACTGTTGATCCTCAGAATTTAGCCTCCTGAGTAGCTAGGATTACAGAGGCTGAGTAGCTAGCCTCTGGGGACTGTCAAGGAAGATTTTTAAATCACTACAATGTATACAAGAATTTTCAAAACTCTGAAAATGGTATTAACTCAGGAACTGTTTCATTTAGGCCTTACCTCGTGTAGCTAATCAACTTCCTGGTTTACTATTAGTAAAATGCTAGTGGTGAATACAAACACAAAGCTACAAACTGATGTCTGCTTGTTCTGATTTTTTTTTTCTTTCTGATCAACCCCAAACACAAAGCACAGGTAGGAATAGAATGAGTAAGAAAAAAACAATACTTTATTTCTCTGTTCACACTAAGCCATATATTCAAAATGTGTTTCAAAATACTTAGCCAGATCACTAATCCCAATCACTAATCCTAGTCACTTCAGTTCAAATGTTCATTAAAAATACAGTCAAGAAACAGAAATGCATTATGAAACACTTTCTAGAGAGAACAGCTCCACTGCTATATAATTTACTAACTTTGTAGTTTAGTCTCTCAATATTCAACAAGTTTGTTTTAAAAGTTACTACTGCCACTGGTGTATAGTGACATAAATATAAACCCATAATTTCAATGTCAATATTGCTTTTCCACTGTGAACATAAAACTTAATACTGGGAGCTGTGGTACAGCAGTAATAACGGCTGCTGGGATGGTAACTATTCAAAGCCAAAATAATGGGCAGGCTGGAAATGGCATAAACTCTACATACACACTCTCAGTATGTAACTACTTCCCCCATTTTTCTTTACATACTTGTCTCATAATACAGAATAAATTATCTTCTCAAACTTGCAAAACAAGATTAACGAATTTTCATTTTCTTTTCAAAGTAACTTTTAAATGAAAAAGAAGTTCCCGTGTTTGTTAAATTTGGTCGAGATAGCTTTAAATATTTTCTGCACTACATGTATAACTTTTTTACTCTAAATTAGTGCCTCATTACAACCATAAAACTTCCAGTGCTTTATGAAAAATGTCACCCAATAGATTATAGTATAAATATGCACTTGAATTCTGATGATGATGATACTGAATTATGACAAAGTACACAAATGTGTGACTACTTTTCAACAACACTGGGACTGTGAATTACTACAAATGACCTCATATGTGCATATATTTCAAACAAACTTTTGGGGAGAGGACAAAAAATAAATACTACAGTGTTTTTCCCCTCTACTTAATGCTGCCTATTGTTAGATAAAAAGATTAATATGACTAACAAGAAGATTCAAACTATATTGAGGATTATTTCTATGTAGTTAGAACAATTTCCCCAAATAAAGCAAGAGCCCATACCCACATAGTTTTTCTGTAGTGTAATATAATTGCTAGTATATCATATAATTTGTAAGCAATTAATACAAATATAAATAGGTATAAGCCACCAATGCCTGGTGAACAAACTTCTTGGCTAAATAGTATAGGGAGAAAACTAAGGGAAATGACAAGGGCAGGCTTCAATGGAACTTACATGCCTGCTTTATCTTCAACATCTGTACTTAATCAACTGCTGCAAAAAAGATCAATCTTTCTAAGTACACTGGCATGGAATATACTTTGTGTAGCACAGCAGGATTATTTCAATATTACAAATGCTTCCTTTGCATTTGTATTCATATAACCATATAGGCATATCAAAAACTACAAACAAAGTATTAAACCTTTCATCTCATTTTGGAAAAGTTAAGAGTTAAGATGTAATTATATACTACAGAATTTTCTAAAATCTCAAAACTCAGGGATAAAACCAAAGAAAAATATTGCTATCTCCTTAGTAAATGGCTATGTGAAACCTCAAGCTCATTTATCTCTTTTACAGATAGGTTTATTTGATGAGGATTGTGATCCAATGATTGTTTAGCAGCAATTTTACCAAACTGTAAATTCATTTATTAATAGGCATTATAAACAGATAATACTAATCTTATTTAAAAACCATGAGTGCCACACCAGTGAATATACAGCTCATGAATAACTTAAAAAGTTTTTCCCATTTTAAAAGGCAACACATAGCATACAAAATTCTATACTAGACAAAGAAGCTATAATATGGATACATGATTGATGTGTCTAAAATGATACATATATATACAGTACATAATTAATGTTAATTATGTGATCAGTACTTTTTTTCTATGATTCCTTTCATGCTTCACTTTCCCCAGAAACTGAATTCTGAACTTCCTCTTCTAAAATTGGTACAATCAGATTATCCTTGGACATCAAATTATACTTCATCACAAATTTAGTAAATCGATGACATAGAAATGTTTCATTCTGTAAAAAGGAAAAAAAAATCATTCTATTATCCAAAATGAAAAGGTAAAAATAGCATTAGCATATATTATTGTCATTGTGAAAAGAATGCATTAGGAGATGGCAAACAATATAAATGAGGATAATTATGATTAATGTGCTTTGTATGAATGTGTGGAAATAAGACATTCATATCTACTGAAATTTTTTTTTTAGGGAGGAAGGAAAATAAAAGCAAGTAATAGATGATATGAGATTAAAGTGATTGATTGCATCATATAGATGGAAATGTCACAATGAAACTTCCCTTGTATAACTAATATGTGCTTATATAAAACCCTAATTAAAAAAGAATGCATTAGAATAATTAGTAAAATATACTTACTTCATATTCATCGAATATCTGCCGGTGATGAAAATAAGCATGTGAAAATATTCTATAAATCCTACGACATACTGATCCTAGTTTTGCTACAGATGATTCTTTTATGCTAACCCTAGAAGTAGAAATAGCAGATATGAAAGAGCTAGATAAAATGTTGATCAAACTATAATTCAATCCTCTCAATTCACGAATGTGGAAACTGACAAATAAGCAAATCTGAAGATCACAAAAGGCCAATCTGAAGACCACAGTGCCAAGAACAGGCCTAGAGTCCTCAGCTACTCAAAGCATGTTAAAACATACCTTACTTCATACTTTGTAACACCACTAAAAGGAACCACTGTTTTGTCCTATAAAATTTAGGGCTGGGAGGGCAAGGGAAGGAAAAGGGAGACAAAAACATGAGAAGGGGAGGGCCAGGAGTTTGGCCTAGTGGTTAAAGTGCTTGCCTAGCATGCACGAAGACCCAGGTTTGATTCCTCAGTACCACATACATAGAAAAAAGCCGGAAGTGGTGCTGAGTCTCAAGTGGTAGAGTTCTAGCCTTGAGAAAGTCCAAGGACAGGGCTCAGGCCCTGAGCTCAAGCCCAGGACTAGCAAAAAAAAAAAAACATGAGAAGGGGTATCAATGTTTGGGAAGTAATACACTCATTACCTGATGAATGTAAATGCAACCCCTCTATACATTACCCAGGGGGAAAAAAAAAGGGCTGGGAATGTGGCTTAGTAGTAGAATGCTTGCCTAGCATGTGTGGAGCTCTGGGTTAGATTCCTCAGTATCACATAAACAGAAAAAGCCAGCACTGAGTTCAAGCCCCAGGACTGACCAAAAAAAATTTTTTTTCATTTTTATTTCTCTTTTGTTTTGAGAAATCAAAATATGCAGCATGAGCAGGTGGTTCATATTTTATAATGTGAGCTACTCATGAGGCTGAGATCTAGATGATCATCCAGGTTTAAGACCAGCCTGAAAGAAAGAAATCCATGAGATTCTCATCTTAATAAGCTAGCAGAAAGCTGATGTGTCTCAAGTAGTAGAGCCTCAACTATGATGGGGAAAAGCCTAGCAGCAGCATGAGACACATAATAACAAAAAGCATTAATTAATTTTTGCCAGTTCCAGGACCTGAACTCAGGGTCTGGGCTCTGTCCTTGAGCGTCTCTGTGCTCCCTTGAGCCACAGCAACACTTCACTTCATTCCTGTCTGGACTAGCAGCCTCTTGAGTAGCTAGATTACAAGAGTGAGCCCTTGGCACCTGGCTTTCTGGTATTTTTAAGTGTGTAAAATAAGGAAATATAGTATAATGAGGAAAAATAAAGCTGTTGCTTTTTTTTTTTTTTGCCAGTCCTGGGCTTGAGCTCAGGGCCTGAGCACTGTCCTTGGACTTTCTCAAGGCTAGAGCTCTACCACTTGAGCCACAGCACTACTTCCGACTTTTTTCTATGTATGTGGTACCAAGGAATTGAACCCGGGTCGTTGTGCATGCTAGGCAAGCACTCTACCACTAGGCCAAACTCCTGGTACGTTTTCCTTTTTAGTAGTATAGGGTTTGAAATCAGGGCCTTAAGCTTGCAAAGCACAAGCTCTATCACTTAGCCCACAGCACAGGCCTTTTTTGTTTTAGTTATTCTTTAGATGAGGTCTTATGCTTTTGTCCCACGTTGGTCTCACACTAATCCTCCTACTTATGCCTCCCAAATATCTGGGATCACTTATTTTTTAGATCGAGTCTGGATAACATTTTGCTCAGGCTGGCCTCAAGTCACAATCTTCCCAATCTCCACATCCCATGTAGCCTAGTGTAAGCCATCATTCCCAGCTTGCTTTTTTTAATATATTTTATTTTAGCAGTTTTTGGAGTCAAGTCATATAAGGGGAAGGGAAAAAAAAACACTCCAAATCTAGCCTGAGGTATGGTTTAAGTTGACTACTTGCCTTACAAATCTGAGTTCAACCCCAGTACCACTAAAAAACTTTAAAAAAAAGGGGCCAGGAGTTTGGCCTAGTGGTTAAAGTGCTTGCCTAGCATGCACAAAGACCCAGGTTCGATTCCTTGGTACCACATACATAGAAAAAAGCTGGAAATGGTGCTGAGGCTCAAGTGGTAGAGCTCTAGCCTTGAGAAAGTCCAAGGACAGTGCTCAGGCCCTGAGCTCAAGCCCAAGACTGGCAAAAAAAAAAAAAAAAAAAATCACCAAATCCTTGGCTGGGCACCAGGGGCTCACACCTGTAATCCTAGCTAACTCAGGAGGCTGAGATCTGAGGATCATAGATCGAAGCTAGCCCAGGCAGGGAAGTCCAAGAAACCCTTATCTCCAATTAACCACAGAAAAAGCCAAGGTGGTGCTGTAGTTCTACAGTGCTAACCTTTAGCAAAATGAGCTCAGGGCAGCACCCAGGACTAAGTTCCAGGCCCAGAAATTAAAAAAAAAAAAAAAGAAAAGAAAAGAAATCCCCAAATCCATTTACTTGTTAACAAATGCTACAGTATACTCATAAACCTCAGCGGTAATACATGCACAAGTTCTTCCTAAATCATTAGGGAAGAACAGAACAGGACTCCTCCAAAAGCAACCAGTCCAACCTAGGGAAGTCTGTTCTTTGGACATGCTGTTTGAGAGGAGGCTAAGGCTATCTATCAAAGATTCCAGTGAGCAAGCCACTCAGTATCTTAACTCTAAAGCTAGAGAGGGAGAACAATGGGAAATAACATACAGTATCAGCAATTAGCTTTGACTGAACTTTGATCTATGAACTTTGGAACCCAAGTCTTGCCACAACCCTAATTTCAAAATTTGTGTGATTTAAACAAGCCAATTAGAGCACGGCTTTAAAAAAAAAAAAAAAAAAAGCTGGGCACCAAAGTTTTGTACGTATAATTCTACCTACTCTGGAGGCTGAGACCTGAGGATCACAATTGAAGCCAGCCACAGCAGGAAAATCCTTTTAGACGCTTATCTCCAATAAACTACTCAGAAAAAGCTGGAAGTGGGCCTAGAGCACAGAGAGGTTCAGGGACAGAGCCCAAGTGCTGAGCTCAAGCTCCAGGACAGGCAAAAAAACAACCAACCAACCCAACTAATGTTAGTTCTTTTTTTTTTCCTTCCAGTCCTGGGGCTTGAACTCAAGGCCTGAGCACTGTCCTTGGGCTTGTTCTTCAAGGATAGAGATCTAAAAACTCGAGCCACCACTTCTGGCTTTTTTCCTATGTATGGGGTTCCAAGGAATCTAACCCAGGTCTTCATGCATGCTAGGCCAAACTCCCAGCCCCCTAATATTAGTTCTAAATGAAGCTCAAAGAATTTAACATCATGTTCGTAAGTTTCATTTACCTGCTGGGAAAATATTTATTACTATTCAGAAGACAGGCAGCACCATCAAGTGTGTGTCTAGTATAATCTATAGCAGGACACTAGAGAAGAAAAAAATAAATAAAAATCCATCAACCAAACTCCACATTTTAGATAGGCTATAATTATTATATAGGTATCTCACTGCAAAGACAGGACCTTAATAAAAAGTACCTTATAATTCCGGAATGACTGTAAATGTAATGTTATATTCATATAAACTATAAGATCATACATTAGAATAACACCATCTAGTTTCCCAGTGTCATTCTACATTGAGCCTAGAGGAAAACAATACTTAGAAGCAGGAAGAACACAATTATCTAGGCAGGCACACTCTATCACTGAGCTACACATCCAGTCCCAACAACCCAATTATCTAATCCAACCCTCTACCAGTATAATCTAGGAAAGTGAGGCTTTGAATAATCAATGGCTTAACTCATGGAGTTAGAGCCAGGTGCTGGTGGCTCAAGCCTGTAATCCTACCTACTCAGGAGGCTGAGCTCTGAGGATCACAGTTCAAAGCTAGCCTAGGCAGGAAAGTCTGTGAGACTCATGTTCAGCTGACCACTAGAAAATTGGAAGTGAGGGGCTGGGAATGTGACCTAGTGGACTGAGTAGCATGCACAAAGGTCTGGGTTTGATTCTTAAGTATCACATACATAGAAAAAGTGGTAGTGGTACTATGGCTCAAGTGGTAGAGCACTAGCCTTGAGAAAACCCAAGGACAGTGCTCAGGACCTGAGTTTAAACCCCAGGACTGGCCAAAAAGAAAAAAGGAAGTGAGGGGCCAGGAGTGTGGCTTAGTGATAGAGTGCTTATCTAATATGCATGAAGCCCTGGGCACAGAAAAAGCCAGAATTGGCCAGACATGGTGGCTCATGCTTATAATTGTAGCTACTCAGGAAATTGAAATCTGAGGATCGAGGTTCAAAGCCAGCCCAGGGACTAAAGTCCTGGAGACTCTTACCTCCAATTAATCATGGGGGGATGATTAGAAATTTCTCAGGGAGTCAACTAGAAGGAAAAATGACTTTAGCCTTACTCAGTAATTAAAATATTTTTCAGGTGCTGAGACTGAAGCTGTTATTTAAAAATGCAAATTAATGACTAGTAAACAGCTTAAAATAAGTGTCAGAGCAGACCTAGAAGTGTGGCTTAAGTGAGACAGAGCTTGTGTAAACTTCAAATTCAAACCACAGTAATGCAAAGAAGAAAAAAAATGTTAGCCAGGCGGTGGCAGGGCATTCCAGTAATGGTAGCTATTCAGGAGGCTTAGATCTAAGATTCCAAGTCAAAGCTAGCCCAGGCAAGAAAATCCTTGAGACTTTTATTTTCAATTAATTACCAAAAAAGCTGGAAGTGAAGCTGTGGCTAAGTGGTAGTACACTAACCTTCAGCAAAAAAAAAAAAAAAAAAAATCAGGGATAGCATGCAAAACCTGAATTTAAAACCCCAGGACAGGCCAAACCAAAGAAGAAGAAAAAGGAAGAAGAGAAAGAGGAAGAAGAGGAAGAAGAGGAGGAGGAAGAGGAAGAAAAGGAAAAGAAAAAGAAAAAGTGTCAGCTTGGAACTGGCGGCTCATACCTGTAATCCTCACCACTTAAAAGGCTGAGACCTGACCGCCCAGAGCATGGCCTAGTGTTAGTGTACCTAGCATACACTAAGACCCGGGTTCGATTCCTCAGTACCACATACACAGAAAAAGCCAGAAGTGGTGCTGTGGCTCAAGGGGTAGAGCGTTAGCCATGAGAAAGCCCAGGGGCAGTGCTCAGGCCCTGAGCTCAAGCCCAGGACTGGCAAAAAAAAAAAGAAAAAAGAAAAAAAAGGGCTGAGACCTGAGAATGTCCGTTTGAAACCAGCATGGAGGAAAAACTCAAGAAATTCCCATTTCTAATATTTCTAAATAACCAGCAAAAAAGCTTCAAATGGAGCTGTGTCTCAAATGCTAGAGCATTAGCCTTAAGCAAAAAAAGCTAAGGGACAACCCTCGGCCCAACAAACTCAATAAGAAAAGCAACATGAGTATTACTTAAGATATCAAAATAGAGCATGGCCTGGTGGCTCACACCTCTAATCCTAGCCACTCAGGAGGCTGAGATCTGAGGATCACTGTTCAAAGCAGCCTGGGAACTAAACACTCTTATCTCTAATTAGCCCCAAGAAAACTGAAAGTAGCACTGTGGCTCAAGGGGTAGGACAGAAGCTTTGAGTTGAAGAGCTCAGGGACAGCACCTAGGCACAGAGTCTAAGCCCTACAACTGACACACACAAAAAAGATATCAAAATAGGGCCAGAGACATTGCTCAATTAACAGAGCACCTACCAAGCACCATGACATCCTGAATTTGAAGAAAAGAAAGCAAAACTGAACAGTGAATTAAATTAAAACATCTAAAAGCTAGGGGCTAGGCACATGGTCTAGTGGTAGAGTGCTCCCCTGAGTTCAAACTCCAGGACTGGTTTAAAAAAAAAAAAAAAAAAAGCTGTCTATCAGTATCTTGAGATTTAGTTTAATTACTTATTCTATTACACAAAATAGATTTCATAAATCCTTACCTCTTTTGGAGTTTTATGAGCTGCACAAAGAAATATCCATTGTTCAGTTGCTGTCATTTGAGTACAAGTATCTGGATGGCATTCACTCTGTTAAAATAATTAATTTCTTAATATGTAATAACTACAAAGTTTGTCATAAAAACTAAAAACATTTCCATGTAAAGCCTTTCCATGGTCATAAAATTATTTTTAAAAAATCAGAATTTTCAGTTATAATTTAGCAAAGTATTACCTGAAGTTTGACAGCAAGTCCATTTAGTTCAAGGCAGAACTGCCTGGAAATACAAATATATAAATAAAAAATTACACTTCATTTATTTGTTTCCTTACTTACAATGGGGTTTTACTATTATTGCCCAGCTAGATGCAAATTCAGAGGTTCAATTAATCTTCCTGAAACAACAGATATACCACCCATAGTTTGTTTCTACAGTTAATATTTTATGTTTAATGTATTAAGTTTAAGATATTTAAGGTAAGTTAAAAACATTAACTGTAGAAAGAATTCTCCCTGGGCCCTGAGGGCTCAGGCCAGTAATTGTAACTATTTAGAAGGCTGAGATCTAAAATTCAAGGTTTGAAGCCTAGATTTACTTCTTGTGTACTAGAACTGAGCTTGAATTCAGAACCTTGCACTTTTTTTTTTTTTGGTCAGTTGCAGGACTTGAACTCAGGGTCTAGACACTGTCTGTAAGATGGTGCTTTTTTTCTTTTTCTTTTTTTTTTTGTCAGTCTCAAGCTTGAGCTCAGGGCCTCAGCACCACTTTTGGCTTTTTTCTAAGTATGTGGTACCAAGGAATTGAACCTGGGTCTTTGTGCATGCTAGGCAAGCACTTTACCACTAGGCCAAACTCTCGGCCCTAAGATGGTGCTTTTTGTTCAAAGCTAGTACTCAACCATTTTGAGTCACAGAGACATTTCTGATTTTCTAAGGGTTAACTGGAGGTCAGAGAGTCTGGGCTGGCTCTGAACTGTGATTCTCAGTTTTTAGCCTCCTGAGTAGCTAAGACTATAGGTGTAAACCATTGGCAGCCTTGTGCTCTATTTTTTTTCTTTTTTTTTTTTTTAGGTGGGTCATGGGGCTTGAACTTGGTCTGGGCGCTGTCCCTGAGCTCTTCAGTTCAAGACTACCAACCTACCCCTGGGCCTGGGCATTGTCCCTGAGCTCTTCAGCTCTAGGCTACCGCCCTACCCTTGAGCCAAGCCCCATTTCCCATTTCCTAGAGGTTAACTGGAGATAAAGAGAATCAGGTCCTTTTGTGCCGGGCTGGCTTTCAACCTTGATCCTCAGCGTCTGAGAAGCTAGGATTACAGGCATGAGCTACCCACGCCTGGCCCTTGTGTTCTTTCTTGCTTAGCTTTTTCACTTACAGTTGGCACTACCATTTAGGTCATCCCTCTATTTCTAGCTTTTTGCTGGCTAATTAGAGCTAAGTTTCTTGGATTTATCTTACTGAGCTGGCTTTGAACTATGGTCCTCAGGTTTCAGACTCTTGAGTAGCTAGGATTATAAACATGAGACTCTAGTGCCTGGCTAAGACATTTTTTTAAATATAGTTGTCCAAATATTGAATGTGGGTCCTCTAAAAACCCATCTAGTAGTCTACTAAATAAATAAAATCAAAAAGGGCTGGAGGGCTTGACTCAAGTTGTAGAGCACTTGCCTATTAAGTGTAAGACCCTGAGTTCAAACCCAGTATAATAACAACAAAGTTAACCCCATCTATTTATGTCGTCATTCTTCTTATTCATAAGATATAATTAAAAGCACAAAAATGTTTATTTTGATTACAATTAATCTATATTACCAAAAGGAAGATCAGAAATGTCTAACTGTTCAAAAGTCATTTATCAGTGACTTTGCCACTTCAGCTACAGCTCCACTTCCAACTGGCAGTTCCACTGCCAGGCCTGGGACTTGAACTCAGAGCCTGAGCACTGTCCTTGGACACTTTTGTTCAAGGCTAGTGCTCTGCCACTTGAGCCACTTCCAACTTTTTCTGAGTATGTGGTACTGAGGCATTAAATCCAGGGCTGAGATCTGAGGATCATGGTTCAAAGCCAGCCCGGGCACTAAAGTCTATGAGACTCTTTTTTTTTCCCCCCAGTCCTAGGCCATGAACTCAAGGCCTGAACATTGTCCTTGGGCTTTCTCAAGGCTAGAGCAGTACCACTAGAGCCATAGCACCATTTCCAGCTTTTTTTCTATATATGTGCTACCGAGGAATCGAACCCGGGTTTCATGCATGCTAAGCAAGCACTGTTAGAACTAGGCCAAACTCTTATCTCCAATTAACTTCAGAAAACTGGAAGTGGCGCTGTGGCTCAAGGGGTAGGGTAATAGCCTTAAGCTGAAGAGCTTAGAGACAGCAAGCACCCCAAGCCCAGAGTTCAAATCCCACAACCAGGAAAAAAAAGTCTCACAGACTAATCAGCTTGGGCTGACTTGGAACCTCAATCCTCAGATAAGAAATAAAGTTACGGGGCCGGGAGTTTGGCCTAGTGGTTAAAGTGCTTGCCTAGCATGCATGAAGACCTGGGTTCGATTCCTCGGTACCACATACATAGAAAAAAGCCGGAAGTGGTGCTGAGGCTCAAGTGGTAGAGCTCTAGCCTTGAGAAAGTCCAAGGACAGTGCTCAGGCCCTGAGCTCAAGCCCAGGACTGGCAAAAAAAAAAAAAAAAGAAATAAAGTTACTTGAAATGGAAATAACAGTCATGATTGAAAGACATGACTAAGTCAGGTACAGTAGTTCACATCTATAATCCTAGTTACTTAGAAAGCTGAGATTTGAAGCTAGCCCAGGAACACAAACCTTGAGACTCTAATCCCCAACTAAATACCAGAAAGCCAGAAGGGAGTGGGCACAGTGACTCATGCCTATAATCCTAGTTACTTAGGAAGCTGAGATCTGAGGATTGTGGTTCAAAGCCAGTCACAACAGGAAGACCTGTGGGACTCTTATATCCAATTAACTACCTCAAAAGCCAGAAGTGGAGCTGTGGTTCAAGTAGTACAGCACTAGCCTTGAGCAAAAAAGCTCAGGGATACCATCCAGGCCGAGTTCAAGCCTAGGACACACGGACGGACACACGGACACACACACACACACACACACACACACACACACACACACACGATTTGAGCTGTGGCTCAAATGGCAGACCACCAACCTTGAGCAAAAAAGCAAAGCAAAAGGTCAGCACCAAGGCCCAAGTTCAAGTTCCAGTACTAGCACATACACAAGAAAAGTGTTGGGAGTTAGAGCAATGGTACAGTGTCAGCCATAAGTTAAAAAGCCAAGTGATGTTATGAGACCCAGAGTTCAAGTCCCAGTATGAGCACACACATGTATACATGTACACAAGAGATAAGAAAAGTATGTAACGACCAGGAGTGTGGACTAGTGGTAGAGTGCTTGCCTAGCAAGCCGTGGGTTTGATTCCTCGATACCACATACTCAGAAAAAGCCAGAAGTGGTGCTATGGCTCAAGTGGTAGAGCACTAGCCTTTATAAAGCTTAAGGACAGTGCCCCAGGTTCAAGCCCCAGGACTGGGGAAAAAAAATATGTAAAAATTTAGCAAGGCCCAAATCTATTCTTTTCTGACAACTGACTTTGCAGTATAACTTGATGTGGAAACAGCTAGTAAAAACAAATCTAAGACGCAAAATTCAGCTACTTCAGAGGTGAAGGCAGGAGGATCCTGAGTTTGAGGTGAGCCTGAGGAAAGTAAGGAAGATCCCATTTCAGAAACAAAACTGGGAACATAGCTCAAGTGATACAGTGTTTACCTACTGTGTTCAAAGACCTGGTTCAATCCCTAGTAGTAAAAAATAAATTTGAAAAAGACACAAAAGCTGGGCACTAGTGCCTCATACTTATAATCCTAGCTACTCAGGAGACTGAAATCTGAGGATCTCAGTTTGAAGCCTGCTCAGGGATAAAAGTCCCCTGAGACTCTAATCTCCAACTGATCTGAAAAACTAGTAGTAGAGCTGTAGCTTAAAGTAGGAGACTGTTAGCCTTGAGCAAAAAAGCTCAGGGATAATGCCCAGGTCCTGAGTTCACAACTGACAAAAAAAAAAAAAGAGACACAAAAGTTTTAGAATTTAGCTGGGTGGGGTGGCTCACACCTGTAATCCTAGGTACTCAGGAGGCTGAGATCTGAGGACAGCTGTTCAAAGCCAGCCAGGGCACTAAAGTCTAAAGTCTATGAGACTCTTATTTCCAATTAACCACCAGAAAACCAGAAGGAGCACTGTGGCGTAAGGGATAGGGTAGGGTGGTAGCCTTGAGCTGAAGAGCTCAGGGAAAGGGCCCAGGCCCAGAATTCAAGACCCATGACTGACCAAAAAAAAAAAGGCTTTAGAATCTGGCCTTTCATCTTGAGTAATACAAAGTTTTGCTTATGGTTGGTAATTACCATTAGTAAAGCATATTTTTCCTTGTGTTACTATGACATATCATAAAGACTTACCTTAAGTGTTCATACTTCCATACACCTTCATCTTGGCCTTCAGGTGGTTCAAGAATTTTGTCAATATTAGAGCAATCTGCCCTTATGTTCTGTTGAATATACTATGAACAAAGCAGTTCTTATGGTTACAGTATTATATGGTAAATTTCACACTAAATATATGTAACTTTTTGTAACTGCTTCTATGATTCAAATTTTGGATTATCTAATACTAAAAGAAAACCAAATTTAGACTCAACAGTAGGTAAGAAGAAAAGCTGTAACCCTTATATATCTGCATTCAACAGCATTGTTGCGTATCTGGCAAAATTAGCACTGGGATCAAAACTGCAGTTCAAAACTTTCATATGAGGGCTGGGAGTTGGCCTCGTGGTAGAGCACCTGCCTAGCATGCATGATTCCTCCGTACTACGCAAACACAGAAAAAGCCAGAACTGGTGCTGTGGCTCAAGTAGTAGAGCTCTAGCCTTGAGAAAGCCCAAGGACAATGCTCAGGCCTTGAGTTCAAGACCCAGAATTGATAAAAAAAACAAAAAACCAAAAACGTTCATAGGAACAGACATAAAATACAGACCATGTAAACGTAACTGTGGCCAATTATATGACTGTGCTTATATGAAGTGTCTAAGAATATGTAAATCTACAGATAGAAAAAGACTAGTAAATTACCTAATCTTATAGAGAAGAAAGGCAGAGTAGAAAAATGATTGCTAATGAATGAGAAGTTATACACTTTATACAGTTTTAAACCTCAGAAGAGAATTGATGATTTACATATTTTAAATGACTGTTTATATGGTAGACTATCCTGACAAAAGTGATTGTTGTTGTTTTTTAAATGACAAACAAACTGGGCATGGTGGCAGATACCTGAAATCCTAGTACTCAGGAGGCTGAGTGAGGATGATTCAGGAGCCAGTAGCACCTGCGTTTTTGTTGTTTTTAGTACCAATACTGGAACCTGACTCAAGGCATCAAAGCTCCCATTTACCTTTTTCATTCAAGGCTGGTGCTCTAATCACTCCAGTCACACTTGCACTCCTACCAATATTTAACTATACCAAAGTTTAGATTAATGGATTAAAAAAAAAAAATTTTATTACCTGCTGAACAGCAAGCGTACTATCCATTTCATCAAATGATTCATCAGGCCAATTATAGAAATCCTATAAAAGTAAGCCCATGATTAAAGCACATACAAAGCTACAAAGATGATGCATTAATGTTATTACTATTAAGTCTCAATAAAGAAACAAAGTTCACATTAGAAGAGAAGAAAAAACTTTATTTTTTTTTTTGCGCTGTCCCTGAGCTCTTCAGCTCAAGGACACCACCCTACTCCTGGAGCCAGAGCCCCACTTCCTGTTTTCGAGTAATTAATTGGAAATAAAAGTCTCACGTTCTCTAGTGCCTGAGCTGACTTTGAACCAGGTGTGAGCCACAGCACCAGGCTTAGGAAGAAAATGCTTTTACAATGACTACCAATGAAATAAGTTAAAGGAATTTTAGTCAATAGTCTTTTTTTTTCTTTCTTTCTTTCTTTTTTTTTTTGCCAGTCCTGGGCTTGAGCTCAGGGCTTGAGCACTGTCCTTGGACTTTCTCAAGGCTAGCACTCTACCACTTGAGCTTCAGCACCACTTCCGGCTTTTTGCTATGTATGTGGGGTACCAAGGAATCGAACCCAGGTCTTCGTGCATGCTAGGCAAGCACTCTACCACTAGGCCAAACTCCCGGCCCCTTAGTCAATAGTCTTAAATGAATACTACTAAAGTTTTTTTGGTTTTTGTTTTGCCAGTCCTAGGGTTTGAACTTAAGGCCTGAGCACTGTCACTGGGCTTTCTCAAGGCTAGAGCTCTACCACTTGAGCCACAGCATCACTTCTGGCTTTTTCTATGTATGGGTTCCAAGGAATCGAACCCAGATCTTTGTGCATGCTAGGCAAGCACTCTTACCACTAGGCCATACTCCTAGCCCTACTATTATTATTATTTTGCCAGTCCTGGTGCTTGAAATCAGGGCCTGAGCACTGTCCTTGGGGTTCTCAAAGCTAGAGCTCTACCACTAGAGCCACAGCACCACTTCTGGCTTTTTTCTATGTATGTGGTACTGAGGAATTGAACCTGGGTCTTCATGCATGTTAGGCCAGCCCCCACTATTTTTCCAACCACAAATCCCTCAAATGTGGTTCCCATTCACTTTCATGTATCAGTTAACTAGGAAGATGCCTATCACTTTTTCACTTGTGATGGCAAAACACCTCCAAAAAAGCTGCACTGAAACAAAAATCTTCAAGCCAAGCACCAGTGTCACCTACAACCCTAGCTATTCAGGAGGTAGTGATCTGAGGATCAGTGATGTAAGATTTGAAGCCAGCCTGGACAGAAAAAAAATCTTTGAGATTTCATCTGAAAAGAAACAGAAACAAAGCCAGGCTAGAGATATGGCTCAAGAGGTAGACAGCCAGAATTGCAAATGGCTCTCACCTATAATCCTAGCTATCCTAGAAGCTGCAATCAAAGGATCTTAGTTCAAAGCTTTCTCAGGCAGAAAAGTCCATGAGACTTATCTCCAATTAATCACAGAAAAAGCTGGAGTGCAGCAGTGGCTCAAGTGATAAGAGTGTTAGCCTTGAGCTGAAGACCTCAGGGATAGTGCCCAGTGGTAGAGTGTTTGCATAGCATGCATGAAGACCCAGGTTCAATTTCTCGGTATCACATACATAGAAAAAAGCTGGAAGTGGTGCTGTGGTTCAAATGGCAGAACACTAACACTGAGAAAAAAAAAGCCCATGGGACAGTGCTCAGACCCTGAGTGCAAGCCCCAGGACTGGCGCAAAAAAAAAAAGGCAGAGGGCCAACCATAAGCAAAAAAATGAAATCCTGAGTTCAATCACTGGCACACTATCCAAAAAAGAAAAAAACAAAACAACTAAAACTCTTCAGGAGTATGGCCTAGTGGTAGAGTGCTTGCCTGAGCATGCACAAAGCCATGGGTTCAATTCCTTGGTACCACATACACAGGAAAAGCCTGAAGTGGTATTGTGGCTCAAGGGTACAGTGCTAACCTTGAGAAAGTTCAAGGTTGCAGGCCTTGAGTTCAAGCCCCACGACTGGTTTAAAAAAAGGGAGGGAGGACACAGGAGTTTGGCCTACTGGTAGAGTGCTTACCTAGCATGCACAAAAACACTGGGGTTCAATTCCTCTGTACCACATACACAGAAGCTGGAAGTGGTGCTGTGGCTGAAGTGGTAGAGCCCTAGCCTTGAGAAAGTCCAAAGACAGTGTTCAGGCTAGGACTGGGGGAAAAAAAAATCTCCAGACACCAAAATCCTAAGTCATTTTTTTTTTAACCTAAACAGCTAGCATTAGTAGCTAATTTATAGCTTCATTTAAGTGCTAGGCAGGTGTTATAAATCACTATTCCAATAACCAGACAGACATGTTTAAAGATATATTAACCAGATGCTAGTAGCTTGTGCCTGTAATCATAGCTTTTGAGGAAGTTCAGATCTGAGGATCGGTGTAAGTTCAGATCTGAGGATTGAAGTTTGAAGCTAGCCCATAAGAAAGCCATTGTAACTCTTCCTTTTAACCAAAAAGCTAGAAGAGGAGCTGTGGTTCACGTGATAGATTTCCAGCCTTAAATACAAAAGCTCAGGGACAGTATCTGGACTGTGTTCAAGCTCTAGGACCAGCACCAGTAAAAAAAAAGGGGGTAAGGGGTGAGGGAGGAATAGGGCAGGGTTACACAGGGTTGGGAACGGAAGTGGAAGGGAAGGGATAAGCAATGGTTATTTAGAGCTGGGAATTACTGGGGTTCCCCTAGTAGTAGAATGCTAGGCATGAACAAGGACCTGGGTTCAGTCACCAGCAACGAGGAACTGAGGGGAGTTATCCTAATAATTACTTACAGGGTGTGTGTGTGTGTGTGTGTATTTTTGTTGTTGTTCGGTCGTGGGACTTGAACTCTGGGCCTGGGCACTGTCCCTGAACTCTTCAGCTCAAGGCTACCACCCTACCCTTTGAGTCACAGAGCCATTTCTGGTTTTCTGGTGGTTAACTGGAGATAAGAGTCTCTCGGACTTTAGTGCCCCGGCCGGCTCTTAACCTCGATCCTCAGATCTCAGCCTCCTGAGTGGCTAGGATTACAGGTGTGAGCCACCACACCCAACTTTAAGGTATATTTTTGTGGCATACCTTACTTTTGAATCTTTTACAGGCAATAGAATTCATAGATATTTCCCTACGTGACAAACAACAACCTTTCCATTTGATTTTTCAGCAACATTTCCCTAAGTATTCTTAATAGGCTGCACAATTCCCAACATATATTTTATTCCCTAATAATGTCTGGGCATGAGGGAATAGGAGTAAATCAAGTTACCTATAAATCTTTATCAATCAACACAGGCTATATCTTTTTTTTTTTTAATATTCACAGAACTCTTTCCTCTCTCTCTCCCCTCCCCCCCTCTGATGACAGTCCTGAGACTTGGACCTCAGGGTTCCAGCACTATCCCTGAACCTTTTGCTCAAGGCTAATGTTCTACCACTTGAGCCACAGCTCCATTTCCATCACACAGATTAATCTTCAAAAACGTTTAAACTCATACTTATGGATATAATGCTCATATGGTAAAAAAAAAAAAAAAAGAAAAACAATAATCACATTTTGGGGTGAGTGGGATTAAGAAGATAGGAAAACCTAGAGAAATACAATTCAACTATGTCACTGACATCTTAGTTTCCTATCTTTCTCGTTGGTAGTGAGATTTGGACTAACATCCATGCACTTGTTGGATAGGCACTCTACTGCTTCAGTCACATCCTTCCTTCAGCATCAACTTCTTAGTTTTAAGGGTGATGGGTTTAACTTTTTAAGTTTTTTAAACAGTACCTTTTTCATGTTTTGCTGTTGTTGTTGGGGGGCGGGGGGTCAGTTGTGGGGCTAGGGCACTATCCCTGAGCCTCTTTGTGCTCAAGGTTAGTGCTCTACATTTGAGCCACAGCACCATTTCCAGTTTTTGAGTGGTTAATGGGGGACTTTTCTGCCCAGGCTGGCTATGAATTGGGATCCTTAGATCTCAGCCTCCTGAGTAACTACTTTTGACTATTCTTTTGCTATAAATAAATAAATTGGGCCAGGTGCCAGTGGTATGTGTGTATAATCCTAGCTACTCAGGAGACTGAGCTCCAAAGATCACTGCTTGAAGCTAGTCCTATCAGTAAAGTCCAAGAGACTCTTACCTCCAATTAACCACTGAAAAGCCAGAAGTGGAGCTGTGGCTAAAGTGGTACAGTGCTAGCCCTGAGGGAAGAAAATGCTCAGAGTTCAAAACTTAACTAAAGCCCAAAGTTCAGTCCTCAGAACCAGCATAAACTCATCTGTGCACATACACATACATACATACACACACACCAAAAGAAACTGAAAAAATAGGATACAAAAATCCTTGAGAGGCCTGAGAGTTTGGCCTAGTGGTAAAGTGCTTGCCTAGCATGCACAGAGACCCAGGTTCCATTCCTTTGTACCACATAAATAGAAAAAGCTGGAAGTGATGCTGTGGCTCAAGTGGTAGAGCTCTATCCTTGAGAAAGCCCAAGGACGATGCTCAAGCCCTGAGTTCAAGCCTCAGGACTGGCAAAAAAAAAAAAAAAAAAAAAAGTCCATGAGAGGGCTGGGAATATGGCTTTGTGGTAGAGTGGTTCACAGCTAGGCATAAATAGGAAGATAGAGGTACAGTTGGGCCTGGGAAAATGCAAGACCCCATTTGAAAAACTAAAGCACAAAAAGCTAGGAACATGGCTCAAGTGGTAGAGCCCTGCAAATGGAAGTCCCTGAGTTCAAATTCTAGTACCACTAAAGAGCAAATATACAGGGTATTATTCAGAAATGAAATGTTTTGCCTCATGAACTGAATATATTTTAAAGAAACAAAAAAAAAATCCATCTTACTATTCTCACTTAATCCAGTCAACATTAACTGAAAACCAACTATGTGTCTGTGTTCCAGACTAACCAACTTAGGCAGGAAGATACTGCACCTCTCTATTATAGCTCTAACTATACCATTTTGGAGTGGGTCTGTCTCACTGGAGGAAATGCATGTGATTAACAAGAAATAAGGCTGCCATCTCCTGAAGTCTTTTTCTTTCAGTCTGTACCATAATGTACAACAGTGCAAAAGTTATTTTCTCAGGTAACTTACTTGTACCACAGCAAACAGACATGCCATAATAGTTAAGACAAATTTTCAAAATTAAGAACTGCTGGCTCAGTGACACAGTGCATGTCTGTCATGCAAGAAGCTCAATTCCCAGGACCAAACATACCTATGTGTTAATGTATGTTTTTCATGTATGTTTTTCATAGATGTATATATATGGAAAAAAATACAAAGATGATCACTTAAGAAAATAATCAGAAACAATGTTGCCATAAAACAAGAAGTAGTTATCTAATGAAAGAACATTTAGAAGGAATTAAAATTTTGGAAGGAGTAGATTTAAAAAAATCCACATAACATACAAATTTCCGGCATATGAAGACAAAAGGTGCCTGTAGAAGTAACTGAAAATTGAAGTGCCTCTATTATAAGATTTCCAAGAGACAATTCTACAATTCAGTAGAAGAAATCTCTTGAAAAGGTCACCAGTGAGTTAAAACTCAGGACCCTATGTAACCTTAGGCAATTCTGTAGGGTTGTTTCCCGTCTAAATCTACACATTCTCTTTGAAAGTCTTCCCACAGTTCTGTAAGGAAAATGAAAAGTCTGTTCTCATGCTTTTAGCTCATGTCTTCTTTTTTCACTGACCACTCTCCTTTAAAACTTGTCCGGATTTTACACTATCCACGACAAGCCAATTCGGCTGGCAGATCAAGCAGGTCAACTTTGAATGTCAACGTGACTGTCCACTAACAGGAAGCATCCAGGAGTTTGCGAATACTACCTTGGTGACGGGTGATAAGAGAGCATCATCAGCTCGTCCCTCGTCTAGTCTTCACACCTATTAACAGGAGGCTTCGCCAGGAATGGCAAGTCGCGACCTGGCGAATGCGAACTGGCTCAACCTGAGCACAGCTGCAGGGGAGCCGAAGGGAGTGACGCTCGGCGGGCAAACAACAGGAGAAGCGAGAAGCCACCGCCTCTCGCATCCGGCTAGACAAGCTGGCTGGGAGCGGACAGGCAGGTACGTCACCGAGCGAGCGGGCACCAGCGGGGAGGAGGAGGGCCGTGCTGACTCCCCCCGACCCCTTCTCCGAGGCCCCGGCCCTCGGGAAACCCCGGGGTCTCCACCTGGCCCGCCGCGCGCGACCCGCCCGCGCCAGTCAGGTGGAACGAGCCGACGAGCCGCGGGGCCCTGGGGCTCGGTGGGCACCGCCGCGCCGCCCCGCGCGCGCCGCCCCCCATGCCCTCCCCGCCCCGGTCCGCGCTTTGCAGGCCTCGAGGGCGGCCGCCGCCGGCCGAGCCCACAAGAAGGGGCTGTGGCTCCGGAAGAGCAGGCCGGGCACCAACGTTCCCGTCCGCCCGCCCGCCCGCCTTCCGCGCGGGCCTGGTCTCCCCTCGTCGATCGCAGGCCTGCAGGCGCGGAGTGTCTCGGCACCGACAGTTCCCTGGCAGAAAAGGTGCCAAGATGGTACCTGTGCCTTCGTGCCCGGCCTATTCCGCCTCAGCACTGCCGTCCCCTCCGCCATGACCATAGTGCCTGAGTCCGGACGCCTGGTGTCGGTACCCGGATGTAAGGGACGGCTGCTTGCGCGAGGGGCGGGGCGCAGCGGCGCGCTGAGTCCCGATTCCGGGGAGGGGCGGCACCTGGGGAACAGCCGCAGCCCGCGCGGGGCAGGTCGGGAAAATAGGGAGGAGCCAGGGTAGGGCCGGCCCGGCGGGGGGAATTATGAAGAATGGAACAGCCGGCGAGAGCCGCGGCCCGTCGAATGGGCGGGGCAGGAGGTCGGGGGTCGGAGCCGTTTCCGGAGCGGGGGATTGCAGCTTGTCTCCGTGGGTGGGCGCTGCGACTGTGCACGGTTACGTCACGCACCGGTGCTCGTCCTTGGCCTCTCGTTAGTTACACACTGCAAGGACAGTTTGCACAATGGCGACTGTTTCTGTAAACCCATGTGCCAGCAAGTACCTAAAAGAAGTCCAGTTCTCTCCCAAATCTGCCTGCGAAGATGTTACAGAATCTGCATGACAGCAACCCAGTCTGAAATCAGATGGAAGTTTTGTCGCTGACTACAAAGCCAAGGACCTCCCGGGCCCGGAGCGTGGCCTAGGGGTAGAGTGCTTGCCTAGCATGCTTGAAGCCAACTCCTAGGTTAAAATTAATTACATCAGGGCCAGGAGTTTGACCTAGGTGGTAGAATGTTTGCCTAGCATGCATAAAGACTCAGGTTCGATTTCTCCGTACCACATACCTAGAAAAAAAAAAAGCCAAAGTGGTGCTGAGGTTCAAGTGGTAGAGCTCTAGCCTTGAGAAAGGCCAAGAACAGGGCTCAGGCCCTGAACTCAAGCCCAGAATTGGCAAAAATAAATAAAATAAAAAATAAGTCCCAGGACACAGAAAAAGCCAGGAGTGGAGCTGTAACTCAAGTGGTAGAGCCCTAGCCTTGTGAAAGCTCAAGGACAGTGCCCAGGCCGTGAGTGCCCAAGCCCCAGGACTGACGAAAGAAAGAAAGAAAGAAAGAAAGAAAGAAAGAAAGAAAGAAAGAAAGAAAGAAAGAAAGAAAGAAAGAAAGAAAGAAAGAAAGAAAGAAAGGCCGGGAGTTTGGCCTAGTGGTAGTGCTTGCCTAGCATGCAAGAAGACCCGGATTGGAGTCTTTGGTACCACATACACAGAAAAAGACGGAAGTGGTGCTGTAGCTCAAGCAGCCGAGTGTTAACCTTGAAAAATCCAAAGGACAATGCCCAGGCCCTGAGTTCAATCCCCAAGACTGGGGGAGAGAGAGAGAGTCTTAATTCATTTTTTAACACCAATTCCAAGATATTAAAAGAATTTAACCTTTCATCAAATATTCATTAAGTCTCACTATGTAGCAGGCACTGAGAAGCATAAAAAGGCTGGAAAAAGAAGTGGCTCTGTGGTTCAAAGTGGTAGAGAGCTAGCCTTAAGCAAAAAAGCCCAGGCTCAGAGTTCAAGCCCCCATGACTGGCCCAAAAAAAGTCCATGATAGCCAGGAGGCTGAGATTTGAGGATCCAGTTCAAAGCCAGCCTGGGTAAGAATGTCCATGAGACTGATCTCCAGTTGATCACAAGAAAACTGGAGGTGATGTTGACTCAAAGCCTTGATTGGAAAAGCTCAGGGACAGCATTCAGACCCTGAGCTCAAGCTTCAGGATAGACCAAAAACAACAACAACAACAAAGTCTGGGCCTGTAATTTTAGCTACTCAGGAGGCTGAGATCTGAGGAATGTGGTTTGAAGCCAGCCCAGGCAGAAAAGTCCCCATGAGACTTTTATCTCCAATAATCTGCTCAAAAAAGCCAGAAGGGCTGGGCACTAGTGGCTCACACCTGTAATCCTAGCTACTCAAGAGGCTGAGATCTGAGATCATAGTTCAAAGCCAGCCCCGGCACAAAAATCTGTGAGACTCTAATCTGCAATTAACCACAGAAAACCAGAAGTGGTGCTGTGACTCAAAGTGGTAGAGCACTAGCCTTGAGCTGAAGAGCTCAGGGACAGTGTCCAGGCCCAGAATTCAAGTCCCATGACTGACAAAAAAAAAGCCAAAAGTGACAGGTGCTGTGGCTCAAGTGGTCAAGCCTTAGCCTTAAGCACAGAGTTCAAACCCCAGGACCAGGAAAAAAAACTGAATAAATTTCCCAGATTATTCAGTAATTTCCTTTTGTGTAGATTGCGGATACCTACTTAAAGAACTCATTCTGATCTTTGGTGGGGAGAGAGGAGGGCATGTATGTTTGTATGTTACTGTTGGAACTCAGAGCCTACAGCTTGCTCCTTGCTCAGGGCTTGTGTTCTGTCATTTCAACTACACCCCCAGCCCACTTATTGCTAGTTATTTTAGAGATGGAATCACTGAAAACTTTACTGCCAAGACCCTTCTGATCTCAGCTTCCTAAATAATAGGATTATAGGCATAGACTAAGGGCATTCATCTCAGTATTCCTTTGTCTCTGAGTGTTAGTCCAGGGACTGGGGCACAGTTCAGCCTATCTAGAGAAAAAGATAGACAGGAAGGGGGGAGGGGGAGAAGAACTAAATGAGCAGACGTGAACTATAGAATCAAAATACCATTTCATTCTCCTTGAAAAGTGATGTATTTATTTTCATGATGATGTCAAACCTGGCCTTGTCCACAGAAAGAACCTTGTTCTTTAGAGATAGATGAAATGTTTCTACATCATAACCTTCACATTTTCACTGTTGCCAACCTTCAAATTATGACTTTCTTCCTCCAGCCAGAGGTACCAGGATAGCTGAGAAGCCCTTAGCACCCCCAGCCAGAGGCACTAGGATGGCTGAGAAGCCCCCAGGCAGGTGCTGACATGGCTCTGACTCAGTGTCCTTACTTAGGCTCAGCTACCTCATATCACTTTAAGACAAGGAAGTTTTATAACTGACCTTAATCTGGGAGGAAGAAGAAAATCTTAACAAGAGATTAGAAGTGAAATATGGATACTCATTGTAAACAAGCCATTTTGTCCTCACCGCCATCTTAATGCCTTAATAAGTAACAGGGACGTTTCACTCAGTTCTGAGAACTTAGATGGGACATAGGTCATTTTGAGAATGGCAGCTATGTCATAGGATTGTTAAGACTCCAGGAAATCCCTATCCTTTACCCGATTCCTAAGATTGTTGGATTCCGATAATCTACTCCTGATTGTCCCCACTAGTTAACTCTTACAAACCCTGACTGCTCCCCGGTTAACTCATAACTGGCTTGTTTTGCTTCTGTAAACATGCTTTGCTAATCTCCATACCTTGCAGCATCTGCCTTCATGTGGTTTTTGCCTTTATAAGTCTCAGTGCTAACTCCATTCCCCACTGCAGGTTCTTAGGGATACTTAGTCCACTTGCAGTCCCAGACTTCTAATAAGGACTCCCCATTCCACCTCAAAAAGTGTGGCTTCTCTGTCTTGCTGCTCCAGTTCCCATATACCAGAAGCAGGGTGTCAGTGGCTCACAACTGAAATGCTAGCTACTCAGGAAGCTTTGCTAAAAGTTCAAAACCAGTTAGGACAGGAAAGCCTGTCAAGACTTTTTTTCTTTTTGCCAGTCCTAGGGCTTGAACTCAGAGCCTGAGCACTGTCCTTGGGCATTCTCAAGGTTAGAGCTTTACCATTTGAACTACAACTCCAAATCCTGTCTTTTCTGTTTAGGTGGTACTGAGGAATCAAAGCCAGGGCTTCACATAGAAGTCAAGCACTTTACCACTAAACCACATTCCCAGCTCTATCTATGGCTGTTTCTCTGTTAAAGGATGAATGTTGGGCTGTCATTCAGTGATCAAGAGCTATAGGTAAAAGGCCCTCAGATCAACTGCCAGCACCAGCATAAGAAAAAAAAATTAAAAAGCACATACACATTCACATAGAAAGGAATCATTCCTTTTTCTCTCTATCCTCTTATAAAACCTAATGATTTTTTTGTGTGTGCTGGAGGGGGAAGGGGCTTAAACTTAGGGCCTGGGTGGGACCACTTTGAGCACAGCACCACTTCTGGTTTTCTGGTGAATTGGAGACAAAGGAGTTTTTGGCCTTTCCTGCCTGGGCTGGCTTTGAATTGATAACCTCAGATTTCAGCCTCCTGCATAGCTAGGATTACAGGCAGGCATGGGCCATCAGCACCTGGTTAGTATTTTTCAATACTTTAAATACTTTGGCTGAAATGTGGGGGATTTTTTTGTTTGTTTGTTAAGGACTGGGAATTGAACTTGGTATTTGATGCTTGCTTTTGCTTATTGGCTGCCAGTCTACTATTTTAGCCACACCTTGAACAGGTCATGTTAATTTAAAACTAGACACTGTTGGGCTGGGAGTTTGGCCTAGTGGTAGAATGCTTGCCTAGCATGCATGAAGACCGGGGTTCAATTTCTCGGTACCACATACACAGGAAAAAGCCAGAAGTGGTGCTGTAGCTCAAGTGGTAGAGCTTGAGCCTTGAGAAAGCCCAAGGACAGTGCTCAGGCCCTGAATTCATGCACCAGGACTGGCAAATTAAAACAAAAAAACTAGACACTGTTCTAAACAATGAAGTTACAATTAAGGGAAAGCACATAGTTAGCAGCACCTAAATTAAGTCTTTTTAGAGACTAGTTCCAAGAAATTTATAGGAGCCAGGAGCTAGCAGCTCATTCCTCTGATCACACTCAGAAGGCTGTTGTGACTCAGATCTGGATTTGAAGCTAGAATTGGGGCTGCGGCCTAAGTGGTAGAACACTAGCCTCAAGCAAAAAAGCCAGGGTCATACTTCTTGTGATATTATTCTAGTAGCCTTACTAAAGAAATTACTTTTCTGGAAGTAGAAAGGCATCTTCGTTTCCCCCAAAAAGTAGTTTTAGCGTATCTGTAAATCTTCTCTGGAGACTGAGATTTAAAGGGCTGTGGCTCAAGGCCAGCTCAACCACAAGTCAGCTAGATTGTATCTCAAAAATAACCTTCAGGGACTGGGAGTTTGGCCTAGTGGTAGAGTGCTTGCCTAGCCAGAAGTGGTGCTGAGGCTCAAGTGGTAGAGCTCTAGCCTTGAGAAAGTCCAAAGACAGTGCTCAGGCCCTGAGCTCAAGCCCAGGACTGTTTAAAAAAAACCAGCAAAGCCAGATGTGGACGTGGTGGCTCACGCCTGTAATCCTAGCTACTCAGGAGGCCGAGATCTGAGGATCAAGGTTCAAAGCCAGCCCAGGCACAAAAGGACCTGACTCTTATCTCCAATAAGCCTCTAGAGAAAACAGAAAGAGAGGCTTGGCTCAAGGGTAGGGTAGTAGCCTTGAGCTGAAGAGCTCAGGGACAACACCCAGGTCCAATTCAGCTCCACAACCCACAAAAAAAAAAAAAAAAAAAAAAAAAGGAAAAAAGAAAAAAATAACCAGCAAAATGTAGGGCTGAAAATATGGCTCAAGTGATCAGTGCTACAGAGCAAGGGGGAAGACCAGAGTTCAAGACTTTACAGCAAAGAAAATAAAAAAGCCTTGCTACTTGGCATTTAGGATAAGGGGAATGTGGAAATAAATTGAAATTAAGTTGCGTTGTATACCTTTTGTCAAGTGGAAAAGTAACAGGATAAAGGCAGGCCAGGTGTTGGTGATAAGCTCATAATCCTACTCTACTCTTTAAGTAGAGGAGCTGTGATTCAAGTGGTAGACTACAAGCCTTAGGTACAAAGGGCAGGACACCAGGTTCCGAGTTCAAGGCCCATAGCCACTTCACACAGGTAAAATTCCAATTGGATCTGTATTTATGGTTACGATATACGAGCACATTAGCTATGCTGCGTTCAAGCCACACAGCAAAGGTACACCAGAGACAATAATGTGCATAAACTTAAACACATTATTAGTATACAAGATTATTGATTGGAGATATGATCACTGCCACTTACTACTACAAATTTCAGTTTCATTCAAACCATGGAAAGCGGACAATTTATAGCCCAGTGGAAGTGTCTGCCTAGCATAGAAGAGGACTTGTCTTTAGTCTAAGCACTATAAGCAAAACAAAAAACATGTATTTTGTTTATGTGGTACCAAGGAATCGAATCCAGGGTTTCATGCATGTTAGGCAAGCAAACTACCACTCAGCCACATTCCCAGCCCCAGAACACATATTTTAACACCTAAAATGGACTGCTCAATCAACACGAATTGGCATTAACCCTTGTGCTACAAAAGATGACAGCAGCACATTAAGTTCTTGAGGCTAACCATCAATATACACAATGTGCCTAGAAAGTGAAGGATAAGCTATTACTCCTATCATTTGTGTTGGATTTTCCCCCCTGCCAAATTATGTAGTTTTAAAAGCAGAACATGTCCAGTTTAGGAAGTAACTTTTTTTTTTTTTGCAATACATAGAGAAAAGACTATAGTAGCATAGGACTGTGATGCACTACAAATTTAAGTTTTAGTAGCTTGACTTTCTTCAAGGCTCAACATATCCCAGGCTGGTTTACCACAACCTGAGCCTTGCCACTAGCCCTGCTTTTTGATGGTTATTTTGCTGATTTCAGCCTTCAGAGTAAACACAAAACACAAGCACTGAACTTGAAAGGGTAAACTACAGAACTCTAAAACCAGCTTAATTCACTAAATAAAGACTAACCATTCATTTACATGTTTTATTTGAAAATGTTTATACCAGAACAGTGAAATTAAAATTTAGAGACAATGGATATCATTACTTTAGTTACTATCAGTTTATTATAAAAGGGAGATGTGGAAATTATTTACATGATGAAAGATCTCAGAACTTGCATGGAATGGGCAGCTTCACATGCCACTTCAGTGGTGTATTCACTCTACATACTTTCCAAGAATGTCACCATCCCTAAATAAGAAATAGTCCTGCAAAAAGAGAAACTGCTAGTCAGTAAAATTTAATAGCAAGTATTGTACTTCTTTTTCAAATTATGACATTCACATACCTTGTCATCTAGAACTACTTTGGTGCCTCCATATTCCGGGAGAAGAACTTTATCACCCACTTTCACACTCACTGGCTGAATTTCTCCATCCTTAAGAATGTAAAACTCTGTATTAGCAAAAAGGGATAGTTTACCAGATAATTAACTTTTAAATGGCTATGACAAAAAAAAGGCATATAGATGAGGGGTAGGGAGGGGGGAGGGGAAATGGGGACCACGACATGTGAAAGGGTATCAATGTGTGGTAATTAAGGCGCCATTTATCTAGCAAATACCATGTAACCCTTCTATTAATTACAATAAAAAATATATATAAAAAAGGGCATATGCTTACTAAAATCTAGTACGTGAAAAAGGCACCTGATTGGTGGTTAACTGACAGTATTAGAAATAAAAACAGTGGACTGAATTAAAACCTGACTTTTCATAGTTGTTTTACAAAGCAGGCCTATTAAAATGACTTTCTCAAACAAGAACAAGATTTGTGTTCAGATTTTAATACATGCACTTAACTCTACAATAGCTCCTGACTGTAACTGTCCCTCTTAGAAGAGGTTAACCGAAACAACTTTCACATTCTACACCAAATATACAATAGATGATTTATCTTGATTGACAACTTTAGAGGCTGAGGGCCTTACTAGGTGGACAACGGCCACTCTAACTTGTGCCTTCCATGTGTGAGCGCATGTTGGTACAAAGGCTTGAACTCTGGACGCTAACCCCCCCTTCCCCCCCCAGTTCTTGTGTTGAAGGTTTGTAGTGCTCTACCACTTGAACTACAGCTACACTTCCCGAATTTTGTGCTTAACTGGAGAGTGAGTCTCAGTGACTTAAGCTGACTTACAGAGACATGAGCCACAAGTGCCTGGCTCAGACCACGCCTTTATTAGATACGGCAGAAAGAAACCCCTAGCAATTTCGTTAAGAGGTTAAACCAACAATCCAAGGCTGTCCTCTCTTAACTCATACCTCAGTCTCCCGAGTGCTAGGAAAACTCCACCTAACCAAGCTTTTCCATAAGCTGCTTTTATTTGAAGCATAATCTTTATGCCAATTAATAACCAATGTCAATGTTCTGGAAATCTTTACACAAAGAAAGAAAATTGTGTAATTTTGAAATCATTCTTAAAGTGTGATCAGCGGTGAGAGGTTATCTTGAAAAGAACACCCGTGGGCCTACTTGACAAGGCCACTTTTAATTACTTGGGGCTTCCTACTGCGAATTTTCCTTCCGCTTTTAAGTACTGGAAGAATTACTTCCACTGTAGCCCAATTTACCTTTCCTTTAGCGCCCGATCCCACGGCCACTACTGTGGCTTGCAATACTTTCCCTTGAGACTTTTCTGGAAGCATGATGCCTCCTTTGGTTACAGTTTCAGCTGCACTCCTTTCGACCAGCACTCGGTCAAACAGAGGAAGAAACTTCCTAAATGCTTGTCCAGCCTGCAATGAGAGAACATGCAGAACTTAATGGCCAAGGGGAAATGCCACCGCGTGCTTGCCTCACAGCCTCTGGCTTCCTTTAGGAAACACAGGTTGACACGTTCCACTTCCTGAGCCGTTCCCCTGGATCTGTTAGGGGGTCCTAGACCAACAGGCCGCTTTTCAGGGCAACCTTAGCGGATCCCAAGGTCAACCGTGTTTCCTTCTCAGGTTTTCCGGTAGGTTCTGAATCCTCGGGGAGGACTCGTCTCTGTGCCCGGGGTCACGCTCCCTCCCTCCTTGAGCCCTCGCACACCCAGCCTGGCCGGCAGTGGCCGGCCGCACCGGCTCGCATGGACGGACGCCTGTCCATGACCGGTGCCCCACACCCCTCACCAGGCCTTTTTGTGAGCCGCCGGAGCTCCCCGTGCCGGGCCGAATCGCAGGCCTCCGGGCCACGAGGAACTCACCATGACTCCCGCGGTCGCTCCTCGGACTCTGCTCTCAAGCCGACGCTGCAAGGAGAGACCCGCAACCGGGCTGGGAGACACGTGAAAAGGCCGCCCACCGCGCAGGCGCGCTCACGCGGCCCCGCCCCGCCCCTCCGCGCGAGAGAGGGCGGAAAGGCCAACGCGCTCGGCGATTGGTCCCGAGGACTTCGCGCGGGGCGATTACGCGGGCGCCGAAGGACGGAAGGAAAGTAAGTTCTTTCTAGGCTTTTCTAGGCAGCCCGCAAAGGTGAAAGCGCGACCGTTCCGGTCCCTTCCGGAAGTGACGCAATTTGACCCTTAACCCGTGGACGAGCGCGGCGCCTGCAGGAAAGTTCTGGAACGGAGCGCGGCCCAGGAACTAGCTTAGGCCGGCGAGAGAGGACTGAGGCCCCGGGCCGGGAAGTGCGCGGGTACGGAGGGGGCGGGGCTCCCGCGGGGCATGCCGATTGCCGGGCCCGGCCGCGTTGAGGGGGCGGGGCCGCCTGCGCACGCGGCCGCGGGGCGGGGGAGCGACGGAGGGAGGGGACACGGGCTCATTGCCGTGTGCGCCTGGCGCCCCGTCCCTCACTCGCCGCCGACGGCCTGCCTCTCCGCGTGCGCTCCCGCCCGACGCCCCGCAGGTACGCGGCCGCCCCGCGCCGCCCAGCTCCAGGACTCGCGAGCCTGGGGCGGGCCTTCTCTCCGCGCAGTGCGGCCCGTTCCGGCGAGAAGCGGGGCCGCCCGGCGGCTCTGCAGGCCCGACACGCGGCGCCAGGCCTCGCCGCGCGGTACGGGGGCTCGTCTCTCGTGCGGCGTGGACGCGGGCCCCGGCCGGGCGCGGGCCAGGGAGCGAGCGGGGCTACGGGATCGTCTCGGGGTTGGAGCCGCTCGAGCGGGCGGGTGCCATCCCACCGCGGCAGAGTGCGGGGCAGCGGGGCGGGGCGGGGGGGGATCTCTTCGCCGGCGGCGTGGCGGCGCCTCCACGCGTGACCTTGCTCGGGGCGTCTTGAGCAGACACGTGGGGTTGCGGGCCGGGCCCCGGGTCCGCCGCCCTGTTGGCTGCTCTGGTGCAGTATCCCCATGCGGAGGCGCGGGGACACCGGCTGAGCCGGGGTTTTGCACAGACTCGGGTGGCGATCACCGCGTTTTCGGGGAGGGGGGTGTTCTGTTGGAACTGGCCGGTGAAAGATTAACTCGCTGGGGGCGGCAGGGGCCGATGGCCCCGGGCAGGCGTTGCCCGTGGTGTGTGCTAGGGTTGCGCACGAGCCCGGCCTGGGGCGCCCTCTTTAGCTCGGCGCTTGAGAGCTGGGGCTAGGAAGCTGCGGCGCGGAGCGCGGCCCGGGCGCCCGGGTTGGCGAAGGTCAGCCAGGCTCCCATCGAACATCACATGTGTCCGGACAGGTTGACATGTTTGCAGCGATTTCCGGATAATGGCAGTAGTGACCACGTCATTGTTTCCTTTCCCCAGAAATGCTTCGTTTACCCACCGTCCTTCGTCAGATGAGACCCGTGTCCAGGGCACTGGCCCCTCATCTCACTCGGGCCTATGCCAAGGACGTAAAATTCGGTGCAGATGCCCGGGCTTTAATGCTTCAAGGTGTAGACCTCTTAGCCGATGCTGTAGCCGTTACAATGGGGCCAAAGGTATAGTATTCTCTCCTTTTTTTTTTTTATCTCCAAAATTTAGAGTAAAGATGTATAAAGCTTTCTGAATGTAGGCACGCTGCTGTGGAACAATATTTGTATCAACTTTTAACTTAAACAAAAATGGCCATAGCTCCCTTGGTAAATGGGTGGACGGTTTTGTCCAATGTGATGTAATTGGGAAGTAACTGAGCTAAAGTTGATTGTTAAGCTTCAGATGAAAGTAATCTTAAATTTTGGAGCCTTTCCCAATAGTTAATGCCATGAATGGAAAACGAAACTCTAACTGCTGGTATACACAGAAATGATCGTTTCAGATCGGCAGTCGGGCCTAGAGGTAGGGTGCTTGCACAAAGACCCGGGTTCGATTCCTCAGTACCACATACGTAGAAAAAAGCCAGAAGTGCTGTGGTTCAAGTGGTAGAGCTTTAGAAAGCCCAAGATTGGCAAAAGAAAGAGAAACATTTTAGATTGTGCACAAAAATAAAAGTTTTTGGGGGAGGAAAGGGGGCGTGTTGCCGTGCCTGAGCACTGTCCTTGGCATTTTTCCTCAAGGCTAGCACTCTGCCACTTGAGCCACAGCACCACTTCCAGCTTTTCTATGTATGCCGAGGAATCGAACCCGGGTCTTCGAGCATGCTAGGCAAGCACTCTGTCAATGTTACTATTTTGCACACAGCACATTTTGCACAGTTCAGCAGTAGAAAGCGTGGCTCAAATCCAAAAGTTGCCGGTACTGTTAGTGCCATGATTGAAGTTTCATTTGAATGAACTTGGAAGACCATTACCTGTTTTTGCCTCAATGGTCAGTGTTAGTAGGGAATTATAGACAAATCATTACGTTGAATGATAGCAAGCAGATACTTAGCATAGCTTAAGTATAAATGGTGTGAAGAATATTCTGGAAATTGGTGCTTTTGTGCTCATCATAAGATGGCATCTTTTAGTTCTTAGTAGTTTGTCCTCCATAATACCTCGTTCAATGTAGAAGAGGTCATTTTGTCTGTAAACAAATTATGCTGGTGAGCTTGCACTTGACATTCATGTTGCAGGACTGATTAAAATGGTACAGCTTAGGATGAGGCTTTCAAGTGGGTGTTTTAATAACACTGATTTTTATCACCTTTTTTTTTTTTCTTTTCTCTACTATTAAAGGGAAGAACAGTGATTATTGAACAGAGTTGGGGAAGTCCCAAAGTAACAAAAGATGGTGTTACTGTTGCCAAGTCAATTGATTTAAAGGATAAATATAAAAATATTGGAGCAAAACTTGTTCAGGATGTTGCCAACAACACAAATGAAGAGGCTGGGGATGGTACCACCACTGCTACTGTTCTGGCTCGCTCCATTGCCAAGGAAGGCTTTGAGAAGATTAGCAAAGGTGCTAATCCAGTGGAAATCAGGAGAGGTAAGGGTATCAATTACTCATGTTGAAAGTAAGAGAAGAATATCTGTGTTTTGTGTCAACCAGGGTAAGATGTTAGAGGTGATTGGGTGATGCCAAATTATGGATAATTTATAGAGGGTAAATTATAAATAGTGGGATTATTAAAGGTATGGACAGCCATGATTTTCTTGATTTATTTTTTTCCAGTGCTGGGTTTCAGCTCCTGTTTGAGGTTTTTCTGAGTAATTTTTATTAGAGATGGATCTTACATACAGACTTTCTTGACAGGGCTGGCTTCAAACCACAGTCTTCAGAACTTAGCCTCCTGAATAGCTAAGATGAAAGGCTTGAACCACTGGTGCTGGATGGCTCTCTTGATTTAAAATTCATGTTTCAGTATATGTAGTTTAGCATTTGTTGGAAAAAATCAGCAGGGATATATAAGCTGTATAGACCTAATGAAAATACATTGTAAATTTTAAAATTTCAACTCAATCCGAAAGATGAGAATGTGTATTGTAATGGACTGTGTTCTTGAACTAGGTGTTATGTTAGCTGTCGATGCAGTCATTGCTGAACTTAAGCAGCAGTCTAAACCTGTAACAACTCCTGAAGAAATTGCTCAGGTAAAGATGTAATAAATTTTAAATTATTCTAATAATAAGGAAGTGGCAGAGTTCTAACTAACCTTGAGGATAAGAGCTTAGGCGCAGTGCCCAATTCCCAAGTGCAAGCCCCATGGTTGACAAAAGAAAAGAAAATGCTCAATTGTCAGCACTAAGTGGAAGCATTTTTTGTTTGTTTGAAAGGAATTCAGTGATCAAAATTTTTCCTTTTAGTTCTGCATGACTAGATTTGTTTTTTTTTCTTCTTTTTTTTTTATTGTAATTAATAAAAGGGTTACATGATATTTGCCAGATAGAAGGTGCATTAATTCACATACATTGATACCCTTTCACATGTCTTGGTACCCATTACCCTCCCCCCTAAACCCCCCACCCGTCTTGGTTTTCCCCCCTTCCCTATCAAATTTCAAATATCCAAATACAAATAAATTCAATTTATCAGATAACAAAGTGAGACACTATACCAATATGAAATAACCAAGGGACAGCAAAAGAGATGAGAGACAACATACTACATTAAGGACAACAATCATTCATTATATGGCTTTTGTTTTACTATCCTGGAGGTCCTTTCAATTAGCTTCACATTATATGTCCTTATGTATCAAGATTTTGCTCTATTGCAAATCTGCATGACTAGATTTGTATATCTGCAAAGATTATCTTTGTCATTGTCAAGTTCTTTCCACTCCACTTCAGACTCGTCTGCATGTGCTAAGCCAGCGCCTTTAATTGTGATAAACGCCTGACTGAATATACATAGTTTTTGTCAGTTTTACCATTTGTTGAGGTAAAAAACAAAGTTCATTTTCTTGATGGTTTGTCTAAGAATAGCTGTGTGTATGTTTTAGTTCTTCAAAGTGAGTTAGCCAAATGCTTATTAGTTGAAAAGACTTGAGAGGCTATGGGTGAGGCTCCGTGGTATTATATGTACTTGCTTAGCATTTATGGAGCATTTATGGATCTGTATGCCACAAGGGAGAAAACATGTATAGCATTAGAACTATCACCATAAATTTCTCTTTCTCTGACAGTTTCAGCTCAGAAGTTAGTCTGAAAAATAAATGACCACTAACCTTACACATTTAAGCTTGAAGACTAATTGTTTGTTTCAGGTTGCTACAATTTCTGCAAATGGAGACAAAGAAATCGGCAATATCATTTCTGATGCAATGAAAAAAGTAGGAAGAAAGGGTGTCATCACTGTAAAGGCAAGTACACTTTTATTTATTTAATTTATTTTTTTGACTTACTTGATTCTCCTACCTCAGCTTCTAATACCACTAATATTCAAGTGCTTGCTACTACACCTAGCTGGCAAGGGGTTTTTCTTGTTGTTTTTTCACTTTTTTTTTTCTTCCCAGTCCTGGGCTTTAACTTCAGAGCCTGAGCACTGTCCTTGGGCTTTCTCAAGACTAGAGCTCTACCACTTGAGCGACAGCACCACTTCCGGCTTTTTTCTGTGTATGTGGTACTGAGGAGTTGAATTAGGTCTTAGTGCATGCTAGGCAAGCACTCTATCACTAGGCCAAACTCCTGGCCACCATATTTTTTTTTCCTATGGGCATTAGTTGTACAATAACGTGCTGCGTGGCAGCATTATCCCATATGTGTATGGTGTCACCACAAGTGTGTTTTTAGTGAAACTGAGATAGCTCTCAGTATGTTAAGGAAAGATTTGTGTTTGTTTCTTTCTCACAATTGTATACTGGCTGGGTTTGGTTTTTTTTAGAATGAATCCATGTAATTCTTGGAAACTTTACTAAGTAGAATTGGTTCCTTTGAAGCATTTAAATGCCAGTTCAAGAACCTTGTGACCTAAGTAACCTAGTTTTTTTGTTTTTAATTGAGTATAAGTCCAAACTTAGTTGATTCTTGAAATTTATTTCATAGGATGGAAAAACACTGAATGATGAATTGGAAATTATTGAAGGAATGAAATTTGATCGAGGATATATTTCTCCGTATTTTATTAATACATCAAAAGGTAAGAACAGATCAGTATATGAAAAATTGTTAGTGTGTGTTAAGCATAATCATACATTTCTGAGGAAAATTTGTGTGTTCTACCACTTGAGCCACAGTGCCACTTCCCGGCTTTTTCTGTTTATGTGGCTTCACACATGCTAGGCCAGCACTTTTTTTGGTAGATCATGGGGCTTGAACTCTGGGCCTGGGTGCTGTCTCTGGGCTCAAGGCTACCATCCTACCCCTTGAGCCATAGCCCCACTTCCTGTTTTCTAGTGGTTAATTGGAGTCTCAGGGCTTTTTGGTACAGGGCTGGCTTTAAACTGCAGTCCTCACATCTCAGGCTCCTCAGTTACTAGGATTATTTTTTTTTATTGTTGGTCTTGGAGCTTGAAGTCTGGGCATTCTGCCACTTAAGTCATAGCCCCACTTGTGGCTTCTTGGTGAGAAAATAAGAGAATCATGGTCTCTGCCACAGCTGGCTTAAAACCACCATCCTCAGATCTCACCTGTGTAGCTAGGATTACAGGCCACCAGCACCCAGCTAGCTGAGTTTACTTTTTAGTTTATTGAAGCATCATTGAAATGGTTTTTTCTCAATATGCTTTGAAATGCTGTTTTTGCAGGTCAAAAGTGTGAATTCCAGGATGCCTATGTTCTCTTAAGTGAAAAGAAAATTTCAAGTGTTCAGTCCATTGTACCTGCTCTTGAAATTGCCAATGCTCACCGTAAGCCTTTGGTCATAATTGCCGAAGATGTTGATGGAGAAGCTCTGAGTACACTGGTTTTAAATAGGTATTGTTAGCTTACATTTCTAGGTATTTGTATTAGTAGATGTCAGTATTTATTGCCAGTCCTGAGGTTTGATGAACTCAGGGCCTAGGCTCTGTTCCTGAGATTCCTTTTGCTCAAGACTAGCACTCTACACTTTGAGCCACAGCACAACTTCCAGTTTTCTGGTAGTTAATTGGAGATGAGTCTTACAGACTTCTATACCCCATCTGGCTTTGAATTTCACTCTTCAAATCTCAACTTCATGACCAGTGCCAAGCTGTTTTTTGAGAACCTTTTAGGCATTTTTATGGTTAATGCAAGTGTTTGCCTTATATAGTATAAAGGAATGAATTTAATTTTGTAAGAACAAAGTTAAATGCATTCCTTAGAACAAAATTAAATTGAGCATATTAGATGCTAGATCAGTAATACTTGAATATTTAGCAATTTTGGTTGTTTTCAATCATGGGACTTGACCTCTGGGAGCTCAAGGCTACTGTCCTACCCCTTGAGCCACAGCCCCACTTCCCATTTTTCAGATAAGAGTCCTTTTGTGCCCAGGCTGGCTTTGAACCTTGATCCTCAGATCTCAGCCTCCTGAGTAGGTCAGCCTCTTTATCTCCTGAGACATAAATAGTGTCAGAGTTTGAAGATAACTAAATTAGGCATTTTTACTCCATTTAAATCTTACCATTAACTATTATTAACAGGCTCAAAGTTGGACTTCAGGTTGTAGCAGTCAAAGCTCCAGGTTTTGGTGACAACAGAAAGAACCAGCTTAAAGATATGGCTATTGCAACTGGTGGTGCAGTAAGTAAAACTTCTGTGATTTTTTTGTTTGTTTGTTTACTGCATAGAATCTTAAACGCATAATGAATGTACGTTCGTGTGGGTAATGTTTTTGTTGGGTATTTACTTTGGGGGGGTGTCTATCATGTGGCTTTAACTCTGGTCTTGGGCACAGCCCTTGACTGAGCTCTTCATCTCAAGGCTAGCGCTCTCCCACTTGAGGTCACAGCACCACTTCTGGTTTTTGGCAGTTTAATCGGAAATAAAAGAGTCTGGATTTAAATCAGGATCCTCAGATCTTACCCTTCTGTGTGGCTTGGATTACAGGCAGGAGCTACAATGACTGTGTGTGCACGCACACCCTGGTCCTTAGCCTTGATTGAACTTAGGGCCCAGAAATCATGTACAATTTTATGAGGCTTAAGATCAAATGATAATGCTAACCATTGCCCTTATGTATTTCTTTTGTAAATAATACTAGTTGTTACCATGTTCTTCTGGACTGGCAGTGATACTAAAATGTCTTGGTAAATACAGTATTAGGCATCTGGTTTTGTTTTGGTCATGGGGCTTGAACTCTGGGCCTAGGTGCTGTCCCTGAGCTCTTCAGTTCAAGGCTACCACTCTACCCTTTGAGCCACTGCCCCACTTCCAGTTTTCTAGTGATTAATCAGATAAGTATCATGTGGTTAGCACCCACTCTAGTTTTGAATGATGATCCTCCGATCTCAGGCTCCTGAGTAGCTAGGATTACAGACGTGAGCCACCCAGCTGGCTAATATTGAACAATTTATCTTATTAAAATGTCTATTAGGGCCAGGAGTTTGGCCTAGTGGTAGAGTGCTTGCCTAGCATACACAAAGACCAAGGTTTAATTCCTCGGTACCACATACACAGGTACCACATACACAGAAAAGTGGTGCTGTGGCTCAAGTGGTAGAGTACTAGCCTTGAGAAAGCCCAAGGACAATGGTCAGGTCCTGAGTCCAAGCCCCAGGACTGGCAAAAAAAAAAATCTGTTATGCATTAGTAATGAAACTTAGTATAATGGGTAGCACTTGATCTCTGACCGAAAACTTTGAAAATGTTTGTAGGTATTTGGAGAAGAGGGATTGACGCTGAACCTTGAAGATGTTCAGCCGCATGACTTAGGAAAAGTTGGGGAGGTCATTGTGACCAAAGATGATGCCATGCTTTTGAAAGGAAAAGGTGACAAAGCTCAAATTGAAAAGCGTATTCAAGAAATCATTGAACAGCTGGACATCACAACTAGTGAATATGAAAAGGAAAAACTGAATGAACGACTGGCAAAACTTTCAGATGGAGTAGCTGTCCTAAAGGTAAAATTTATTGTTATGGATAAGCTGTTTCTGTGGTAGTCCTGTAAACTAGTACATGGAGTTCAGCATGAAAGGGGATTGAACTCTGGTTCTTAACCTAGTAAGCCCTGCATTGTTTGCACCAAGTCCCGTCTACCACTGAGCTATGCTCCCAACTCTTTCTTAAACTGTAGATGAAGTTGTGGGTTGGGTTGTTTGGGGAAGAAAAGGTGGTATTAAGACATCAGTTTGAGGTAGCCATTTTGTATGATGCTACATTTTATAGCATTTATTGGATCATGTAAATCATTGCCAGAATAGTTAACCCTTTTTCAGTTCTTTGGCAGTGAGTATATTTAATGTTGAAGGCCATACTAACTGGAATTACATTAATCTTCAGGTTGGTGGGACAAGTGATGTTGAGGTGAATGAAAAGAAAGACAGAGTTACAGATGCCTTGAATGCTACAAGAGCAGCCGTTGAAGAAGGCATTGTTCTAGGGGGTGGCTGTGCTCTGCTGCGATGCATTCCTGCCTTGGACAAATTGACACCTGCTAACGAAGATCAAAAAATTGGTAAGAAAAAGTTCTGGTTTTCTAGTTCTGGGGCTTGAAGTTGGAGCCTGGGCACTATCCTTGAGCTTTCTCAAGATTAGTGGCCTATACATTAGCCATAGTACCACTTCTAACTTTTTGCTTGTTAGGCAAGCACTTTAGAACATGGACACACACTCTGCCCTAAAAGTTACTTTATAGAACTGAAATAAATGTGCTAAAATTAATTTTCTTTGTAGGTATAGAAATTATTAAAAGAACACTCAAAATTCCTGCAATGACCATTGCTAAGAATGCAGGTGTTGAAGGATCTTTGATAGTTGAGAAAATTCTTCAGAGCTCCTCAGAAGTTGGTTATGATGCTATGGGTGGAGATTTTGTGAATATGGTTGAAAAGGGAATCATTGATCCAACAAAGGTAAATAGTAGTTCCTAAAGCCTTTTAATAACCCTAAAGGGTGAGATTTTCAGTGTGTTGCTCATTTTACTAAGTGAATAAAATGCTTCATTAAATCTTTTTCTAGGTCGTACGAACAGCTCTATTGGATGCTGCTGGTGTGGCTTCTCTGTTGACTACAGCCGAAGTTGTAGTCACAGAAATTCCTAAAGAAGAGAAGGATCCCGCAATGGGTGGAATGGGTGGAATGGGAGGTGGTATGGGAGGTGGCATGTTCTAATTCCCAAAGTAGTGCTTTACCATTATTGATGAACTGTGACAGGAAGCCCAAGGGAGGGTTCCTCACCAATAACTTCAGAGAAGTCGGTTGATGAATATGACTGGAGAGAAGGCTGGCTGATAAAATCACTATAACCATCAGTTACTGGTTTCAGTTGACAATATGTAATGGTTTACTGCTGTCCATTGTCCATGCCTACAAATAATTTATTTTGTATTTTTGAATAAAAGACATTTGTACATTCCTGATACTGGGTGCAAGAGCCATGTACCAATGTACTGCTTTCAGCTCCAATCACTGAGGCATTTCTACTACTATTCTGTTAAAATCAGGATTTTAGTGCTTGCCATTACCAGATGAGAAGTTCAGAAGCAGCCTTTCTGCAGAGAGTAAGAATAATTGTGTATAAAGTAGAGAGAAATCAAATTATGTGACAAACTTTGTGTAATAAAAATTTGTTTTAAAGTTAGTATTTGTCAGGTTTTTTTCCATGACCTAAAGACCGTGCAATTAAAAGGTAGAGTCTTCAAGTCACTTTTATGTCTCTATTAAACAACTTGCCTTGTTACAAAAGGTGGGAGGAGGAGCATACTATAAAATATTTCATCTGCTTTATTATTTTTTAGTCAGTCAAGAGACTTGAACTCTGGGCACTGTCCCAAGTTCTTCAGCTCAAGGCTACTGCCTTACCCCTTGAGCTACAGCACTACTTCCAGTCTTTTGGTAATTAATTGGAGATAAGAGTCTCACGAACATAGTGGTACTCAGGCTGGCTTTGAGCCTCCTGAGTAGGATTACAAGCTTGAAGCACCAGCACCCAGCTGTGTTTATTTTTTATTACTTAGGCTTTTCTGTTTTGTTTTTTTCCCTCATGGGGCTTGAGTTCCAAGGCTAGCACTTTTATAAATCATACTTCCATTTCTGTTTTTTTTCTGGTGGTTAATGAGTCTGCTGCCCGGGCTGCCTTTGAACCATGATCTTCAGATTTTAACCTAGATTATGGGTGAACCACTGGCATGTGATGTGTTTCTGTTTGTCTTCCCCTTCCCTTCCTCATCTGCAGTACCTTTTGTGGGGGGGGGGGGTGAGGGGGTCGTCCTGGCACTTGTCCCTGAGCTCTTCAGCTCAAGGCTACTGCCCAACCCTTGAGCCAAGCTCCACTTTCCCATTTTCTAGAGGTTAATTGGAAATAAGAATCTCAGGTTCTTTTGAACCTTGATCCTCAGATCTCAGCTTCCTGAGTAGCTAGAATTATGAGTGTGAGCCACCATGCTTGGCTTCTTAACCATTCTGATTGTGATTTTTTTTTTTTTTTTTTTTTTTTTTTTTTTTTTGCCAGTCCTGGGCTTGAGCTCAGGGCCTGAGCACTGTCCTTGGACTTTCTCAAGGCTAGAGCTCTACCACTTGAGCCTCAGCACCATTTCCAGCTTTTTTCTATGTATATGGTACCAAGGAATTGAACCCAGGTCTTCGTGCATGCGAGGCAAGCACTCTACCACTAGGCCAAACTCCTGGGCCCCATGAATTTATTTTTATGGGCACTTATTTGTGGGAAAGAGATGAAAAGGAATCCAACTGCTCTCAAAAATCAAGAGGTAGACAATATCTTATTTCTGAAAAGTATGCTTTACCAAGTAATGACAAAATGTTTGCGTCTATAGACGGAATATAGCCAGGCACCAGTGGCTCACACCTATAATTAGCTATTCAGGCTGCTTAAGATCTGAAGATTGAACTATCCCAGGGAAGAAAGGTCCACAAGACTTGTTACTGCCAAAAAATGACCAAAAAGCCAAAACTGAGCTGTGACTCAAATAGAGGACTGGCCTTGAGCACCAAAGTTAAAGATGGAACCCAGACTTGAGTTCAAGCCTCGGGAAAAACAAAAGATGGTAGCCTACCACTGGTAGCTCATCCCTGTAATCCTAACTACTCAAGAAGACAAAATTTGAATATCACAGTTCAAAGTTGGCCCAATCAGTAAAGTGCATGAGACTCAGTTCTACCAGAGAAGCAAAGGGGGAACTGGCTCAAGTGGTAACCACTAGCATTGACCAGCACCATGCCCCGAGTTCAAGCCCAAGACTGACATGAAAAAGGAGTCTAGGTAGTTACCAAATTAGTTAAGATGAAAGAAGCTAGTGACTACAGCCTAGGAAACAAGATCCCTTGAGGAAACCCACTCAAGACTTATCCAATCATAGCAAAACCACAGGGTGGGAATGGCCTTATTGTGAAGGCAAAATTTCATTATCTTTCTAGGAAGGATAGAACTGAACAAAGGTTGACCCTTATAAAAACTTCCAGAATATGTTGTAACAAATATATGAGCCTGAAAGGGTGAGAGTGGAGGAAGGGAGAAGCAAACACTGATCAGACAACTTTTAGCCTTACTCATGGAAATATATCTGAATGAGCTTGAAAACAAAGGGGAAAGGAACACTAAATCATAAAGTCATAACTGCATTTCAAGAAAGTTTGGAAAAATAGAAGCCTCCATTGTAAATGAGTTAGTCCCAGCTGGACTGAGGCTTTATGAAGACCCAAAAAACCTCAAAAGCAAGTTTGGGGGCATCTTCCTACTCAAACAGCAGCAGTTCTGGTCTGATGACTTTTAAAACTGGGTGAGAAGTGCAAGACTATCAATGCTGAAGTAGTCAATGAAGCCAAGTATTTAAAGAAAATACAAAATTGAAAATCTGAATTTGTATGCCTTAAAAATAAACACAGGGCCAGGAGTTTGGCCTAATGGTAAAGTGCCTAGCATGCATGAAGACCTGGGTTCGATTCCTCGGTACCATATACATAGAAAAAGCCCAAAGTGGCACTGTGGCTCAAGTGGTAGAGCTCTGGCCTTGAGAAAACCCAAGCAGTGCTCAGGCCCTGATCTCAAGTCCAGGACTGGCAAATAAAACACACACACACACACACACACTCTTGGTACCATATACATAAAAAAGGCAGAAGCAGTTTGGTGGCTCAAGTGGAAAGCCCAAGGTCAGTGCTCAGGCCCTGTGCTCAAGCCCCAGGAGTGGCAAAAAAAAAAAAGTCATAGCATGTAACAGAAATATGTTCAATGCCAGTGGTTCACACCTCTATTTTTTTCTATGAAAAAAATACACATGGCACATACATGTATGTATATATACCTATATATGTTCAAGCCATATGTGTGTTGTACATACATATGGAAATACCAGGGATCAACCCAGAGCCTTGAGCCTACAGAATGTTAGGAAATGAAATGCCAGTCAAGTGCCAGTGGCTCACATGGCTATGGCTTGGGAGATATGTTTGAGGCCAGCCTGGGCAGAAATGCTGTTAGGTGCAATCTATAAAATAACCAGAAAAAAGCCTGATTGGTGGTATGGTATAAGAGGTAGAGAGCTAATCTAGTAAGCATGAGTCCTTGAGTTCAAAAACCAATACCATCAAAAAACAGGAAATACCAATTCTGTCAATTTAAAGAAATATTGAAACAATGTAAGACGTCAATAAAAATAAACAACTTTATTAAGCTAGTGCTTTGGTCTTTACATTGATTTGCTTTAAAAAAATAGCTTGGAACTTACTGACAGTGAGTATATACAATAAACAGAACATAGGGAGGGCATAATATTGAAGACCTAATGACGCTATTGTGGTAAGCAAAACTTGACATGTAATTAGCATTATTAAAAGAGAAGCTCAAGTACTTGGGAGGATGTTGTGAACTCTTAGAAAAATAACTTAGCTCTGAACCATTTACCAGACAAAAACCAAACCAAACAAGAAAAGATCCACAACAAAACACTATCTAGAAACTGACTTCAGGCTGGGAGTTTGGCCTAGTGGTTAAAGTGCTTGCCTAGCATGCATGAAGACCCGGGTTCGACTCCTTGGTACCACATACATAGAAAAAAGCCGGAAGTGGTGCTGAGGCTCAAGTGGTAGAGCTCTAGCCTTGAGAAAGTCCAAGGACAGTGCTCAGGCCCTGAGCTCAAGCCCAGGACTGGCAAAAAAAAAAAAAAAAAGAAACTGACTAACTACTAAACCTAATACTACTACTATACTAAGAACAATTTAAGAAAACAAAAGCTGGGCAAGCTGGTGGTTCACCCCTGTAATCCTAACTACTCAAGAGGCTGAGATCTGAGGATCGTGGTTCAAAGCTAGCACAGGCACGAAAGTCTGTAAGGCTCATATCTCCAATTAGCCACCAGAAAAACAGAAGTGGCACTGTGGCTCAAGAGGTAGAGCACTATCAGTAAGCTGAAGAGCTAAAGGACAGCACCCAAGACCAGAGTTCAAGCCCATAACTGACAAAACAAAACAAAACCAAAAAAAGAAAACACACACACACAAAAAAGGAACCTTCATGAACAGTTAAATCAAAGACTTAACTTTAAATATCTGATTTCTGAATGTTCTGAGCCATACAATAGGCCCCACAAAAATAAGTTACAAATACTATGAATTTAATAACTTAAACATGATATGGTTAATATAACATATATTGTATGAGTATCTCTATCTCAGTTAAGGTAATACAAGGTTTAAATTCAGCTTCAGTTTCTGCTCAGAAGAGTGATGTCACTGTTCTAGCAACAGTGATGACATCCTATTATAAATGTAGAACCTACAAATGTACATATTAGTTTGAATTGCACTTGATTGGAGAAATAAGTACAAGAGGGTCCACGTTCTATGTACAAGTTTTCAATGGAACAGGTTTATAAGCACAGATGGCTTTTAAATACGTCTTCTGATTTCTGCAAACAAATCATGAAAGCACTTCCTAAAAATTGACAAAGTGGATAGTAGGTGACAATGGTTCTTTCTTCCTTTTATGTATGATGAACTTCATGAAACATTAATTCTCGAGGTATGTTTGTTTCTGGACCATACAGCTTACGTGCTCTTCTTTCAAAGGCAGCTACCATTTGTTTGACAACTTCATCAAAAAACAATGTGGCAAGCTGGGAGTGTAGAAGTGAGCGGAATTCAAAAGAAATCTGTAAGAAAATATTTTTTAAAAAATTGGAAAGACTTTTCTTTTGTTACATTTTCATTTAGGACAGCATTTACACTGCAAAGCAGGAACCCTTAGCTGTGTGGCCATAGCACCCACCACAAGGAGAATAGTCTTTACCACAGCACAAAAGCTCTCTCGCATACACGCATACACACACATACACACATACACACACACACACACACACACACACACACACACACACACACACACACACACGGCTCTACTAACCTCATTTCACAGAGCCTGGAGAAGACTAGAAAAACTTTGCTAAAAATCACATTTATAATTTTTTCTTCCATTTTAAATTCCCTCCTACCTTACAAAGGAAAGTAAGGAAAGGAAAGAAGACTATTTTCATAGCTGTTGCTCCTAAGAGAAGTTGAGGCAGCTGAAGTTGTCTGTGTGAGTGCACAAGAGTGCCTTATCTCACAAAGCAACAGAGTAAGTAGGTGGTTAATGCCAAAAAAAAAAAAAAAAGTAGCCAGTAGCCGGGTGCGGTGGGCTTATACCTGTAATCCTAGCTACTCAAGAGGCTGAGATCTGAGGATAGAGGTTCAAATCCAGCCAGGCATAAACGTCCATGAGATTCTTATCTCTAATTAACCACCAGAAAAAGGGAAATGGGAACTGTGGCTCAAGTGCTAGAGTGCTAGCCTTGTGACAGCAGCTAGGCCCAGAGTTCAAGCCCCATAAACTGACGCACACACACACACACAAAAAATAACCAGTGTAGGTTGGTGGCCAGTGGCTCATGCGTATAATCTAGCTGTTCAGGAGGCTGACTCCTGAGGGTTGTAGTTTGAAGCCAACTTGTGCAGGAAAGTTCATGAGACTCTTATCTCTAAAAAACCACTGAAAATCCTGAAGTGGACTATGGTTCAAGAGGTAGAAAACTAGCCTTGATGACAAAAGCTCAAGGGCAGTGCCCAAGCCCTGAATTCAAGCCTTAGGACCAGCAGGCACTCGAGTGCACATGCACACATAAAATAACTGGTGGCTTAGTACTTATACTCTAAGGGCTAAATACCTTTTTCAAAAAAAAAATTTTTTTTTTTTTTTGGCCAGTCCTGGGACTTGAACTCAGGGCCTAGGCTCCGTCCCCAAGCCTCTCTGTGTTTAAGGCTAGCCCTCTACCACTTAAGCCACAGCACCACTTCTGACTTTTTCTCTTTATGTGGTACTGAGAAAAACTCAGGCTTCATGCATGCTTTGTAAACACTCTATTATTAAGCCATATTTCCAGCCCCCTAAATTTTAAAATGTTTTACTTTGCTCACGCCTATAATCCTAGCTATTCAAGAGGCTGAGATCTGAAGATCTCGGTTCAAAGCCAGCCTGGGCACTACTATGTTGGTGAGACTCTTATCTCCAATTAATCACCAGAAAATTGGAAGTGGTGCTGTGGCTCAAGGGGTAGGGCAGTATCCTTGAGCTGAAGAGCTCCGGGAAAACACTCAGGCCCAGAGTTCAATTGCCATGACCCACAAGTTTTACTTTTTTTTTTTTTTTTGCCAGTTCTAGGGCTTGAATTCAGGGCCCAAACAACTGTCCTTGGGCTTTCTCAAGGCCAGAGATCTACCTCTTGAGCCACAGCACCACTTCCAGCTTTTTCTATATATGTGGTACTAAGGAATCAAATCCAGATCTTCATGCATGTGAGGCAAGCACTCTACTACTAGGTCAAACTCATAGCCCTAACTTTAAATCTTTTCTCCAGTATTATTATATTTATTTTTATTTTATTGTCAGGGTGATGTATAGAGGGGTTATAGTTATATTCATAAGGTAGTAAGTACATTACTTCTTGAACATGGTTACCCCTTCCTATTACTATTATTATTTGAATAATAAAAAAAAATTGCTCTTTCCTTTCTATGGTACTTCTTCCGCCTCCTTTTGTTTTTTTTTCTTTTTTGCCTGGGCTTGAGCTCAGGGCCTGAGCACTGTCCTTGGACTTTCTCAAGGCTAGAGCTCTACCACTTGAGCCTCAGCACCACTTCTGGCTTTTTTTGTATGTATGTGGTACCAAGGAATCGAACCCGGGCCTTCATGCATGGTAGGCAAGCACTTTAACCACTAGGCCAAACTCCTGGCTCCTACTTTCTTTCTTCTTCTTCCTCTTCCTCTCTTCTTCCTCTTCTTCCTCCTCTTCCTCCTCCACCTCCACCTCTACCTTGCCCCCCCTTCTTTTTTTGGGTTAGCTTTGGGCTTGAACTCAGGGCCTAAGCACTGTCCATGAGGTCTTCAGCTCAAGGCTAGCACTCTACCACTTGAGCCACAGTGCCACTTCCTGTTTACTAGTGGTTAACTGGAGATAAGAGTCCCATGGACTTCTGTGCCCTGGCTGGTTTTGAACAGGGATCCTCAGAATCCAGCCTCCTAGGCACCAGGCTCCTAAGCTTCTTTTGCTTAAGGCTAGTGCTCTACCGCTTGTGCCACAGAGCCACTCCCTTGGCTTTTTTCTGTTTACGTGGTACAAAGGAACAGAACCCAGAGATTTAAGTGTGTTCGGCAAGTACTCTACCACTCAAGCACATTCCCAGCCCTAGCATACAATTTGATCCGTCCAATCTCCACCTCTTGGGAAGTTGAAATTTAAGGAGTGAGCCACTGTCCCAAGCTTTTTTCTTTTTTGGTGCTGGTACTGGTTCTTCAATTTAAGGCCTCTTGATCTAACTTGGCTTTTCTATTCAAAACCTACACTCTACCTCTAAAGCCATACCTCTATCTCAATTTTTTTTTTTATCGTGAACTGGAGATAAGAGTCTCTTGGCTTTGTCAGGATTGCCTTCAAACCTCAATTCTCAGACTGCATCCTCAGTGAATACCTAGAATTACAGATATGAGTCACCAGCCCCTGGTGTCTTTATTTTGTTTATGCTAACTGTACTGGGTTTATTTTATACTAAGGATAGAATTCAGGACCTCACACAAACGTCGTGAGATACTCCATAAATGTTTGTAAATAGTATTGAGCTGGTAGAAAAATTATGGCATATATTTATTTTATTTTTGGTATTGTCGAGGACCAACCCAGGGCCTCATGCATGTTAGACAAGTATCTATCACTGAATCTACACCCCAGTAATTAAAATCTATGGACTTACAAAAAGTAGGAAAGAGAAGCCAGGCACAGTGGCTCAAACCTGTAATCCTAGCTATTCAGGAAGCTGAGATCTGAGGATCAAGGTTCAAAGCCAGCCCAGGCACAAAAGGACCTGAGACTCTTACCTCCAATTAACCTCTAGAAAATAGGAAATGGGGCTTGTCTCAAGGGTAGGGTAGTAGCCTTGAGCTGAAGAGCTCAAGGACAATGCCCAGGTCCAGGGATCGGGTTGGTAGCCTTGAGCTGAAGAGCTCAGTGACAGTGCCTAGGCCAAGTTCAAGCCCCAGGACCCATAAAAAAAAACAAAAGTAAAATAAAGCTATGGTTGTAGCTCATATGGTTGAGTACCTATCTAGGAGGTGTGAGGCCATGCGCTCAAATCTGAGTATTGTTCCCCCCCACCCCGCAAAAAAAGGATTATTACTTCTTAACAATTTCACTTTAGATGTGAAACAAATCAAGGACTTTATGAGAGACTTACTGAAAAATCCAAGGTACAAGTTCGTGGATAGCCAGGAATCCCTGGGCTAAAACGCCAAATACTCTCTAGATGATTGAAAAGTTTCCCATCAGTACATGATGCCTAGAACAAAATTTAAAAATGACAGTTAAGTATCTTTGTCATTATCAAGAATCTGCCAGGACAGGCTAATTTCTCCAAAACGAAATTGTTATTTTTATAGGTTAAGCCATGAAGCTATTTAATAACTTGGTACTAGAAAGCAATCTCCTACTAACATAAGTCATTTCTCTTCTGGAATCCTCAGGCTGCCAGTTATTCTTTTTCAAGTTACTCAGATTTCTCTGCTCAAGCAGCACAAGGAGTGACTTTAGGGAACTTCACTTCTAGTTCTGCTAGTTACAAATGGCCCTAAACAAGTTAAACTCCTGTGTCATAACTCCTTAAGCTGCAAACTATTTCTCATACTGGCACTATGAAATGATAGCTGAAATGCTTCTAACTTTTCTGTTATATATCCTAGAACAACTGGTAATTCTCTACCACCAATATTTTTCTTGTTAACCACTAATAGTCTAGTCTTACCTTCACTCTTCTCCCAATTTCTTTACCCAGTTTTCTTGGGCCTGATCCTTGGCCCTGACCCATTTTATTCTGATAGCTGCAGTGCATGTCTATTTCTTGAAAAAATTCTCTTTTGGTGCCAGTCCTGGGACTTGCATGCAAGGGCTATACACTGAGCTTCTTTTGCTCAAAGCTGGCACTCTACCACTTGAGCCACGACACCACTTCTGGCTTTTTCTGTGGTACTGAGGAATCGAACCCAGGGCTTCATGCATGCTACTAAACACTCTACCAATAAGATATATTCCCATCCCAAACAGAAAGAATATTAAGTGAGGCCAGGTGCTAGTGGCTCACACCTGTAATCCTAGCTACTCAGGAGGCTGAGATCTGAGGATTGCAGTTCAAAGCCTACCTGGGCACTAAAAAAGTCTGCGAGACTCTTATCTCCAATTAATCACCAGAAAACCAGAAGTGGTGCTGTGGCTCAAGGGATAAGATGGTAGCCTTGAGTTAAAGAGCTCAGGGACCAACACCCAGGCCTACAGTTCAAATCCCACGACTGACAAAAAAAAAAAAGAAAGAAAACAAGGGTGGAGGGGCCCTTCTTGAATACTTGTTTGTTAAACATGACATTTGAAATATGATGTAAAAATCAGTGTTAATAAAATCTTTCAATAAAAAGGTGTGTGGGGGGGAACCAGGAATGTGGCCTACTGGTAGAGTGCTTGCCTAGCATGCACAAAGCCCTGGGTTCCATTCCTTGGTACCAGATACACAGAAAAAAAAAAGAGGGGATGGGAATTTTGCCTACTGGTAGAGTGCTTGCCTGGCATGCACAAAGACCTGGGTTCAATTCCTCAGTACAACATACATAGAAAAGCTGGAAGTGGTGCTGTGGCTCAAGTGGTAGAGCTCTAGCCTTGAGGAAAGGCCAAGGACAGTGCTCAGCTCCTGAGTCCAAGCCCCAGGACTGGCAAAAAAAAAAGAGAGGCTGAGATCTGAGTAGCAGTTCAAAACCACCCCAGGCAGAAAAGTCCCTGTGAGACTCCTAACTCCAATTAACCACTCAAAAACTGGAAGAGGTGGCCGGGAGTTTGGCCTAGTGGTAGAGTGCTTCCCTAGCATGCACGAAGACCTGGGTTCGATTCCTTGGTACCACATACTTAGAAAAAGCCGGAAGTGGTGCTGAAGCTCAAGTGGTAGAGCTCTAGCCTTGAGAAAAATCCAAGGACAGTGCTCAGGCCTGAGCTTAAGCCCAGGACTGGCAAAAAAAAAACCTGGAAGAGGGGAAGAGGTGCTGTGGCTCAAGTGGTAGAATACTAATCTTGAGTACAAAGAGGTTCAGGGATAGCACCCAGGCCCTGAGTTCAAACCCCACGACTGACAACAACAACAAAAATAATATTAAATGAAAACGCTTAGGGGCTGGGAGTTTGGCCTAGTGGTAGAGTGCTTGCCTAGCATGCACAAAGGCCCGGGTTCGATTCCTTGGTACCACATAAAAAAAATGAAAAAGCTTATTATACTGGAAAGTTATGTAGTTAGGACATACAATGTAAATTTACAAGAGATTGCTTTTCTTTATTTCATGCTGGTACTTACTGGGGCTTAAACTCAGGGTCTGGACCTTGTCCTTAGCTTTTTTTTTGTTTGTTTTTTGTTTTTTTGCCAGTCCTGGGCTTGAGCTCAGGGCCTGAACACTGGCCTTGGACTTTCTCAAGGCTAGAGCTCTACCACTTGAGCCTCAGCACCACTTCCGGCTTTTTTCTATGTATGTGGTACCGAGGAATCGAACCCGGGTCTTCATGCATGCTAGACAAGCACTTTAACCACTAGGCCAAACTCCCGGCCCCTGTCCTTAGCTTTTTGTTCAAAGTTGGTGCTCTCCCATTTGAGCCATGGCTCTACCTCCTAAAAATATATCTTAGAGATAGAGTCTCATGCCTAGGCTGGCTTTAAACCAAGATCAACAGAACCCAAGCCTCCTGAGTAGGTAGGATTATACACATGAGCCACCAGCACCCGGCTCACAGTCATTTCTGACCAACATCATGATCCTTGGAGCCTCAGCCTCCTGAGTAGTCAGGATTATACCTAGCACCCAGCTTCTGACATTACACTCTTTTTTACTTAGCTTTTTCACCTAAGACTAGTGCTCTGTCACTTGAGTCATACCACCTCCACTTTTGGCTTTTTGCTAATTGGACCTAAGCATTTCTTCCTGACCAGGTTGGCTTGAACCAGGCTTCTTATATCTCCACCTCCTTAGCTATTACAGGCGTGAGGCACTAGCATCCTGTCAAACACTGTAGACTTGATGGATTTTACACCACCAAGTATAAACCACCTTCAGTTACCAACTTTTGCCTTAGCTTTGGCCAATTACAAAATACCACTACCACCATTAAATCCTGTGGGCATAAAACACAAGTTTGCTTTTATAGTCTGATCAGACTAGACACTGATCAAGTGTGAATTCGGGTCACAATTGTAATTCTAGCTTCAGGAAGCTGAGCTTTGGAGGATAACAGTTTAAGGCCAGCCTAGGCAGAAATTTTGCTAGATTCCATCTCCAAAAAACCAGCAAAAGGTGAAGCAAGAAGCCTGGTTCAAGTGATAAGAGTGCCAGTAAAGGAAATGCAAGGTTCTTAGTCCAAACCCCAGTACTGTAAATAACCAAAAAAAAAAAAAAAAAGTTCGGAACACCATAAAATAGGAATTCAAAAAATACTGTTCATGGAACTGAGCTTTCCTTTTTTATGTGTAAAGTGTGTGTGTGTGTGTGTGCGCGCGCGTGTACATGCGTGAACACATGCATGTGCACATGTGCATGTATGCATGTGCTAATAGTGAGGCTTGAACTCAAGAGCCTTGTGCTCTTGCTAGTCTTACTTTGCTCAGACTGGATACTTTACTACTTAAGCCATGTTTCCACTTCCCTTTTTTGGTGGTTAATTGGAAATAAGTCTCAAAGGTTTTTTTTTTTTTTTTTTTTTTTTTTTTTTTTTTTTTTTTTTTGCCAGTCCTGGGCTTGAGCTCAGGGCCTGAGTAGTGTCCTTGGACTTTCTCAAGGCTAGAGCTCTACCACATGAGCCTCAGCACCACTTCTGGCTTTTTTTCTATGTATGTGGTACCGAGAAATTGAACCCGGGTCTTCATGCATCCTAGGCAAGCACTTTACCACTAGGCCAAACTCCCCGCCCCAGGTTTTTATGCCCAGGCTGTCTTCAAACCTCAATCCTCACTGATCACTAGTGCCCAGCCTCCTATTACTTTAGAAAAATATTTTTAAATTTTTTACACGTTATTTAATCCATTTGATATAATTACAATTTGGGGAATATTTAACAAAAACTCTTACCTTCACCAAATGTGGTTTTACCAAGGTCACTATAGATGTATATCGTTCCAACACAGGAGGAAAACCAATTTCTAATTGTGTTTTACAATATCCAGATCTCTTTGATATGATATCTGATTTTTTACACCAAGGAACAAAATGCTTATAATCCTCCATTCCTGATACTACATCATACATTTCCTGCATTGAATACCTTTAAAAAAAGAGATAAGTGGTTTTAATAGCTAGTTCTGAGATAAGCATTTTATTATTTTTTCCATATAAAAAGGTGAATTTATTGGGGAAGTAGATGATGAACTGACCGGCCAGGGACACAGTGCAGACTCGGGAGCTGACTTTAATTGATATGAATATTCATAAATCACTTGATAAACTTGCCAAATCATATCTAAGTAAACTTCAAAGAAATTCTAGCCACACAGATGGCTAAGACACAGAGGCTCAGAATTTGAAGTCAGCCTGGGTAGAAGAGCTAGCTAAACTCTATCTCCAACAAATATCAGGGCTAGAATTGTGGCTGCAGTGGTACATTGCCAGACTAGTGGGTACAAAGCCCTGAAAGTTCAAACGCCAGTACCATCAAAGAGGAAAAAAATGATGTTGTTTATGATCAGGGCACGCATGCAGAGAGAATGAGCCAAATTTACTGAATGCCAGGTAATATGGGATGATATGAATCAATACTCAGAAGAATCAATAATTCAGTAAAGTAGCCTATTGTTAAATAAATTAAAATGAACATCTCCCTTATACTAACTAAAACTAGCCAGAAAAATGATAGTGCAGAAAGGCAAAATACCTAGAAATAAATTCAACAACAATTTAGGGTTTGAGCTAACAAAAGCACAATAAAATTCCACGGACCTATATAAAAGACCATTTAAATAATGGCAGTCAGCCTTAGAATGATTCATCATATAATTACATAGTAATTTAAATAATCACAATCTAAGTTCCAAGTGGACATTGTTAGGACTATTTAAACCTTCATACACACACAGGAGATTTTTTTTTTGTCAGCCAGGAGGTTTGAACTCATGGCCTAGTCCCATGAGCCCCTGAGGTTCTTTTGCTCAAGGATAGGACTATATCACCTTTAGCCACAGATCCACTTCCAGTTTTCTGGTGGTTAATTGAAGAAATCAAGGGGTTTCCTGCCCTGACTAGCTAAGAACCCCAGTCCTCAGAAATCAGCCTCCTGAATTGTTAGGATTACAAGTGTGAGCCACCAGTGCTTGGCTTTACATTAATTAATTAATTTATTTATTTATTTATTTACTGTGGGTCATGGGGCTTGAACTCTGGGCCTGGGCACTGTCCCTGAGCTCTTCAGCTCAAGGCTACCAACCCTACCCCTGGGCCTGGGCATTATCCCAGAGCTCTTCAGTTCAAGGTTATCACCCTACCCTTTTCTGTTTTCTAGAGGTTAACTGGAGATAAGAGTCTCAGGTCTTTTTGTGCCAGGCGTGATTACAGGCGTGAGCCACCGTGCCATACTTCATGTATATTTTAAGTAATTGATTTACAATCACAAAAAAAACAATGAAGGGAGTTTGACCTAGTGGTAGAGTGCTTGCCTACCATGCTCAAAGACCTGGGTTCAATTCCTTGGTACCACCCATAGAAAAAGCCGGAAGTGGCTCAAGCATCAGGGCTCTAGCCTTGAGAAAGCCCATGAACAGTGTTCAAGCCCTGGGTTCAAGGCCAGGACTGGCAAAAAAAAAAATTCAAAGTTGGCCGGGAGCATGGCCTACTGGAAGAGTGCTTGCCTAGCATGCATGAAGCTCTGGGTTCGATTTCTCCATACCACATACACAGAAAAAGCCGGAAGTGGCACTGTGGCTCAAGTGGCAGAACACTAGCCTTGAGCAAAATGTTCAAGGACAGTGCCTAAGCCCTGAGTTCAAGCCCCAGGACTGGCAAAACAATGAACAAAAATGTAAGTCATAAGTATGTATATATATCAAAGTTAAAAACCCATTCTATACAGATACTATATAATTAAGACTCATTCAATTAGTTTTTTGTTTTTTGTTGGTTGTGGTACTTGAACCCTGGGCCCAGGCATTGTCCCTACCACCCTACCCCTTGAGCCACAGCGCCACTTCCAGTTTTTGAGTGGTTAATTGGAGATAAAGAATCTCTCTTGGACTTTAATGCCTGGGCTGGCTTTGATCCTTGATCCTCAGATCTCAGCTTCCTGAGTAGTTAGGATTAGAGGCATGAGCCACCATGCCTGGCTCAGTAAGTATTTATGAAACAGTAAGAAGAGGTCAACTAGAAAAAAAGAAAAAGTAAAGTTTAGTTTGTAAGATAATTCAAGAGAAAGCCACAATACTCTAAAGAAAATTATGAATAATCTTTTACAAACCCTATAATTCTTCTTTCTGAGTATTCTTTTCTTTTGTTTACTAAAGGTCCAGTGATTTTGAAGAAAGTTCTTGCACATAACTCTTTGGACAAAGTGGAAGCATGTACTGGAAGAGTTCTGTTCATCAGTATACCACAGGAAGCTAAGTATCTAAAAGACAAAAACGACTGGATTTACAGTAACAGTGGAGTTTAAGAAGACTCTGAAATTATAGAGATTATAGAAAACTATCCTAGCTAATAAAATTAAATTAACCAACAAATTAAAAAAAATCCTTATCATATCTAGGGCTGGATGTATGGCCTTAATAGGAGAATACTTACCCAGCAAGTGTAATCTCCTGATTCAAACTCTGGTACTATCAAACAACACACACATACACACACACACACAATTTTATTAGCAATTTCCTATATGTGCACATATGTCATTTATAGGCATATATATACATACATTCATATATATATACACTAAATAATAAATATAATTAACAAGCATTGGTAAAACTATCACATTTTAGAACTATCATATTTGTACTTAAAAAGTATTGAAAGCACAAATGCCTAAATACTGTCTCTGGGCTTCTCCTGCTCAAAGCTAACATTCTACCACTTCAGTCATGGCACCACTTCTGGCTTTTTTGAGCTTCACTGGAAGTTTTCTGCCTGGGCTGGCTTCAAGCAACCCTCAGATCTCAGCCTTGTGAGTAGCTAGGATTGTAGATGTGAGCCACAGGCACCTGGCTTCCCTAAGCTCTTCAGCTCTACCACTTTGAGTCACATCACTACTTCCAGTTTTCTGGAAAGTCTCATAGACTTTCTTGCCTAGGCTGGCTTTGAACTACAATCCTCAGTCTCCTGAGAGCCAGAAAATATCCAGCAGAAAGCTGACTTTTAGTCATGTGTTACAACATACTTTTGCCATAAGCTTGCTAGAATATTCCTCAACTATTTTTCAATTCATCAGTTATATCCAAGTTGTTTTTCCAGTGGGATTCAAAGTGGCTCCTTGATCCTTCATTTCTTCAATGAGACTTGAAATTACGTCTTGCTTTCAGATAAGGTATCTGATGGAATTAGATCTGTTACTTTCTTCTGTGCTTTCATATTTCTATTTCAACATATCTATGTGTACATATACATATATATCATAGCAGGTACAACCTTAGAGGTACTTCTAAGGATAGATGTCTGCCATAATCTTATCCATCCAAATTTTTTTTTGTGGGTCATGTGGCTTGAACTCAGCCTGGGCACTGATCCTGCGCTCTTCAGCTCAAGGCTACCACCCTACTCCTAGGCCTGGGCATTGCCCCTGAGCTCTTCAGCTCAAGGCTACCTACCACCCTACCCTTGAGCCACACCCCACTTCTCCTTTTCTAGAGGTTAATTGGAGATAAGAGTCTTAGATCCTTTTGTGCCCATGCTAGCTTTGAACCTTGATTCTCAGATCTCAGACTCCTGAGTAGCTAGGATTACTGGCATGAGCCACTATGCCCAGCTCCACCCAAGTATTTTAGCTGTTCCCTAATAATATTGCATCAATTTTTATATACTATATTCCCTCATTAGTTGACATACTCTCTGAGCTCCAATTCTGTATTAGACTGCTAGTCACTAAGGATATAATGGTGACTAAAATAAACATGAGCCTAAGGAAGATTATATTCTAGTTGAAGATCTATGAAAAGTGTGCTGGTGTGCTGGGAATGGGACTTAGTGGTAGAATGCTTGCCTAGTATGTATGAAGCCCTGGGTTTGATTCCTTGCTACCACATAAACAAAAATTGACAAAAGTGGGCTGTGGCTCAAGCAGTAGAGTACTAGCTTTGAGCAAAAGAATCTCAGTGCCCAGGCCCAGAGTTCAAGTCCCAGAACTGGCAAAAAAAAAAAAAAAAGTGGGGCTGAGGGGAGGGAGGGATCTGACTACTGCAGTTTGAAGCCAGCCCAATTAACCACCATAAAACCACAAGTGGAGCTGTGGCTCAAAGCAGCAGAGTGCTAGCTTTGAGCAGAGGGACAGTACCCAGGCCCTGAGTTCAAGTCCCAAGACAGACCAAAAACAAACAACAACAAAAAAAACCCTACAAAATAAAATCAGGACCTCTCTTGGCTAGATTGATGATGACAACTAAATTGAAGATGGGCAGGTAGAATGTATATGAGCTACTTGAGAGGCTTGTAGATTAAGAGTCTGAAGTGGCAACATAGCCAAACCCAAGGAAAAAAGAAGAAAAACTAAATTGGATATATAAAATGACTAATCATCCACCTCTCCTATGAAACATTCTTTAGGTCTTTAGTGGTTTTAATGCTTTACTTTAGTGCTCCATAGATACCTTGTTACCTAGTATTGGAGGTTAATAATGTGACATATACTGTATATAGTTATTAACAATTTTCTGATAATTATCTAAAAAAGCAGCTTATTTTTTTTTGATCGGTGGTGGGATTTGAACTCTGGGCCTGGGTGCTTTCTCTTTTCAGCTCAAGGCTACTGCCCTACCCCTTGAGCCACAGCGCCACTTTCAGTTTTGTGGTGGTTAATTGGAGATGGGAATCTCAAAGCCTTTAGTATCCTGCTGGCTTTGAACTGCCGTCCTCAGCTCTCAGCTTCCTGAGTAGCTAGGATTACAGACACAAGCCCCAAGCACCAGTTACTTCGTGTGGGTGTGGCATTAGGGCTTGAACGCCGGGCCTAGGCACTATCCCTCAGATATTTTTGCTCAAGGCTGATTGATGCTCAACCACTCGACCCACATCCCCATTTTTTGTTTTTTTCCCAGGTTAATTGAAGATAAAGAGTTTCTGCCCTGGTTGGCTTCAAACTATGCTCCATGTTAGCCTCCAGAGTAGTTTAGGATTATTACAGGTGTGTGTCACCACCGCCCAGCTACTAATGCTTTTCGTAACAGGAAACTACGGAAATTATTCATCATCTCTTCCCCTTCATCTCCACCCTTTCTCCCCCAAAGGAAGCAAACAGGAAAAATCGAAGGCAAAGCAGGGATCAAGGTGACAGGATGTCTAAATGACAGTAGAGTGAAAAACACAATACAGGTCGTCTTGATTGGCTACGTTTCGCAAACACCCGAAGTCCAAGCCAAAGAAGTGTACCCCCCCCCAAAAAAATAAATAAATAAAAGTGAAGGCCCCTCGGACCCCCCCGCCCCGCCCCCACCCCCGGCGCTCAGAACAACAGGTGGCTGGATGCCAGCGCACACTCCAGCCCCCGGCGTCCGGCGATGGTAGGTGGCAGACGGGAGAGGCCAAGCGCCTGGACGGGCGCTGCAGAAAGGAGAGGCTGCAGTGTGTTTTGTTTTGTTTTTCGGTGTCGGGACGTGGGACTTGAACTCTGGGCTCTACCCACAGCGCCACTTCCGGGTTTCTGGGGTTCATGGGAGGAAAAAGTCTCCTGGATTTCCTGCTGGGCGGGCTTTGAACCGCGATCCGCCGGACTCAGCTGCCTGAGTGCTGGGGTCACAGGCCTGACCCACCGGCGCCCGGCTTCTTCTTTTTTTTTTTTTTTCTAATCAGCTGCTCCCTAATGTCGCGGGTGACGATTCTCCAGCTCTCGCGAGGGCAGAGACCGCGAATACAGACCGACGGCACAGACGGTCTGCGGGACACCGGCCTGGCTCGCCAAATGCCAAACCCGAGACCCGTTTCCCCGGGTGCGTCCCGGTCCGAACATGGGCTCGGGCTGGGCTTCCCCTCACCACAAGTCCTTCCCCGCCCCCCCCCCCCGGGGGAGCCCGAGCGGGCAGCGACTCCCGTCGGGTGTCCAGGTTGTTTATTACCTGCCGTTCCGCGCAGATCCCTGCGCCGGGGCGCTGGCCGCTGTCGCCGACTTCGGAGGGCATCTCGAGAATACCTTTGTCAGGGTTCTCTGACCGGTTCGAGCTGCCATGTTCATCTTTCCAAAGCCGGTTGTCCCGCCGGGACCAGGCCCCCGGCGCCGCCCTCAGCCTGGCCCGGCTAGCCGGCTTGGGCGTCTCCCAGCCAATAGGCGGGCCGGGTCAGCTGCCAGACACGCCCCCGGGCCCCTACCTGCCTGCGTCAAACCCACGCACGCGCCCACCGCGGTACGCCCCAGCGTGTTCCTGACGGCCAATCAAGGGACGCGCCGGGTCTCCAGGACACACCCCCTGGCCCCCGCCACTCGCACTTGCACTTACGTAACACGTTGACCGTGCGTCCCACCTCTTGCGCAACTCTCTTCCGGATTGGCCTGCATCCTTGGTTTTCCAGCGAGCTGCGGCGGATTGACCGTCCCTGGCACGTCCCTGGCACGTCCCTGCCCCTGCCCCTGCACAAACCTTGGATCTGGCTAATTATGTAACTGGCTCGTGAGTGCCAACCTGGACGTATGTTATGGATTCTGGCTGCCAAGACCTGCACCGTTCTTGCTCGTTGTTACAGTATCTGCTGTGCTTACCCCAGGGTTGTTGCTAGGGCCACATGAGGTCTTGCTGTAAGGATAGGCTGTTAACTGGAGTTCCCTACATGAAGTGTTGATGTATGAACTTCCCTTATTCCACACAAGGGATGGACTTATTTCAGGAATGAGTGCGCATTACTTTTCCCATTTATTCCCAGCTCCTTATTTAACCTACAAAAGACCATCGTTTACTGAAAAGTGAGGATAGTAGTAGCACTAGCTATTTAGTATCGTTTTGAGGTATTATTAAATTAGATCCAACTATTTGGGGAGAACCTATTAAGTACTGGAGAAGTGAACAAAAGTCCAGTCATAGAGCTGATACTCTAATGGGGGAAGATATGTAGTAGTAAGCTTAGCTAACTAGTGGCAAGCTTAGCTACCAAAATCTGTTTTTTTTTTTTAAATTAAGGAATCAACATTGATGTTTACATCATATTTCAAATGTCATGTTTAATAAACAAGTATTCAAGAAGGGAATCTATATACAATCACTGGCACATAGATTATAGAACATAATTAAAATTAAGCTGACGGTTTGTATTTCATAGATACAAATCAGTATATGTAATAAAACACGTCTGTAGAGTATATAGCCCATCATAGATTTTTATGTCTATGTAGTTATGTTTATATCTCCAAGATGGTGTCCATAACTTTGTGTACCCAAATATTGAGTCATTGCCATTGTACTGTTTGGATCCAATAACCACATATCAAGGAGACTTATGCCTTTTGTCCCTTTGGTCTTGACTTATCTCATTCAACATGATTCATCCTAATTTCATCCACTTCCCAGCGAATACCATTATTTTCTAGGTTTTTGTAAAAATACTTAACCTGCTGGACCACCTGTGTGTGCTTATAACCACCTGAATGTGGTTCCATCCTTGTGGCTATTATTACTTTTGTTTGCTAGCCCTAGGGCTTGAACTCAGGGCCTGAGTGCTGTCCTTGGTAGAGCTTGAGCCACAACCCCATTTCCAGCTCTTTGTATGTATGTGGTACCAAGACATCAAAACTGGTCTTTGTGCATGCTAGGTAAGCACTCTACTCCTGGCCCCTCCTGTGGTTATTGACTGTGGGCATCATAAAGTGACATCACACAATGATGAACATCTGTGTGTAGTTATGATCACTTATGTTTACATACTTTTATTTAGTTTGTTTGTCATGGGGCTTTAGCTCCAGGACTGGGCGTTGTCCCTGAGCTCTTCAGGTCAAGGCTACCGCCACAGCATCAATTCTCGTTTTCTGGTGGTTATTTGGAGAGGAGTCCCTTGGACTTTAGTGCCCAGGCTTTGGACCGAAATCCTCAGATCTCAGCCTCCTGTGTAGCTAGGATTACAGGCATGCACCACCACACCTAGCTGGTGTATACCTTTAAGAGCTCAGCCCCACTGAAGCTTGGGGCTGCTTTCTAACAGAAGGTGGAGAGTAGCTGCTAAGTTGTTATTAAAATGACTCCTAGATCACTTCACTGAGTGCTGGTGGCTCTATTACTTTGGGGGTCATATTCCCCCAAATTGGCTGGGATATTACACTATATGTTATACAAGTATTAGTATGTAAATATTACACCATTATATACACAGAACTGTGTTAGTATAAGATTTCTTATAATTATATGTACTGGAGAATAAGAAATAAAGCAGAAGAGTACTAAGGTGGTAAATACCTGTAATTCTAGCACTGCTGAGTCTGAAGCAGGAGGATTGAGTTGGAGACCACCCAGTGTACTATGGAGTGAAACCGTGTCTCTAAGTAAGTCGGAGTAAGAGGATCAAGATATAAGATAGCTGCTGTTTTGTGACAGGGTCTCATTCTGTTGCCTAGGTTGGCTTTGAGTTCCTAGGCTCAAGGGATTTGCCTGTCTCACACTCCCAAGTTCCTGGGGTGTTTAGCTGGGGATTATTTAATGTAAGTAGCTTACATAGGTTCCTGATATGATACGGAATAAAAGCCTTCAAAGTGAGGACATAAACTATGTGTACTTGAGAAATTAGCTTCAGGGGGAGGGAACCACAAATGCAAAGGCTAGGGACAGGGACAATCTGCCTGTGTATTAGGAAGAGGGCACAAGTTTGAAATATATTGAGTGCAAGAAAGTGTAGGAAATGGGCATGCAGTAGGGGCTGGAGTGTGGCCTAGTGGTAGTAAAGTATCCCAAAATATACCCTTTATCCTGGTGAGATTTGAACCTACTACAATGAAGTCACGAGCACTCAACTGGGCTAGGAATCTTTTATTAGCTACACAGCGTCTGTCCACTGCCATTGGGATGGTGGAGAACAACCTGGAGCCTCAGTGGAGCTGAGCTTATAAAGACAAAAATACACATAGGAGCAGGGCTACAGAAGCAGAGTTAGCAGTTAGTGACATTCCTGACACTCTTCCTTTGTACAATGCTTGGTTCTGGGTGTAGCTGACATCTCCTGAACAATTAATCTACTTGATTAATCTTCCCTGCAACAAACTGAAATGTCACTGATTTACCTAAATCTCTCTATTCCTAGAATTTCCTCTTTTCTTCTTTGCAAAGGTCAAGCCACTCTCGGCCATGCTGCTTTTGGTTCCTGCCACTTGGAATGGCTCATTTCTAAGCTCTGATTATAATTTCCCTGTGGTGGATCTTCCATATTCCAATGGGGGGTGGAGGTGTGGGGGTCCCTACAACAGTAGAGTGCTTGACTAGCATGCATGAAGCCCTTGGTTCAATTCCTTGGTACTGCATACACAGAAAATGCCAGAAATGGTGCTGTGGCTCAAGTGAGAAAATGCTAGTCTTGAGAAAGCCCAAGTACAGTGCCCAGGTCCTAAGTTCAAGCCCTAGGCCTGCCTAACAAGCAAGCACAAACCCAGCCATGCCATTCCTAGCAATCTACCCTGAGCATCATGATCCAGGATATGATAAGGACACCTGCTCAGCCGTGTTCATCACTGCACTCTTCACAATAGCCAAGTGATGGAAATAACCCAGATGCCCCACTACAGATGAATGGATATAAAAAATATGGAGTTCTACACAGCCACTAGACAAAATAATGGTGTTCACTGGGAAGTGGATGTAACTAGAGCAAATAATGTTGAATGAGGTTAAGTCAAGACAAAAGGAACAAAGGCACATGGTCTCCTAGATACAAACAGTACAAGAGCAGTGACTCAATATTTGGGTACTTAAGGTCATTGACATGAACTTGGAGATATAACTATATAGACATATAGGTGTATCATAGGATATATATTGTATAGACATATATTAATATATAGCTTGATAGGTCTACGACAAGCAAAGACAGTTTAATTATGTTCTGAAATTTATGTGCCAGTGATTGCATAGAGATTCTCTTCTTGAATACTTGTTTACAGAACATGGTATTTGAAATATGATGTAAAAACTCAGTTTTAATAAAAGAAATGGGGCTGGGAATGTAGCTTATTGGTAGAGTGTTTGCTTAGCATCCATGAAGCCCTAGGTTCAATTCCTCAGTACCATATAAAACAGAAAAAGGCAGAAGTGGCACTGTGGCTCAAGTGGTAGAATGCTAACCTTCAGCAAAAAGAAGCTCAGGGAAAGCACCCAGGCCTAGCTCATTGTCAGGGTCCTTCGTCCCCGGTCCCTCTCGACTAGTAGGAGGAATGGGGACCAGGCCAAGCCATAAGAGAGGGCCCACTGTCCTCTTGCACTCAGCCTTTCTTCCCCGGAACACGAACAGAGACGCCACACAGCTTCATCAAGGCAGGAAAATCTCTCTTTCTAAAGAAACTCCCTCCTGAGGAAGTCCCTCCAGCTAATACACCCTCACTCTAGGTCCCAGCAGAGTGATAAACAATAACACATTTGTAATTAATGGTAATCAAGTCTTGGGCCCTGCCTCTTGCGCCTTGCCATGTCTCAGCAGAAAGTTATTAGACATGGTGTTACTCGGCCCCCAACATCTCCCCTGTCTTTATTTTAGAAAAAAGACAAAACTTAGGATATGTGGGGCTACAATCATATCACCTGTCTTAGGTGTCTCCAAGCTCGCTAGTCTTCTTACCCGTCATGGAATCACCAAGTCCTTTTTACTTGGCTCCTGTCTTAGGTTGCTAGGCTAACAGCTGGGACTTGCCCATGTTTGACTACTAGCCGTCCATTTAAGCAAATCAGACCTGAGGGGATGCACCTATTTCCATGGAAGCAGATGCCTGTTGCATTAGCATTCACTTTCTGATTTAACTTTGTAGGCAAGCAATATAGACATCTTACAATTATAGTGCATAAAAATAAATCCAAACTGATCACTCCTGCCCATCTTTGATCAAGTCCCAAAATAGTCTTAACCAATCACCCAAAGTTAGAATATTAACATCATTTGTGCACATAATTCCAGTATTCAAAGCATTCTCTGTAGAAACTGCAGTGGAAGGACAATACTCGCGGCAGTAAGGGCAGCTACAGATGTGGCAATGGCCACCACCACGGCCAGGAAAATACTAAAGTCTCTTTTACTGATGAGTAGGAAAGCATTCTCCTCCGCCTGTACAGGCATTGGTATATACTGACTACAACAGCCAGAGAAAACAGGGAAGCATACTGTATGAAGAATAAGAGTCTTCCAGCCCCCCGCTTTTATTTTAAACTACTGTCCTATCTTATCCTTCAAAAATAACTCTGGTCCCTTCATTTTAAGGGTGTTATGGGCGAAGATCCATTTTCTGTAACTTCAAGCTGACTCAGGGGCATTGGCTCTGTATTTTGCCAGGGACCCTAAAAAGCTTTAGCTTGTTTTCAACTATGGGCGGCGGCTCCCTATTTTGCAATTCTGCACCCGAGCACAGGCTTTCTAAATCACTACCACTTAATTCTTTCTCTTATTTTTCTAAACGTTTCTGCGCTTCTTTTCACCTGTTCTTAAACTGTTTACTCCTGTATAAGTTGCCACATAGTTTAGGCTTAGATTTACCCAATTGCCTTTTTCAAATATGAATATTATTTAGCATGCTACTCACGCAAAATAAATATCGGTCGTTCCGGTCTGAACCCATTTCGGTTCTATTCTAGAATCCTTTATTCCGGTTCTTTTTCCGAACCCTTATTGCCTCGACATTATACCACTCTGGCCAGAGACTCCCGCAAGGTGATCTGGGAATGATTATTGCCTCGCCCTCCACGAGGTTCCTCAGTTTCCTCACCGTGCCAAAGGGACCTGTGCTTCAGAGGTGGACTGGGATTAAAATCTTTTACTGTTAACACCTAGCTGCTTCTGCTGTGTTTGCCTCTGCTTTGACACAGCTGCAGCTTCTTTGCCTTGTTTCCTTAGCTTTGGGAGTTTTTTTACTTTAATTTTCTTTTGCCTTTTTTTATGGGTTTTTCTTTTTATCTTTTGCCTTTTTTTAAATGGGTTTTTCTTTGTATTTTCCTTTCAGGTTTCTCTGGTGTTTCAGTCTTTGAGGAGTTTTTCTTACTTCTTTGACTTTTGCAGGTAGTTGCTTCCCTTTCTCTTGTTTGCCACTTTTTCTTTTTCTTTTTCCCTGTGAGCAATTTCAGCCTGCATTTTCCCTTCAGGTTTCCCTGGCCTTTCAGTCCCTCCTTTTTTTCTTTGCATTATTTTCCCTTCAGGTTTCCCTGGCTCTTTAGTCCCTTCTCCACATATCTCTCGCTTGGCTCAACTGGCTGTCGTGTCCCTCTCATGCCTCATTTCATGCCCCACGTTGGGCGCCAGTATGTCGGGGTCCTTCGTTCCTGGTCCCTCTCGACTAGTAGGAGGGATGGAGAAAAACATGCCCGACCAGGACGAGCCTCGAGAGGCTCCCGCATTCAGCCTTCCGTCCCCAGAGCACGAACAGAGACGCCACAAAGCTTCATCAAGGCAGGAAAATCTCTCTTTCCAAAAACCCCCCTCCTGAGGAAGTCCCTCCAGCTAATATCCCCTCATTCTAGGTCCCAGCAGAGAGTGATAAACAATAACACATCTGTAACCAATGGTAATTAAGTCTTGCGCCTTGCCTTGTCTAAGCAGAAAGTTATTAGACATGGGGTTAATCAGCTCCCAACAGTCCATCAAGCCCCAGAACTGGCAAAAAAAAAAAAAAAGTGGGCTGGGAGTCTGGCCTAGTGTTAGAGTGCTTGCTTAGCATGCACTAAGACCAGGGTTCAATTCCTCAGTACCACATTCATAGAAAAAGTAAAAAGTCGGAAGTAGTGCTGTGGCTCAAATGGTAGAGTGCTAGCCTTGAGAAAGCCAAGGACAGCCAGTGTTCAGGCCCTGAGCTCAAGCCCCAGGAAAGGAGGTTAGAGATGTGAGGAAATTTTGCTAAGGTAGATACCTAAATAGCGATAGTACTATAGTACTAACTCCTATCCAAGCCTAGAATTTTTTTTTGTCCACAGTTGTGGGGCTTGAACTCAGGGCCTGGGTTCTATTGCTGATGTCTGTTTGCTCTAAGCTAGCACTCTACCACTTTGAGCCACAGCTCTACTTCTGGAGTGTTTTTTTGTCAATCCTGGGGCTTGAGCTCAGAGCCTGAGCACTGTCCTTGGGTGTTCTCAAGGCTAGAGCTCTACCACTAGAGCCATAGCACCACTTGTGGCTTTTTCTAGGTATGTGGTACCAAGGAATCGAACCCAGGTCTTTGTGCATGCTAAGCAAGCACTCTACCAGCCCTTTATGGTCTTTTTTTTTTTTTTAATATTATCTGTTTTGGGTCATCTTATCTGAACTGGGAGTTTAACTCAGGGGTTGAGCAGTTCCCTAGTATACAAGTTACCTAACATAAAAATTTACAAGAGTTTGACTCCTAATGTGATTGCTCCCAAAATATTAAAATACAGCATAGTAGGTGAAGGATCCACCTCCTCCTCCTAGGCCCAATCTATTTTTTGTATCTAAAGAATATGAAGGATTGAGTCCTGCCTTATTCCCCAGAGTCAAGCAAGACACCAGGCGCACACGGACATGCTTGTTCATGTACCTGTCCCTAGGCAGGCTATTCTAGTCTGGGTGGACACCACCCTAAGTCCCCAGGGGATAACAGCCCCTCAAAACAGGTGGAACATTCCACTGTGGGCCTGACCAAGAACACTGCCCTGGGCCCCCAAGAGACCAAAACCCATTTTTTATTTTATTTTTTAGCAGTCCTGGAGCTTGAACTCAGGGCCCTGGGCACTGTCCTTGGACTTTTATTTTGCTCAAGGCTAACACTCTGCCATTTGAACCACAGCGCCACTACCAGCTTTTCCTATGTATGTGGTTCTGGGACTCAAACCCAGGGCTTCATCCATGCTAGGTGAGCACTCTACCACTAGGCCAAACTCCTGGCCCCACTTTTTTATTTTTGCTTTCTTGTTAAGCCCTATGTAAGCCTATCCCCAAACCCAGTCCCTAGCACATCCTCCAATCCCATGGGACGATCTGTGCTCGTTGCTGTTCCTTCAATAAGCAGTCCTCTTTGACAAATCCAGCCTATTCCTTTTCCATTCTCCATTTTCCTTACTCTAGGTACCTTAGAAATATAAGTTTGTTTGCCTCTTGATCTGTGGCTGGGCAGTATAAACCAATGTCTCCTAAGGGCCTATGGCTGTTGTTAGAAAACAAAGGAAAATGGGAAAAAGGCCAGACGTAGTTGTCAACAGGGGAAGACTGTTTATTGCTGGCCAGGGGCACAGATCTTCCCATGGGTTTGGAGGTTGTGTGAGGCCCTGGAGTTTGGGGTGGGCTTGTATAGGCTTAATAGGGAAGCAGAAAATAAAAATGGGCTGTTGTCTCTTGGAGGCTAAGGGTGGTGTCCTTGGCCAGGCCCAGGGTAGAATGCCTGCACCTGGGGTGAAGGGCTATCATCTCTTGGGACCAAGGGTGGAATGACCTCGTGGACAAGTATGTGAGCAGGCACCTGGTGCTTCACTTCCTTAGGCTGGAGTCAATCCTTCCTACTCCATCTTCAGGCACACAGAAAGATTGGGCAGTGAGGGAGAAGCCAGGCTTGTGTGTACACTAATGCAGGTACATGCACTCAGGTTTGTACCAGGAAATTGGGGCCTTGCACTCTGGCTTGGCTTAGTTTCTCACGGCTGACAGCCTGTCACTTGAGCCACACCTCCACTCCAGCTTTTCTGATGGTTAATTGGAGTCAAAAGTCTCTTGGAGGATCAGGAGTTTGGCCTAGTGACAGAGTGCTTGCCTAGCATGTACGTTAGCCTGAGAAAGCCCAAGGACAGTGTTCAGGCCCAGGACTGGGAAAAAAAAAAGTCTCTTGGAGCTAGGGGGTGGGGGGGGCTCACACTTGTAATTCTAGCTACTGAGGAGGCTGAAATCTGATGATCAAGGTTCAAAGCCAGCCCTGGCACAAAAGGACCTGAGACTTTTATCTCCAATTAATCTTTAGAAAACGGAAAGTGGGGCTTGGCTCGAGGGTAGGGCAGTAGCTTTGAGCTGAAGAGCTCAGAAACAATGCCCAGGCCCAGTTTAAGCCCCATGACCCCCCCCCCCCCCCCCCCCGCCAAAAAAAAAAAAAAGTCTCTTGGAGGGGCTGCAAATGTGACCTAGTGGCCAAGTGGTTGCTTAGCATGCGTGATTCTTCAGTATCATACAAGCAGAAAATGCCAGAAGTGGAACTGTGGGGCAAGTGGTGGAGTGCTGGCCTTGAGCAAAGTTAGTTTAGGGACAATGCTCGGGCCCCGAGTTTAACCCCGAGGATTGGCCAAAAAAATAAAAATAAATCCTCTCTACCTATTTTTTTGGGGGGGGGCGGACCTGGAGCTTGGGGGCCTTGGGTTTTTCAAGAATAGAGCTCTACCCCTTGAGGCACAGCACCACTTCCGGCCTTCTCTGTGTAAGTGGCACTGAGGACTCGAACCCAGAGCTTCGCAGGTGTTAGGCCCGCACTCTACCTCTAGGCTGCGCTCCAGGCCTCTCTCCAACTTCCCTGCCTGAACCGTGATCCTCAGATCTCTGCCTCCAGAGCAGGGAGGATTACAGGCGCCCTGCTGCAGCACTATTGAGCTCAGTGTCAGCTGTAAACTGCCCCCGGGGAATCCACTGCCCCGCCAAGCACTCCACTTAGCGAAGCCGCCACGCCCGGCCCCTTCCGCCCCTCCCTCCCCTCCCAGCGAGCGGGTGGGCGGGCGGATCTACCCAGGTGGCAGCTGTCACGTGTCTTCCGACGGCGCATGCGCGCGGGGCGCGCCCTCGCGCGACGCATGCGCGAAGAGCAGCCCCTCCCCTGCTATTTTTCTCCGTGGCGGGCGGCGGCGGCGGCGGCGGCGGCGAGCGGAAGTTCTTGGGAGCGCCAGTTCCGTCTGTGTGTTGGAGTGGACAAAATGGCGAAGATCGCCAAGACTCACGAAGGTAAGCGGTCTTTGCCTCCTTGCGTGTTTTTTTTTCCCTGCCGTTCACCTCTAAGCCTCTGCCTGCCTGTCTTTCTTCCTTTTCCTATGGGGTCTTCAGTCGGGGGCCGGGCCGCGCCCGGAGGCCCGGGTCGTCCAGTCGGCGTCGGCGGCGCAGGCCTGGGCCCCGCGTAATGGCGTCGTCCTGGCACCTCCCTGACGGGGGGGGGCTTTGTTCTGTGTCGGGGTGCTGCATCTTCGGGCGGCTTGGGCGAGGTGGCGGCCCGGGGCCTGGGCGGTCGCCCGGCCTGCGGAGGCCCGGGGCGGCGGTGGGGGTGGGGCGGCGCCGGGCGGAGGAGGAGGAGGAGGAAGTCTCTCTCGCCCCCTCGCTCGGTCGTGGGCTGAGTCCGTGTTTGGGAGAGCCAGAAAAAGGCCCGGGGCGCGGCAGCCGCTTTCCGGGGTGCACTCGGGAGCGTCGGATCACCCCCGGGCCCGTTACGTGTAACCCGGGTAACCTGTGTGTCCTGGCTACGTGATTATTGTTGTAGGAGAAAGGAGGCGGGCGTCCCTGGCCGCCTTCCGGATCCTAGTTCTGGTTCTCTTGGGAGGCTGATTATTGGAAGAGCGGGCAGAGGAGGGAAAGGCGCAATGGTTTTGGATCAGCGACCGTAGCTTTGAAGAAAGGTGGATCGTTTTATGGTATCCCGAGCACTCGGAATTTTAGGAGAGAATGTAGGGAAGAGACTGGAATCTGTGAAGAGTATCCGGAGAAGACAGGAAACGGGGGCATGGGATGTGAGGACTTCTCCTGATGTCTCATTTGGGGAACACATTGCACAGAACTCAAGACTTTCAAAAAAGTGTCATCTTCACACGTCCTTCTTAGGTGTCCATGAGTCTGTGTTAATAATTCTGAGGGAACTAACAGACTAAGGCTATCAAAATTATACAATCTTAATGGGGGAATAGATGTGTATAAGTTTCTTACAAGGTCAAATAAATGCTTAACTGGAAGTAAAGGCAACACTTTCCAGGAAGCAGAATAACGCAGGGATTTATATGTGCTTAATTATGTCAGAGGGGAGATGACATGTCCCTGGTCTGAAAACATTTATCCGTTTTAAATTAGCGGAGTGTATTGGTGCCTGAAAGAACATCGCATAAGGCAAAAGTTGTGCTTGAGTTGTCCTTGTGGCAGAAAAGAATGCAAAGAGGGAATCAGTAAATGAATTGGAAAAGATTGCTTTGGACTAGAGGGCTTTTTTTTTTTTATCAGTTGGGCCATCCAGAAGAACACTTTCGGAGTAGAGCGTTTAAACATGTTACTGTTCTTGTTTCAAGAGTTGATTATTATTATTTTTTTGTCAGTCCTGGGCTTGAGCTCAGGGCCTGAGCACTGTCCTTGGACTTTCTCAAGGCTAGAGCTCTACCACTTGAGCCTCAGCACCACTTCCGGCTTTTTTCTATATGTGGTACCGAGGAATCGAACCCGGGTCTTCTTCATGCATGCTAGGCAAGCACTTTAACCACTAGGTCAGACTCCCGGCCCCGAGAGTTGATAATGCCCGGAGTTTTGTCACTTTGATTACTTGGTATATTCAATGTAACATAGCCGCCAGGAAAATGTAAAAATCTGCCATGCATTATAGAAACCTCGATAATTGTAGTTCATTGGTAGCCATTTTATTTGTGAGTATTCCTCAAAGTGAGTCAAGTGATACCATAAAGATTGGAACATTAGGTTTTGACATTCTGCTGTTCCAAGATGATATGTGAAGTACTTGCTCTGATTCTTTAATATCCCCAGTAGCTGAAGCATAATGGCTGTACAAATATTTAATCAACATTTATTGATGGATATAAATTGGATGTATCTTAAAGTATTCACAAAAAAGAACTTCCCTGAAGAACTCCGAGAATCCCTTGAATGCTACACAGGTGAAGTGGTTATCACTAAACTAGCTATGTCCTCGGCTCATTTCACCTCACCCACCACCAGCACATTATATCAAAATTGGAACAACACTGAAATTAGCATAATCCCTGTGAAAGGGTGACACGTTTGTGAAACATTCCCTAGTTTTAAATACTGCATACTAGTGATGTGCTGTCTGTTCTTTTTTTTTTTTTTTTGCCAGTCCTGGGCTTGAGCTCAGGGCCTGAGCACTGTCCTTGGACTTTCTCAAAGCTAGAGCTCTACCACTTGAGCCTCAGCACCATTTCTGGCTTTTTTCTATGTATATGGTACCGAGGAATTGAACCCGGGTCTTCATGCATGCTAGGCAAGCACTCTACCACTAGGCCAAACTCCCGGCCCCGTGCTGTCTGTTCTTAAAACGGTTCAAATAGTTACTGTAATGAAAAACTGTGTTGAGATAGTCTACTACATTTAGAGACAATCTGGGATATTGCCCACTCAAACAGTAGCTATGAATGAAATACAAATGGGTTATTCAGAGTTGAAGTTATATTCTTAATTTTGAACTTGGCTAGATCAAAAGATAGACTTTTCATTTGTCAAATCAGTGATTGAATGACCTCAAGTCTTCCCCTCCACCCCCGTTTTTTTTTGTGGGTTATAGGGTTTGAACTTGGCCTGGGCCTTGCCCCTGAGCTCTTCAGCTCAAGTACCACCCTACCTTTGAGCCAAGCCCCATTTCCCATTTTGTAGTGGTTAATTGGAGATTAGAGTCTCTGGTCCTTCTGAGCTGGGGCTGGTTTTGAACCATGATCCTTAGATCTTAGCCTCCTGAGTAGATAGGATTACAGGCGTGGGCCACTGTGCCTGGCTTCTATTTCTGGCTTGCACTTTAGATTTTTTGGTGGTTAATTGGAGATAAGTGACTCAGACTTTACTGTAAGCTGGCTTGGAACTGTGATCCTCAGATCTCAGCCTCTGAATAGTTTAGGATTATAGGTGTGACAAAACTGTGATCCTCAGATCTCAGCCACTTGAGTAGTTTAGGATTATAGGTATGACAAAACTGTTCTATTGGCTGGCTTTGAACATTGTTGGTTTTTTTTTTGGGGGGGTGCTTTCTTTCTTTCTCTTTTTGGTCATGGGGCTTAAGCTCTGGCCTGGGTGCTGTCCCAGAGCTTTCAGCTCAAGGTGTGGGGGTTTCTTTCTAATGACTGTTAATGACTCCTTTCCTTTTCCCCCTATGTAAAGAAGTTATTTGTGTCTTCAGAAAGGCAGTGGTTGTGGTGTGAAAGATGAAAAGGGCGGGAGGTGGAAAAAATTGCTTAAAAGATTGACTTTTTTTTTTGGTGGTGGTGTTTGAATTTCTGGTCTAGCATTCTACCAGATGAGCTACAACTTCATTTTCCACTTTTTTGGGGGTTGGGGTGGGGTGGTAGTTAATTAGAGATAAGAGTCCCCTAGACTTTGCTCTGGCTGGTTTCAAACCACAGTCTCAGCCTTCTGAATAGTTAGGATTACAAGTGTGAGCCACTGGTGTTCTGCCTGGAAGAGTTTGGAAATTAGTTTGTTAGTGTTGTCTACAGTGTTCAGTTAAAAAAAATCAACCCCATCAAAATAAAAACTTTACAGTATAGTTATTTGTCCTCCTAGTTAGAACTTTGTTTAGTGAGAAGAATGAGACTTGAATTAAATAAAGTACTTCCTGTTTTTCTGGGATGTCATATCTCTCAAATACTCCTTGTCACCAATTGCTCCTGACTAGAATAGATACATCTATTTTATGGACCATCCTAAAAATAAGTGAAATTAACGTCAGAAAAGGATGTTTTTGTAACATATAATAAATTAAAACGCTGAAAATACTTCAAACCATTTATAAAGAGCACTAAGAAAATGGAGCAAGCTAAAATAAAGGTCAGGGATGGTACCTAAGCCTTGAGCTTTAATCTTCAAGCTCCAGAACAATTTTTTTCTTTTTGATGCCAGTCCTGGGACTTGAACCAGGGCCTGGGCAATGTCCTCGAACTTTTTTTTTGTTCAAGGCTAGTCCTTACCCCCTGATCCACAGTTGCACTTCTAGCTGTTAGAGGTTCATGGACTTTCCTCAGGCTGGTTTTGAACCATGATCCTCAGAAATGAGCCTCCTCAGTAGTTAGTGGCATGAGCCACCAGCACCCAGCTTCTGGAACTGATATTAAGGATTGAATCCAGGGTCTCCATTATATTAAAGTGCTCTCACATTTAAGCTGTGTTTCCAATCCTTTTATAGTTTGTGTTTGCAGATAAGAGTTTGCCAACTTTGTTGCAAACTTTGGAAATCCCAATTTAGCCTAGTAGCTAAGGTTATTGATAGGCACTACTACCATGCTTGGCTTTGGACTCTGTGTGTATGTGTGTGTGTGGTGTGTGCATGCATGTGTATGTGCATGTGTGTTTTGTTTGGAATTGAACCTAGGTACTTGGACAGACTAGACAGGTACTCTCCAGTCCAGCCTAGAATTTTTTTTTTTTTTGGCCAGTACTGGGGCTTGAACTCAGGGCCTGAGACTGTCCTTGGGCTTTCTCAAGGCTAGAGCTCTACCATTTGAGCCACAGCACCACTTCCAGTTTCTGTGTATGTGGTACAGAAGAATTGAACCCAGATCTTCGTGCATGTTAGGCCACCAGCTCCTATACATTTTTTTTTTTAAACTACAAACCCAGACTAAGACAACTCAAAATTAAGGTTGAACATTTATGTAGTATAAACCTAGCAATCTCATCTCCAGGTATTTTATTTACTCAGGTGATACCTGAAAACTGGCATATGAATATTTCCTACTGCTCTGTGATAGGTATGGACTGCAAACATCTCATGCACCTCAACTTGAAAATAAGCACACTGTTGCATAAGGTACAAACACTATTGATAAAAGTAGTAACAAGGAGATGGGTGTATTTGCCACTAGGAGGTACTCTTGCCCAGTAACCAACAGTGTGCATGTTTCTTTGTCTTTGTATCTGAACATCTTGTACTACAGGGAGTAGCAAGATTAGGCTAGAACATACAATTTATTTCTCATAATTGAGAAAGGAAAGATTAGCATGCATTTAAAAATATTTGTTTATAGCTTCTAAAATTTGAAGAGTTACTTACATACCAGTAGCCATAATTGTTATTGTTGAAAATTGAATTTGGGCTAGAATCTTTGCCTAGCATTTATGAGGCTCTTGAGTTTGATTCCCCAGAACTGAAAATGAAAGGAGGGAAGGGAAGGAAAATTAGGAAGTTAAAGACAACTTTTTCCTCTCTCAAAGATACAAAAATGATCATAAAATTTGAAGGTGTGGATAGTTTTAAGTGTTGATGTTACAAACCTTTGTACTAATGGAGGAAAAAATTTGATGAACTAGAGTTAGCTTTTTATTTTGAAATACTTTAGCATATAACAAAGTATACAGCATTATACCATGAATATTACATTTTTTTCATATATTTTTATTGTAATATAAGGGTTACATTATATTCACCAGATAGAAGGTGCATATACTTCACAAACATCCCCCTTCCCTAACCTATTTCAAATAGACATATATACAATATATGAATTTGACATTTTATGTGTGTGTGTGTGCCACACACACAAAGTCAGGGCTTGAGCACTGTCTTTGGACTGTCTCCCTCTCCCTCTCTCCCTCTCTCCCTCTCTCCCTCTCTCCCTCTCTCCCTCTCTCCCTCTCTCCCTCTCTCCCTCTCTTCCTCTCTTCCTCCCTCCCTCCCTCCCTCCCTCCCTCCCTCCCTCCCTCCCTCCCTCCCTCCCTCCCTCCTTTCTTTCTTTCTCTCTCCTCTCTCTCTCTCTCTCTCTTTCTCTCTCCTCTCTCCTCTCTCCTCTCTCTCTCCTCTCTCTCTCTCTCCCTCCCTCCCCCCCCCTCTCTCTCTCTTTCTCCTCTCTCTTTCTCTCTCTTTCTCTCTCTTTCTCTCCTTCTCTCCTCTCCTTCTCTCCTTCTCTCTTTCTTTCTTTCTTGCTTGCCAGTCCTGGGCTTGGGTTCAAGGCCTGAGCACTGTCCTTGGGTTTTCTCAAGGCTAGCGCTCTATGACTTGAGTCGTAGCACCACTTCTGTCTTTTTTCTGTGTATGTAGTACCGAGGAATTGAACTGGGTTGTTTTGCATGGTAGGCAAGCACTCTGCCACTAGGCCAAACTCGCAGCCTGTCATTGGACTTTTCAAGGCTAGAGCTCTACCACTTGAGCCTCAGCACCACTTCCAGCTTTTTTCTATGTATATGGTATGGAGTAATTGAACCCAGGTCTTCATGCATGCTAGGCACGCACTCTACCACTAGGCCAAACTGGCCCCTATGTGTTTTTTCTGTTTGTTTTGTTTTTTGCCAGTCCTGGGGCTTGAACTCAGGGCCTGGGCCCTGACCTTAGACACTTTTTTCTCAAGGCTAGCTCTCTGTTACTTGAGGTACAGCACTACTTTCAGGCTTTATGTATATGGTACCGAGGAATCGAATCCAGGTGAGCACTCTGCTACAAACATGTAGTTTATTAAGAAATTAACTGTCTGGGTGTCAGAGGCTCACATCTGTAATTCTAGCTATGCAGGAAGGTGAACTCTGAGAATCTAGGTTTGAAGTCAGCCTGGAGAGCAAAGTCTAAGCATCCCCCCCACCAATAGTTTCGTAGGACTTGGGCCTGGGTGCTACACCCTACCCCTTGAGCCACAGCACCACTTCTGGTTTTCTGGTGGTTAATTTGAGATAAGAATCTCACGGTCTTTAGTGCTCTGGCTGGCATTGAACCAAGATCCTCAGATCTCAGCCTTCTGAGTAGCTAGGATTACAGGTGTGAGTCACCGCACCTTGCTTTTCATAGATTTTATACAAACATTAATTCAGTATTTTACCAACCTCAGTGAAAAAGTTTTTCAGAGGTGGACACAGTGAATCCTAGCTACTCTGGAGGTTGAGATCTGAGGATCAAGGTTCATAGCCAGCCAGTTACCTCTAGAAAATGGGAAGTGGGACTTAGATCAAGGGTAGGATGGTGGCCTAGAGCTGAAGAGCTCAGGGACAATGCCCAGGCCCAGGTAGCCTTGAACTAAAGAGTTCAGGGACAGCACCCAGGCCAAGTTCAAGCCTCATGATCCATACACAAAAAATAGTTCTTCAGAAGGAAAATAAGGCTGCTGTGCCATGTGAGGGGAGAGAGATAGGGCTGTAGCAGTTGGAATGGAGGAATAGGAGGTCTAGGTAGAATCTTTTTCTGGGTATTTGCTAATAATCAGGGAACATGGGCTTTTTTTTTTTTTTTTTTGCCAGTTAGGCTTGAACTCAGGGCCTAGGCACTGTCCTTGGACACTTTTTGCTCAAGGCTAGTGTTCTGCCACTTAAGCCACAGTGCCACTTCCAGCTTTTTCTGTATATGTGGGACCTGTAAAGTCTGCCGGAAAGGAAACTCCACGGAGTTCAGGAGAAGAGGGTTTATTGCATGAGGAAAGAGCAGACTCCTGCCACCCAAGATGGAGTCGGGTGAGCAAGAGAGCTTAGGACGGGAAGTGAGACATTATATAGGGGGAGGGGGATAGACACAGCAGAAACGGATGTGATCTCAGAGGATGGGGAAATACCTCAGTGGGGACCTCCCACTGCCCCCAGGCATGCCAGTTACCAGGGTTACAGGTGCTGGGCGAGATTTTCAGGGTGCAGTGGGAGAGAGCCAAGGGAAGAAGTCATTTCTTCCAGTTGGACCTAACAGGACCAAGGAATCAAACATAGGGTGAGTTTTTAAGTTGGAGTTCTGAGTTGGCATAACCATGCTGGATTTTTTGTTGTAAAGGTACCAGGTCATGTTGATTCAGTTGGTGATATACAGATTACATTAATACTGTAGAGGAGAGATTGTGGGCTCTTTGGTTGGTCTAATTGACTGAATTGTTTCCTACCTAAATCATAATGGCAGTGAATGGGTAAGAGAATATTTTTATAGTATTTACTAAGGAAATACATTGTGCTAAGAGCTCTTTGGATAATAAGACTGTATGTTATCTTTCTTACAGATATTGAAGCACAGATTCGAGAAATTCAAGGCAAAAAGGCAGCTCTTGATGAAGCACAAGGAGTGGGCCTTGATTCCACAGGTTATTATGACCAGGAGATTTATGGTGGGAGTGATAGCAGATTTGCTGGATATGTGACATCAATTGCTGCAACTGAACTTGAAGATGTAAGTTACAAACTTTACAAGATGCAAGATTTTCTTTATTTTTAGAGAAAGCAAGAAATACAAAGGAATTTTAAATTTGAGTTACCTGGTTTAATCTGGAAAGATGATATTGGAGTTAGGAGATCTTTCAGAAAATTAAAAAAAAATTTTGTGATAAAGATGTTTTATTAGTCAGGTAATGAGTACATTTCTTTTTGGACATTGTCACCACTTTTTTTTTTGGTCAGTCTTGGGGCTTGGATTCTGGGCCTGGGTGCTGTCCCTGGCTACTGCCATACTCTTGAGCCACTGCACTACTTCCTCTTTTTCCAATAGTTGGATATAAGTGTCTCACAGACTTTAGTGCCTGGGCTGGCTGTGAACTGCCATCCTCAGATCTCAGCCTCCTGAATAGCTACGATTATAGGCCTGAGCCACCATGCCCAGCTTTTTTTTTTTTTTAAATGCCACTACTGGGAGCTGTCCTTTAACTTTTTCACTCAAGCAAGGCTGGCAGTGTACTGCTTGGGCCATAGATCATCTTGTTTTTTTGGTAGTTAATTGGAAATAGGAATTTTATAAACATTCCTGCCAGAACTGGCATTAAACTGTGATCTTTAGAACTCAGTCTCCTGTGTAGGTAGGATTACAGGCATGAGCAATTGGTACCTGACTTCTGTCAGTTTTTTGAGAGGATGGATTGATGGTCTCAAACCCAATATATAGCCCAGACTGGCTTCAAACTTAAGATCTCTATTTCTGCCTCTTGAGTGCTGTGATTATAGGTACATACTACAATGTGTTGACTTCAGTAGCTTGATTCCTAATGTGTACTTACCATGGGAAGAAAGATAAATGTTATCTTAATATAAATGGATTAAAAAAATTTTTTTAACACCTCCTCCTCCCCTTTTAAAAAATTTTTATATTTGCTTCCAGTCCTGGGGTTTGAACTCAGGGCCTGAGCTCTACCTCTGAGCTTCTTTTCTTGGGGGGAGAGAGGGTTAGGAGCTTGAATTTGGTATGGGCGCTGTCCCTGAGCTCTTCAGCTCAAGGCTACTGCCCTATCCGTGAGCCAAGCCCCATTTGCCATTTTCTAGAGGTTAATTCCCAGGCTGGCTTAGAACGTCCATCCTCATATCTCAACTGCCTGAGTTGCTAGGACACAGATGTGAACCACCTGCGCCCAGTTCATTTGTGGGTTTTTGTTTGTTTTGGGATATATGTGTGCACATGTGCTGTGTGCTACTAAGGATTAAACCAGACCTTGTTAGCACGTATTATTATTTGAACATTTTCTGATGGTTAATTAGAGTTAAGAGTTTATGAATTTTCTTATCTGAGCTCCTTTCCAAAGGTGACCTTCAGATCTTAGTCTCTTCAGTATCTAGGATTATAGGCCACCAATGCCTTGCCATTTTGTCTTTTTTTTTTTTTTTTTTTTTTTGCCAGTCGTGGGGCTTAAACTCAGGGCCTGAGCACTGTCCTTGGACTTTTCTCAAGGCTAATGCCCTACCACTTGAGTCACAGCACCACTTCCAGTTTTTTTCTATGTATGGGGTACCGAGGAATCGAACATGAGTCTTCATGCTAGGCAAGCACTCTATCACTACAACAAACTCCCAGCCCGTCTTCTTTTCTTTTTTTGTTGCTTGTCCTGAGGCTTGAACTCATTCAGGGCCAGAGCACTGTCCTTGGGCTTTCTCAAGGCTAGCTCTCTACCACTTGAGCCACAGCACCATTTCCAGCTGTTTCTGTGTGTATAGTACTGAGGCACCAAACCCGGGCTTCAAGCATGCTAGGCAAGCATTCTACCGGTAGACCATTCTCCCAGCCCCATTTTGTCTTTTCTTTTTTCATTTCTTTATTTTTCCCTTCCCTCCCTTTCTCTCTCTTTTCTCCCCCTCCATCTCTCTGTCTCTGTCTCTCTCTCTCTCTCTCTCACTCTCACTCTCTCTTTCTCTCTCTCATCAGTCCACTTGACTGGACCTGGGCACTGTCCTTGAGCTTCTTTTGCTCAAAACGAGCACTCTGCCACTTGAGCCGCAGCACCACTTTCAGCTTTTTCTGTTTGTGGTGCTGGGGAATGGAACCCAAGGCTTCATGTATTCTAGGCAAGTACTTTATCAATAAGCCACATTCTCAGCACTTAATACCCTTTTTACAGCTGAGAGATGACAGGCATATACCACTATGCCTGACTTATCGATTGAGATGGGCTCTTATTAACTTTTTTGGAGGGCTGACCTTGAATCACAGTCTGATCTGCATCTTTGGTGTAGCTAGAATCCTAGCTACATCCTACATCCTAAGCATGTGTTACCACACCTAGCCATTTTTCCCCCCTAACCTTTTTTTTTTTTTGGCCAGCCCTGGGCTTGAGCTCAGGGCCTGAGCACTGACTGTCCTTGTGCTTTCTCAAGGCTAGAGCTCTACCACTTGAGCCTCAGCACCACTTCTGGCTTTTTTTTCCATGTATGTGGTACCGAGGAATCGAACCTGGGTCTTCGTGCATGCTAGGCAAGCACTCTACCAAAAGGCCAAACTCCCAGCCCCACCCCCTAACCATTTTTGTATGAATTTCTATCAAGCTTCATTTTACATATATAGATTGCCATACCGATTGTCTTTGTGAAATTCAAGTAATACCTTGTAATTGCTATCTTTTTCTTGAGTGAAATTTAGAGATCCTAGAGGTAAAATTTTTAGAGGCTGATCAGGGACTAGCCTTTGGTTTTCATACCCTAGTATGGTAAAAGACCAAATGATAGCTGCATGTTCCATAAGCTAAGTTGGAAATTATCATTTTATTTTTATTTAACTATTTATTTATTGCCAGTCCTGGGGCTTGAACTCAGGGCCTGCGCGCTGTCCTTGGGCTTTCTCAAGGCTAGAGCTCTACCACTTGAACCACAGCACCATTTCTGGCTTTTTCTATATATGTGATACTGAGGAAACAAACCTGAGTACATGCTATGCAAGCACTGTACCAACCTCCCAGCACCCTCATTCCCCCCTCCCCCCCAGTCCTGTGCTTGAGCTCAGGGCCTGAGCACTGTCCTTGGGTTTTTCTCAAGGCTAGAGTTCTACCATTTGAGCCTCAGCACCACTTCTGGCTTTTTTTTCCATGTATTTGGTACCGAGGAATCGAACCTGGGTCTTCGTGCATGCTAGGCAAGCACTCTACCACTAGGCCAAACTCTTGGGGGCTCCCCCCCATTTTATTTTTAAATGAATGTGTGATCTTTAGAAATAGAATCTTTAGAATTACTCAGTGTTACACTTTTGCATAGTAAAACTTGATATTAAATATAATGGTCTTGTCTAAATATAGTAGGAAGCAACATATACATTAAAAAGATACTCAGTTTTGTGATACTAAATCATGTAAAACAAGGGAACTGGAAAATTTTAAATAAGCTGCTTGTACTTGCCAACTTTGAAAAACAAATTTTATTTTGCTGTTTTAAAAATTCTGACAGGTTTATTGTCTTTTGGGGGGGTTCATTGTAGGATGACGATGACTATTCATCATCTACAAGTTTGCTTGGTCAGAAGAAGCCTGGATACCATGCCCCCGTGGCATTGCTTAATGACATACCACAATCAACAGAACAGGTAACTTTATTTTATTTTATTTTTTGCTGGTCTCTGGCTTGAGCTCAGGGCATGAGCCCTGTCCTTGAACTTTCTCAAGGATAGAGCTCTACCTCTTGAGCCTCAGCAACACTTCTGGCTTTTTTCTATGTATGTGGTACTGAGGAATCGAACCCATGCCTTCATGCATGCTAGGCAAGTACTCTACCACTAGGCCAAACTCCTGGGCCCCTTTATTTTATTTTTAAAAATTATAATTAAGTAGTTCAGTTTTCAGTTCATTATAGCAGTTCATAAATATAGTGTGTCTTGATCAATATCATTCTCTCCATCTAGCCCAACTGAATCCTTTTCCTCAAGTTTCCTGGCTTCATTTTCACATAATGTGCATTAAATATTATGACTATATTCACCCACACTTCCTCTCCCCATTGATACATTACCTCCCCTTGAATTTGCCCCTCAATTTATTCAGCTGAAGAGTAACGAATGTCTGAGTTTGCATAAAACTCCAAAAATGTTCAGAATCAAATTGAATATGTTGAGAGGAGCTGGTTAGAATTAGAAATAAAACTTTGTAAAAGTAATAATTTGTAAAGCATTGAGCTGTGGAAATGTGGGCATGATATATTCTCATTTATTTATATTTGTCAGTTGTGGGACTTTGACTCTGGGCCTCGATGCTGTCCCTGAGCTCTTCAGCTCAAGGCTATCACTCTACCACTTGAGCCATAGTACCATTTCCAGTTTTCTCTTGGTTAATTGGAGATGAGTCTCAAGGACTTTCCTGCCTGGACTGGCTTTGAACCACAATCCTCAGATCTCAGCCTCCTGCACAGCTAGGATTACAGGCATGAGCCACTGGCGCTCTCTCTCTTTCTCTCCTTTTTGTGGGTCATGAGGCTTGAACTCTGGGCCTGGGCGCTGTCCCTTAGCTCTTCAGCTCAAGGCTACCACCCTACTCCTGGGCCTGGGTGTTGTCCCTGAGCTTTTCAGCTTAAAACTACCACCCTGCCCTTGAGCCAAGCCCCACTTCCCTTTTCTAGAGGTTAATTTGAGAGAAGAGTCTCAGGTCTTTTTGTGCCGGGCTGACTTTGAATCCTGATCCTCAGATCTCAGCCTCCTGAGTAGCTAGGATTACAGATGTGAGCCACTGCACCCCTCGCCTGGCTATTGTCTCATTTTTATGTCTAGACAAATGACCTACCATAGCTATATCCTGCCAGTTTATTTTTGACAGCATCTCACTGTTTTTGATACTCTGGTCTTGAACTAGTGATTCTTCTACCCCTTTCTCTAGTGCTGTAGATTATAGGTATGCACCACCACCACACTCAGCTAAATGCCTTAGTTATTTTTTTCTTTTTCTTTTGCCAGTCTAGGGCATGGACTCAAGGCCTGAGCACTTCCTTGGGCTTTCCACAAGGATAGCACTCTACCACTTCAGCCACAACACCACTTCTGGCTTTTTCTGTGTATGTGGTACTGACTAATTGAACCCTGGTCTTCATGTATGTTAGACAAGCACTCTACCATTAGGCCAAACTCCTGGTCCCCTGCCTTAGTTTCTTACTATGTATCTAAAGTTACATAGAATATTTTGTTATTATATAATTATTAAATCTCTGTGTTTTGTAATACTCTTTAATTTTGTTTGATGTTCTCCTTGATTTAGTAAAGTGGACATTAAATAAGTACACTTCTTTTCAGTATGATCCATTTGCTGAGCACCGACCCCCAAAGATTGCTGACCGGGAAGATGAATATAAAAAGCACAGACGGACCATGATAATTTCCCCAGAGCGTCTTGATCCTTTTGCAGATGGTAATTCCCGCTTTCCTATAAGTATTCACAAATTTGTTTATGTTGTCTTTAGCCCTTTGATTTTTTTTGGCATGCTTATGAGTTTGCTTTTCTTTTTTAAAAACCCCTTATATAGATTTGTGTAGATTTGGTTGAAGTCACAGATGCCATATTCTTCATCTTTATAATGCAAGTTTTCTTTCCAGGTAGAAGGACAAGAAAATAATGAGCCATTGCCATAGAAACGCAAAGGGTTAAAGGTTTTTCTTTTACTTTTGTTTTGGGTATTCTTATTATACTTAGAACAAATATGCTTTGCTACCAAAATACTTGGTTATTCCAAATTTTAGATTGAGGGTTGTAACTTTTGAGAAACTGTTTCTCACACTAGAGCTCCCCATATTGTTCTAAATATGGCTTAGTAAATGCACCTACTTTGCACTAAGCATACTTAAAGTTGACAGAAGTATGTATAGAAAGACTTGGATATTTTTAATAGTTGGAGTCTGTTTTGCTAATTTTAGTGTGCAGGTCAGCACAAGGGGCATAGCAAGCCTGATGGAAGCTTTCCTCAGGTGAGTGAGTTTCACAGTCAAAATTAGCTGCACTGCAGGTTTACAAATTAGACTTTCAGCCTGCATGAATTAATAGGGATATTCTTTTCTTTACTTGCATAATTGTAATTGATTTAAACATGTATGTCAGAATTCACAGGCCCATACTAACTGTCCTTAATTTCTTTCCTACAGCAGTACTGCTATATGCCAGTCCTGTCTGCATTCTTAAGGGTGCAGTTCAACACATCCTCTCTAGATTATGGTGAAAAAGTATTCCAAAGGAAGTCTTATCAGTTAGTGTCAGAAAGAATGACACTACCAATTGGGCATGATCGTCAGTATAGGAGATGTCTTAGAATTCATTTTTTTTTCTAAATTATGATGCTATACTACTTGTATGGCTAATTATCACCTTTCTAAAGTATAGTGTGCCTTTGTGAACCTTGTTATATATAATACTTGGGCTTCTTTAAGATATTTGAAGTTTGAAATGCAAATACTAAAACTATGATTCAAGAGACTAACGCATCTCTTTGTACACCACTTTCCTTCTTTGTGGGTTTTAATAAGTAGTAAAAGTAATATATTTTAAGTAATATGTTTCCAGTTGTAATTTATACTAAGAAATAAAAATATGTTTCTGGGTCAAAAAACTGAAAAATATGAAGCCCTTTTAATAATTTGGCATCAGAATAATATAGGAATATATCTGATTTTCTATGCTACAGCTATTTTAGAACACTGTATGAAGATCACATGTAGTCAGTTATTTGTAGTCAGGATTTTAACAGCTTGCAACAGGTAATGTTTTGAATATAAATATCTTTCCAAAGTGTTACTAATGGTAAAGAGATAATTTTCTAGGCTTCTATTCTGCTGCTTGAAGTCAGAACTGCTGATGGAGACAAAGGCACGAAAGTGTACGTATTCCGGATTAGCAACCCAGGAACCCATCACTTCTGAAGACCAAACTGTGCTGTCATTTCCTTTCTATATGCATTAAAATATTTGTTTTAAACTGCTGTAGATATGTTTGTGTTCAAACAGGTTAAATTGATCAGCAAACTCAATAAAAAGTAAGATGTATAATTATTAAAGCTTTCCATCAAAAAATAAATTAAATGATAATGGAATAACATAATATTAGTGCAGGGAAGATAAATCAGTTGAACCTAATTATCCTTTATTTATTGTACTCTTGTCCTGTTGCTGTTCTTTTCTGCAGGAGGGAAGACCCCTGATCCTAAAATGAATGCTAGAACTTACATGGATGTAATGCGAGAACAGCATTTAACTAAAGAAGAGGTATGTGAAACTGGGATCTAGTCTAAGCTACTTCTGTGTGTGGAGGGGGAAGAGGGTGTGTATACGCGTGCTTGCCCACACGTCCCATATCGTTGGGGCTTGAACTGAGGGCCTGTTCCTCAGGGCACTGTCCCTTATCTTCCTGTGCTCAAGGCTAGCACTTTACCATTTGAGTCACAGTCCTTCCAGCTTTTTGGTGGTTAATTGGAGATAAAAGTCTCACAGGCTTTTCCTGTGCATGCTGGCTTTGAACTGGGACCCTCAGATCTCAGCCTCCTGAGTAGCTAGGATTACAGTTGTGAGCCACCGTGTCCGGCTTAGCCCAGCTTACTTTGACTTTTTTAAATAATAGGTTTTAGTTGGAGATAATTTCAAAAACTTTGTTGCCAAGACTGGCTTTGAACTTTTAATTCTCAGATCTCAGCCTCCTGAGTAACTAGGATTACAAGCACCCACTCACAGCCCACTTGTTGTTTATTGAAAGAATGTAAAGAAAGGGGGTCGATGATAGGCTTTTCTATTTTTTTCTGTCTATCTCACAAGCAGTATTTCACTAATATTAATAGAGATTTAGTTGTGAAACAATTGTACCATAAAATTTATCATCTCTTAAACTTCATATTTCTATGTCCTTTTCTCGTCTTTAGTCCCTTTGTCCATGTAAACACATACCTAACTTAAGTATATCTATAAAGACATTTATGGTTTGCTTCAGAAGCAAGTGGGTTAGGAAAGACTCTAGTGGTCACAAATTCTTGGAGAATTTTCCATACTGTAAGATTCAGTTTAAAGTGTGGATAGAGATTTTGAGTAGTTTTTTTAGACCTGCAGAGATTGTTCTGTGTGGACACACATGCAGTGCTAGGATAAGACTTCTTTTCGTTTTGTTTAGTCTTCATTATGAATATGTAATATGTAATAGACTTTTAAAAATTAAATGGTATTAATACCTTATTTCAAAAACAAGTGTATCTGTAATAAATGAAAGAAAATTCTATTTCCACTTATCATTCTTAAATTTTAAAGAAGCTGGGTATGGTGGCTCATGCCTGAAATCCTAGCTGCTTAGAAAGCTGAGATCTGAGGATTGCAGTTCAAAGCCAGCCCAGACACTGAAGTCTTATCTCCAATTAACTACCAGAAAACCGGAAGTGGCGCTGTGGCTCAAGGGGTAGGACAGTAGCCTTGAGTTAAAGAGCTCAGGGACAGCACCCAGGCCCAGAGTTCAAGTCCTACAACTGACCCTCCCCCCCAAAAAAAAAAGATTTTTCTTTACAACTAGGATTTTTTTTTTTTTTTGCCAGTCTTGTGCTTGAGCTCAGGGCCTGAGTACTGACTATCCTTGGACTTTCTCAAGGCTAGAGCTCTACCACTTGAGCCTCAGCACCACTTCCGGCTTTTTTCTATGTATGTGGTACCAAGGAATTGAACCTGGGTCTTCGTGCATGCTGGGCAAGCACGCTACCACTAGGCCAAACTCCCGGCCCCACAGCTAGGATATTCTATATCAAATTTTGTAGTTGCTTATATCTTGTTCGGGAGGAAAGACTGTATAAGACATAGATATACAGAAGAGTGAAAATGAGATCACTAGAAGTATAGAAAGTAAAAAGTAAAGTGAATAAAGCCAGGTATTGGTGGCTCACACCTGTAATCCTAGCTACCCAGGAGGCTGAGATCTGAGGATAGAGGTTCAAATCCAGCCCAGGCAGTAAAGTTCAGGAGACCTATCTCAGATTAACAGCCGGACACCAAAAGTGGCACTGTTGCTCAGAGTGGTAGCTTTAAGGAAAAGAATTTTGGGACAGTACCCAAGCCCTGCGATAAAGCCTCACAAAAATGAAAAATGACACATTAAATGGAAACATTTACATTAATGGCATAAGAATGTATTGAATATGTTTTTCTATTTTGTGTTACTAGGAATCGAACCAAGGCCTCATGCACAGTAGGCATGAGCGAACCCTCTAGCGTCTAAAAAATATATATATATATATGTATTTTTCTATTTTTCAGAGAGAAATTAGGCAGCAGCTAGCAGAAAAAGCTAAAGCTGGAGAACTAAAAGTCGTCAATGGAGCAGCAGCATCCCAGCCTCCCTCAAAACGAAAGCGGCGTTGGGATCAAACCGCTGATCAGACTCCTGGTGCCACTCCTAAAAAGCTGTCAAGTTGGGATCAGGCAGAGGTAATTGGTATTTTTGTTTTGTTTTGTCTTGCCAGTCCTGGGCTTGGACTCAGGGCCTGAGCACTGTCCTTGGGCTTTCATCAAGGCTAGAGCTCTACCACTTGATCCACAATACCACTTCCAGCCTTTTTCTATGTATGTGTACTGTGGAATCAAACCTGGGTCTTCGTGCAGGAAGCACTCTACCACTAGGCCAAACGCTCAGCCCTTTGTTTTGTTTTTAAGTAATACTGTAAGTTTTTCTCTATTAAGAGTATGTTATTCTTGGGTTTTCATTGTAAACTGTCTGATTGCAACATTCCCAATTTATATCCTCATAGCTTTGACCCCATTGACTCTGATTTTCGCCTTTAAATAATATAAGACCACATGATAAAGAAAGACCACATGTACAAAGAAAGTCCGTCTCCTAGCTAGGATAGGTTCTGGCAAAGTCTCCATAGAGTTACAGAGAATGCTTTGGGTGTGATTCATGGCGAATGTATTTCCCCTCCTAGAGCCAACAGGAATTTTTTTTTTTCTGGCTCTTCTAAAAACCTGATGAACCAAATAGTCTATGAAGTCAGAGTTCTAAGACTGCTTCCCAAGAGTCTTCTCCACATTCAGCCTCTAGCAGTTTCTCAAAATAGCTACAGAAGTAGTATCTTTTAGTTTATAGCTTGAGGAGTTTCTGCTTCAGATAAGCAGATATATGCTATGCATCAAAGTATAAATCCCTAGGAATAAATTTAGTAAAGATACATGTGCCTGCTAGATCAAAAACTCAGACACAGGCCAGGAGCTTGGCCTAGTGGTAGAGTGCTTGCCTAGCATCTACAAAGCCCTGAGTTTGATTCCTTGGTGTACCATATACTCAGTGGAAGCCAGAAGTGGCACTGTGGCTCAAAAGGCAGAGCGCTCGCCTGGAGCAAAAAGTATGCAAGGATAGTTCCCAAGCCCTGAGTTCAAGCCCCAAGACTGTCAAAAAAACAGACATAAACCTCAGACACAGATGAAAGAAAAAATTGAAAAACTATCCCAATAAAGGAGTTCCACACCAATGGCTATAGACTGGAAATTTCAGTCATATGAAGATACCAATTACTGGTTGTACTCATGCAACTAGTTTGTACTTGTTCCCTGTGGCTATTTTAACAAATTACCACTTATTATTCCTTTAATTGTAGTGTTGGTCTCCAAATACAGTCATATTGTAAACATGATGCATCTATTCACCCCCCTTTTTTTTTCTTTTTGCTAGTCCTGGGACTTGAACTTGGGGCCTAGGCATTGTCCCTGAGCCTCTCTGTGCTCAAGGCCTACCACTGTACCACTTTTTTTTGCCATGGGGCTTGACTTCAGGGTCTGAGCATGGTCCTTGGGGCTTTCTAGAGGCTAGAGCTCTACCACTTGAGCCACAGCACCACTTCTATTTTTTTCTATGTATGTGGAATCAAGTAATTGAACCCAGAGATTCATGCGTTCTAGGCAAGCACTCTACCATTAGGCCCCACTCCTGGCCCTCCAAATTCCCAAATGTTTTAGTTTGTCCCTTTTTTGTTTGTCAGACTTATTTTTCTTCTTTCTTTCTATTTTTCTTTCTTTTTTTGGCCAGTCCTGGGCTTAAACTCAGGGCCTGAGCACAGTCCTGGGCTTTCTCAAGGCTAGAGCTCTACTGCTTGAGCTCACTGTACCATTTCTGACTTTTTTCCATGAATATGGTTCCAAGGAATCAAACCTGGATCTTCATGTATGGTAGGCAAGAACTCTACTACTAGGCCCATCTCCTGGCCTCTCAGTCTAACCTGCCATACTTGAATGGTTTTTGTTGTTGTTGTTTTGGTCGTTTTGCTCTTAGGGTTTGAGCTCTGGGCCTGGACATTTTCCCTGAGCTTCTCAGCTCAAAGCTCATACTCTACCACTTGAGCTACAGCACCGCTTCAGTCTTGTGACTTTGGGTATTGGTACCTGGTCTGGAGATTCTCAGATCTCAGCCTCCTGCGTAGCAGGGATTACAGGCGCCTGGCATACTTGGATGTTTATTAATAGATATTTCAAATCCATTTTGTTTGTAAGGCTGTACTGAGGTTTGAACTCAGTGCCTTATACTTCACCACTGAAGTCATGCCTCCAATTCAGAATCATTTATTCTTTTTTGTGGGGGCGGGCAGAGGTCATGGGGCTTTGAACTCTGGGCCTGGGTGCTGTCCCTGAGCTCTTCAGCTCAAGGCTCTACTCCTTGAGCCACAGTCTTATTTCTTATTTTCTAGTGGTTAATTGGAGATAAGAGTCTCATATTCTTTAGTGCCTGGGCTGGCTTTGAACCTTGGTCCTCAGATCTCAGCTTCCTGAATAGCTGGGATTATAGGCCTGAGCCATCATGCCTGGCCAGAATCAGTTATTCTAAAGAAAAAATGATCAATCTTCTGTAGGCATATTTGTGTCCTGCATTTTATTCTGCCAATTGATTATGTCTGTTTGACAAACTAGACAGGGAGTCAGTCTCTCCCATCTCCCCTCTCCTTCAGGGGTATGCCCTGGAAGTGGACCTGTGGCTCAAGTAGTAGAGCACTATCTTGAGACAAAAGCTCAGGAACAGCGTTGAGGCTCTGAGTTCGAGCCCAGCGACACATGCATGAACGCATGCATGCATGGCTCAATCTGATCTGTCGTCCGAGGCAGGAAAAGTGTGAGATTTGTGTTTAGTTAACCATGCAAAGCCAGATATTGAGCTGTGGCTTAAGTGGTAGATCTCTTGATTTCTTTTTTTTTAATTCTCCTCAGTGTTGCAGAGATATTGGTATACACACACACACAAAGTATATTTTGTTATGTTTGTATTTCTTTCTCTCTTGTAGCCTGGCGCTTATACCTGAACTTTTGTGCTCAAAGCTACTGTTCTACCATTACTAACTGGGTTTCTTTTTTTTTTTTTGCCAGTCGTGGGCTTGAGCTCAGGGCCTGAGCACTGTCCTTGGACTTTCTTAAGGCTAGAGCTCTACCACTTGAGCCTCAGCACCACTTCGGCTTTTTTCTATGTATGTGGTACCGAGGAATCGAACCTGGGTCTTCATGCATGCTAGGCAAGCACTTTAACCACTAGACCAAACTCCGGCCTTCTTTTTTTTTTTTTTTTTTTTTGGCCAGTCCTGGGCTTGAGCTCAGGGCCTGAGCACTGTCCTTGGACTTTCTCAAGGCTAGAGCTCTACCACTTGAGCCTCAGCACCACTTCCGGCTTTTTTTTTTTTTTTCTATGTATGTGGTACCAAGGAATTGAACCCGGGTGTTCGTGCATGCTAGGCAAGCACTTTAACCACGAGGCCAAACTCCCAGCCCCTGGGTTTCTTTTTTTTAAAACAGGTTAGTCTTGACATACTAAATAATACCAAACTAAGTATTTTTTGTTTGACAGAGAATTTTTGCTGTGTATGTGTAATAAAATACTTTTGCTTTGTTCAGACCCCAGGGCATACCCCTTCCTTAAGATGGGATGAGACACCAGGTCGTGCAAAAGGAAGCGAGACCCCTGGAGCAACACCAGGCTCAAAAATTTGGGATCCTACTCCTAGTCATACACCTGCGGGAGCTGCTACTCCTGGACGAGGTGATACCCCAGGTCATGCAACACCAGGACATGGAGGCGCAACTTCCAGTGCTCGTAAAAACAGATGGGATGAGACCCCCAAAACAGAGAGAGGTACTTTGAATGGAATGTGAATGTGCTTGGGTGAAAGTTTTAATTGGCGTTTTTTGACTGAGATTTCTTCCTTTAAGTCCCTGAACGATAAATTATTAGCTACTGTGGATATAAAGAACTGAGCAGATCATTTGCTTAATTACTTGAACTTTGGGCTTAGGCACTGTCCTTGGACCTGCTCAAGGTTACTGCTCTGCCACTTGATCCATAGTGCCACTTCTGCCTTTTTCTGTGTATATGGTACCGAGGAATTGAGCCCAGGGCTTTGTGCATGCTTGGTGAGCACTGTACCACTAGGTCATGCTCTCAGTTCTTTAGCCCTTTTTTTTTTTTGGTGGGTCACGCAGCTTGAACTGGCCTGGGCTCTGTCCCTGAGCTCATCAACTCATGGCTACACTTGAGCCAAGCCCCATTTCACATTTTCTAGAGGTTAGAGATAAGAGTCTCAGGTCCTTTAGTGCCCAAGCTGGCTTTGAACCTTGATCCTAAGATCTCAACCTCCTGAGTAGCTAGGATTACAGGAGTGAGCCACCACGCACCTGGCCGTTTAGCCATTTTTAAGTTTACACTTCATTTAATACATTCATAGCGTGTACAGTCCTATTCATTTGTTGGATTTTTTTTTAAATTTCTTAACAGTATCCCATTAAACAGTAGTTCCCCTTCTAGTATGGCCCCTAAAAACTTCTGTCCTATATTTGCCTCTGAATTTGCCTTTTGTTAGTGGGACGATCTAAAGCTATATTTATTTCACTAACTGAAAATAGTTCTGGCAAATTATTTTGATGAATTATATCTGCTCTGTTTTTTGCTTAGAGCCAGTGATGACTTCAGGGAATGCTTAATGAGTAATTGTCAAAAGAAGAGTATAGAATTATGCATACACAGTCCTGTCTAGCATGTGGTGAAATGTGGTATAAAACAGTGGATAGTTACGGCTGGGAGTTTGTCCTAGTGGTAGTGTGCATGAAGACCCAGATTTGAGTCTTTGGTACCACATATATAGAAAAAGCTGGGAGTGGTGCTGTGCCTAAAGTGGTAGAGCGCTAGCCTTGAGAAAACCCAAGAACAATGCACAGGCCCTGAGTTTAAGCCCCGGAACTGGCAAAAAAAACCAAAACAAAAACAGTAGATAGGTGTATATACTTGATATTATAGTTGGAAAAAGGCTTTAGTCAAGTTATGTATGTGACAAGGGAATTCATAAAATTGAACTTCAAATGTTCTGTCTATTTTAGGAACATTCTGCTTTTAAACTTCATTACTTATTTAGCTTTTTTAGATTAAAGAGTGTTTTAACAATGGTTAATATTGTGGTGTTACTTTTTTTTTTGAAGATACTCCTGGGCATGGAAGTGGATGGGCGGAGACTCCTCGCACAGATCGTGGTGGAGATTCAATTGGTGAAACACCAACTCCCGGAGCCAGCAAAAGAAAGTCACGTTGGGATGAAACACCAGCTAGTCAGATGGGTGGAAGCACTCCTGTTCTGACACCTGGAAAAACACCAATTGGCACACCAGCCATGAATATGGCTACTCCTACTCCAGGTAAAAAATTTTATTGGAAGAAAAAACAAGATTGAATTGAATGTATTTGAATTTTCTGTGTGTGTGTGTGCGTGTGTGTGTGTGTGTGTGTGTGTGTGTGCGCGCGTGCGCATGTGCGCATTTTATTAATGTTAGTAAAAAAATTAGTCTTTTGTTTATATAAAAGCAATTAAAAGTTGATCTCATATCTGGGGTCCTTGCAGAATATAAGGGCCTATGTAGTTTTATTATTAAAGACTTTTTCTCTGATTTTGGCAGGTCACATAATGAGCATGACTCCTGAACAGCTTCAGGCTTGGCGATGGGAGAGAGAAATTGATGAGCGAAATCGTCCTCTCTCTGATGAAGAATTGGATGCTATGTTTCCAGAAGGATATAAGGTAACAACAGTGAATATAAATGTGGTATTTAGGATGCAAATTTTCTTTTCATTTGTTGTAGAAAAAGATAAGTTTGTACTGGCTTTGCCCAGATTTCCATTTTTTTGGCGATTTCCACTTCGTCTATTTTAGTCCCTCAAAATAATTTAGATGCACAATAAATGAGGTACAAGGGTTTTGAACTCAGCGTCTTCTTCACACTTGCTAGGTAAATGCACTTACTACTGATTGATACTTACACACACACACACACACGGGACTGTGTGTGTGTGTGTGTGTGTGTGTGTCTGTCTGTCTGTCTGTCTATCTGTCTGTCTGTCTGTCTGTCTGTCTCCCAGAACTCAGTCTTTAGCTCTTAGTTGGCTATCTTATGCATAGTTGGTGCATTACTACTTGTAGCTAGGATTATAAACATGAGGCACCGGTGCCCAGCCTTGCTGGTTATTTTTGAGTTAGTGTCTGGCTTCTTGCCCAGGCATATGCTGGGGTACACTGCCTATATCATGTTTCCTAGTGTATGTAGCTTGGATCATAAGCATTCACCTGTTGAGAAGTGATTAAAACTTTTTTTCTTCCTGGCTGGCTTTAAATACCTTCCTAATCCCCAGTAGGATTATAAGTGTGAGCCATCGGCCCATTGTTGGTGTTTGTTTTGTTTTGTTTTTGTCGGATGTAGGGCTTGAACTCTGGGCCTCTGGACCTTGGTGCTGTCCCTGAGCTCTTCAGCTCAATGCTACTGCCCTACCCTGGGCCTGGGCATTGTTCCTGAGCTCTTCAGTTCTTCACTCCCACCCTGCCCTTGGAGCCATAGTGCCACTTTAGTGGTTAATGGGAGATAAGGGTCTTAGACTTTAGTGCTTGGGCTGGCTTTGAACCTGGATCCTCAGATCTTAGCCTCCTGAGTAGCTAGGATTACAGGAACTGTGTCCAACTCCAGGTGAAGCTTTTAAATTCATGGTCCCTGTTGGAACCTACATAAATTAATAAAATATGATTGGGCAACAAAACAGTTGGCATCTGTATATTTAATAGAAATTTAATTTTAAATTCAATTGACTTGTAGACAGTAGTTCAGACTCAGAGAATATCTGTATAGATTTACTCTGTCCAGGAACTTACACTTAAAAAAAGCTGTGTACTAACTAGGTCTGTGCATGCATGTGTACCTAGGAACTTCTACTTAAAAACCTGTGTACTAGGGGCCGGGAGTTTGGTCTAGTGGTAGAGTGCTTGCATAGCATGCACGAAGACCCGGGTTCAATTACTCAGTACCACATACATAGAAAAAAGCCGGAAATGGTGCTGAGGTTCAAGTGGTAGAGCTTCTAGCCTTGAGAAAGTCCAAGGATAGTGCTCAGGCCCTGAGCTCAAGCCCAGGACTGGCAAAAAAAGAAACAAAACAAAACAAAAAAACCTGTGTGCTAGGTGTTGTATGTGTGTGTGCCAGGTCTGGGCCATGAACTCAGCTAGCTCTATTACTTGAGTCATAACTACAGTGCTGGCTTTTTTGGTGCTTAGAGTCTTACGTACTTTTTTGTTCAAGCTAGATTTGAAGCATCAGATCTCAGCTTCCTGAGTAGCTGTAATTACAGCCACAAGCCACCACCCCCCACCCCCACTTACTAGTCTTATTTTTGTTTTGTGTTTGCCAGTCCTGAGTCGTGGGCTTGAACTCAGGCCTTAGGCACTGTCTCTGAGCTTCCTCTGAAGCTGTAGGCTAGTACTCTTGGACACTTTTTGCTCAAGGCTAGTGTTTTGCCACTTGAGCCACAGCATCAATTTTGCCTTTTTCTGTGTATGTGGTACCAAGGAGTTGAACCCTGGGCTTCATGCATGCTAGGAAAACATTCTACCACTAGGTTATGCTCCCAGCCCCTGACCTAGTTTTCAAAAGAACAATTTTACTTGTTTTGCAGAGAGCTTAAGTGGTGTTTTTTTGTTGTTGGTTTTTTTCTTTGGCCAGTCCTGGGCTTGAGCTCAGGGCCTGAGGACTGTCCTTGGATTTTTCTCAAGGCAAGAACTCTACCACTTGAGCCTCAGCACCACTTCTGGCTTTTTCTAAGTATGTGGAACCAGGGAATCGAACCTGGGTCTTCGTGCATGCTAGGCAAGCACTAGAGCAAACTCCCAGCCCCAAGGTGTTTTTTTTTTTTTTTTTTTTTTTTAATAGGGTCTTGGCAAATATTTTTGATTTAGGCATTGACTTGTTTTTTGGTAGAGTTTTAAACTTAAATGATTTCTGTACTTCAGATGTTTATATGAATAATTTCATTAACCAGTCATAAACATTGTGTATACCATTGCAAGTTTTTTTAGTTAACTAATTGTTATTTGCTCAAGTAGAGCTTTTTGGAAATAAACTGACTCAAGTTTTGTGAATTTTAAATTTTTATTATTTTTTTGATGGATTGTGGGGCTTGAAGTCTGGGCTGGGTTCTGCCCCTGAGCTCTTCAGCCCAAGAGTAGCACCCTACCCCTTGAGATATAACCCAACTTCCCATTTTCTAGAAGTTAATTGAAGAAAAGTCTCAGGTTCTTTAGTGCCCCAGGCTGGCTTTAACCGAGATGCTCAGATCTCAGCCTCCTGAGAAGCTAGGATTAGAGGTGTGAGCCACCATGCAGGCTGTCTTAAATATTTTAAAGTTCTATTAGAATAGTAAGATAGGTGTCCAATTTTCCTGCAAATAAAAAAAAGTTTCTAACAAATAAATTGTTAAATATTTTAAGTACACATGTGTTTGGTGGTTTTCAGTGTCTAATAGCAAGAAAATCCTAAATTGTCTTGTAACTCTCCTTAGGTACTTCCCCCTCCAGCTGGTTATGTTCCTATACGAACTCCAGCTCGGAAGCTGACTGCAACTCCAACACCTTTAGGTGGTATGACTGGTTTCCACATGCAAACTGAAGATAGAACCATGAAAAGTGTTAATGATCAGCCATCTGGAAATCTTCCATTTTTAAAACCCGACGACATTCAGTACTTTGATAAATTATTGGTAAGTGGTGATAATGGAGATACATTACTTTCTGTTTGGAAATTATCAGTATCTTGACCTACCTCTAATTTCTACTCTAGGTTGATGTGGATGAATCAACACTTAGTCCAGAAGAGCAAAAAGAGAGAAAGATAATGAAGTTGCTGTTAAAAATTAAGAATGGAACACCTCCAATGAGAAAGGTAAGTACTGGTGTGTTAAGCCATTAATTATATATATTTTTTGTGAGTCTTGGGACTTGAACCCAGTGCCTGGGTACTGTGCTTGGGCTTTCTCAAGACTAGTGCTCTAGTTGAGACATGGCAACTTCCAGCTTTTACTGTGTATGCTAGGGAAGCACTGTACCCCTAGGCCATAGTCCCACCCCGGAATTGTTTAGAAATTTTTAACTGTTCTCTTCATCTTCACCAAGGTATATAGATGGGGGGGGGGGAAAGGCAATACAAAATATGTAAATTTCTGACCAGGATTTTGTTCAGATAATATGGAGAAAAATTGCCTTTTTGTCTTTGAGGTCTTTGTTTTTGTCTGTCATGGGGCTTGAACTCAGGTCCTAGTGCTGTCAACTGAGCTCTTTTGCTAATACTAGCACTCTACCACTTCAAAGTGTAATTATAGCTCCATTTCTAGTTTTCTGGTGGTTAAGTGGAGATGAGAGTGCAGATGAGAACTTTCCTGTCTGAGCTGGCTTTGAACTGTGATCCTCAGATCTTAGCCAGCTGAGTAGCTAAGATTACAGGCATGAGCCACGAGTACCCAGTTACTTTGAGGTCTTCAAATGCTTTAAGACTTCAAATTATTAGTGGGATTTTGTAAACAGCTATTATAAAACCACTTGTGGTTTCACAATGATAGATCTTTTATGTGATTAAGGCATTTTATATTCCTCAGTAGTTCTGGTAAATTACCTCTCTTGAATTAGCTGAATGTTGTCTTTGAGTTTGACTTGAGAGTTATTTTGACAGAAATAATTTCATGTTCCTCTACATAAACTTTGCAAATGTATAAATAAAATATTAAAACTATATATTCCAGGAGTGGTTTTCTCTTTGAAAACATTTGACTATAAGGAAAATGTAACTTTTACCTTTTTTCTCAGGCTGCATTGCGTCAGATTACTGATAAAGCTCGTGAATTTGGAGCTGGACCTTTGTTTAATCAGATTCTTCCTCTACTGATGTCTCCTACACTTGAGGATCAAGAGCGTCATTTACTTGTGAAAGTTATTGATAGAATATTATACAAACTCGATGACTTAGTACGACCATATGTGCACAAGGTTTGTTCTCAAGTGGTGTTTCTCATGGTTAACTGTTGTGTACGTGTGTGTGTATACACACACACATATATATACAATATGTTATGTATGTATGTATATGTGCATGTGTGCCGTTAGTGGCATTTAATAGTTTCCACAGGCTAATGATCTTGTTTGGCTTTTTTTTCCCTTTTTTTTAAATTTTTTTTTATTTTTTTATTTTTTGCCAGCCCCAGGCTTGAGCTTAGAGCCTAAGCACTGTCCTTGGACTTTCTCAAGGCTAGAGCTCTACCACTTGAGCCTCAGCACCACTTCTGGCTTTTTTCTATGTATGTGGTATGGAGGAATCGAACCTGGGTCTTCATGCATGATAGGGAAGCACTCTACCACTAGGTCAAACTCCTGGCCCCTGTTTGGCTTTTTTTTTTGCACAAGTACGATACTATCATTTGTGCCATACCTTCAGGTGTCTCCTCCCCCCCCCGTTTTTTTTTCCCAGTCCTAGGGCTTGAACTCAGGAACTGAGCACTGTTCTTGGGCTTTCTCAAGGCTAGACCTCTACCATTCAAGCCATAGCCCCATTTCTGTCCTTTTCTATTTATGTGGTACCAAGGAATGGAACCCAGGTCTTCGTGCATACTGGGCAAGCATTCTACCACTAGCCAAACTCCCGGCTCTCAGATTTTTTTTTTAAATACTACATAATACAAATACAGGTATATATAGATGTCATTTTGTGCTATCTCTACCATAATTTGGCTGATACAACTCAGTTTTTCATTTGCCTTTATTAATATTAGATTAGGATGAGGATTGGTGTATTTTTCTTTTTTAAATCTGTTTGGACAGTGAGTGTCACCCCTTTCCTTGCTAAATACCACAATTTTAAAAAGTATTTATTTAGGCAAATACAGTTTTATCTGGGCTGGCTTTGAAATTTGGTCCTCAGATGTCAGCCTCTTGAGTAGCCAGGAAGTAGCCAGGATCATAGGTGTGAGCCTGGCTCTTTTTGCATATTTTCAGAAGGATTTATGCTATTCATGCTTTGTATATCCTGTACTTTGATCATATTCCCTCCCTTTACTTTCCCTCCCCCTTCAACTCTTCCCCCCAAAGTTGTTGATTATTTATTTACATCGTTTGGTTCTCAAATATTCATCTGCATCTGGGATTTGAAATTACATAATTAAAGGTTTTTTGTTTTTTTTTGCTAGTTCTGGGGCTTGGCACTGTCCTTTGTGCTTTCTCAAGGCTACAGCTCTTACATTTGAGCTACAGCACCATTTCTGACTTTTTTCTTATGTATGTGGTGCCAAGGAATCGAACTCGGGTCTCTGTGCATGCAGTAATTAAAGGTTTTAGAGATCTTTTCCCTTGTTTAACAGTTTTGATGAGTATAAATTTCTTTTGTTTTACATGAATGTGACATAAGTACTTGGTGTTTAAGTGTAACTATTTTGTTTTTCTTTTTCAGATTCTTGTCGTCATTGAACCACTGCTGATTGATGAAGACTACTATGCTAGAGTGGAAGGCCGAGAGATTATTTCTAATTTGGCAAAGGTATTCACACTTTTTCAGAGAAGAAAACTTTTATCTGTTGATTAGATTCTTTTATTATCCAACAGTTGCTGAGGATTAATTCTTTTCTCGTGTCTTTTCTTTCAGGCAGCTGGTCTGGCTACTATGATTTCTACCATGAGACCTGATATAGATAACATGGATGAGTATGTCCGTAACACAACAGCTAGAGCTTTTGCTGTTGTAGCCTCTGCTCTGGGCATTCCTTCTTTATTGCCCTTTTTAAAAGCTGTGTGCAAAAGCAAGAAGTCTTGGCAAGCGAGACACACTGGTATAAAGATTGTGCAGCAGATAGCTATTCTTATGGGCTGTGCCATCTTGCCACATCTCAGAAGTTTGGTTGAAATCATTGAACATGGTGAGTTAGTTATACTATAACTAGGCTTTTTTAAAAAAAATTTTATTGTTGGTGTAATGTATAGAGGGGTTATAGTTACGTTTGCCAGGTAGTAGGTGTATTACTTCTCATATATTGATACCCCTTCTCATGTTTTTGTTCCCATTTTCCTCCCCCTCACTTGGCTTTTATAAAAGAGTTAAAATTTGGGTTACTAATTTCGAGAGGTTCTCTTGACTACTTTTATGTAATATGAACAGATTTGGGTCATTTGGTTAAGTGGTTAGATTATTACTGTCTGGATTATACTGTGGCAACCAAATAGTGTTGATTCACAGGTTAAACTTGTGTTTGGTTTTGTAGGTCTTGTGGACGAGCAACAGAAAGTTAGGACCATCAGTGCGCTGGCTATTGCTGCCTTGGCTGAAGCAGCGACTCCTTATGGTATCGAATCTTTTGATTCCGTGCTCAAACCTCTATGGAAGGGTATCCGTCAACACAGAGGAAAGGTAAATTCATCTATTAGATTCGGTTTTTGGTTTCTCTTTAATAAAAGTTAAGGCTCCAAAAGTCTGATCTACAAATATCAATTTTTTTTTTTAATTTTAAAACAGGGTTTAGCTGCTTTCTTAAAGGCTATTGGGTATCTTATTCCTCTCATGGATGCAGAATATGCAAACTATTATACCAGAGAAGTGATGTTAATTCTTATTCGAGAATTCCAATCTCCTGATGAAGAAATGAAGAAAATTGTACTGAAGGTAATAAAACTCTAGCCTCCTGGGCTTATTATATGTTTCTTTTTTCTTTTCATATATTTTTTATTGTAATTAATTAGAAGGGTTACATTATATTCACCAGATAGAAGGTGTATTACTTCACAAACATTGATACCCTTTCTCATGATTTGGTTTAAAGAGAATTTCCTTAAACATTTTTTAAAAATTTTACATTTCATTGCATCAGTATTGTGTTTGATTTAATATTACTTTAAAAAATCTTTCAGGTGGTAAAACAGTGCTGTGGAACAGATGGTGTCGAAGCAAATTACATAAAAACAGAGATTCTTCCTCCTTTCTTTAAACACTTCTGGCAGCACAGAATGGCTTTAGATAGAAGAAATTACCGACAGGTACAGTTTTATTAAAAAATCCTTTTGACTAATTGTTCTCTCACTCTGAATGCTTGTTACCTGGTATATTTTACTTTGATTTATAAATAATTCATATGTGCTTGTTTGTGAAAGGAGATGGACTTTCACTAGCTAGCTCTATAATGATTTGTCTTCTAGTATAAACACTAAACTATAAATTAATATCTTTGTTTAGTAAATTCAGTGTTTTATCTGCTCACCTGAAACATAGGTAATGCTTTTCCTTTGAATCAAATTGATTAGACTTAAATTTTCTAGTTAATTCTTCATCATGGTTTCTAGCTAAGTATACATCAGTTAACTGGTTTTCATGTTTTATTTCTTTGAAGACCAGTATATGGAAAGGTTTTTCTTTGCCTTTTTAGTTGGTTGATACTACTGTGGAGTTGGCAAATAAAGTAGGTGCAGCAGAAATTATATCCAGGATTGTGGATGATCTGAAAGATGAAGCTGAACAGTACCGGAAAATGGTGATGGAAACAATTGAGAAAATTATGGGCAACTTGGGAGCAGCAGATATTGATCATAAACTTGAAGAACAGCTGATTGATGGTATTCTTTATGCTTTCCAAGAACAGACTACAGAGGTAATGACAACTAATTATTGTGGCAAGTTACTACACTTATTTTTCTGTAGAAAAGCATGTTACTTTATAGGACTTAGTGAAAAAAAACCAAGGTATAAGCTCTTAGCCTAAAGAATCCCTGGCTAATACAACTAATAAAAAGTTTCCCATCACTTTAGTATGCCTGCAGTCGAATGGGAAAAGGTTCAGTTAAATATCTTTGTTACTAGCAAGAGTCTACCATGGCAGGCTTATTTCTCTAAAGTTTTTCTCAAAAGTGTGTGCATGCGTACTACAGCTTTAACTCAGGGCCTAGAGCTCTTGCTCGGCTTTTTCTTTCTACTCACAGCTGATGCTCTAGCAGTTGAGCCATAACTCCCATTTCTGGCTTTTTGCTTGTTAATTGTAAGAGATTTGTCTACCTAGGCTGGTTTTGAATCTCCATCTTCAGATCTCAGCTTCTGAGGTCAGCTACCATTCTAGTCCTGAGCCATCAGTATTCTGCAGTGTTATTTTAAAATAAGTCTCCTAAAAAGTACATTAAATTTACAGTAATTTGTATTTAGGGTTTTTTTGTGGAGGGGGTGGTACTGGGATTTGAACTCAGAGCCAGTGCCTGCTAAGCAGACATTTGGTTACTTGGACCACATCCCTTGAAATAATTTTTTTAATTTTATTTTTTACTGTTATTATAAAGATGATGTGCAAAGGGGTTACAGTTTCGGCAGAGAGTACATTCCTTTGGACAGTGTTACCCCTTCCCTCATTCCCAGTGTTCTTTTAACTCAACATTAGGATTTAAAAAAAAAGAACCAAGTTGTGTTTGGTAGTTGGGAAAGACTGAATATTACTAATTGTCAGAAAGAACAAATATGGTTCTCAGCGACTTATTTGACTTGTTTTTTTATATAACTTTTTTTTTTTTTTTAAAGGATTCAGTAATGTTGAATGGCTTTGGCACAGTGGTCAATGCTCTTGGCAAACGAGTAAAACCATACTTGCCTCAGATATGTGGTACAGTATTGTGGCGTTTGAATAACAAATCAGCAAAAGTTAGGCAGCAGGCTGCTGACTTGATTTCTCGAACTGCTGTTGTTATGAAGACTTGCCAAGAGGTAATGTTTTGTTCCAGTTTCTTACTGAGTAGTAAGCAAGCGGTTTAGTATAAAAATAAATAAGTAATGTCTTGCTGTTATTTCTTTTATAGGAAAAACTGATGGGGCACTTGGGTGTGGTGTTGTATGAATATTTGGGTGAGGAGTACCCTGAAGTATTGGGCAGCATTCTTGGAGCACTGAAGGCTATTGTAAATGTAATAGGTATGGAATTTGCTCGTCATTATCTTAACTTCCTTTATATTCCAGAAATTAAAATACACAGTCATACTTAGGAGTTGGGTGAATTTGGTTCCTTAAAGATTATGCATAAGTCGGGGGATGTCACAAAAGATTTACCTTTGTAAGTCCTATTTTATCTAAAATAGTGTTACTGTTTTAGAAGTGGTTAGAACTGACAAAACTTTTGAGATATGACCTTGTTTCATCTGAAAAAATGAAGTCATGTTCTGTAAGGGGGAGACAGCGACCTTGAAGTTTCAATTTAGTTTTAGAGCGAATTCTTTGGTATTTATTCAACTTTGAATTTGTTACTATGGCAGGTTGTTTTATTTGCTTACTTGTTTGTCATAAGTTCAAGAAACTTAACTGGATAGAAAAGTGAACTGAGTAAATTATTAACTTGTCTCTTTATACCCAAGTTTTACAGCTAGCATTTCAGTCTTTTAACCCAAAGTCAAAACCTAAGTATATGAAAATAGTATTGGGAACAGACCTTGTGTTCTTATGGGGGGGGTATATAATAAAGGAAACATGGTTTTTAATATTCTCTCATATAGTTACTGCTATTACTTATTGCCAAAAACGCCTCTGTAGGCCTTAGAGAAATAGCAAAATAGCTGGTTATTGTAGCCACTATTTTTTTTTCATTTTAGTAAGAAAATATTTATGCAATATAGATATATGAATGATTGCATTTGCCTATAACTCCCAAGTCAGTCCAGTCCTTTCTCCATGCTTGAAAGATAATGACTTTGGCAACATTTACTTGGCCACTTGTGGGGCTCTGGTTTGCAGAGAATTATATTGTGGGAAAAGCAATGGAAAGAGAATCAGAGCAAGCAGTAGTTAGAGCAAGAGCCCCTGCCAGCTGCCTCCTTTTTTCTCTCTTCATAGGTGTAAATACCATCCAAGTGTACCCTGCATTGCAGGGAGACTGGAGATCTGTTTGTTTTGCAGTTAAAGGGTAAGGGGGCCCTTTCTGGAAAATTTTGCTTTAATTTACATGTCGAACTCTGGCTTATATTGCTGTGTATGGCCGGAACATAAGCTGTCCCCACATTTAAATGTTAGTGTACAAATACATTTCAGAAACAAATAAAGACTTTTTTTTTTGTTATTGAGTATCCATCATTCTTTAAATCACATCGCTGATTTCTTTCATTTCCACGCATAATTGAAAGTTCTCAATAAAAAGTTAAAAACAGTTCTGAGTCTGATCAGAATCTGGGGCTTTCTCTTTCCATAGGCAGCTATAAGTTTATATTTATGCATAGTCATGCATAGTATATTGGAAATTAAGAATAAAAGTTAAGCATTTCAAATGACTGATGGTATATTGGCTTCTGTTAAATAGGTATGCATAAGATGACTCCACCAATTAAAGATCTGCTTCCTAGACTCACACCTATTTTAAAGAACAGGCATGAAAAAGTACAAGAGAATTGTATTGATCTTGTTGGACGTATTGCTGACAGGTAAGCAGATAATCTAAACTTTTTTTTTTTGGTTGATCACTGGAGTTGAACTTTGGACCTAGGCACTATCTCTGAGCTCTTCAGCTCCGGGATACAGCCCTACCCCTGGGCCTGGGTGTAGTCCCTGAGCTCTACAGCCCAAGGCTACACCTTAAACCCTAGTGCCACAGCCCCATTTCCCATTTTCTGGAGATTAATTGGAGATAAGAGTCTCACCATCTTTGATTCCTGAGCTGACTTTAAACTTTGATCCTCAGATCTGAGCCCCGGAGTACTTAGAATTACAGAGAACTACCACACCCAGCTGAGTACGGTTCATCTTGATCAGTATCACCCCTTCCATCATTCTCTCCTAAGTGTATCTTTTTTTTGGGGGGGGGGGTGAGTCATGGGGCTTGAACTTGGCCTGGGTGCTGTCCTTGAGCTCTTCAGCTCAAGGCTACCTAACCACCTGGGCCTGGGGTTGTCCCTGTCCTCTTTTGCTGAAGGCTACCACCCTACCCTTGAGCCCAGCCCCACTTCCCATTTTCTAGAGGTTAATTGAAGATTAAAGAGTCTCAAGTCTTTTTGTGCCTGGGCTGGCTTTGAACCTTGATCCTCTTGAATAGCTAGAATTACAGGCATGAGCCACTGTGCCCTGCTCTAAGTGTATTTTGTGTATGTGTATACAACCATGTATGCTATATATTATCATACATGTTTGTATATTAGATCTAACTTCTACATATGAGAAAATACATGTCTCTCTGAACCTGACTTAACATAATTTTTTCTAGGTCTATCCATTTCTCTGCAAATGACATAAAGTTATTCTTTCGGATAGATGAGCAAAAATCCCATTATATATGTGTACCACATTTTCTTGATCCACTTGTACATTGAGCTATGCATTTTTATTAACAGTATTGGTTTTTACAATTAGCCAGTATATATTCACGTAGCAAATTTGCTTAATGTCAACAATATAAGTGCAAGCCGGGCACCAGTCGCTCATGCCTGAAATTCTAACTAACCAGATCTGAGGGTCTCCCGTTCAGCCTGCTGGGCATGAAAGTCCTTGAGACTCTTATCTCCAGTTAACCACCAGAAAGCCGGAAATAGTGCTGTGGCTCAAGTGCTAGAGCAGTAGCCTTGAACTGAAGAGCTCAGGGACAGCACCCAGGCCTAGAGTTCAAGCACCATGACTCACCCGAGGCGCCAGGAGTGAGGGAAGAATGTAAGTATATGTGATCAGGATGTGAAATAGTAATATTTTCAGTCGAATTTCAGTTTGGCTAATAATCTATGTAATAAAACATGAGAGTTACGTTTTTATGACTGTAGTTATGTTTATATTTCCAATGTCATGTCCTTAGCATTGGGTATGCAACTTTTGAGTCCTCGTTCTTGTAGTTTGGATACCACGCGCCTTTTGTTCCTTTAGTCTTGACTTGTCTCACTCAACATGATTTGCTCTAGATTCATCCACTTCCCTGCAAATGCCATTATTTTATCTTGTCTGTTGGCTATGTAGAACATAAATTTATTTTTTGAAATTTCCTTGGTAAGCTGGGCACAGTGACTTACACTTGTAATCCTAGCTACTCAGGAGGCTGAGGTCTGAGGATCAAGGCTCAAAGCCAGTTTGGGCACTAAAGTCCATGAGACTATTTCCAATTAACCACAGGAAAACTGGAAGTGGCGTGGCACTGTAGCTTAAAGGATAGGGTGATATCCTTGAGCTGAAGAGCTCAGTGACAGCACCCAGGCCCAGAATTTAAGCCTCATGACTGATTTCTCCCCCCACCCCCCCAAAAAAATGTCCTTGGTAGTATGCATACTTGACATGCATGGGCCCTGAGTTTGATACCCTAGCACTACAAAATAACCCCCAAAGCCTTAATTCTACAATTACTTTTTTCTTTAATTAGGGGAGCTGAATATGTGTCTGCAAGAGAGTGGATGAGGATTTGCTTTGAGCTTTTAGAGCTCTTAAAAGCACACAAAAAAGCTATTCGCAGAGCCACGGTCAACACATTTGGTTATATTGCAAAGGCCATCGGGTAAGTATTATCATTTTATTACAATAAATCCATTTCGGTGTTAGAAAATGCTTTTTGGAATATAGTATAATCAGTGTAGTTGAGAAAACTTTTCATTTAGCCTCTGACCTTCCAAACTTTAAATGTTTTCTTAGATTTTTAATTGAGTTAAAATAGTGTCTTTAAACCCTTTAACTGACTGTAGATGTTTTCAAGGAGTGAACAGTTCCATTTTTAGAATAATTTAAAATTATTCTTTTTAGGATATGAATTATTAAAGGAAGTTCTTAAGATAGAAATGTAATTCATATCTTAGTACCTTACATATTTTAAAAAATGATACTTCCAACATTAATCCACAGATAACTGAACTGTAGTTGATTTCTTTCTCTTTTTGCCAGTCCTAGGGCTTGAACTCAGGGCCTGAGCACTGTCCTTGGGCTTTCCTCAAGGCTAATACCCCTCGAGCCATAGTACCACTTCCAGCTTTTTTTCTATGTGTGTGGTTTCTGACTTAAGCTGTGGTTGTTTCTTCAGAATCAAAGTAGGAGAAAACAGTAATAATACCAAATGAGGGGAGGTACTTATGTTCTGGGTAATTAAGAAAGTATTTCCAAGAAACATAAATTTAGATTGAGCTACGAGTTGGGGGCTGATAGCCCATGCTTGCTATCCTAGTTACTTGGTGACTGAATTCTCAGGTATCAGGGTTTGAAGCCAGTCTATACAGAAAAGTCCATGATACTCTTTCCAGTTAATCAGCAAAAAGCTGGAAGTAGAGATATGGGCCACATGATAGAGTACCATCTTTTGAGAGGAAAAGACAGCGGGCCAGAAGCCTTAGGTTCAAAATAAAAAGTACTCTACCCTTGAGCCACAGCACCACTTTTGGCTTTTTTTTGTGTATGTGGTACCAAGGAATCAAACCTAGGGCTTCAGGCATGCTAGCTAAGTACTTTACCACTAGGCTACACTTCTGATGCCAAAATTTTTATAGGAGACTTGAGTTTTAGATACTTGACTCAAACTTTAATTGAAAGAGTTAATTTAAACATTTATCTAAATTTCTTTTAAAACCAGCATTTTAATTTATTTTTATGTGTTTATTTTTTCCAGTCTTGGGGATTAAACTCAGGGCTTTAGTACTGTCCTTGGCTTTCTCAAGGCTAGAGCTTTACCACTTGAGTCACAGCACCACTTCTGGCTTTTTTCTATGTATGTGGTACTGAGGAATTCAGCCCAGGGCTTTGTGCATGCTAGGCAAGCACTCTACCATTAGGCCAAACTCCTGGCCCCAGCGTTTTAATTTACATGAAGTTTAAAAAGGCACTAGTGATTTGAAAGTATTGTTATTTTCCTTCTGAAAAAATAGTGACTTGTAATTTAAAGTTTTTTGTTTTTTTTTCTTCACAGCCCTCATGATGTATTGGCTACACTTTTAAACAACCTTAAAGTTCAGGAAAGGCAAAACAGAGTTTGTACCACTGTAGCAATAGCTATTGTTGCTGAAACATGTTCACCATTCACAGTACTCCCTGCCTTAATGAATGAATACAGAGTTCCTGAACTGAATGTTCAAAATGGAGTATTAAAATCACTCTCGTTCTTGTTTGAGTATATTGGTGAAATGGGAAAAGACTACATTTATGCTGTAACACCCTTACTGGAAGATGCTTTAATGGATAGGTAAGTGACTTGAATTCAATGCAAAAAAAAAAATTCTTTGGTTTTTAATTTTTTTTTTTTTTTTTTTTTTTTTTTTTTTTTTGCTAGTCTCGGGGCTCGAATTTAGGTCCTGATGAGCACTGTCTTTGGGCTAGAGCTCTACCAGTTGAGTCACAGCACCATTTCTGGCTTTTTGTATGTATGTGGTACCAAGGAATAGAACTTGGGTCTTTGTGCATGCTAGGCAAGCACTCTACCACTAGGCCAAACTCCTGTCCCTTGTTTGTTTTGGGGACTTATTAGAGTAACCATTAGATTACATATTTGTTGTAGAGTTACATGCTTTTCAAAAACGTATGAACTGTCTTTACGTATGTGCCATGTTTGTGCCTTAGATCCTATTATAAGACTTTTTAATGAAGTACGAATTTGTGTCTTTTCTTAGCCCCACTCTTCAAATGTAAACAAGACTACACACTTTAGAATATCTGTGAAGAAAACAATATATAATAAATGTCATGTTGAATATAACTGGTCTCATCATTTTAGCAGCACTGAGAATATCTGGGTTAAAGCAAAACACTGAGACTGTCACTTGATAAGATCTGAAACTCTTGTGTCCTGCAGGCTAGTTTAGTATAGACTGATCTTTCAAACAATTCATTATTTTGCATTTATCTTAAATGGTGACTATGTGCTTTGATACTTCCTATGAAAGACATATGTGGCTGTTGTTTATTGTATTGTTTTGTATTCCTTTTTTTTTTTTTTGTCAGTTATGGGTTTTAAACTCAGGGCCTGGGTACTATCCCTGAGCTCTTTCTTTCAAGGCCAGTGCTTTACCACCTTGAGCCTTAGTGCCAGTTCCAGTTTTCTGTTAGTTAGTTGGAGATCAGATTCTTTCTTGGCCTGGATTGGCTTTGAACTGGCGATTCTCATATCTCAATCTCTTGAGTAGCTAAGGTTACCATAGTGCCTGGCTTAAGTTAGAAATTTTATTAATAAAAAATACTGCTTCACTAATGGTGAATAAATTAGGCAAAAGAGAAATTAAGTTCAAATTTTTGAATTTTTGAGATGTTCTTACTATCTGTGAGACAAAGTTGGCAAACTTATCTTTATTCCCACAAACCAGTTTATATTATTTGATGTTCATACTGAAAAAAGTAGTAAATTAACTGATTTATCATAACTTATTTATTTATTTATTTTTTTACCAGTCCTGGGCTTGAGCTCAGGGCCTGAGCACTGTCCTTGGACTTTCTCAAGGCTAGAGCTCTACCACTTGAGCCTCAGCACCACTTCTGGTTTTTTCTATGTATGTGGTACCAAGGAATCGAACCTGGGTCTTCATGCATGCTAGGCAAGCACTTTAACCACTAGGCCAAACTCCCGGCCCCCATAACTTATTTTTTTCCCCAAAATTTTGTACTTTATTTTATTCCCCATAAGCCTGATACTGAACTTTCCTAACCTAATTTCTGTCAACATACATAGTTTTTTTTTTTTGGTCATGGGACTTGAACTCTAGGCTGGGTGTTGTCCCTGAGCTCTTGAGCTCAAGGCTAATGCCCTACCCCCTCGAGCCACAGCACCACTTCCGTTTTTTTGGTGGTTAATTGGAGATAAGAATCCCACAGACTTTAGTGACCAGGCTGCCTTTGAACCAAGATCCTCGGATTTCAGCCTTCTGAGTAGCTAAGGGTAAGGCTTGAGTCACCATGCTCAGCTATAGATTTTTTTTTTATTAAAGAATTTATTAACATTGATTTTTACATCATATTTTAAATGACAAGTTTAACAAACAAGTGTTCAAGAAGGAAGTCTCTCTTTACAATCACTGGGACTTAGTATTTAGAACTTAATCAAAATTAGGCTAAGGGTTTGTATGTCATAGAAACATTAACTTATGAAATAAAACATAGAGAGTCATAGGTTTTTATGTCTATATAGTTATGCTTGTATTTCCATTACCATGTCCATAGCATTGGGTATGCAGTTATTGAGTCCTCTCGCTTTTGTACTCTTTGGATTTAATAGCCACTTATTAAGGATACCATGAGCCTTTTGATCCTTAGGTCTAGATTCATCCACTTCCCTGCGAATGCCATTATTTTATCTTGTATGTTGGCTATGTAGAATTCCATTGTATAGATACCACATTTTCTGTATCCATTCATCTGCAGTAGAGCATCTGGATTGTTTCCATCACCTGGCTATTGTGAATAATGCAGAGCAGGTGTCTTTATAATATCTTGGGTCATGATGTTCAGGATAGATACTCAGAAGCTCAGCTATAGATTTTCAAAAAATGTATTTCTATTCTCCTGAGCTGCTTTTTTTTTTCCTTTCTGCCAGTTCTGGGGCCTGAGCCCTGTCCTTGGGCCTTTTCAAGGCTAGAGCTCTACCATTTGATCCACAGCACCACTTTTGGCTTTTTTTTCAATGTATGTGGTACTAAGAAATCAAACCTAGGTCTTCATGAATCCTAGGCAAGCACTGTACCACTAGGCCAAACTCCCACCTCCAGTTGTTTAGAAGGGGAGAGTTGTTTGTGTTTATTTGTTTGGGGGCAGTTTTGATGGTCAGAACCAGACTCTGGAGCATACTAGGCAAGTGATTTACCACTGCACTACATCATCCCTAGTCCTCCAAATTTTTTCAGTTTTTGATTAAAGCTCAATGTTACTTACTGGTTGATTTTTCTCGTCTTGGGGCTTTTGAGGAGCCTAGGTGGGACAGTATTTCTGTGCTTCCTTCCCCCTCCCCCAAGACTAGTGCTCTGCCCCTTGAATTGTACTTCCATTATTATGGTGGTTAATTGGAGATGGTATCTCCTGTATGTTAGTATCTGGATTGCCATGAAGTATTTTAAGTTTATAAAATTTAAAACAGTATTACTGCTAATCATATGTAAGATTTTCATGTCTCTTCCTTGGTTGCATAGTAAATAGTAAGACTGTTCCATACTTCATTTATTTTATTTATCTTAAAGGTTAATTAGAAATTATGGCTTTCTTTGGAGCCTTAGTGAGACTTAAGTTATTATCGAAAAATGTCTCAGTGAAATCATTAGTCACTAAAAGGATATATCAAGTACATAAGGTGTTAAGATTGTTACCTTGTCGGTTCAGTGCATTGAATTAGTAATGTAGTTCCTAAATGAGCAGGTGAATATTTCCTGTGAATGTAATCCTGTATCTTAAAAAATATTTTTTTATTGTATTGTTGGGGTGATATATAGAGAGAAGTCACAGTTACGTTGATCAGCTAGTGGGTACATTTCTTCTTGAACTTTCTTGAGCACTGATAACCCTTCCTATATTTTTCTCCCACTTTCCCTTCCTCCACCCTCCCTCCTATCCTGGATCTTAATGTTTTGTTTTTTTTTCTTTATTATAGGGACCTTGTACACAGACAGACAGCAAGTGCTGTGGTACAACACATGTCACTTGGGGTTTATGGGTTTGGTTGTGAAGATTCTCTGAATCACTTGTTGAACTACGTATGGCCCAACGTGTTTGAGACATCTCCCCATGTAATCCAGGCAGTTATGGGAGCCCTGGAGGGGCTGAGAGTTGCTATTGGACCATGTAGAATGCTGCAGTATTGTCTACAGGTAGGTTAAGGACATTTTAGAAGATTAATCAGGAATGTAATGTGTTGAAGCAAATCACTGTACTTATATGCATGAAAGAATGATTGTTGGGGGCTTGGGAAGAAGATTTTGTTTTTTAGTAATTTTGTTGAGTTGTCAGATTTTGAAGATACCTTTATAATTTTTCTATTAATTATATTAAGGTTATGCATGTTCTGTAAACCTCAAATAATGTAATCTTTCAATTATTCTAGGGTCTGTTTCATCCAGCTCGGAAAGTCCGAGATGTGTATTGGAAAATTTACAATTCCATCTACATTGGTTCACAGGACGCTCTCATAGCCCATTACCCAAGAATCTACAACGATGATAAGAACACCTATATTCGTTATGAACTTGACTATATCTTGTAACTTTGTTTATTTTGTGTCTAGTACACAGCTGTTTCACACCTTAAACTTGCTTCAATTTGGTGATGTAAACTTTTAAACATTGCAGATCAGTACAGAGCAGGTCATAGAGGAAGAACTAGAAATCCAGTAGCATGATTTTTAAATAACCTGTCTTTGTTTTTGATGTTAAACAGTAAATACCAGTAGTGACCAAGAACGCAGTGATTATACACGCTATACTGGAGGGATTTCATTTTTAATTCATCTTTATGAAGATTTAGAATTCATTCCTTGTGTTTAAAGGGAATGTTTAATTGAGAAATAAACATTTGTGTACAAAATGCTAATTTGTGTGTGTTTATTGAATATGACTTGTAAAATGAGGACCTATGATTTTTAAAAAAGTATTGGTTTGTGTAGAAATAAATGGCTTATAGAAAGTAGCTAGCAGAAAATAAACTATATCAAGTGATGCTATCTTTGTAAAAATGCTGTTCTTGTGATGATGACAGCATAACTTTGGGCATGCTCCACGACTCTTCCGTCACCATAAGAAAGCACGTTGGCTAACTTGTCTTGAGTATATTTTATACTTACATAGCACCTTTCACCTCTTTTCTCAAAATGCTTTATGAACATACATATATGAAGGTAGTGATTTAAGTCTGTCCAACTCCTGACAGGTATGTTTAGCAAGTGGGAAATCTGTCTTCAAAGCTCTCTCCTGCCTTTTGGAAGTTAGGCTACCTAAATAAGACAGTGTTTGAGTTCTTTCTGTGTCTTTAGCCACTACTATACAATAAAGTAAGTTCTTGTTGAGCATCTACTATATGCCCGACACTATGCCTAGAAGCAGGTACTTAAAGGTATATATGACATGCCTTTTGCCCTTAAAAAATTAATATAACTGCTAGGCGTGGTGACTCATGTCTGTAATCCTAGCTACTCAGGAGGCTGAGATCTGAGGATTGCAGTTCAAAGCCAGCCTGGGCGCTAAAGCACAAGAGACACTTACCTGCAATTAACCCCTAGAAAACAGGAAGTAGTGCTGTGGCTCAAGGGGCAGGGTGGGTAGCCTTGAGCTGAAGAGCTCAGGAACAGTACCGTACCGTGGACCAGAGTTCAAGCCCCATGACTGAAGAAACCTAGTATAATAGACATACCTTATTATAGATTATATATGCACCGTGATACTGTAGTAGCAGTGGCTGAAATGTCTAGGTTTGCTTAGTTTTGTATGATTTGACGTAAGTACAGCATGAATTAAATCCTAAATATCACCTAATTCCATAGGAGCTAAGCAATAACTCATATGTTTTTAACATATTTAGAATATATCCTCTGCTTTTATGTCCCTGAATTTCTTGGTTTTGATTTGTACCACCCATTACTGATTTGTTTTTATATCTGTTAGTACTTCAGTGATTTTAAAAGGAAAAGAAATTTGCGTGCAGTATTCTGTATTGTTAGTATGTGATAACTGCTAGCCTTCGCTCCCTCTCTCCCTCCCTTGCTTTCTGGGGGCTGAACTTAGGGCCTGAGCACTATCCTTAGGCTTTCCTCAAGGCTACTGCTCTACCCCTTGAGCCACAGCACCACTTCTGGCTTTTCTATGTATGTGGTACCAAGGAATCAAAACCGGGTTTTCATGAATGCTAGGTAAGCAGTCTACCACTAGGCCAAACCCCTGCCCTCATGTTGCTCTTAAGTGAAGCATATGGAGGACTAGGTTTGTGCTTGCAACTTTTTAACTTTTTTTTGATGCCTGTTCTGGGCCTTGAATATGGAGCTTGGGCACCATCCCTTAGCAGTTTTGAACAAGTCTAGCACTCTTATTACTTGATCCACAGCTTTTTTGGTAGTTAATTGGAGACAAAGGTCTCATGGATTTTTCCTGGCTCAGGCTGACTTCAAACTGAGATCCTCAAATCTCAGCCTTTTGAATAGCTAAGATTATAAGCATGAAACACCAGCTTTTAATATATTTTCCCCCCAGTGCTAGGACTTGAACTCAGGGCCTGGACACTGCCCTTAAGCTTTCTCAACTACTTGAACCACAGCACCACTTCCAGCTATTTCTGTGTATGTGATACCAAGGAATCCAACCCAGGGCTTTGTGCATGTTGGGCAAGCACTCTTATCACTAGGCTGCCACTCCCTTCCCTTTTTTGGGGGTGGGAGGGTGGGGGTGGGGGAGTATTGGCTGTGGGGGATAGCCTGGGTGCTATCCCTGAGCTTTTCATCCCAAGGTTAACACTCTGCTACTTGAGTCACAGTGCCCATTTTCTGGTGGTTAATTGGAGATAAGAGTCTCACAGACTTCAGTGCCTAGGCTGGCTTTGAACCTCAATCCTCAGATCTTAGCCTCCTGAGTACCTAGGATTACAAGTGTGAGATACCAGTGCCCAGCATTGTCCTTTCCTTTTTTTAAACTTACAATTCCATTTACCAGGTTGCATACAATATATCTTGATCAGCGCCCCCCTTTCATCATTCTCCATTCCACCCCCTGGAGTTAACGTTTTTATATGTTGTACATTAAATAGAATGACAGCACTTTCTGCTTACTTGATTGTCCCCACCCCCTTCACTCCTGGTATTCATTTTGTTAAAACAGTTTGATAGTTTAAAGGAGTTACACCATTGTGGTCCTCCCCTAAGTATGCCATTCTTCAGTCTGTGTGTGTAGATGCATAAAATCATGTATATCTTATTCTGTGTAATTTACATGTAGCTTGTCTCTCTGAGCCTGACAACATAATTTTTTTCTAGGTCCACCCATCTTCCTGCAAATGACCTATTCTTTCTGATGAGTAAAATTCCATTGTATATCTGTCACTTTTCAGCTGTGGGGCATCTGGGCTGTTTCTGAAGTTGGTTGTTGTGAATATTGCAGCACTGAGCATGAATGTGCACCTGTCTACTATATCTTAACTTGTAACACTAGGTAGATGTGCTACGAATGGCATTATTGGACCATAGGTCTTGTTCCATGTCTAGTTATTCGAGTAATCTCCAAACCGCCTTTTCAGAGTGGTTACACTCATTTCTATTTCCACAAATGCTGTAATGGGTTCTTTTTCTCCCTCATCCCTGCCAGCATTTGTCATTGCATTCTGCTGGCCAGTCAATCTCCAGCTGAGATTTCATCATTGAGATGACATCTCAATGTTGTTTTCACTCGACATTTCCTTTATGGCTAGGAATGTTGAGCATTTCCTCATGTGTTTGTTTGTTTGTTTGTTTATTTATTTATTTTTGCCAGTCCTGGGCTTGAGCTCAGGGCCTGAGCACTGTCCTTGGACTTTCTCAAGGCTAGAGCTCTACCACTTGAGCCTCAGCACCACTTCTGGCTTTTTTCTATGTATGTGGTACCGAGGAATCGAACCTGGGTCTTCATGCATGCTAGGCAAGCACTTTAACCACTAGGCCAAACTCCCCGGCCCCATCATGTGTTTATTTTTATTTTTTTGTGGGTCAAGGGGCTTGAACTTGGCCTGGGTGCTGTCCCTGAGCTCTTCAGCTCAAGGCTATCGCCCTACCCTTAAGCCCAGCCCCACTTCCCATTTTCTAGAGGTTAATTGGAAAGAAGAGTCTCAAATCCTTTTGTGCCCCGGCTGGCTTCATCCTCAGATCTCAGCCTGCTAAGTAGCTAGGATTACAGGTGTGAACCACTGCACCCGGCCCGTTGCTGTTTTAAGTTTTATTTTATTTTTAAAATCTACTAATACTTCAGTGACTTCTCAAGGGAAAATAAATTCTGTAAGCAGTTTTTGTTGTTTTTTTTTTTTTTTGCCAGTCTAGGGGCTTGAACTCGGCCTGAGCACTGCCCTTGGGCTTTCTCAAGGCTAGCGCTCTACCTGTAATCAGCATTATCAGCATATGATGACTGCTGCTCTAAAACATGGACTGCGTTTGTGTTTCCTACTATTAACATACAGTATTCTGTGTTTGAAGGCTTAAATGAGAAACAGCTTTTACAAAGTTGATACTGAACATCAACAGTTCCTAAATAGAATTTGGCAGCTTTTTGTATGTGACAGAACTTTATGAAAACATGTCATTGTTCAGTAAAATAGTAAAACCACTTTTTTTTTTTTTTTTTTTTTGGTCATGGGGCTTGAACAGGGCCTGGGCGCTGTCCCTGAGCTCTTCAGCTCAAGGCTATCACCCTACCCTTGAGCCAAGCCCCATTTCCCGTTTTTTAGAGGTTAGTTGAAGATAATAGTGTCTGGTCCTGTGTCCCAGCTGGCTTTGAACCTTGATCCTCAGATCTCAGCCTCCTGAGTAGCTAGGATTACCGGCATGAGCCAAGGCACCCGGCACCACTCAATTGTTTTGTAACAGTTTCTTCATGCACATCTTTCTTTATGTGGTTAAATTCAAATGATGTTCAATAAGTAATAATTATATTGGATTTCTAAGTGAAAGTTTGATTTTAGCCCATTCTTGGAATATATTTTCAACAGAAATACTTACATAGCTTCAATTTGTTTGGTTTCTTGGTATTTTTTAAAAACTTAAGATTTTGCTGTGAAGGTATTGAACAGAAGGAAACAGCCTGTTGGTGATTGTGATGCCAGTGATTTTGGAGATAAAGGGGAAATACTGAGGGCCATGTAGTTTCGTGTGTGTATTGAATAAAAAAGCATTTTGTGATATGTGAAAGGTGCTATGTGAAGTTTTAGCTATCTTTTAAACACCTTTCACACTTTGTTTTGACCTTTTAAAGTCAAACTTAAGCAGGAATCATTGTTCTTAGGGGCAATAAAGGGTTGGATTTTCCATGTGCTCTTGTCTCCTCCCTCCTTCCCTCTCTTCCTTCTTTCTTCCACCATTTCCTTCTGTTGAGATTAATCTCTTTGGCTGTTAGATCTTTTTTCATATTGTATTTTAAATATTTGTTGTATGATACCCCGTGAGCATCAAGTAAGAACCACCAGATGAATAAAACATTATACTTAAAACCATAGACCAATTTTTAATTTCAGTTGACTCCTTATTCCACAGCATGCTCTATTGTGGTTGTGCCATTGTGGTAATTTGGAACTCTTGTTTGAAAAAAAAAAATTGCCTAGTGCCAGTGGGTCACTAGCTATTTGAGAGGTGAGGAGAATATTGTAGATCGAGGCCAGCTTGTGCAGTAGCTAAGCATGGCATTATAAATATCAGTTATATGGGAGTGTAAGGAGAAAAACAATTTGAGGAAATAACTGAGACTTCATCTTAACAAAATAAATTGGGTGTAGTAATGAGTGCCTGTTACTCCAGCTATGCTGGCAACTAAAGAATAGATTATTTAAAGTTTTAACTTGTTTATCATTATGGATTCTGAAAATTACAAAAGGGAATCATGTTGGATACGTACCTTATCCTAAATCAAGTTTGGGGAGGGTGTGGATATTTTGTTTTGATCGTGCTGGAGATGGGACCCAGGAATTCAAACATACTACAGTGGCACTTTCCCTCTGAGCTGTACCCTTAACCTGGAGTAGAAATTAAGACGATAACTAAGTAAAGAAGCTGTGCATTTGGGGGTTATTCTGACATCATGAAATATATTGGTGCTAAAAAGAAAAAAAAGGCCTCTGTAAATAGGGTAATTTATTGTTTCCACATTACCTCCCAAAGTTTTAAAAAAAAATTAAATACTGAGAAAACGTGAAAGAACAGAAAATTGAAAATGAAATTAAAATTTCATTGGTGGGGGCTGGGAGTTTGGCCTAGTAGTAGAGTGCTTGCCTAGCATGCACAAAGACCAGGGTTTGATTCCTTGGTACCATATTCATAGGGGAAAAAAGCCAAAACTGGTGCTGTGGCTCAAGTGGTAGAGCACTATCCTTGAGAAAGTCCAAAGACAGTGCTCAGGCCCTGAGCTCAAGCCCAGGACTGGCCAAAAAAAAAAAAAAAAAAAAAAATTTCATGGGCGCCTGTGGCTCATACCTATAATCTTAGCCACTCAGGAAGCTGAGGTCTAAGGATCAAGGTTTGAAGCTGATCAGGGCAGAAAGATCCGAGGCTATCTCTAACCATACAAACTACCACAAATCAAAACATAACAAGTGGAGCTGTAGCTCATATGGTACAGCACTAGTTTTGTTTTGTTTTTTTGCCAGCCCTGGGGCTTGGGCTTGCTCAAGGCTAGACTAGCTCTACTACTAGAACCACATCACTACTACTGTGTGGTACCAAGGAATTGAACCCGGGTCTTCGTGCATGCTACTGCAAGCATAGAGCACTAGCTTTGAGCAAGAAAACTCAGAGACAACAGTCCAGAACCGGAGTCCAAAACCTAGTACAGGAGGCATGTACTTACAAAAAATGTACCTTCTAATTTAGTAGAGCTGTGGCAGAGCCAGTGTGTGTCTCTCAAGAGCCCCCATGTAACCACACTGTAAATAGCAAGTTGTACACATTTAACCCAGGAACAGTTCTCCGGATCTTAGTGCTCTAGACCTTCCCAAAGATCAGAGCTCCACAGAACATGTGGTGATACATGATATGCGTTATAGACAATGTGCACGAATGTTAAACTGAATCCTTTGCCTAGAAGGCACATTTTTAAAACATCCTCAGTTGTTTATATGTGTGAGAAGCACAGTTCTAGGATACTACATAACCCATATTGCACTGAGGTCATAAAAAAACAAATGCCAGTGTGGTGTGGAAATACATGGGTCTGAACAGCAAGAAGAAAGTACTCATGACCAAGTACTTTATTTTTTTTTATTTTTTATTGTAATCGGTAAAAGGGTTACATGATATTTGCCAGATAGAAGGTGCATTAATTCACATACATTGATACCCTTTCACATGTCTTGGTACCCATTTCTCTCCCCCCCACAGCCCCCATCCGTCTTGGTTTTCCCCCCTTCCCTATCAAATTTCAAATAATCAAATACAAATAAATTCAATATATCAGATAACAAAGTGAGATACTGTAACAATATGAGATAACCAAGGACAGCAAAGGAGATGAGAGACAACATAGTACATTAAGGACAACAATCATTCGTTATATGGTTTTTGTTTCAATATCCTGGAGGTCCTTTCAATTAGCTTCATACTATATGGCCTTATGTATCAAGATTTTGCTCTATTGCAAATCTCTGCTAGTAGAGCCCAAGGTTTCTACTGATTATGACGAATGAGGGAAACCATTGAGCCTAAGTTCCTTTGAGTCTGGCTTACTTCATTTAATATGATTTTTTCTAAGTCTTTCCATTTCCTAACAAATGGGGCGAAATCATTCTTTCTGACAGCAGCATAGAATTCCATTGTGTACAAATACCACAACTTGTTGATCCACTCATCAACTGAGGGACATCTAGGTTGGTTCCATATCTTTGCTATGGTGAATAGTGCTGCAATGAACATTGTTGTGCTAGTGGATTTAGTATGTCCTTGTTTCTGGATGGTTGGGTAAATGCCAAGTAGTGGAATTGCTGGGTCATAGGGGAGCTCTATGTTTAGCCTTTTGAGGCACTGCCATACTGCTTTCCATAGTGGTTGAACGAGTTTGCACTCCCACCAACAGTGTAGTAGTGATCCCTCCTGGCCACATCCCCTCCAGCATCTGTTGTTATTCGTTTTCCTGATCCTGGCCATTCTAACTGGAGTGAGGTGGAATCTTAGAGTTGTTTTGATTTGCATTTCTTTTATGACCAGAGATTTTGAGCATTTCTTCATGTGTCTATAGGCCATTTTTGTTTCTTCTTCAGAGAAGACTCTCTTTAAATCTTTGGCCCATTTTTTAATGGGATGGTTGTTACTTTGGAGATTAGTTTTGGAGTGATTCAATTTTTTGAGTTGTTGATATATTTTAGATATGAGGCCTTTGTCTGTTGTTTGGTTGGTGAAGATCTTCTCCCACTCTGTAGGCTTCCTAATTAATTTACTAGCTATGTCCTTTGCCATACAAAGCTCCGCAGTTTAATGCAGTCCCACTTATCCAGCCTTTCTCTGATTTGTTGTGATTCTAACCAAGTACTGTATAAAACCTAAAGTCAGAAGGAATTTTTTTTTAAAGTAGGTCTCATGATGTAGTTGAGTTGGTAGCCTTGAATTTACTATGTAGTCAGGGCTGGTTTTGAACGTGTAATGTCTGCCTGTCTCCTGAGTACTAGAACTACAGATATTCATTGCACCCTACAAATGACAGGTTTTATTTTGGGTAAAATCAATTGCTCTTTGCCAAGAAAGCGGGCCAGGCTAATATATGAAAACCTAGGTATGTATTCCTGTTACTTTGCTGGCTGCTTAGCAGTTGACATTGATGGTTGGACCCATGGGAATGCACTGTCCTGATGCCAGTATAAGAGGGCCTGGAAGAGCCAGGCAGCTTGTTTGGAATTCTCTCTGTCTTTACTGTGAGGGAAGCCCTTCACTCTCATACAGGCTTTACAGATGGCTCTGGAGTTAGACCTGACTTAAAAACCTACATATGTTCCTTTACTGCATGTGGGATCTTGGACCAGCTATTTGACCTTAAATTTCTTGAATGGACATAGTAATAACTACTTCAGTAAGTGGGGGAAGTGAAAATTAACTGAGACAAACAGATACCTAAGCACAATGCTTAACTCTCTCTCTCCCTCTCTCTCTCTCCCTCTCTCTCTCTCCAGTTCGGGGGCTTCAACTCAGGACCTGGGCACTGTCCTTCAGCTTTCTCAAGGCTAGTGCTATACCACTTGAGCCACAGCACCACTTCTGGCTTTTTCTCTGCATATGATAACCAAGGAATTGAACCCAGGGCTTCGTGAATGCTAGGCAAGCACTCTATCGCTATGCCAAACTCCCAGCCCCTCCCATGTTATCTTGTGAACAGTAGCTCTGAGAATGTACAAGTCCTTGGCGACTGCTTATGAGTGCTTGCTTCTATGCTTCTTCAGATATTGAAATGGTGGCTTTATTTTTTTATTTAAAAAAATTTTTTTTACATTTTGAAACAAGAGCTTCATTGAAGAGTAAAATCACTTATACCATTTGAAATTGCCCAAGTTCTACCCAGAAAACTCCAAGCTTTCCTGTCTTCAATCACAATCCTGAACATCAATGGCAAATTAGAATTGCTTAGGTGAATCCATATAAATCAGCTACATTTTTTCCCCAAAGCATGACATGCCTTACTATCTACCCATGGCAGAACTGCTTTAAATTTCCATTTCCATAAAATAAAACAAGCTATCAGGATACAATATACCCATCCCTTTACTCTTCCATTTTCTTCCTTTTTCTAATTAGGCAGAGAACACTGCGTCCACAAAATAATTGACTATTTTTTTAAAAAAACGTGTCAAAAAAAATAAAAAAACGTCAATATCTGAAGGAAGGTAGGATTGTAAGTGCAGTATTTCTTCATGTGCAGTTCTTTACTTCATGGGGGGAATGAAAAGGGCTAGTGGAATGTGTGCTCCCCTCGAACAATGTGTGATGAAAACTCATAAGGGTCCTGGCTTCTGTAGCCACAGATGTTGCATTCCAGTGGGTCCCAGTAGCCATGGAAACCCATGTGAACGGTGTACATGACATAGTCTAGGAAAAGGACTCGGCAGTGCTCACACTTGAAGGCTCTTATCTGTTCTCCTTCTCCATTGAAAACCTTATAGATGTCCTTCAGCGAGCCCTTAGAAGCCTTGGTGACATCCAAAGCCTTGACATCCTCCTTCATGTAAGCTGGGCTTTGTTTCCTCTTAGGATTTAAGGCAGGGTTTCCTTGGTAGGACTTGTGGTCCTCGTGGCCGCTTTCTGAGTCAGTAGAATCCAGGCAGCTATTGCTGGGGGAGGCCTCTCTTTCCTGGGGTCGACTCTTTGGTCTGATGAGAGAGATAGGGCCATCCATGTTGTTGTCATGACTATCAGAGGTTTCCCTGCTAATGGGTCTTTCTATCCTATTGGGATGATAGACCTGAGAATAAGCTGAGCTTATGACTGGGGCCTCAGCGATTGTGCTTGGCGGATGCTGCATCAGAGGGTGAAGGGCCTCAATTCCAAGGTAGGTGATTGCATTGTTGATGACTTGGTCCATCCTGTGAGACTGCATCAGCTCAGCCTCCTTCTCATAAGTTAAGTTCATATCCAAGTGGATATCTGGGGAGCTGAATCGCATGAGCTCCCCCCACCCCCAAAACATGTGGAGTGGAGCTTTTACATTTTCCCATATTTCCAGCGAGCTTCTCTATGACAGCAGGTCTCTCAAAAGGCACCAGAGAAATATTGTTGTGCATAATAGGCTCTTGTTTCTTACAATCGTCTATAGGAGGTGCGTGGTGACGCATGACCTGCCCGGCAGACTCCATGCTGACCTTCTGAAGATAGTCGTGTTCCTCCAGGGACCTGCGCTGCTTGTAGCTCCATCCACAGCAGTTGCACTTGTGAGGTTTACCCCCAGAGTGGGTCCTGAGGTGTCCTGTGAGGGCGTCCCTTCTTCTACATGCATAGCTACAGAAAGGCCGTTTGAACGGCTTCTCTCCAGAGCGTCACTCTGAAGCTCCACACTGGTTACAGGGGAAGGGGCGCTCACCATTCGGAAGCCGGATTCCTCCCTCGCCTTGAAGCTCCTGGACTAGCTGTTCTCAGTTAGGGGCTCTTCTAGGCTGCTACCCTCATCATGGCCCCTGATCTCATCTTCACGGCTCGGGGGTTTCCTGTCACACTCTTGATCACTCTGCATTTGTAGCTTTACTGAATCTGTGCTTGTCGTGTGACTTGGAGAGGCATGCTGCTGCCCATTGGGTGTGCTTGAGGCGAGGTCAGTTGCCATGGTGGAGTGCTCCCTTTCGGGAGAAAGCTCACTGTCACCTGTTATCTAGCCAGCAGTAGTCTCTGTTTCCATAGTCCAAGTGCACGTGTTCCGCCGGCTGGAGAGGAGAGGTTGGCACAGTGCGTGGAGGGCCGAGCCGCGCGCGGAGCTGCAGGTGCTGCAGTGCCAGGCCGGGGCACCGCGCTCCGGGACCCACCCACCGCCACCCACCGGCCCTGGTGGCTTTATTTGGATAGCAAAAACTCGCCAAGTCTGTGGGATATACAAATAAAATTCATGTAGAATATAAGACAGCAGCCTCCCTTTTTAGGCGATTTTTCTGCTCAGCTGGTCACTTCAGAATTTTTTTTTTTTTGCCAGTCCTGGGCTTGAGCTCAGGGCCTGAGCACTGTCCTTGGACTTTCTCAAGGCTAGAGCTCTACCACTTGAGCCTCAGCACCACTTCCAGCTTTTTTCTATGTATGTGGTACCAAGGAATCGAACCCAAGGTCTTCGTGCATGCTAGGCAAGCACTCTACCACTAGGCCAAACTCCCAGCCCACAGGAATTCTTTATACTTTCCCTTGCCTTGACCTCTGAGCTGGCCGTACTCTTAAGCAGAAGGAGGTGTTTGCAGCTGAAGTAAAGTGGCTTCAGGAATGAAGTGGGGTGGGAAGGTTGGGTAGACCCGTTGCATAATTGAGTTCCCTTCTTGCTAGTGCCTGAACTTGCCATCATCCCCTCCCAGGCTGCCTGTCTTGGCACATTCCATTTCTGCTTTCTGGAAAGTCCCCTGCTTTCCTCTTCACCTGGCCTATCCTACCTAGATAGTTGTTGTCGGCGATTGAACTCAGGGCTTGGGCCCCATCCCTGAGCTTTCTTTTGCTCAAGGCTAGTGCTCTACCACTTTGAGCCACAGCACCATTTACAGGTTTTCTGGTGGTGAACTGGAGGTAAGAATCTCATCAATTTTCCTCCCCCAGGCTGTCTACAAACGGTCATTCTCAGATTTCAGCCTCCTGAGTAGCTAGGACTGCAGGTGTGAGCCACCAGTGCCTGGTTTCTTTGTCTTCATTTGGACTCTGCTAGCTAAGGTGCTGCCATGATGGCAACTCAGTGCTCGATGCCCACATCTGCGCATGATGTGGGGCCAGAGATGGGCCACCACTCATCTACATCCCCATCATCACCCTTCTCCTCTTCCAGAAGTACCTGGGACCTGAACGCTGCTTCCTGGATTATTTCACTTGAATCATTTAGCGGTTAGCAAAGCAAGCAGGCACATGTTCAAGCAAGCAACTTTTGTCTTTATTTAATTCACAAGGGCGAGAATGTCCTATTTCATCGTATAATACTGATGAAGTCATATAAATCACTGTTCTAGTAAAAGCTTTGTTCAAAATATCCTGGTCCCCTGGGCACGGTGGCTCACACCTGTAATCCTAGCTACTCAGGAAGCTGAGATCTGAGGATCAAGGTTCAAAGCCAGCCTGGGCACAAAAGGACGCGAGACTTTTATCTCAATTAACCCCTAGAAAACGGAAGTGGGGCTTGGCTCAAGGATAGGGTTGTAGCCTTAAGCTGCAGAGCTCTGGGACAATGCCCAGGCCCAGGGATAGGGCGGTAGCTTTGAGTTTAAGAGAGCCTAGGCCAAGTTCAAGTCCCATGACCCACAAAACAAACCATCCTGTTCCATGTAGTACTCTTAGCTTCCAAGAGGGGGCAGAAGAACACAGAAAAACAAAAGTTCATCTCTAAATTTAGATGCAGGCTTGCCAATCTTGCTAGTGCAACTCTTTCTTTAACAATTTTCAGGAGAAAGCAGCCCTTGTCAGCTGATAAACATTACTATGGAATAAGGCCTTCCAGATGAAGGCTAGTTTTCATTTAATATTCTTTGATGCCACCACACCTAAGTTAACGGTTCTTTAAAAAAGGGGGAGGAGAGAGCCAGGAGCTGGTGCTTCATGCCAATAATCCTAGCTACTCAGGAGGCTGAGAGCTAAGGATTGTGGTTCAAAGCCAGCCTAAGTAGGGAAGTCTGTGAGACTCTTATCTTCAATTAACTACCAAAAAGCCAGAAGTGAAGATATGATTCAAGGGTAGAGCACTAGCCTTCAGCACAAAAACTCAGGGAGAGAACCCTGGACAGGCCCTGAGTACATGCAAGCACGTGCACATGGACAGACGCACACATACACACACACACACACACACACACACACACACACACACATACTAAAAGTCATTGTCTATCATTTTACTATAGTCTTTTTATTAAAGAATTTATTAACATTGATTTTTATATCATATTTCAAATGACATGTTTAACAAATGAGTGTTCAAGAAGGGAATCTCTATATATAATCGTTGGCACTTAGTTTTTAGAACATATTCAAAATTAGGCTAAGGGTTTGTATATCATAGATACATATTAATTTATGAAATAAAATGTTATGTTTATAGAGTCATAGTTTTTTTTTTTTTTGGCCAGTCCTGGGCTTGAGTGCAGGGCCTGAGCACTGTCCTTGGACTTTCCTCAAGGCTAGTGTTCTACCCTGAGCCACTGCACCACTTCTGGCTTTTTCTATGTATGTGTACTGAGGAATCGAACCTGGGTCTTCGTGCATGCTAGGCAGGCACTCTACCACTAGGCCAAACTCCTGGCCCGAGTCATAAGTTTTTATGTCTATGTAGTTATGTTTATATTTCTAATACCATGTCCATAGCATTGGGTAGGCAAATATTGAGTCCTCGCTCTTGCACTGTTTGGATCTAATAGCCACATATTAAGGATACCATGCCTCTTGACTTGTCTCACTCAACATGATTTGCTCTGGATTCATCCACATCCCTGCAAATGCCACTATTTTATTTTGTCTGTTGGCTATGTAGAATTCCATTGTATCTATATCTATATCTATATCTATCTATTTATATATACCACATTTTCTGTATCCATTCATCTGCAGTAGGGCATCTGGATTGTTTCCATCGCCTGGCTATTGTGAATAGTGCAGAGATAAACATAGCTGAGCACGTGTCCTTATCATATCTTGGGTTATGATGATCAGGGTAGATGCCCAGAAGTGGTATTGTCTATCATTTTACTATAGTCTTAAAAAAAAAAGTAGGTGCTTATTTTTCAATCAGTGACTTGTAAAGTGCTGAGACATGACTAGTTCAGCCAGATCATGCAAGGGAAATGTGAACCTTTACAAATTATGACTAAATAGAGCCATCCATTTCCTCTCTCCCACCCCCCTGCTGGGAGTGGGAAATACATAAAGTAAATAAGGAAGGGGAAAAAAAAGGACAAGAAAAGAAAAGGGAAACAGTTGAGGCAACAGAGCAAATACCCAGAATCTAATTCCTTCTGCTGTCTCCATCACAGCTCCAGATCATGGGGGCTGGGCTCTGCCCATGTCCTTTCCTATGCCCAGTGTCCAGGCCTGGAACGAGGTAGCCAGAACTCAGTAGATGAGACCTGAAGGACTACATCTGGCCTGATCATATCCACTACTCCAAGGGAATTCCCAAGGCCTGCCATTTCCCATTGCTCAAGCAAGGGTTGTACATTGAGAAATAGAGTCTCTTTAGGCAGGTACCCCACATCGAACTTCATTATTTTAAACTACGCAGGAAGAGTGCAGCAAAGAAGAGGTACAAGACCACAGGAGGCTGCCTGTGGTTTGTCCCACAGCCCACAAGGGCAGCTTGAATGTAGACACACTATCGACTTCTTGCTTCAGGTGATCAGAGGTCTTCTAAGGTAAACTGATGTCCTTTCTCCCTCTCTGCCTGGAAGTCCTAAGAGAGCTGGGCTCTCTCTTCCTCACATTCTTTTCAATATCAGCTTCCTTGTGTTGTTTTCAGTCTTCCTGCTCTTCGTTCTCTTCTGTTGCATTCTGTTTGTACTTCCTAGAGGTAATATATATATATATATGTGTGTGTATATATATACATATATATTACCATTTGAACTATTTTAAAATTTTTAACGTTTTATTGTTACTATAAAAGTATATACAGAGGGATTACAGTTATACAAGTCAAGAGTATATATCTATATATCTATATCTATTTGGTTTTTTCTTTTAGCTTTAAATTTATGCATATATATATATTTTTTTTTTGTCTGTTGTGGGGCTTGAACTCTGAGCCTGGGTATTGTCTCTGAGCTCTTCAGCTAAAGGCTACTGTCCTATCCCTTGAGCCCCAGCCCTACTTCTGGTTTTCTGGTGGTTAATTGGAGATAAAAGTCTCACAGACTTTTGTGCCCAGGTTGGCTTTGAACTGCAATCCTCAGATCTCCTGTGCAGCTAGGGTTACAGGTACGAGCCACGGGTGCCTGGCAAAAGTGCATTTCTTTTTGGATAATGTCATCCCTCCTGCCATGCTCCCAATTTTTCCCTACTGTTCCTACCTACAAGTTCTAGAGTTCATTTTCCACATGGCGTGTAGTGATCCTAGGGATAAATTTGAAAACTAGGTTCTTGGCAATCAGTAAGAGCCTGGCTATTTCTATGTATGTATGTATTTATTTTTGCAAGCCCTGAGCCTTGAACTCAGGGCCTGAGCACTATCCTTGGGCTTTCTCAAGGCTAGAGCTCTACCACTTGAGCCACAACGCCCCTTCTGGCTTTTTCTATGTATATGTGGTACTGAGGAATCAAACCAGGGTCTTCATGCGTGCTAGGCAAGCACTCTATCTATCACTAGGCTAAACTCCTGGCCCTGAGCCTGGCTTTTTCTTTTCACAGTAACACAGAGTCACTTGAAAATGTCTTCTATTTATAAGGCAGCTTCACATGATTCCTCTTGTTTATAGAGACAGAGACTCTTCCGATTCTTTCCAGGGACCTGACAAAATAATAAGACACCTCTCCTGGCAGAGGAATGAAGTAGGACTCAGAAAAAGACTGTTCTGGGCTTGTTGGTCAGGTAGGGTTTTTTTTTTTTTTTGAGTCATAGGTTTTTATGTCTATATAGTTATGTTTATATTTCCATTACCATGTCCATAGCATTTCGCATGCAGATATTGAGTCCTCGCTCTTGTACTCTTTGGATTTAATAGCCACATATTAAGGATACCTGTTGGTCAGGTAGGTTTTTAAAAGCACAAAAGAGACAAGAATCCCCTTCCTCGGCCTCCCCTGGGGCAATGCAGAAGGCTGGTTCATCTGTGGTGTGGATTAGCACTGGGGCAGGAGGACTCTGAGACAGGGGTAAGTGAGCTCAGGGATGTTTGGACTTACTGTAGTGCTTGACACAGTGCAGCCTCTGCTCCATCTCCCCCCCCCTTACCCCCCCCCCCCCACTCTGCACCATCCCAGTCCTGGGGCCATAAAAAGTAGGGTGGATATGAGGGGAAGACTTCCACCAGAGGGCAACCATTCCAGGAAGTAATGTGGAGACATGGAGATGAGAGAAAGGGTCTTTGAAGGGGATAGGGCAGTGTGCATATGTTACGAGCTTTTCACATCTTTAATCCAGTTGCTACAACAACCTTGAACTATTGCTGTACCCATTTCTCAGATGGGAGTACTGAGTCAGAAGGAGCTCCAATAAGTTTTTGGACAGTTCCCTTGAAGACACCCATGACACCATTCACACAGGAGTGCAATTCCCATGTAGCATTCTGAACAAAGTCCTCAAGAATCATGAAACATACAAAAGGCGGAGCCACGATTTTCCCCTAGGCAGTCTAGCCTGTTGTTCTTAGCAATATTTCATTCTTCACCTTCTGAGATAATCTTTTCTGGACCCCAGCATTACCAGTCACCTGGACATCTCTGATCTAACAGGAATGAACACTGGACAGGTATAGAAAATGGACTTGGGGCTTGGGGTGAGAGTTCTAGGTCTTGGTCAGTGATTTGTGAGACTTCACCTCACTTCTCCACACAGCCACTGTTTGGCCCCTCCTTTGTCTCAGGATTAGGGTGAGGGCTGGGATTAATGAATGTGAAGATGCTTCTGCTGCCCTGCAGGTGTGAACCTGCCAATGTTACTACAAAAGAAGGGGCCTCGTGGGCCAGCAGGCAGTCCTTTAGTACCTGGGAGGCAATGTGTGTGGTGTATTGACTTTTTCTGGCTCATTTGCTTTCATGAAAAAAAAAAAGTATTTTTATCTTGAGTTAGTAAAGCAGAAGATGGAGCTTTTGTGTGTGCACAGAGGAGGCCAGGAAATGAAAACCATGTGGGTCCTACCTGGGACCTAAAGCTTCAAGCTTCCACGAGGAAAAAAATTAAAAAGACTATGCTCTATGTTCTTAGGTGATAAAACAGAGAAAAATGAACTAGGCCTGCACCCTTGACCCATTGTTTCTTTTGAACAATTATGTCTGGTTTTTAGGCAGCTGAACAACAAAATCACATTTCATTTGTGGAAATAAGACAACATTGAGTGGAATAAGAGCCTCAGGATGCTGCAGCCAAAATGAGCTTAAGTGAATTGGCCTCAGGCACTCCCTGGAGTTGAATAAGAGGAGGAATGTGTGGACTGGCATCTTGCTTTTTCTTACTGTCCTCTCCAGAGGGGATCAAGACTTATGTGTGGACAAGTGCTCCTGTTTACTAGTCTTTTAGGAAAAGAGGCTGAAGGAAGTTCTTCTGCAACCCCTCACTTCCTTTCTAACCCACGCTTGCAGAAACAATCCAGCTATCTGCCTGAGGTGTCTTGAAAGTGACACCACTGTGGATCCTTGTTAGGGCCATGGTAACAAAACATGCCAACGATCTTGGCATCAGTTTAGAAACTTGATTGAGTGTGTGTGTGTGTGTGTGTGTGTGTGGAGAGGTTTTTTTTTTTTTTTTGGTCAGTTGTGGGACTTGAACTCTAAGCCTGGGCATTGTCTCTGAGCTCTTGAGCTCAAGGCTACTGCCTTACCCCTTGAGCCACAACATCACTTCCAGTTTTCTGGTAGTTAGTTGGAGATAAGAGGCTCATGTTCTTTTAGTGCCTGGGCCGGCTTTGAACCCCAATCCTCAGATTTCAGCCTCATGAGAAGCTAGGATTACAGGTGTGAGTTTTAATAAACTTAGATGTATAACCAGGTAAACAGTAAGTACCTCTCACATCATAAGTATGGAGATGGGACTGGGAGTTTGGCTTAGTGGTGGAGTGCTTGCTTGGCATGCACAAAGAATCAGGTTCAATTCCTCAGCACCCACATACATAGAAAAAACCAGAAGTGGTGGCTCAAGTGGTAGGGTTCTAGCTTTGAGATAAAAACCCAAGGACAGTCACTGCTCAGCCCTGAGTTCAAGCCTAGGACTGGCAAAAAAAAAAAAAAAAGAAAAAAAAGAAAAAGAAAAAGTATGGAGTCGGGGCTGGGAGTTTGGCCTAGTGATAGATTGCTCACCTAGCATGCACAAAGACCCTGGTTCGATTCCTAGGTACACATACATAGTAAAACCAGAAGTGGCAAAGCTCTAGCCTTGAGAAAGCCCAAGGACAGTGCTCAGGCCCTGAGTTCAAGCCCCAGGACTGGCAAAAAAAATATGGAGACAGTCAGGTGTTAGTGGTTCATGCCTGTAATCCTAGCTATTCAAGAGTACTGAGAGAATCAAGGTTTGAAACCAGCCTGGGCAGGAAAATCTATGAGACTCTTATCTCCAATTAACCACTAAAAGGCTGGAAATGAATTTGTCGCCCAAGCAGTAGAGCAGCAGTCTTGAGTAAAAAGCTAAGGGACAGCTGGGTGCAGTGGCTCATGCCTGTAATCCTAGCTACTCAGAAGGCTGAGATCTGAGGATCTCAGTTCAAAGCCAGCCCAGGACTAAAGACCTGGGACTCCTATCTCCAATTAACCTCCAGAAAAGAGGACATGGTACTGTGACTCAAGGGCTAGGGCAGTAGCCTTGAGCTGAAGATTTCAGGGACAGCACCCCAGGTCCAGAATTCAAGCCCCAAGACTGATAAAAAGCTTAGGGACAGTGCCTAGGCTGTGAGTTCAAGCCCCAGTGTCAGCACACACACATACACACAAGTGTGGAGGCAGATGACAGAGTAATATTTGAATGTAACATATTCTAAACATTAAAAATACGTATTTGAATTAACAGTCTTCAACATTTACATAAGAGAGCATTCACCCTGCCTGAGATTAGCAATAAGTCTTCATAAAACCTAATAAATGACGCCACCATGGACGGCTCACATCTGTAATCCTAGCTACTCAGGAGGCTGAGCTCTGAGAATCAAGGTTCAAAGCTAGCCTGGCAGGAAAGTCCGTGAGACTTTTTTGGGGGGGCGGGGGGAGGTAGTGGGGCTTGATTTTGGCGCCTATGCTCTGTCCTTGAGCTTTTTTGCTCAAGGCTAGTGGTCTACTTCTGTGAGCCATAGCACCACTTGTGGTTTTCTAGTGGTTAACGGGAGATAAAAATCTCACAGACTTGCTGGGCATGGTGGCTCATGCCTGTAATCCTAGCTACTCAGGAGGCTGAGATCTGAGGACCAAGGTTCAAAGCCAGCTTGGGCACTAAAGGACCTGAGACTCTTATCTCCAATTAACCTCTAGAAAACAGAAAGTGGGGCTTGGCTCAAGGGTAGGGGGTAGCTTTGAGCTGAAGATCTCTCACAGACTTTTCCACCTGGGCTGGCTTCAAGCCTCAACCCTCAGATGTCAGCCTCTTAAGTAGCAAGGATTGTAGCACTTGCTCCAGGAGACTGTCATCTCCAATCAACTACTGAAAAGCTGGAAAATAGTGCGGTGGCTCAAAGTGGTAGAGCACTAGACTCGAACACAAAAGCTTAGGAACAGTGCTCAGGCTTTGAGTTCAAGCGCTAGGACTGGCACACACACACACACACACACACACACACACACACACACACACACACATCACTCCTTCATTGAATGAGATGGTTCCTGACTTGAATATTGAGGAAAGGAATTGGATTGGAAGAAAGGTGATTTTTCTCATAAAAATCATCAGTAGTTTGAATTTTTGAGGCAATTCACGGAGTCTTGGGAATTAGAACAAATTCAAAGGCCTTTTAACACAACCCCCCTTAGATAAGTAAACGGAAGTACTGTTTGGGCCACTGGAGTGGGTGCGGGGGCAACAGCTAGGTCTGGAGCCCTCCTTCACCACCTGGAGGAGAGGGGAGCATGGGGTGGCATCCTGCCCAGGCTGGGATCTCATGTGCTGGGCTCAGTTGCTCTGAGAGAAAAATATGTCACTTCTAATAGCACCTCATTTAAAAAGTTTGAATGGGACATCTGCTACAGGGAGAAATACATTTCAACTTGCTTCCTTTGTTTTCTTTCTTAATTTCTGATATAAGAGTGGAAGTGGGAAGATAGGCTGGAAGTTGAAAGACAGGAACATGAGCCATAAAAAACCACTGTGATCCACAATTAGAAAGCAAAATGGCTTACAGATGTCACCACACACACAGACATGCATGCACGCATGCACACACACAGAAAGAAAGAAAGAAAAACAGGCAGTCTTGAACCAAGGTTGTACCATCTTACCTTTCACACAAACTAGGTAGAAGAAAGTAGTGCTAATAAGAAGCAAGTAGAATCTTCTCTAGCATCATCCTGGCATAGGAAAGGCACAAGAGACTCTAGAGTACATAACACATATGCTTTCTATTCAGATTCCTGCACTGCATCATCCCGGTCCTGAGCTAATCAGAATTGACTTTTTTATTTATTCTGGGGTCACCATTTCCTTCCTTCCTTCCTTCTCTCCCTCCCTCCTTCCCTCCCTCCTCTCTTTCTCTCTCTCCCTCCCTCTTCTTTTCTTTCTTTCATTTCTTCCTTCTCTTTGATTCCATGCTGTGGACAGAAGCTAAGGTCTTAGGCATACTCTAGCACTGAACTCTACCTCTATCCTCTCTACCCCACCACACCCTGACACACTGGGGGCTACAACTCTAAATGGAAGTAGGCATTCTAGCAGAGAAGGGCTAGTATATGACTAGTTGCTGCTAAAGGTCTAGGAATAGGACTTGAAGGCACTAAGCTAGTCAGAGGATGCTAAGCTCCGTTGCTCAAGGCTGGTGCTCTACCACTTGAGCCACAGCTCCACCTTTTGTGCTTCTGATGATTAATTGGAAATAGAGTCTCATGGACTTTCCTGCCTGAGCTAGCTTCAATCCTTCATCCTCTGATCTCAGGCTCCTGAGTAGCTAGGATTAAAGGCGTGACCCACCATGTTATTAAGCCGGAGCTAATCTAAAGGAAGCCTGAAAGATCAAAATAGTTGCTCAAAGATCAAAATAGTTTTGCAGTAATTGAATTGATTGAAACTTTTCAGTTACTTTAACTCAGTTTGTAGAGACTTCAACTCATGAGGCTTTCGATTTCATATTTAACAAGGAATCTGAAAGTAGGCATTTGATTGTGTTAGATTGGTGGCTTAAGATGTAAGGGGCCAGCCTCCTGTACATTTTTGGCCTTTTCCTCAGAATCGTAGTTGTAGGCACTTGCCCCAAAGGCAGGAAAAAAGGCAGAAAGGGAGGCCAGCTTAGTCCATATCTGTTTTTAAATTTTTTTATTAAATAACTTATTAACATTGATTTTTACATCATATTTCAAATGATGTATTTAATAATTATTCAAGAAGGGAATCTCTCTATATAATCACTGGCACTTAGATTTTAGAACATAATTAAAATTAGGCTGAGGGTTTGTATGTCATAGATACATATTAATCCATGTAATAAAACACTACATCTATAGAGTCATAAATTTTTATGTCCATGTAGTTGTGTTTATATTTCCAATACCATGTCCATAGTATTGGGTATGCAAATATTGAGTCCTCGCTCTTGTACTGTATCTTTTTATTAAGAAATATGCAGCTTTCCCCAGGCACGCTGGCTCCCACCTGTAATCCTAGCTACCCAAGAAACTGAGATCTGAGGATTGCCATTCAAAGCCAGCTCAGTCACTAAAGTCTGAGTGACTCTTATCTCCAATTAACCACCAGAAAACTGGAAGTGGACTGTGGCTCAAGGGATAGGGTGGTAGCCTTGAGCTGAAGAGCTCAGGGAAAATATCCAGGCCCAGAGTTCAAGCCCCCATGACAGACTGGGAAAAAAAAAAAAGAAAAAAAGAAAGAAAGAAAAAAAACTATGCAGTAGGCTGGGAGTTTGGCTTAGTGGTAGAGTGCTTGCCTGGCATGCACGAAGACCTGGGTTCGATTACTCGGTACCACATATACATAGAAAAGGCCAGAAATGGTGCTGAGGCTAAGTGGTAGAGCTCTAGCCTTGAGAAAGCCCAAGAACAGTGGTTAAGCCCTGAGTTCAAGGTCCAGGACTGGCAATCCCCACCCCCCCAAAAAAGAACAAACCATGCAGCTTTCTCAGACCATGATTCTGAGTGGATTTATGTTTCTGTCTTATTGCTCAGAAATTATATGGGCAGGAGGGAATGACTAAGTAAACTAATACTGATTCACCTGAGATTGGGTACACAGATATTGTGATACAAATGGAGGTTGTGTTCATTCAAGGCCCACTAAATTGCTCGTGGGCCTTGAGTACTCATGGGGAGTGTGTACTATTAAATGAGATTTTAGTGTAATATATTCACAAATGTAATTTTTACTGTTAATAGCACAAAATACTTAATATGGTCAACTTTTCACTACACACGTTTCTCTGGCTTTTTTACCTCCGTCTGGAGAGCCTGTGTTATAATATCCATAGAATTTTCTTTGAAATAGCATGAGCCTCTACTTTCTTCAAAGAGACATTGTAAAGACTCAGCACAGCTGTTTGCCTCCAGGGTTCTGAGGCATAGGACAGCGGTTAGTTCCTTTGTGCATAGATCTCCTGAACAGCTGGAAGTAATTTTCAACCTAAGCATTTTACATTTCATGGGTGGGTGAATAACTCTGTGTGTGTGTGTGTGTGTGTGTGTGTGTGTGTGTGTGTGTGTGTGTGTGTGAAAGTTTCAGTAGGGATTTGTTTTAGTATAACAGAGTTAATGTGGGAAGAAATAGAAAACAGAACTATTTCCTGCTTCCCATGCAGGAAATAGGAGATAAAGACTCGAAATGATAGCTCTTATCCATACTTTCACACCTTTTGAGCTGGATGGATGTACATGATTATGCCAGTCTAGTGTTGGAAAATGGTTTGGGGTGGGTGGGAGGAGAATGAGGCCCACCCAGAACACAGCCAACCTTCAGGACTTCCTTATGCCAGATGTCCTTTTTTTCTTTTTCTGGCTTTATTCATTCATAAAGAGTTCTTAGCTTTTTGCCAGGCATTGGTGGCTCATTCTTGTAATTCTAGCTACTCAAGAGGCTGTGAGTGAGATCTGAGGATCAAGCTTCAAATTCAGCCTGGACAGGAAAGCCTTTAAGACTCGCTGCCACTAAAGTCACAGCTCCACTTGTGGCTTTTTCTGTGTATATGGTTCAGAGGAGTTGAACCCAGGGCTTTGTGCATGCTAGGCAGACACTCTACCACTAGGCCACACTCCTCGCCCATCATGCTAAGTTTCATGTCACAAAGTTCTGAGAAAGCAGGGCTACAGAGATGGCAGTCACAGGTCTCAAATAGCACAGTTTCAATGGTCATGACAGGAGTGTTGTCTTTAATCTTTCTATTAAAATGGTAACTGGGGGGGCCCGGCGTTTGGCCTAGTGCTTGCCTAGCATGCACGAAGACTTGGGTTCTATTCCTCGGTTACCACATACATAGAAAAAAGCCGGAAGTGGTGCTGTGGCTTAAATAGTAGAGTTCTAGCCTTGAGAAAGTCCAAGACTCTGAGCTCAAGGGCCTTGGTAACTGGGAGAAACTTGAGGTTCACCATTAGTTATTCTTCATTTTCTCTACCTGGTTCAGCATCATAAGGGAAGAAATTTGGCAGGATTGAGCTGCTCTTTGTTTTTTTCCTTTTTCAATGCTTCACTGTCTATAAACAACAATCTGCTCAACTCAGTTCATTGGACCACGTTTCTTGTGTTTTATGCAATGAAGAATCACCCAATTCTAGAATTAGCCATAACACCTACAAATTCTTTAAATTGTTGTAATTGTGTTGCTTGACAGCCTACTCCAGTTATGTACAATTGAACTTACTTACTGAATTTGTTTTGATGACCTGTTTTTTTCCAGTCCAATATCATTTTAATCTATCTTCTTAGTACATTTGGGGTACCTATAGCAGAATACTATGACTTGAATGGCTTATAAAGAACAAGAACTCATTTTTTCACAGTTCTGGCCCAAGGTTTGAGGTATTGTAGGGTCTACATGTGAAAGTCTGTTCCTGCTTCCCTGGTGTGCCCCCCCCCTCCCCTCACCAGTCTTGGGCTTGGGACTTGAACTCAGACCTGGGCACTGTCCTTGAACTTTCTCAAGGCCTAGTGCTATATGACTTGAGCCATAGCACCACTCTTGGCTTTTTCTGTATATGTGGTACCAAGGAATCCAACCCAGGGCTTCATGCATGCTAGACAGGCACTCTGCCACTAGACCAAACTCCCAGCCCATCCTGGTCTCTCTTTTATCAAGGCACTAATTCCATTAGTGAGGGTTCTATTCTTCATGAACTGATTGCCTTTCAAAATCTCTAACTCCAATCCAGTCACCAGTGGCTCATGCCTATAATCTTAGCTATTCAGGAGGCTGAGATCTGAGAATCACAGTTCAAAGCCAGCTGGGGCAGAAATGTCTGTGAGACCTTTATTGCCAATTAGTCACAGAAGCTGCGCCGTGGCTCAAGTAGTTCAGCGGCTCAAGTAGGTCAGCGCTAGCCTTGAGCAAAAGGAACTCAGAGAATTGCCCAGACCCAGAGTTCAAGCCCTAGTACTGACAAAGAAAAAAGTGTCCCCATCTCCAAAATATAATACCATCACCTTTAGGTTAATTGTCACTAACAAAGTTTGTTAGCACATAAACATTTAGATGATCTAAATCTGTTTCCAAATTTAGTGCCTCAAAGTTGTTTTTTCCCCTCCCCTTCCCTCCCTCCTCCTCCCCCTCCCCTTCCCCCTCCTCCTCCCCTTCCCCCTCCCCCTCCTCTTCCTCCTCCTCCTCCTCCTCCTTCTCCTCGTCTTTCTTTTTGGTGTTGGTCTTGTGGCTTGAACTTAGGGCCTGAGCACTGTCTCTAAGCTTTTTTGTTCAAGGGTGTTCTACATTTGAGACACTTGGGCACTGTCTCTAAGCTTTTTTGTTCAAGGGTGTTCTACATTTGAGACACAGCTCCACTTTGGGCTTTTTTTTTTTTTTTGATTCTTTTTTTTTTTAATTGTAATTAGTAAAAGGGTTACATGATATTTGCCAGATAGAAGGTGCATTAATTCCCACACACTGATACCCTTTCACATGTCTTGGTACCCATCACCCTCCCCCCACCTCCCCATCCCCGAGAATAGTTTATTATACAACCAAAGCAAACATGTACAGGGTCTGGGTGTTGTCCCTGAGCTTTTGTGTGCAAAGCTAGCACTCTAGCACTTGTTAGCACTCTAGCCCTTGAGCCACAGCTCTAGGCTTTTTGGTGGCTGATTGGAGAGTCTTATGGACTTTGCTGCTCAGGCTGATTTTGAACCTCTATTCTCAGATCTCAGCCTCTTGTGTAGCAAGGATTACAGGCATGAACTATCAGCATCTGGCAGATATATGTTCTTTGGTTTTTGTCGGTGGCAGATATATGGTCTTTTTTTTTTGTCCGTCATGGGGCTTGAACTCTGGGCCTAGGCATTGTCCCTGAGCTCTTCAGCTCAAGGCTAGTGTTCTACCACAGAGCCACTTCCAAACATATGGTCTTTAAGAGCAATGCAGAAGCTAGTTAAATATCTAGCCAAATATCTGGATGAGAACATAGGCTACACATCTTGTAGGCTCTTTAGTAAGAACTACTAGTAAGTCCTAAACCCATTATTTAGTCCGGAGTTACAAAAGACCCTAACCCCTGCTGGAAGAGGGTTTCTGATAACAGAAAGATCAATTAATATTGATTGCTGGCCACAAATCTGAGACCTCTGCAGTCTCACCCAATGACTTCATGCCTGGGTCCAGTTTAGAAAACCAGTGTTCACCTCTGTGAGTAGACTGCCCAAACTACATACCAGCTTCCATTCACTGATTGCAAACAGCTTAGGGCAGACAGGCTTTGGGACTGAGCCACAAACAGCATGTTTCAGATGAGGTTTGGGACTTCGGGGCCAGCCAGCCACCAGAGGTGGCTCATACAGGTTGCAGAGTTGCCAAAGGCATCAGTATCTGCCTGCAGGATCACACAACAGAGGTGGCATTGGAGGCAGCATGGACTCTGGCTCCACCCTCCCTGGCTAGGAGAGAATCACTTAACTGAAGTCAGGGTGAGCCTGCATTCACTGTCCTGGACCTCACTCCTGGGCCTATGGGCTGACTGCGGAAGGAGAAAGCACCTTTTCTTTTAGGTCACATTTATGTGATCTGCATGGTCTCTGCTTCTCCCTCCATTTCTCTTCCCCACAGCCATCATGTCTGAATCATAACACCTGCCTTTGAGTATTCAAAAAATTTTTTCTAGTCCTGGGGCTTGATCTCAGGGCCTGGGCACTGTCCTTGAACTTTCTCAAGGCTGGCACTCTATCATTTGAGTCTGGCTTTTTCTGTGTATGTGGTACCCAGGATTAAACCCAGGGTTTTGTGCATGCTAGGCAAGCACTGTACCAGTAGGCCAAACTCCCGGCCTCTATGTTTATTTTTTAAATTGTAATTAATAGAAGGGTTACAGTTATATTCACCAGATAGAAGGTGCATTACTTCACAAACACTTAAATACATCCCTTCTCATGTTTTTGTCCTCAATACAATATTTTCTTTTCTTTCTTTTTTTTTTACTATTGTACTCTGCTTTTTCATTAACTTCCTCTAATACACTTAGCCTCCATCTTTCTTCTCTATTCAATCAAATATCCCACCTATAGATATTGGAGTGATGGTGACTAGGGATTGCCACAAACACAAGGCTATCAACTGCAATAGCAGAGAATCAGCTCAGAGAAGATGATTGATTTAGCACGAGCTATTGAAAAAACACTGAACAATTTTTTAGAAGATTTTCAGCCTCTCTCTCTCTCTCTCTCTCTCTCTCTCTCTCTCTCTCTCTCTCTCTCTCTCTCGTTTTTTTATGAGACAATGGCTATAAACAGTACTGCCCAACTGGTTGCTTTTGCTCATGCGATATCTTCAGAGTTTGACATGGGAGAAAATCTTCTGTCAGTGAAAGTCAGGTATGGAACTACAGAAAGTGGGGATTTGGACATAGGTTCAAATCATTGTTGTTTGTTTGTTCTCTTTCTTGTATTTTGGGTGGGGGCAAGGGAGGCATAGGAAAGGATGGAGGAAGGATGAACAGATGTAGACATGGTACTCAGTTGATACTATAGAAAATCAACTGTACAACTTTTGGGAGGGATAAGAGGGGAAAACTGGGGAAGCAAAGGAAGGGAGTGACAGTGTCTGAAAAGTATACTCATTACCTGACATATGAAATGATAACCCATCTGTCCAGCACCCTAATAATAACAATTAAATTACAATTAAAAAGTGAGGATTTGGGCCAGGAGTTTGGTATAATGGTAGAGTGCTTGCCTAGCATGCACTAAGACTTGGGTTGATTCCTCGGTACCACCTACATAGAAAAGGCCAGAAGTGGTGCTGAGGCCCAAGTGGTAGAGCTCCAACCTTGAGAAAGTCCAAGGACAGTGCTCAGGCCCTGAGCTCAAGCCCAGGACTGGCCAAAAAAAAAGTGAGGATTTGTTTGAGAAACTTGAAATATGTTGAGTGAATATTTGAAAACTTAAGTGGTCTCACTATGGATGCTGCTCCATCCATAGTTGGCCTGCAAAAAGGGTTATATGTGTCAAGAAAACATTGAATTGTGTCTGTCTTGGTCCAAATGATTTAATTTCATGTCACTGCATCATACATCAAAAAGTCTCACGGCACAATTATTTATGGCTCAACCATGTGATGTCAACAGTAGTGTCATGCATAAATGTTGTCCAAAGTACAGGATTTAACAGCTGCCAGTTTAAAGAGTTAAGAAAGAAGCAGGCGCCTATAATTCTAGCAACTTAGGAGACTGAAATCTGAGAATTGCAGTTCTAATTAGCCAAAGCAGACAAATCTGAAGAGACTCTTCCTTTTGTCTTTTTGCCAGTCCTGGAGCTTGAACTCGGGGCCTGAGCACTGTCCTTGAGCTTTCTCAAGGTCTAGTGTTCTACTACTTGAGCCACAGCCCCACTTTGGGCTTTTTCTATGTATGTGGTACCAAGGAATTGAACCTAGTCTTTGTGAATGCTAGGCAAGCACTCTTACCATTAAGCCAAGCCCCCTTCCCCCGAGGAGACTCTTATCTCCAATTAACCAACAAAAAGCTGAAAGTGGAGTTGTGGTTCAAGTTAGTAGAGTGCCAGTTGTAAGCAAAAAGGCCAAGCAGGAGCTCCAGGCTTGGAGTTCAAGTGTCAGTACTGGCACCAAAAACAAAACAACAATAAAAATAAAGAGCACTACTAAGTGCTTTTGACTCTGAGAAAATTAATATTGTTTATCACTGTGAGGTGCTAACGTTGAGTCATGCTCCTGCTCCTGTGTTTTTACAAACTTTAGGATGATGCAAGGTATTCTAGAGATGAATGGAAAACCTGTCAGGGAATCCACGTGGCTGTGTAATCTAGAATTCAAGGTAGACATCAGCAGGTACCTCTCAGAGAAGCCCATCAAGCTTCAGGGCCCCAGCTAGCTTCTTAGCTCCCTACGCTCAAACTTGTAACCACCTGAAGCTAATTAAAGCTGTGGAAGCCTAATATGAAAGGATCAACATGTGCATTTGAACTCAGCTGAAGGAGGAAAACCTTCAGCAACAGTTCAATATGCTAGTGAATGTGTGACACTAATGGAGACAATTAACCAACAACTGAAGGATGTGAAGAGTAAAATGGAGCTGGGTGTGTTTGCTACACTGCTCAATGTGGAACCAGCTGAAGTGCCTGATAAGCTACAACATGAAATCAATCATTCTACTCCAAAGCAGTGAAGAGCTGAAAGCTAGGTACTTCTCAGTACTTAAATTCTACAAACGGGATGTAAGTGGTGAGGAATTTACTTGTGAGAGAGGCATTGGGATGTGAAACTGTGTTCAGAGCAAGTTACTGCTGTGGGGAAGTTCTTTTCTAGACTTACCACAGTCAGCTGTGCTCCCGAGAGACCAATGGGAAAAACCAATTGATAACCTGGAAAACCAGTTGCTAATAGCATCATCGTCAATTTCTCATAACGTTACATGTTTCACCAAGGAGAATTAACTAAATGTTTGGCCAAATATAGCAGGCTACTTAAAAAAAATGGGTCCTGGGGCTTGAAACTCAGTGAGCTTTTTCTGCTCAAAGTTAACACAATATCAGTTGAGGCACACCTCCTTTTCTGGCTATTTGGTGATTAACTGGAGATGAGCAACTCAGACTTTCCTGCCCAGGCTGGCTTCAAATTGCCTGAATACCCTCCTGAGAAGTTAGGATTATAAGCATGAAGTAGTGGTGTCTGACTAGCTTAGTTTTTTATTTTTTTGAACAATGTTGCATAAAAGACCAGTGCTGGTCTTTAGGTTTGTTACTAATCATAAAGAAAAATGCTTCTAACCTTTCGATTTTGGGTAAAGCCAATATACTCTATTAAACGTCTTTTCAATCTTTCCATTTTTCAGCTTCAAAAGTTGTTTTACAACCATGAATGGGTACTGGATTTATCAAATGCCTTTCTGCATTTTTTCATATATTTTTTATTGGATTTAATAGAAGGGTTACATTATATTTGCCAGATAGAAGGTGCATTACTTCACATAATTGATACCCTTTCTCATGTCTTGGTCCCCATTTCCCTCCCCCCACCCCTCATCTTGTTTTCCCCCCTTCCCTATTCAATTTCAAATAACCAAATACAAATATATCCGATATATCAGGTAACAAAGTGAGATACTGTAACAATATGAGATAACCAAGGGACAGCAAAAGAGATGAGAGATAACATAGTACCTTAAGAACAACAATCATTCATTATATGGCTTATGTTTCTATATCCTAGAGATCCTTTCATTCAGCGTCCTACTATATGGCCTTTTGTATCAAGGTTTTGCTCTATTGCCAATCTCTGCTCGGAGAGCCCAAGGTTTCTACTGATTATGACAAATGAGGGAAACCATTGAGCCTAAGTTCCTTTGAGTCTGGCTTACTTCACTTACTATGATCTTTTCTAAGTCTTTCCATTTCCTAACAAATGGAACAATGTCATTCTTTCTGACAGCAGCATAGAATTCCATTGTGTACATATACCACATCTTGTTGATCCACTCATCAACTGAGGGACATCTAGGTTGGTTCCATATCTTTGCTATGGTAAATAGTGCTGCATTTATTGAATGATTTTATTAACACTTCTTTTCTTCTTTTTTCATTTTATTTTTTTATTATCAAGGTAATGTATAGAGGGGTTATAGTTACATTTGCCAGATAGTAGGTGCATTACTTCTCAGGCATTGATACCCCTTCTTATGTTTTTGTCCCTATTTCCCTCCCCCACCCCATCCCAATCATCTTGTTTTCCTCCCTCCCTTGACATTTCTGGCTATAAAGGAAATGCAAATCAAAACAACTTTGAGATTCTACCACACTCCAGTTAGAGTGGCCATGATCAAGAAATCTAATAACAACAGATGTTGTCGGGATGTGGCCAGGAGGGATTGCTAGTACACTGTTGGTAGGAGTGTAAACTCATTCAACCACTATGGAAAGCAGTATGGCAGTTCCTCAAAAGACTGAACATAGAGCTCCCCTATGACCCAGCAATCCCAGTCCTTGGCATTTACCCAGTCGCTCAGAAACAAGGACATACTAAAGCCACTAGCACAATGATATCCATTGCAGCACTATTTACCATAGCAAAGATATGGAACCAACCCAGATGCCCCTCAGTAAATGATTGGATCAAGAAGATGTAGTAATTATATACAACGGAATTCTATGCTGCCATCAGAAAGAATGACATTGCCCCATTTGTAAGGAAATGGAAAGACTTGGAAAAAATCATATTAAGTGAAGTAAACCAGACCCAAAGGAACATAGGCTCAATGGTTTCCTTCATTTGTAATAATTAGTACACACCTAGGACTCTTATAGCAGAGGATTGCAATAGTGCAAAATCTAGATCCATAAGGTCATATAGGATGAGACTAAATGAAAGGATATTTCTCTTCTCTGTTGACCTTTGGTTAATCTCATATTGTTACTGGATCTGACTTTACCTGGTATATTGTATATATATTTACTTGTTTATTTGAAATAGGAAAGGGAGGGGGAAAACAGGATGATTGGGATGGGGTGGGGGAGGAAAATGGGGACAAAAACATAAGAAAGGGTATCAATGCCTGAGAAGTAATGCACCTACTATCTGGCAAATGTAACTGTAACCCCTCTATACATTACCTTGATAATAAAAAATAAAATGAAAAAAAGAAATAAAGAAGTGTTAATAAAATCATTCAATAAAAATGCTCCACCATGAGGAACATCTGATACTATATTTAAATATACGTACATATACATACATATATATGTACAAGTTGCAAGACCATAGCAACTGCCTGTGAATGAATACAGGCCTATCTCTAGCCATCTCACAGCCCAAACAAGCTAGCACTTTATACTTCATCTAGGTCATATCATTCCTTACAGCCTTACGGCCTGTCACTCAAATGCAGTCAGCAAGCTCAGTCTTACTTCTCAGATGGCACCGTTACTGCAAAAGACAGATGATTTGCTTTAGATCTAAAGGAGTTCTGCACAGTAGCTTTTTGAATCAAGTTCACCAGAGGCTCAACATAACATTCCTATTTGCCAGAGATACTTCAAATAGTCCATGAATTAGTGATAAGATCTTGCTACAGATGTCTTTTCTCTTACTCCTAATGCAAAAATGCTAGTTTATGGATTATTTGGTAATGTAGTGTATATTGCTTCCAAAATCCAAAGAAACCCAGCAACTATTCTGTGTCTTTGTCTTTGTGCCAGGAATAGGGCATGAACTCAGGCCTTCAGATTTCAGCTTAGGTTTTTCACTCAAGGCCAGTGCTTCACCATTTGCGCTACCGCTACTTGTAGGAGTTTTGGTGATAATAGTCTAGTGGATTTGTCTTTCCAGGACTGTCTTTGAACCAAGGTACTCTTCTATCAGTCTCCTGAGTAGGTAGGATTCTAGAAGGGAGCCACTGACACCCAACTTATGTGTCTTTCTTTCTTGAGCCACAGCACCACTTCTGGCTTTTTTCCATGTATGTGGTACTAAGAAATCGAGTCTTTATGCATGGATCTTCATGCATGCTAGGCAAGCACTCTACCACTAGGCCAAACTCCTGGCCCTTATGTGTTTTTTTTTTAGGGGTTCGTGGTGTGTTTGAGTCTATTTTCTGTTGCTAATAACCCAATACTATAGACTGGGTAGGTTAGAGATAAAAGAAATTTACTTTGGCTCATGTTTTTTGAGGTTCCAGGGTTACGAGCTATGTCTGGTGATGGCCTTATTGTTGGCAGAATCCTGAAGTACTGCAGGGAATTTCATAGTAAGATGGAGAACATGTGTGGGTATGCTTGTCTCCCTTGGTCTCTCTCCGTCTACTTATCATGCCAACTGTAATTCAATCATGGGGCTCTACTCTAATGACTACCTAATCCTGCCCACCTCTATGTACTATAGTTGGATTATAGTTTTACTGTTTCAATATGGGGATCAAATTTGAACATATAGAGCCTTGGGGTCACTCAGATAATATCCAGACCAGAGCAGTGGTGCAGTGCATGACAATTAGTCTTTTACTGTTAAGACAATATCCTGACAGCTTCCAGATCTCCACATCCCTGAAACTTCACTAAGGTGAATTTATTTTCTGGCTTACACTTTACCCTTTTTGGTTTAGATGTCTTAGGCATCTAATGTAGTGATTTCATGTTTATCAGACTCATTTAGTTTAAAGTCTTCAGTATAGCAATCAAGGTCTGTACAGTTATGGCAGAGATTGGGAGAAATTACATTCCTTAAACAAGACTCTAAAGATGAGCTGTCAGGGTTGGCCTTGAACTCACTTTGTTGTCCTGGCTAGCCTCAGATGCATGGTATTTCTGCCTCCACCTCACTAGTGCTGGAATTACAGATGTGATTAACCATGCCTTGTAAAGGTAAACTCTCTTAGCCTTTATCCATGAAAATTGGAATAGACTTTTTTTTGGTTGGTTGGTCATGGGGCTTTAACTCAGAGCTTGGGAGCCGTCCCTGAGCTCTTTTGCACAAAGCTAGTGCTCTACCACTTTGAGCCACAGCTCCACTTCTGGTTTTCTGGTGGTTAGCTGGAGATAAGAGTCTCATGGACTTTTCTGCCTGGGCTCTCTTTGAAGCATCATCTTAAGATCTCAGCTTCCTGAGTCGCTAGGATTACAGCCACTCGCAACACCTTGGATAACTTCTTAACAAATCTTCTCCACAATAATAGATGCATGCCAAGTGCCAAGCTTTGTGTGACTTATGGCAGTAAAGATGGTACAGATAGAACAGTCCTTGCTGGCCAGGTGCTAGAGCTCACACTTGTAATCCTAGCTCTGGAGGCTGAGATCTGAGGATTGTGGTTCAAAGCCAGCCCTGGCACTGAAGTCTGTAAGACTCTTATTTCCAATTAATCACTAGAAAACCATTAGAAGTGGCACTGTGGCTCAAGAGATCTGAGGATTGCAGCTTGAAGCAAGCCTGGATGAGAAAGTCTGTGAGTCTCTCATCTTCAATTAACTACCAAAAAGCCAAATGTGGATCTGTGGCTCAAGTGGTAGAGCACCATGCTTGAGTGGAAAAGCTAAGGGAAAAGCACTTAGTACTCAAGCCCTGAGTTTAAGTCCCAGGACCAGCACAAAATCAGTCAATCAATCAACCAGTCAAGGGCTATTTCAAAAGTCTGCCCACATGTTTAAATTCTTAGGGTCACCACAGTCATTGACAAATATCCCTGGAGCAGTCAACATCTTTGAACACTACTTTGTGTATTTGCCCCTGATAGTAAATGTACTCACCTTCTCTGTGTCAGGTAAGTGTTGTCAATTGCCATTCCAGGACTCCACGATTACAGAAAGCAGAGTGCTGGGTCGACGGGAGCATCTCCATGTCATGTCTTTCTACACGAGTGTTCGTGCTATTCCCAATGTGTTGTCCATTGCTTTTAGAACTAGTCATTAGAACCTCCATTTAACCAATGGAGTAAATTACAGCCACTTTGAATGCATGGCTTAACCCATAGTTTTCTGGTAAGGTGCGTGTATCATTTTAGCTCTATGCTTTGCTCTTTATTTGGTTTGGAACTGGATTGATTATTCTGTTTCCTACACTATCACGTCACTTCTGACAACATCCAGAGTCAAGCTGCCGATGACACACATCTACCTTGGTCTGTACTGGCAATGGTCTCAGTCACAATATTGATGGCTCACGCCTGTAATCCTAGCTACTCAGAAGGCTGAGATCTGCCTGTGAGAGGGGGAGACGTTGTTCATCACTGATGACAGAGGAGGCAGGAGCTAGGTACATGCTTCTTTGGTTTTGTCTATGTAATAAGGTGAGAATATACAGAAGTCATGTTTTGTGAGTTCGAATCTTGGAGTCTTTATTAAAAGGCCAGTGACTGCATGGTGGACTCTCATCCCAAAGGCCAGCAGCCGGAAAACATACTCAATACAGTTAGGAAACAGAACAGAGATGACAGAAATAACAGATACAATACCAACAGGCCAATTCAGCTTGGATAGAGAGCTGAATGGGGATGCCGTGTTGACGGGAGAACAGCCAGGAGACATGATACGGGACCGAATATGGAGACAGGTGGCATGGCATTCTGGTGCCTAAGCTGATTCAGGCCTAGATTCAGGGCAGGGGACAGGGCCAAAGGAAACTCCCAGTCTTGGGCACTGGACTGACAAGCCTATCAGCCAAGTCTCCCTCCCTGTCTCCAGGGATTCAGGCACACCCATCCATCACCTGACAGAGGGGGGCTCCACCTTCTCCCATCATGAGGACACCACAGGCTCCTAAGTGGCTAGGACTATGGGCTGGAGTCACGGCTGAAGGCCTGACCTTTGCTGGGAGCATTGCTTCTCACTCACCTCACCTCAAATCCCTTTCTTAGGGATCTGCAGAGTGTTCCTTTGTAAGTACCCGTATGTCTCACCTCACACATCCGGCAGCAGTGACTACGTGGCTTTTGTCAGCACCCGCTCAGGGTAGGCATCTCGTCTACCTGTGCTCCCTGTTTCATCCACACTTCACAGTGCCTCTCCACACGGTTTGACGGGTGTCTCCTTTCCTGTGGGAGAGCCTGGCACCTTCTGATTTCATAGGAGTCCATCAGGGCTGGAGAAAAAGACTCAAAAGACTGGCCGACTTGGTGATTCAGGGCCTCTGGGCTATCTCGGGAACTCTGTGCCACGTCCCCTCGCTCCCCAACTCCACACCCAGGTGTCTGAGCTTAAACTCCGTGTGGGATTTAGCTGGCAAGGTGGCTGGCTGCACAAGGGGAAACGCAAGGGTCCAGAACCCCAGATCCCCCCCTCACCAGGGGCTGGAGGAACGCTCGCTGAAGAGCCCCAGTGTGTCCAGGTCCACGTGGGCTCAGACAAAGACGACCAGACTGGCCTTTCCTGAGCCAGGTGGGCTGTTCTGAAGGGCGGGAACATGTCTAACTCAGGACTGGGGGGACAGGGGGAAGGGGCAGGCAAGGGGGTGTGACGCAGCCTCCCACAGGCAACTTAGTGGCCCCAGTGGCCACCTCTCTGGCCCCCTGGGGAAGCTCGGCCAGCTGTGGTGTCCTTGCGGGTGGCAGCCATCGGGGTTGGGGAGGGGGGTCCTGATGAGGACTAGTGGTGGTGCTGGTGGGGTGAGGGTGATCCTCTCCGGCGGGGCGCAGGGTGCCGGTGCAGGTGCGGGGGAGGGCGGCGGCGCGGGGGAGGGGGCGCCGGGGGAGGGGGCGCGGCGGAGCGCCGGGGCCGCGGGCTGCGAGGCGCGGCCGCGGGCGGCAGGAGGCAGCGTCGGCCCAGGCGGCGGTGGCGGCGGCGGCGGCGGCGGCGGCGAGCGAGGCAGCGCGCGGTGATGTCAGTGGCGGCCGGGCTGGCAGCAGCCGGCACTTCCTGTATAAAGGCGGGCGGGCTGGGCTGCGAGCCCCACTAGCCAGTGTCAGCCTCTGGAGGGAGGAGGAGGAGGAGCAGCGGCGGCGGCAGCAGCAGGGGAGGGCTGTCAAATTCGGGTGCCAGCTTCCTTTTCCCTTCCCCCGGCGCTCCGTGCCCGCCGGCCGGGAGTCCGGTGTGACATCGGTGGCCCCGGGACCTTGGATGTGTGTGCGCGCGAAGGAGCGGAAGAATGGCAGTGCTCAAACTCACCGACCAGGTAGGGGGCGGCGGCGCCGGCGGGGCGGCGCGGAGCCCCGCGGGGGGATGGGGGCGCGGCGCGGCGCGGAGCGCGCCCCGAGCTGTTTACTCCGGACGGCGGGGAGGAGCGAGTGCCGCCGCCGGGCGCCCCGGGCCGGCCGCGGGTGGCTGCGCCGCTCCTGCTGCGCCGTCTCCGCCCTGGGCCTTCGCCCCTGCGCGCGCGCGCTCGCGGGGCCAGAGAGGGGGTGTGGATGCGGGCGTGTGCGCGCCCGGTGCGGTGGACGCGGGCGGCGGTGGCTGGGCCGGGGGGGAAGGGAGGCTTCCCCCCACCCCCCGCCCCGTGCTCCCTCCGGCTTCCACCGGGCTGCAGCTCGCGCGCCGCCAGCCTGTGGCTGTCCCCCGAGCTCGTCCCGCGCCCTCGGGAGGGCTGGGGAAGGTGGATGTGTGTGTGGGGGGGGAGGATCGGAGACCCCGCCACCCTGTGAGGTCTGGCAGGGTCGCCCCGCGGGGTCAGGGCAGCCTGACTTCCTCTTCAGTCGCCCCGAGGTGGAGTGCGCGCCCGCCGAGCGGGGCTGGGGACCCGTGGAGCGGCGCCGTTTCGGAGGGGGGGCGAGGTGAAGTGAGGTCGGAGGCTGCGCTCCCCGCGCCGGGCGCCCTCCGCTCCTCTCCGCTCCTTCCCTGGCGAAGCCTCCGCACCCGGCGGCTGTCGAGTCCCCCGGTGGAGAGGTGTGGCGGTGACTACCTGAGTGGAGGGGACAGTTGTCGCCACTCGACTGTGGGACCGGAGCCTCACCTCGTCCAAACCCTTTGCGGGATACGAACGGGCGCCTGACCAAGTTGCAGGACGGAACACTGCAGCTCTTGGGGGGGGGGTGGGAGGGAGAAGGGGGGAAGCGGTGGGGTGCTCCCCGCCCCTGTGTGTTCATGAGTAGTGACACGCACGTCCTTCGGGGCTCGAGCTGAGCGGCCTCGGGTCAAACCCACCGGTCCTGGTTACTCAACACCTCACATTTCTCAACTGGGTTGCATTTGAAGCCTTGCTAATTAGTATCCAGCCAGAACACCCTGACATTTCAGTGCAATTGAATACCCCCAATGATTTGCAAGGATTTGGTCTGCCGTTTAGATGACAGCTCCCAGGTTTATTTGTGAGTGGGGATGGGAGGGAAAAACTGGGAGAGAAGGAGGCGTTGTCCAAAAAAGAAATGTACTCTTTACCCGACTTAGGTAACTGTAACCCCTCTGTACATCACCTTTACAATAACAAGAAAAATTAAAAGAAATCTTAGGCTTGCATTCCCTAAGTAGTTTTCTTTCTTTTCTTTCTTTCTTTCTTTCTTTCTTTCTTTCTTTCTTTCTTTCTTTCTTTCTTTCTTTCTTTCTCTTTCTTTCTTTCTTTCTTTCTTTCTCTCTCTCTCTCTCTTCTTCTTCCTTCCTCCCTCCCTCCCCCCTCTCTTTCTTTCTTTTTTCTTTCTTTCTTTCTTTCTTTCTTTCTTTCTTTCTTTCTTTCTTTCTTTCTTTCTTTTTTCTGGAAGGATATAAAGAAACCATTGAGTATAAATTTGTGCTATTGTTAAATTTTGCAGGAAGAGCATGTTGGTTATTGCGATGAATCTGTTTAGCACAGATTCTTAAGCATTTATGACTGGAATAAATAAAAATTAGTATTCGGCTTTGCCTTTGCTCACAAACTTTCACAAATGTTAGACATTTGCTTGTTTGATATCTTACAGTTTCAGTGTCTCACCATCCTGTCATGTTTGCTGGTACACCTCACCCTCGGATGTCGATGAATTCCTACATCTTCAGATACAAAAATGACTCTAAAAGGCATTATCACAGATACGAATTTCACATAGAACTTTAGGAGTTATAAGGATGCTAAAGATGACCTAGCCCAAGTAAAGTGCTGATAGCTCACACTTGTATCTCCAGTGACTTGAGGATCAAGTCCAGCCTGGGCAGTAACCCCCTGAGACCCATTTTTATTCCATAACTGAGTGTGGTGGTGTGCACCTGTCATCCTGGCTCCCACGGAAAGCCAGTACTAGGTAGAATGCTGGGGGCATAAAGAGAAACCCTACATCAAAATTACCCACACAGGGCCGGGAGTTTGGCCTAGTGGTAGAGTGCTTGCCTAGCATGCACAAAGACCCGGGTTCGATTCCTCGGTACCACATACATAGAAAAAAGCTGGAAGTGGTGCTGAGGCTCAAGTGGTAGAGCTCTAGCCTTGAGAAAGTCCAAGGACAGTGCTCAGGCCCTGAGCTCAAGCCCAGGACTGGCAAAAAAATAAAATAAAATAAAATAATTACCCATACAACATAGGGCGAGAGGTATAGTTCAGTGTCACAGTGTCTGCCTGGCATGAACTAGACCCTAGTTAAAAAAAAATTCTAGTTAAAACAATCTAGATGGAATCCCTTTTCTTCTAGATGGAAGAAACAGACTTGGAAAAGCAAAGCAAATCTTCCTTTAAAAAAAAAAAATCAAGCCAGGCTCGGTGGCTCACACTTGTAATCCTAGCTACTGAGGAGGTTGAGATCTGAGGATCAAGGTTCAAATCCAGCCTGGACATAAAAGGACCTGAGGTTCTTATCTCCAATTAACCTCTAGAAAACAGGAAGTGGGGCTTGGCTCAAAGGTAAGGTGGTAGCCTTGAGCTGAAGAGCTCAAGGACAATGCCCAGGAAGAGTTCATGCCCCATGCCCCACACACACAAAAATATATATCATAGCTATTGGAGTTGGGTTGGCTCAGGTGCAATGAGTGAAAGTGTCAGATGTTGTGTTAAGAGTCCTGGTCTTGGAAAAAGCAAAACAACAAAACCAAAAGCAAAGAATCATAATTGTTGTCCCGTTGGGCTAGGACTAACTCCTGTCTCTGGCCTTCTAGGCTCCTATGCTTTTTTATTAGAGGTTGTAAGATACCATCTTACAGTGAATATGTTGAAAGAGTTAGAGAAGCGCCCTTTATAAATAAGATTAACTTGTGAAAAGTGCATTACTGGTCTTAGAAAGAAAACATGGGCCGGCACAGTGGCTAATTCCTGTAATCCTAGCTACTCAGGAAGCTGAGATCTGAGGATCATGGTTCAAAGCCAGCCCAGGCACTAACAAGTCCAAGTCCGTGGGACTCTTATCTGTAATTAATCACCAGAAAAAAAAGAGAAATGGCCCTGTGGCTCAAGGGGTAGGGCTGTAGCCTTGAACTGAAAAGCTCAGGGACATGCCCAAGTCCAGAGTTCAAGTCCCCCATCCCCCCATGAAAAAAGGAAGTATTTCCTCAGGGTTTATCAGAGAAGGGCTTTCAAAGATGTTTTAAAATGTTTCTACACCCTCTTCCTTCCCCTAGTAAACTCATATTGCTATGGAGACATATGACTTTTATTTGTGCCTATCTCCTGATACATAAAACCATCCTAAGGGGTTTAAAGATTCCAATACCTAAAACCATCGGTCTGTTTTGGGCTAAAGCTAGAGCAGATTGGGTGGGGAGGCGGTGTGGTAAGGTGGGGAGCAAGGATGGCTTTTGAAGCTTCAGGAAATGTGACTTTCTTGCCTTATATAGTCTTACTTTTCATTTGAAACTCATTTCTTAGAAGTTGGTCCTTAGCCTTAACAATTAGTCTTAATAATTCTTCTTACCTGGTAAATACCCTATTTTTGTTTTTTTTATAGTAGCTTTTGGATGATCCGTTTGAGGACACATTCTTGCTGTTGGTCATGGGGATTACAAATTGTTTTGGTTGAAGTAAGAGGTGACAACAATCCATGACATATTCTTACCTACTGGATGGTGGTTAGTCACCTCAGCAGTCAATCAGCAGTGACCTGTAAGTCATGCAAGAGAAAGAAGAACATATCTTTTTCTAATTGTTTGGGAAAGTAACAAGTGTGGGGGTGCGGTAGGGAAGAGGCCACTATGGTTTTGAACCTTTTTCTACTATTAAGAGGAACTGGGAACTCTTGCCACAAATAAACTTGGCATTTATCACTTCTGCATTTGTTACTGTGCCTCTTCTGGTTTCCATTTTGCAGGATACACATCATTTTTATTATAATGTCAGTGTAAAGAGACAACTATATTAGTTGTCTGGAACTGATGGGTTTCCCCTGGCATGTGATGTTAAAGCTCGGAAAGTTGCAGGCATCTGGGAGGAATGTAGCATAGTTACTCTGCAATGTAGTTACTCAACTATGTAATTAATATAAAGAATCATTTCCTCATAGATGGACATGAAGAGTTTTTTTTTCTGCTGCTGCCGCCGCTGCTGCCACCGCTGCCACCTCCTCCTCCTCCTCCTCCTCTTCCTCTTCCTCCTCCTCCGTGTTGTAAAGGTGCTTGAACTCAGGGCCTGGGCACTGTCCCTGAACTTTTTCCCTGAAGATTTTTAAAATCTTGCTTTTTTTTTTGTTGGTCTTGGAGCTTGAACTCTGGGCCTGGGCTCTGTCCCTGAGCCCTTCAGCTCAAGGCTACCACCCTACCCCTTGAGCCAAAGCCCTACTTCCCATTTTCTAATGATTAATTGGAGGTAAGAGTCTCCACATTTTAGTGTCCAAGCTGGCTTTGAACATTGATCCTTAGACCTCAACCTCCTGAGTAGCTAGGATTACAGCCATGAGCCACAACACTACATCTGGTTTTCTGGTGGTTAACTGGACCTGAGTCTCATAGACTTTCCTGCCCACACTGGCTTCAAACCATGATCCTCAGATCTCAGCTGTCTGAGTAGAGCTAGGATTATAGGCGTGAGCCACTGGTGCTTGGCTATGAAGAGTTTTCTTTATGTCTTCAGAGATAATTGTAAATAAGAAAAGACTTAATTACATACAAATATAATATATTTGGCTTAAGGTAGCCATGAAACCTTTTGTAACACAGCATAATAGTACAGATACACACACAGGCATGTCCATCACACACACACATACTGGGTCTTGAACTCAGAGTCTGGGTTCAAGTCTTGAGCCTTTTCATTTAATGCTAGCATTACCATTTGAACTACAACTCTACCTTTAACTATTGGGTGGTCAATTGGAGATGAGTCTCCTGGGTTTTCCTGCTTGGGTTGGCTTTGAACCGAAACCCTCAGATCTTTGCCTCTGAGTATCTAGGAGCCACCGGTGCCTACTGCAGTATGATTTGATGTCAGCCTTTTTATGCAGTTCCTATGCCATATACTTAAGTCCCTGAATTAAATGTGTGATCTTGTCCCCAGCCTGGCTCCCCCTTCTCCCCCAATTTGTTTCCACACTTACAAAGCTGGGAGGGTGATGAGCTCTGTAACCATCAACTGTTCTGTGAATTTGCTAATGACAGCAGAATATCATGCACCTCTATGGAGGCAAAATCTGGCTGTGGCTGACAAACTGCTTTAGCAGGTGGCCCTTTTGGAGCATCCTGCCTAGAGGCCTTCTGGTTCAGTGTCCTTTTGCCAGGTAGCTCACACTTGACTCACCCACCTTCTTGCCAAAGACAGTGGCTGGAAGGCATGGCAGTGGCTGGAGACTGAGTTTTCTGGAACTTTGAAAACAGGATTTCTAGTCCCTAAGATGAGTTGCATATTTTCTTGGGCTGCCCTTGGCCTGTGTGGATCCCTAGAGCATTGATCTGGAAGTGAACATTAGGTTACAGTCTTGCCACCAGGAGAGAAGGGAGAAGAAAGATTTTGTGTTTTTGGACCCTTTTCTGGTTGTTTTTAGGGAACCTGGTGACATAGTTTTGGAAATACACTTGAGGGCTGGGATTTCATGGCCTATGCCCAATAAGGGCTTATTTTTATTGTACTCTGATTGCATGCTGGGCCCTGCTGTGAATCACCTCCTAATCCTCATAGTCACCCAGGAGGTAAGTGGTAGTGTAGTTCCTCCTTCATAGATAGAAAGCAGGCAGAGGGTGGCTAATTGACTCCTTCAAGGTCACACACCCTGTGAGTGATTGGGCAGTGTCCTGTCCTGACAGTCTGATTGCACAGGTGGGGTTCTGACCACAAGACTGCACTTTTCATAGTTGAAAGGGCAGCACAAATGCAAGACAAATAGCCGCCTGCTCTTGTTTATGGAGAAGCCACTGGGCAAACAGCATCCCCCACACTCCTCCTACTTCTTGGGGTCAGCCCTACTCTGAGAGGAAGTTGCTGCTTGGAGGCCTTTGGTCCTGCACCCCACCACTGAAACCATGCCCTGTACTTTTTTTTTTTGTTGTGATTAATAGAAGGGTTACATTACATTCACCAGATCATGCCCTGTGCTTTTATTATTAATTTTTGGGTAGGGTTTTGCTTTTTATTGGGACTAGTCTATACTTCAATCTTATTTCTTCTTTTTGAGTAGCTAGGATAACAGATGTGTATACCATCATAACCAGCTATTAACTGGTTAGGATGGGCTTTGCTACTTTTTGCCCAGGATGATCCCACACCTCAATCCTCTTAATCTCAGCCTCCTAAGTAATTTAGATGACAATATTAGCACCTTGCTTGGAGATTAAAAAGTACAGTACATACAATATAATCACTGGAGCTGGGCGTTTGGCCTAGTGGTAGAATGCTTGCCTAGTATATACTAAGACTTGGGTTTGAGTCCTCGGTATCACATACATAGAAGTGGTGCTGTGGCTCAAGTGGTAGAGCTCTAGCCTTGAGAAAGTCCAAAGATAGTGCTCAGACCCTGAGGTCAAGTCCTAGGACTGGCAAAAAAAACCCCCTCCATATTCACTGTAGGAAATCACCTAGGCAAACAAAAAAAAAGGAAAGAAAAAAGTTACTATTCAATGCATCCATTCTCAGAGATAACTGATCTTGATGTTTTGTTATATTTCATACTAGTTTCAGTTTCAATACAATGTTCAAACTTTCCAAGTAGTAATATCAGCTCTTCTTATCTGTATACATAATTAATATCTGGGTTCTGAAGACGCGTGGCTTTTTTTTTTTTTTTTTTGGTGGTGCTGGGTCTTGAACTTAGAACATTACACTTGCTAAGCAGCCAGTCTTCCATTCTGCCCATTCGATCAGCTCGTTTTGCAGTAGTTATTTTCAAGAGAGAGTCTTGCAGCTCAGGCCAGTCTGAACTGTGATAACATGGCTGGGATAACAGGGGTCTGCTCCACCTCTGCCATTGGTTGAGATGGCATCTCATTAGCATTTTTTTCTCAAGTTAGCCTCCAATTGCAATTCCTCCCATCTCTGCCTCCCAAATAGTTAGAAGCCATCATGTCTGGCTAGCGTGATGATTTTTCTAAATACCTTATGCTTTCCTTAGATACATGGTTGGCTGTTCAAGTGAAAGTCTAACACTAGTACGCAAGATGTAATCCTGGATTGATTGAACTCAACTTTTTAAAAAGAATATTTCAACTTTTACTTCTTTTATTCCTCTAAATAGAAAATAAGCAAAAGGCACAATTCTTATACCAGAAGTAGGACTGAAACATTCTTTAAAAGGATTTGTTTCATTAACATAATGTAGATCATTGAAAACTATTGTTATTAACTCTCCATAAATTAACAGGCTTACCTAGTATATTTGTGTGTGTGTGTGTGTGTGTGTGTGTGTGTGTGTGTACAACAATATCTGAATTGTTATAGTCTAAGACATAACATGAAATAATTTTTAATAGCCAGTAGCTTCAAATAACTTAGAATCTTGTGCCTTTCATTTCATTTTTGTATGGTAGATATGATACTTTGTTTCTCTAAGAAAATTCCACAATAAAAAAGAAAAAAATTCCAGTGTCCATAAAGATACTCAATAAAGAAACTCAATATCCATAAAGATGTGCCAGAATGGTCGTTCTAAGCCTCCCCCTTAAAAAAAAGATTTTAGGGGTTTAGTATTATTTGAAAGACCCTTTAGTACAAAAAGTACATATGAGTGGCTTGACATCATATACTAAAAAAAAAACCCCACCCCAAAACACAAACATTGAAAACTATTTGTAGATAGTTAGGATGCTTTAGCAATATTATGGGGTACTATTAAATATTCAGCTGGTGAGGGAGTAGCTCAAGTAAGAGGGTACCTTCCCAACAGGAGCAAGGCCTTGAATTCAAATTTCAGTTATTCTCCCCCTTACCCTCCCCCCCAATTAATATTATTGGTAAACAAATGTGAACCAGGACTGTACAGCTAAACCTGAGCATATGGCCATCTGTAGAGTCATTCATTTGAATTTAGCTCAAGCTTGACCATGTCCCTGTCTTGATTCAGCTCCCCTCTGGAGCAGTTATTGTGAAGACTGTTTTCTGGATGTGTGCAAGTCCAGGGTTAAAGCCTGGCCTCCAGCTACCACAGTAGCTTTGATTAGTAGGTGGCCAGTTGCAGGAGCAATTTAGTGAGACTTTGTGCTTTTCAGTTGAGGATGGGAAAGTCCATGATTACTTAGCAAGTCAGAGTCAGCTTCCAGTGGCCTGGAAGCATTGCTAGGGCCTGAGCTCTGTCCCATTGCTTCTGAGACTCAGACCCTCTAATAGTTCTCTTTCTTACATGTAGCTTTGAAACATGCATTTACACTTAAACCTTAGTCTCGCTCTCCAGGTAACAGGGTCAGTCAAGTTCATGGTCCTGAGGAAGAATCCAGTGTCATAGCTTGCAAATGGATTCTCATTATTTGTTTGACTCCACTTAAAGAAAAATCCAAGATTGTCTATCTTATAGATTACTCCTTTTGTATTCCTTTATTGCTCCTTTATCACTATATATTTGCCCCTGGCTGCTTTCATAGGTTGAAATGAATGATTCTAGCTTCGAATGAGTGTATATTTATAATATATGTAATATAATATATAAATATATTTATATTTAATATTAAATAATTATGTTATCATATTTTAGTATTATATATTATCATATATAATATATAAAATATATAGAATTATAGCTTCAAATATATATATTTGCTTACACATATATATGTATGTATGTATGTACACGTACACACACACACATATATTTGCTTACAAGGCAGGAAAACTTTTACCAGTTAGTCATACCTCTAGGCCTTTTTTTGTGCTGGTTATTTTGGGGGCAGGTTGTCATTTCCTGTCCTCCATTATAGCTAGGATATAGGTGTATTCCTATACCTAGCTCTCAGTTAATTGCTGAGAGTAAGTTTCTTTTCTGTTTTTGCCCAGGTGAGGGTTTTTTTTTTTTTTTTTTTTTTTGGTGGGTCATGGAGCTTGGATTCTGGGCGTGGGCACTGTCCCTGAGCTCTTTAGCTCAAGGATACTGCCCTACCTCTGGGGCCTCAACCCCACTTCCTGTTTTCTAGTGGTTAATTGGAGATAAGAGTCTCTCATTCTTTATTGCCCAGGCTGGCTTTGAACCGTGATCTTCAGATCTCTCATGAGTAGCTGGGATTATAGGCATGAGCCACTGTGCCCAGCTCCAGGATGGTTTTGAACTATGTTTCTCCCAATCTTAGTTTCCCAAGAAGCTAGGATTATAGGCATAAGCCATTAGTGCTCAACTCATTTTCATATTTTTCAAGGATATTTTTACGTGCTTTTTTTTTTTTCAGAAAATGGAATTTTTTTCTAAGACTCTATTAGTTGCCCTAAACCAATAGAATTATGTGGTCTAGGGCTGCTGTAGTATTGTACATTTATTTTTTAAATTTTTTTTTTAATTTTTGCCAGTCCTGGGCTTGAGCTCAGGGCCTGAGCACTGTCCTTGGACTTTCTCAAGGCTAGAGCTCTACCACTTGAGCCTCAGCACCACTTCTGGCTTTTTTCTATGTATGTGGTACCGAGGAATCGAACCCGGGTCTTCATGCATGCTAGGCAAGCACTTTAACCACTAGGCCAAACTCCCAGCCCCAGTATTATAAATTTATAATCCCAGCTATTATGAAGGTAGAGACAGGAAGATCAAGGCCAACCTGGACAAATAACCTTATCTTAAAAACCAAATACCAACCAAAGGGTTGGGGCATAGCTCAAATATTTTAATTTCTTGGTTTTTACCAGAGCCTTCACTATCCCAGTTTAACTTTCTAAGATATCTTTAATTCCAGAAAAAAACTTTCTACCCCAACGAAGCTTCCAGAGCTCTTAGTAAAATTAAGATTTGTAGGAACATCTCTGTGTCCTTGGCATAGAAATTTAATGACAGTTAAACTGTCTTGAAAAGTTTGTGTTGAACTTTTGTTTTTCCTTTGGTTTATTTAAAAAAATAGCAGCAGTTTAGGACTTGTAAGAGTTGGATTCTACTCATGACTCTAATTGTTGCAGGGCTTTCACAGCTAGCCCTGGCCTTGGGGGGTGGAGGATGAAGAACACTAAATTCTTTCAGACTCTAGCACTGTACAAAGGTTTCTAACATATCTCAGTGGTAGTCTCTTTTCTACTTCTGAAGTCAGAAGAGGACACATATAAAGACAGGAAGGTAGGCGGAAGAGTTCAGATCACCTGAGACAAACCAGCAGGTGAGCCAAGCAAGAGTATGGTTTATTGAGCTTCAATTTGGGAAAGAAAGTATTACAATTTCTCTCTCTCTCTTTCTCTCTCGTCCTGTCTGTCTGTCTGTCTGTCTGTCTGTCTGTCTGTCTGTCTGTCTGTCTGTGTTTTGGGCTTAAACTCAGGCCAGGGTACTTTCCCTTAGTTTTTTGGTTTTGGTTTTGGATAGGTGCTCCCTATCACTAGAAGTGCTTTTTTTTTTTTTTTTTTGGCCAGTGTTGGGCTTAGACTCAGGGCCTGAGGACTGTCTTTGGGCTTTCTCAAGGCTAGAGCTCTACCACGTGAACCACAGCACCACTTCTGGCTTTCTTCTATTTATGTGGTACTGAGGAATGAAACCCGGATCTTCATGCATACTAGGCAAGCACTCTACCACTAGGTCAAACTCTGGGCCTCTACTTCTGGCTTTTCTTTTGTTGTTTGTGGTGGTGGTGGTGGTGGTGGTGGTGGTGGTAGTCCGGTTTAAACTCAGGCCTGGGGCACCGTCCCTGAGCTTTTTTGCTCCAAGCTATTGCTCTACCACTAGGAGCCACAGTGCCACTTCCTGTTTTCTGGTAGTTAATTGCAGATAAGAGTGTCACATCCTTTCCTGCCTTGGGTGGCTTTGAACCATGATCCTCAGATCATGATCCTATGTAGCTAGGATTACAGGCATGAGCCTGGCGGCCTGGGGGAGTGGGGGGTGGGGCACCCTACTTCTGGATTTTTGCTAGTTAATTGGAGATAAGAGTCTCTTGGATTTTGTGCCCTGTTTTTGAACTGTGGATCTCAGGCCTCAGCTTTCTGAATAACTAAGATTACGGGACTGGGCCATCGGCTTCCTATAAGGTGATTGTAAGTGCATGCTAGGCAAGCACTGTACCACTAAGCCACATTCCTAGCTCCACAAACATATTTTTTAAACAATTTATTTTGTTTCTACCTTGAGGAAAAGTATTGAAACATTAGGCAAGAACCTCTGGTGCCTAGCATGAGTGAATTTTTTTTTTTTTTTTTTTTTTGGCCAGTCCTGGGGATTGAACTCAGGGTCTAAGCACTGCCCTTGGGCTTTCTCAAGTCTAAAGCTCTATCACTTGGGCCACAGTACCAGTTTCGGCTTTTTCTATATATGTGGAACTGAGGAATCGAACCTGGGTCTTCATGCATGCTAGGCAAGCAATGAGTGAAATTTTTGTCATCAAAGGACATAGCCAGGTGCTGATGGTTCACACCTGTAATCAGCTATTTAGGAGGCTAAGATCTAAGGATCGTGATTTGAAGCCAACTGGGTCAGGAAAGTCCATGAATCTCTGATATCCAATTAACTACTTAAAAAGCCAGAAGTGAAGCTATGTGATAGAGCACTAGCCTTGAGCAAAAAAGCTCAGGGAGAGCAGCCAGCCTCAGAGTTCTAGCCCCAGGACTGGCACCAAAAACAAACCAACAAAATACCCAACACATAGTTCTGGTAGTTTTACTGTCCAAAGAAAAGTACTTCTGTGCTTGTTTGATGTCTATCTGCTGATGTAGCTTAAGTCTTTTCATAACACAGGCGAGAGACTGAATGTCTTAAAATCTGGCCTCAGCTTGTTCTCCATACTTACTTCAGTGTAAGATATTTGAAGGGGAATTACATATTAGAATTGTCCAGGTTTTGGGTGGTTATTGGAGATATGAGTCTCACAGATTTTTTCTCCTTGGGCTGGCTTTGAACAGTGATTCTCAGATCTCAGCCTCCTGAGTAGCTAGGATTACAGGCACAGAGCCCCTAGCCCCTGGCTTATGCTTCTGTTTAAACTGTGGAGTTGTTAAAGATGACAAGAAGTTATAAGGACTCAGAGTAATGTCACTCTTCTTAGTTGCACAGGAAGTGGTTGTTGGAGCTTGCTTTCAATGGTTTCAGTGTGGCTTTTAGGCGTGCTCACATTTCTGTATTTCTGCGTATGAAAGATCTTTTGTAGCATTCTTAATGTAAGCTCTTTAGCATTTGAGGATAAGCTTAAGAAGTAGCTCTGTGGCTTGACTATATTACTATCCCCAGAAGTTAGAAGCAGAGTGACTAAGATTTTAGACCCTGTGGCGTCTCAGCAAACTTAGGTGTCTTGGCCCCTGAAGTGAGAGGAATGTTTAGTTCCTAAGGTTCCCTCACTTAGCAGCCAAGAAGAAACAATCTTCTAAGGAGCTCTGCTTGTTTGCAAACTGTCTTGTATCAAGGTTCCAGAAGACTGTACTTTGCTACATAGGGTGTTTTTAAAAATATTAGGACACCCTCATTTAGATAATTTTTGAAACTATAATGTGGGAACGAGGAAGAGAATATTGAAGTTGACATATGGAAATCTAGGCTATAAGCATAGCTTTGCTTCCTCTCTTTTAGTCTTTCTGTGGTAAAACTTTCCTGGATTGTAAAATGGGCATAGTAATATTTGTTTTTGAGGAGGGAAGTTGTGACAATCAGAAATGTTTTTGTACAACCAGTGGTCATGTGTTGATACTTGATAGTCAGTGAATCCTTATTCCTTTGTCCAAATTAAGGAGACATATATTTGCTGATCATGAGGCTTGAACTCTGGGACTGAGCTCAGTCCCTGAGCTCTTTTGCTCAACACTAACATTCTACTATTTTGAGCCACAGCTCCACTTCCGTTTTTCTGGTGGTTAATTGGAGACAACAGTCTCATGGACTTTCTTGTCAGAGCCGTCTTTGAATCTCATTCTCAGATCTCAGCTTCCTGATTTGCAAGGATTATAAGCATGAGTCTCCAGTACCCAGCGGGACCAATACACACACACACACACACACACACACACACACACACACACACTCTCAATCCAATCTGGCATTTTCTCCTGTTTCACTTAAACAGCATTGGCACAAAGACTTTCTTTTTTTTTTTTTTTTTTTTTTGCCAGTTGTGGGGCTTGAACTCAGGGCCTGAGCACTGTCCTTGGACTTTTCTCAAGGCTAGAGCTCTACCACTTGAGCCACAGTACCACTTCCAGATTTTTTTTTCTATGTATATGGTTCTGAGGAATCGAACCCTGCTAAGCTACCACTAGGCTATGCTCCCAGCCCGACTGTTTCATTTTTATGACATCTCTGTATATAGGTTTAAATTGTAGATTTGTTTTCCCTCAAAGCTAGAGCTCTCTTACTTGAGCTGTTTTATTTATTTATTTTGATAATTAATTAGACAAGAGTTTCCTGCCTGGGCTAGTTTTGATATTCAGATTTCAGCCTCCTGAGTAGCCACCAGCAGACCTAGCAAAGTTGTGGCATGCTTTTTTTTCTTTTTGGTTTTATTGTATTGAATTCATTCATTTGGCTGAAAACTTTTCTGTTTTAATAGATTTAGAAGAAGGACTTGTGGATTTTGAAAAGATCCTGAGGGTTTTCTTTTTCCTCCCAAATCATTCTTGATTTACATTGTTGAAAAGAACTCTGAAAATGATGACTGCCACTTCCTCTTCACACAAGCTCAGAAATGACTTTTTGAGGAAGTGTGTAAAAACAAAATAATTTGATAGAGCGGAAGGAGTTAGCATGACAAAAGTTCTGGAAGCTTGGTGTAATGAATATGTAAATGAGGTTGAAAATCATCAGCTTTCTTAAAAACAACAAATGGTCAAAAAGTTAGATGGTATAGGGTGAACAAATAGGGAGAAGAATGGTGGGTGACATAACATTCAATGTGAAGATAGACATGGCTGACTTGAGAGGATGTAAGAGGTTGGAAGAGGTGAGGGCAGAATGGAAGGGGTGACATCAATCAAGGTGCATCATGTTGAATTGAAAACCCCTTGTATAATCATCCAAAGATACAAATAAACCTTTCATTGTACAAGGGATTTTCTTTGACTTACATTTTATTGGCCTGTGTTGAACATAAACAGCAGGGGTTTCATCATGATTCTTTTGTACATGTGTTAATATACTACTGATCCCTGTAGAAAGGTGGTTCTTTTTTTTCCTTCTCCTCCATCTTTGTCTCCCTCTTCCTCCTCTTCTTCCTCCTCCTCCTCCTGCTTCTCCTCCTCCTCCTCGTTTTCTTCTCCTTCTTCTCCTCCTCCTCCTCATTTTCTCCTCCTCCTCCTCCTCCTCCTCCTCCTCCTCCTCCTCCTCCTCCTCCTCCTCCTCCTCCTCCTCCTCCTCCTCCTCCTCCTCCTCCTCCTCCTCCTCCTCCTCCTCCTCCTCCTCCTCCTCCTCCTCCTCCTCCTTCTTCTTCTTCTTCTTCTTCTTCTTCTTCTTCTTCTTCTTCTTCCTGTGCTGGGGCTTGGATGCTATTTCTTAAGCTTTTTTGCATAGGGCTAGTGTTCTACCACTTAAGCTACAGCTCCAATTCCAGCTCCCCCCCCCAATTAATTGGAAATAAGTCACATGGGCTTTCTTGCCCAGGATGGCTTTGAATCATGATCCTCAGATCTCAGCCTTCTGAGTAGCTGGGATTACAGGCATGAGCCACTAGCACCTAGCTGAAAAGGTATTTTAAACTGAAGTCTTTCCCCCCTGTTTTACAGCTATAGGATAACAGTTAAAGAAGATATATGTTAAGCACTATTGATTATGCGTATATATTTTAATTCTAAAACTATATTTGTTTTAGTTTAGTAGAGCTATTTGGCAAAATGGAAAAGGTCATAGTAAATGAAAACGAGAGTTGATGCAGAAAAAGAAAATAAAAACATGGAGTAAAGAAAGAAACAGGCCCATGCGATGGCTCCTGCCTATAATCCTAGCTACTCAGGAGGCTGAGATCTGAGGATCATGGTTCAAAGCCAGCCCTAACGTTCGTGAGACTCTTTATCTCCAATTAACCAACAGAAAAACCAGAAGTGGTGCTGTGGCTCAAGGGATAGGGCGGTAGAATTGAGCTGAAGAGCTCAGGACAGCGCCCAGGCCCAGAGTTCAAGTCCCATGACTGAAAAAAAGAAGGATAGAAGAAAAAAAAAATCATGTTTATAAAAGCAATGGTTTAGCACCGGTGTCTCATGCCTGCAATCCTCACTAATTGGGAAGATGAGGATGAAAAGAATGCAGGTTCACAAGGCAAAAAAGTTCAGATTTATCTTGGAAATAATAAGCAAAAGCCCTTAGCTCAAATGTCAGTATCACCAATAAACAAGGAGGGTAGAGGGTAGAGTTGGGGGGTAGGGGGAAGGGCTGGTAGGAGGAAGACTGTATTTGTTTCTGTTAGACTTTTTTTTTTTTTTTTTTTTGCCAGTCCTGGGGTTTGAACTTAGGGCCTGGGCATTGTCCCTGAGCTTCTTTTGCTCAAGGCTAGTACTTAGTACTCTACCACTTGAACCAGTGCCACTGTGCCACTTCTGGCTTTTTCTGTTTATGTGGGGTACTGAGGAATCGAATTCAGGGCTGCATGCATGTTAGGCAAGCACTGTACCAAGTATACCACATTCCCAGCCCGCTGTCGGACTTATTCTTGAAGTAATACACATTGACTTCTGTTCTTGAGGCACACTGACTCTTCATTCTTGGAGTTGTAGGACTGGCAAGTGCAAGTTTTTTACTGAAGCTGCAGAAGAAAATGAGCAGAGCTGAGAGGCTCAGCAGGCTGAAAAGAAGCTGGCTTCGGTGGCTGATGAGTGGCCCTGAAGGTGGCCCTAGCACCTGCAACTAGGTCTCCTAGTGACCTACAGAGCAAAATTGCTTCGCACAGAGGGAAGGAGGATACAGGGAGTGTTGAGGCCTAGAAACTGGATTCTACAGCTCTAGCTATGAGCACCCACCATTTGTCCTGAGAGGTTGAACTCAAAGAAGATACTAGTTTCATCATGACTTTACTTTTTCAGTCACCCATCTAGAGAGTGGGTAGTACCTTTCTTACCTCCATTCTTGCCATAGTTAAGCTGCAAGATGCTGCCTGATCATTTCTTATTTTCCTTAAGAATGAAGGACATTGGCTTGGTGTGATCTTGTTCCAGTCTTCCATTAGCTCTAACCAGAATTCGCCAGACTATTAATCTTAGGAGCTAAGAATAATGTTTACATCATTAAGTGGCTGAAGAGTACAAGAATAATACAGTATACAAGACTTTAGTGAATTTCTCATTTCAGTGTCCTTAATGAAGATATGCTGGAAGACACCCTCCCTTGTTTGTTGATGTGCCATTTATGCCACAGGCAACAAAGTGGATGGAGTAGAGTGGATGGGAAAAGCTGAAAATATGTACTATTAGGTCTAACACAGAACAAGCCTGTCAAGCCCTATTCTACTCATAGGTGGACAAGGGAGCACATGTTTCAGAATTGCAGTACAGTGCTCTGGGCTTGCTCTCTGTGACTACCTGGGTTGTGCTTTGATCTAGACTAAATTAGATTAGATGGAACCCTTGTTGCCATTTGCTCCAGGAGAAAGTAGAGGCTGAATTAGCTTTCTTGGTATGCTTTCAATTAAAGGAAAAATTCCTCCTTAAACAATAGTTTGTTTGTACCCAGACTTTTTCTCCCTCTAGGAATCACAGTGGAAAAGGAACCATATGTTGATATTTTAAATCACTCACCATTTAAACTGCATTTTTAGACTCCAAATGTGGACCCAGAAACAGTTAAAAATTGAAGAAGAAGACGACGATGAAGAAGAAGAAGAAGAAGAAGAAGAATAAGAAGAAGAAGAAGAAGAAGAAGAAGAAGAGAAGAAGAAGAAAAGAAGAAGAAGAAGAAGAAAAAAAAGTTTGTGTGCTCAAAGAGCCCAGATGTTAGGAGGTGGGGGAGGGCTCTTTACCTCTTAGATCTGAGAGTGAAACAGAAGTCTTAATATTTTCTACTTCCTGTTGTGCACTAAAAATACTATTCTTCATTTTTAGATACTCTAAATTGTTATGGAGTGGGAAGTGGCTTTAATTTTAGAGAAGGCTAAGTTTAAGCAAACATCTTTTGAAGATGGAATTAACTATTATAAGTAGAAATTGTGAGATTAAAAGGAAAATATTCTGGGGCTGGGAATGTGGCCTAGAGGTAGAGTGCTTGCCTAGCATGCATGAAGCCCTGGGTTCATGCACCCAGGTGCTCAGCACCACAAAAAAAAGCCAGAAGTTGTGCTGTGGCTCAAGAGGTAGAGAGCTAGCCTTGAGAAAGCTCAAGGACAGTGTTCAGGCCCTGAGCTCAAACTCCAGGACTGGCAAAAAAGAAAATATTCTACCTACTTGTACAGTGTCTCATTATTCCAGAAGGTTCTTTCAGAAGAGAAGTGTGGATTTTGTAAAGGTGTGTGTGTGTGTGTGTGTGTGTGGTTTTTACTGTGCATTTAATCAAAATAGAGGTATCTGTCTGTGACTCCTGCGTTCCTTGTCATTTGTGCCTGGAATTGTCTTCCATCTTAGAAGATGAGCACCGAGGTCCTCTGGCGTCAGCTTCTCCATGTAGCGAGGATTGTATGTGTGAGTCATTTGGACTTGGCTGAGATGGACATTTTGACGTTATTGAGGAGCAGAAGAGAGATTAATTGATATTTGTACCATTCATTTAAAAGTTACCTTTAGCCAGACATAATAGTACATCTATAATCCTAGTTGGTTGGGAGGCAGAGAGGAGAGGATCATGGTTCTAGGCCAGCCTGAACAAAAAATTAACAACACCATATCAACAAATAAGCCAGATGTCATGAAGCATGCCTGTAGAATCCCAGCTACTCAGAAAGCCCAGGTTGGATGATGGCAGTCCCAAGCCAGCCTCTAGCAAGAAGCATAAGATCCTATCTGAAAAGAATGAAAGCACAAAAGGGTTGTGAGTGTGGTTCAGGTTGTAGAGTGCCTGTGTAGCAAGCACAAAGCCTTGAGTTCAAATCCTGGTACTACCCAAAAACAAACATGTTACCTACACTGGAAAACATGAAGACCAAAGATGCTTATTAAGAAAAGAAATTTATAAATGTATTCTTATTTATATGAAATTTAACTGTAGAAGCCGGGTGCCGAGGCTCACGCCTGTAATCCTAGCTACCCAGGAGGCTGAGATCTGAGGATCAAGGTTCAAAACCAGCCCTGGCACAAAAGGATCGGAGACTTATCTCCAGTTAACCACTAGAAAATGGGAAATGGGACTTGGTTCAATGGTAGGGTAGTAGTCTTGAGCTGAAGAGTTCAGGGACAATGCCCAGGCTGAGTTCAAGCCCCATGACCCACACAAAAAAATTAAGTCTAGAGAATATTGACAATGATTTAGAAATCAAGACCTGACTTCCTTCCTCCTTCCTTCCTTTCTTCCTTCCTTCCTTCCTTCCTTCCTTCCTTCCTTCCTTCCTTCCTTCCTTCCTTCCTTCCTTCCTTCCTTCCTTCTCTTCCTTTCTGCCATTGGGGCATGAATTCAGGGCCTGAGCACTGTCCTTGGGCTTTCTCAAGTCTAGTGCTCTACCACTGGAGCCACTTCTGGCTTTTCTGTGCATGTGGTACCGGGGAATCAAACCTGGGTCTTTGTGCATACTAGAGAAGCACTCTACCACTTGGCCAAACTCCTGGTCCCTAGAAACTAAGACCTTTTTTACACAACCCCATACATTATCAGGAGGAGCTGGCAGGCAGACACTGGCATCACCTCTCTTCAGAGAGAGACCTGAGGCCATTGGCTGTGACTTAGCTCACAGATTCTTAGAGGCGATAGAGGTGTTTTTTTTCCCCTCCCCGACCTGGCTTGTTCTGAAGTACATTTCCATTTGCTTGCTCTGTTCTTAAATTATGGGTCACCTCTACTGTTATTATTTAGTATATGGCCTAATACCTTCTAAACACCCTGTGATAAAATACTTAAGGTAGATGCCTGGGTAATTATGACATGGTTTTAGTATCATACCTGGCACCTGCATTACCCACATTAGAATGTACCACTCTCTTTGGTGAGTGTGGAAGAGCTAGAGAATGTGTTGGGGGCCAAAGGAGACAGCTTCATGGTCCCTGTTTTGGGGGAAAATCTTTGTGATATTCAGAACATGGTGGCATGTCATTCCTGTTTGAAAACACTAGTAATTGGTAATAGTCCTGTAGAACTAGGACTCTCCACCTCTTCCCTAAATGCTTCCACAAGGTGCTTTGTTTTCTGCTTCAGAATTTAGTAAGACATAAATGAAGTTGGCTCATCAGAGATTTCTCAGCTGAACCTACATACACTTTCATTTTCCTTTTCTACAAAGGGGCAGGGGAAGGTTTGTTTGCTGAGTCTCACTCTGTTTTAGCTTCTTGATTCATATGTGAACATTCATTTTCTCTTTACTTTTAGGAGAAAAGGTCCCTTCCTGTTTTAAAATTATTCTGGGTTCCATTAACCCAGTAATAGATGAATAATAATTGTTGAATAAATGTTCTATTGCCAGTCTCTACTATTGTGATTTCTTCTCTACCACTATTTTTTTTCTTTCCTGCTTGTTCTGGGGTTGAACTCAGGGCCTTATACTGCATTCTTACTCAGAGCTGGTGTTCTATCACTTGAGCTATGTCTCCAGCATGGTATTTTGCTGGTTAATAGGGCATGGAGTCTTGAGGACTTTCCTCCCCAGGCTGTCTTCCAGCCTGAGTAGCTAGGATTTAGAATTATAAGTGTGAGCCACTGATGTCAGGCTTCTTTTTTTTTCTTTCTTTCTTTTTTTTTGTCGGGCGTGGGGCTTGAACTCTGGGCCTGGGCACTGTCTCTGAGCTCTTTAGCTCAAGGCTAGTGCTCTACCACTTGAGCCACAGCCCCACTTCAGGTAATCTTCCTGCCCCACCTCAGGCTTCATTTTTTTTTTTTAAGTATCTATTGCTTTGTTACTAAATGCATATATAAAATTATCACCTAATAAGTGAGAATTTCAGTCATGCAATGGAATATTCATATTCTAATATCAGGCATGGACTTGCCACCTGCATTTTAAGTAGGCCCGGTGCTAGTAAACCCCTTGATTCAAAGGAACTATAGAAAATAACAATACATGAAAAATTTCAACTGAAAATATGAGCTAATAAAGTAATTCCTTAGAAATGCAGGCACAATATAGTATGAAGCTAATTGAAAGGACCTCCAGGATATTGAAACAAAAGCCATATAACGAATGATTGTTGTCCCTAATGTACTATGTTATCTCTCATCTCCTTTGCTGTCCCTTGGGTATCTCATATTGTAAAAGTACCTCACTTTGTTATCTGATATATTGAATTCATTTGTATTTGATTACTTGAAATTTGATAGGGAAGGGGGAAAAAACCAAGACGGGGGGAAGGGGGCGGTGGGGGGGAGGGTAAAGGGTACCAAGACATGTGAAAGGGTATCAATGTATGTGAATTAATGCACCTTTATAAGGCAAATATCATGTAACCCTTTTATTAATTACAATAAAAAATAAAACAACAAAAAAAGAAATGCAGGCACATCTGTCATAATGCTGCTTCAGAACAAATGCACATGCCATACACAAAAGGTTAAAAATTAGGACCAGTATCCAGTTATGAAAGGAAATGCTGCCCTTTGAGTAAGAGATGATGTGAAAACTTGGGTTAGGACAGAATTGAGAAAAACATGAGAAGGGGTATCAATGTGTGAGAAGTAAGGTGCCTACTGCCTGGTGAATGTAACTGTAACCCCTCTATACATTACCCTGACAATAAAAAATAAAAAAAAAACAAGACAGAATTGAGAGATGCACAGTCTTAGAGAATGCTAAGTTTTCTTGGCCATTGGTTGACCGCGCTTATCACTGAGCATATGCATTATAGGGAGATGGTAAAAATGTTCTTAGGTAGAATGGTTTCTTTTGTTATTCACAGAAATGAGCATTACCTGCACAGTTCTCTGGGGGAAAAGAAGTTGAAGAACAGAGCTAATACAATGTAAACTCAAGCACTAATGCCCTGAAATTTAACATAGCCCTCTGCCTTTTTAAAACTGTGGGCCAAGGGATCCTTCCAAAATGGTATAATTAATAGCCAAGCAATGTCTGAAAAAACTAGAAGCAGTTTGCTTGCACCAACAGCACCATGAGAATGTAAACTCCTGGAGGCCAAGGGTCTCTATATTTTGCATATCATAGGTACATAAAGAGTAAGCTTGAGACCACAGTAACTTTGATGGTAATTAATCACATACTTTGAAACTACAAAAACTTGTGGCGTATTTTAGCATTAGGTACTGTTAGCATGGCTCTAATGGGTGATCTTTAGTTGTTTAATTATTGACCTTATTGTAAGTAGCCATGTTCCCATGATCATACACATGTTGGAATATTGCTTGGTTGTTATAATATTTAACATTGACTGACAGCATGGAGCATTTAAAGAGAAAGTACAATTTTATACAGTCTTTCTCCTGTCCTTTGGAGTCGCCAGGCTTCATTTTTTAAATGTGCTGTTTTTCCTTCCTCTTGGGATCTTACTAATGAAAGGAGGAAGGACAGGAAGTGATTCATTTTATTTTCATGTAAATAAAAATTGTGGAGTTTTGGGGTGGTGTTTTTTTTTTTTTTTTTTTTTTTTTTTGCCAGTCCTGGGCTTGAGCTCAGGGCCTGAGCACTGTCCTTGGACTTTCCCAAGGCTAGAGCTCTACCACTTGAGCCTCAGCACCACTTCAGTACCGAGGAATTGAACTTAGTTCTTCACGCATGCTAGGCAAACACTACCTAGGCCAAACTCCCAGCCCTGGGGCAGTGTTTTATTGAGGTGTCTTGTTAGCTTTGTATAGCTAAAAACTCCTGGATAGTCACTCAGTGCCTCAGGTCCTGGACAGATGGCAAACAGCTTTCCTCTCAGCACTCATGAGTCAAGGAAAAAGAACCAGAAGACATTTTTGCTCATTCTTGTTTGCATTCTGATGCTCTTAGGCAGGCTTTGACTGTCTAAAGTCTTGCACAGGAAGTCACTGTTGCTGTGACCTCTTAGTTTCCAGCTTCTCATTTCATTGGACAAAGGACCTAGAGTATGGCTCTCAGCAATGTTTTTACTCCAACCCCTACCTACAAAAGTTTTGTAAATAGCATAGTTCCTTGTACATCTTTTGGTTGACGTGTGAAGTTAGAAAGATACAAAAGATGCAATTCCTGTCACGATGTAAACATTGATTTTTTAAAATGAAAACATTATATCATTGTTTAAAAATCTATTGAATGGAATTTAAACATCATTATGATTTAATGCAATCATCACCTAAGAGGTAAGAGAACAAGTACTTCTTTGGTAGATGAAACTTTATATTGCTTCCTTTTCTCCTTCAACTTATGTTTCATTGTATAAGAAGTATACATTCAGGCACTTGATTATTTTATGACATTCACAACAAAAATATAACCCTAGAAGGATAAGTAACTTTGTGGATTGAGTTTATCTTTGCAATTATTAATAATTTATGCATGAATATATTACAACTTTTGATGAATTATTTACAAATTACAAAACGTCTTCCTCTTTTCCTCTCTCTTTCTCTGTCTCTCTGTCTCTCTCTCTCTCTCTGTTTCTTTATTTTGTGGCAGTCCTGGGGCTTGATCTCAGAGCCTGAGCCTTGTCCCTGAGCTTTCTTTGCTTAAGGTTAGCACATGACCACTTGAGTCACAGTGCCACTTCGGGCTTTTTTTGGTGGTAGGTTGTTTATTGAGAGGATGTTTTTCTGAGTTGAGTGTTCTGATTTTGAACGGATCCTGTCCTTGGCATGAGGGCCTTAGGGGCAGTTCCCTCAGTCCCTCAGCGATAGATCCTCTGCCTCAGGTCCTTCAGAAAGAAGGCAGTGAGGAGGAAGTAGGATAAAGCTGTAGTGAGCCTTGTGTAGGTAGAGCCTGCACAGGACAGGGTCCAATGTCCTGCACAGCCTTCTTTACTCCAGGGCTCCAGGCCCCAGCTCAGGAACTGTGAAAGTGTCCTGTGGAAGTGGCCTGGATTCCCTGGTCTCCTGGATTCCTATTGGCTGGCTGTATACTGTCACTAGTCACCTTACAAGAATGATGGGTTCAATGGACAGAACTGTTCACCTTTGACAGTCTAAGCTTGTAGGTATGAAAAGCCAGGCTACTTGGTGGTAAAAGTTTTACCTATGGAAGATCAGGTAGAGAGAAACTAGAAGAGCTCTCAACCCATCTCCATGAAAAATACTTCAAACTAAGTAACCCAAATACTACTTCTTTCACAATCTTTATGTTTCTGTAGGACACTCCAAGTGATCAGATACTTGTGGGAAAGTTGGTTTTATATGTAGGGGTTCAGACAGCATGTGGAAGTTTATTTGGTTCTCTGTGAAGATTTCTTCTCAGACTTGCTGAATGAAGTCTCTCTGAGAGCTCTTCCTTAGATTCTGCCCTGTCAAGTGATTGAATAATGGTAGGATGCAAGTAATGGTATCCCTTCTTAGATATTAAATACCCAGGAGAGGTATATGGAAGCTAGTCTCTCAGTTTAAATACCCAGATCCTACCTTTATAACTGATCTATGCCACCACTTTCCAACCAGAACAGTAATCAATATATGGGGTAGGGTATATAAATATAAAATTCAAAATAATGGGTGGTTATATGTGACCGTTGAATGGATTCATCTGACTTTTCAGTGCAGTATTTAATAACATCTAAAATGGTTGTTGGATTTGGGCACTGGTGGCTCACTTGTGTTATCCTAGTTACTCAGGAGACTGAATTCTCAGGATCATGGTTTGAAGCCAGCCTGGGCAGAAAAGTTAACTACCTAAAAGCCCAAAGTGCAACTGTGGATTTGAGTTCAGGCCTTAGTACAGGCACACAGAAAAAATAAAGAGCAGAAGCCGAGTGCGGTGGTTCATGCCTGTAATCTTAGCTATTCAAGAGGCTGAGATTTGATGATTGCAATTCAAAGCCAGCCTAGGCACTAAAAAGTCTGTGAGACTTTTTTTTTCCCCCCCAATTAACCACTAGAAAACCAAAGCGGTGCTGTGGCTCAAGGGATAGGGTAGAAGCCTAGAGCTGAAGAGCTCAGGCACAATGCCCAGGCCCAGAGTTCAAGTCCCACAGCTGACCCCCCCCCCAAATATATAAATACATATATACACATATACACATATACATATATGTATATATATGTATGTATGTATATATATATATATATATAGAGAGAGAGAGAGAGAGAGAGAGAGAGAGAGCTTCTTTTGAAAGCAAATTAGCTTTGCAGTATAAATGAGCAGAAGGTACAGTGAATTTCCATACTATTTCTGTCCTAACCCCTCAGTCACCAAAGCAGTACATTTATTACAATTAACGAACCAACTCTGAAACTGTGGTATCACCATTACCCATAGTTTACATAAGAACTCATTCTTGGTAGTGTGCATGCTGTTTTTTCTTCCCATGTATATATAATATATATATGTATATGTATATATATGTATTTATATATGAGCATGTGCTCACCATTATAGTATTATAGTTATATAGAGTAGCGTAATTTTCCCCAAATCCTTTATTCTCCGCCTGCCCAGCCTTGTGCTGGTTATTTCCCAAACCCTGATAACCCTGATCTTTTTATTGTCTGCATGATTTTGTGGTTTTCAAAGTACCACATAGTTGGATACTTTCTGTTCAAAGAGAAAAAAATAGGATATTCTGTGTTTTTTCTAGATCATAAACATTTTTCCATTCAGTGACTTTTTCATGCTTAGCGAAGTTACATATTTCCAACAGTTTGAATAGAAACCAATTTATTCAGTTTCACATGCCACAAAAGTGTTTTTCTTGTTTAAAATCAAGTTAGATATTTCTGGAAGAATAAAAGAGACGCATTAAAAAATCAAAATAAAAGAAATAGAAATTCTTTCCATTCGTAGAAATTCCTTAAAGACATTTTAAACCAATTTTGATTGCCTGTGTATGTGGTGTGTGTGTGTGTGTGTGTGTGTGTGTGTGTGTGTGTGTGTGCACATGCACACATACATTTGTGTGCATGTATGCTGGTCCTGGGGCTTGAACTCAGGGTCTGAGCACTGAATCTGAACTTCTTTTTCCTCAAAGCTAACACTCTACTACTTGATCTGTAGCTCTATATTTGGCTATTGGAAGTTAGTTGGAGATAAGTATCTCACAGACTTTCCTACTTGAGCTGGCTTCAAACTGTGATTTATTTATTTTTTTAATATTGGCCTCTTGAGTAGCTGGAATTACAGGCATGAGACACAATGGTGTCCCACTGATTGCTACTTTTTTCTTTTAAAAATTATTCTGTTGCTATTAATGTGTTGTTCAGAGGAACTACCATTTCCTAAGTCAGGTAATGAGCCCCCCCCTCTCTCTCTCTCTCTCTCTCTCTCTCTCTCTCTCTCTCCAGTGTCACCTCTTCTTTTACTTTCTGCCAGTTTCCCTCTCCCAGCCCTGCCCACAGTTACATAGATAATTTCCCACATACTGTCTACTGAATCTGTTCACTTTTCCCCTCCCTTTCTGTGCCCAGAAGAATAAAAATCCAAAGCAAAAACAGTTACCACCACTACTACCACCATTCTACTACCAACAACAGAATAACAATAACAGAATGATTGCTATTTTCTCTTTTTCTTTTTTCTTTTTTTTTGTCCTTTTTGTGGCTTGAATTCTGGGCCTGGGTGTTGTCCCTGAGTTTTTCAGCTCAAGGCTACTGCTCTACCTCTTGAGTCACAGGGCCGCTCTGGTTTTCTAGTGGTTAATTAAGATAAGAGTCTCACAGACCTCCATGCCCGATTGGCTTTGAACAGTGATCCTCAGATCTTAGTCTTCTGAGTAGCTAGGATTCCAGGCATAAGCCACAAGCGCCTGGTTTGATTGCTATTTTTGATAACATTTTAGAAAGATCTTTGGAATATATAACACAAGATTACTTTTAAATAGGCACCACTAATAATAACTAGAAATCTCTGTCTGTCTCTGTCTCTCTCTCTTTCTCTCTCCTTACATATGTATATACCTACACATTAATTTTATTATTTTTTTGGTGCCAGTCCTGAGGTTTGAGCTCTTTCTCTTAGCCTCTCTGAGCTCAAGATAGTGCTCTACCACTTGAGCCACTGGCTTTTTTGAGTGGTTTATTGGAGATAAGAGTCTCATGAAGTTTCCTGCCTAGTCTGGCTTTGAACCATGATCCTCAAATCTCAACTTCCTGAGTTGGTAGGATTCTAGGTATGAACCACCAACGCCCAACTGTTATAATTTTTAATGGTTATTTTTCTTTTTTTGTGTGTGATTTTCATTTTTTTCTGCCAGTCCTGGGGCTTGAACTCAGGGCCTGGACACTGTCCTTGGGCTTTCCCAAGGCTAGCACTCTACCATTTGAGCCACAGCATCACTTCCAGCTTTTTTCTGTGTATGTGGTACTAAGGAATCCAATCCAGGCTTCGTGCATGCTAGGCGAGTATTCTACTACTAGGCTATGCTCCCAGCCCCTGGTTATTTTCCCTTTATTTTATCAATTTTATGTTTAGGTGATACTGAGGAATCAAACCCAGGCAGGGCTTCATACATGGTAGGCAAGCACTCTACCAATCAGCCACATTTCCTACCCTTTTTGTATTTCTTTATTTATTTTTGTAAGGTGGGATTGGAACCCACAGAGGGACAGAATGTTTGGAATGGGTGGCATGCTTTACTAGTGTCATGGAGAAGCCTTGGAGAGCAGAAAATGGTAGATGGCCAACCAGCAACCATGATGAGATTGAAATGCTTGCTCTCTTGCTTGTGCTAAGCTGACCCTTTCCCTTACAGATTAGTTTGCTAGCACATCAGACTCACCCAGAATCAGACTCACCTGGAGTTAGCTCTGTGCTTAGGCTTTTCGTGTAGGTGACAGGTGGTTGAATGACTGCTAATGACAATGATAAAAACCAAAGGCTGTATTTTATGTGAAGCCTCCCAGAGATTACCACGTTGACACCTGTTCTTTTCTTCTTTAGAAATTAACACTGTATCATGCTGTCCATCCCAATAGACTGTGTATCAGCTCTGTATAGTGCTGTATCAGCCACCATATGGTTTTGTATTTTCTTTCTTTAAGGTTTTTCTGTAGTCTGTTGCAAATTTATTTTGTAAGAACTGTTGACATGGAGTGTACTTAAGTGGCACACAAAGCAGGGTTATTGACTTTAGGGCTATGATACTTGGCTGTTGCTAGTTTCAGAAGCTCTTGGTTATCAAGGCCCTGAAGGATTTCATTTCTTAAAAAATTAAAAATTGACTTAGTGCGTTTAGAAGAAAACAGAGAGTGGCTGGCCTCATTGAATCAAGCATGAAATCTTCAACATCCAGCGAGAGTATCTGTCTCCCATAGTTTGTCAAGTTGCTCTAACCTGTGGCCTCCCCACTTTGAACCTGCTTCTTCTAGTTCCTCTACCCTCATTGGGCTGCACTGTGTGAGTCAGAGCTCAGAAGAGGAGCAGGTGGGAGGAAGGTGCTGCAGATAGGGTTTTATGAAATCAGGTACATTCAGTTAACTAACTCTTGGCTGCCATGGCCTTGGCCCCATTCCTGTAGAGAGTTTGTTTTGAGAGAAAATTCCTTTGTTGTTCAGGCTGGAACCAAATTCCTGAGCTGAAGTGATCTTCCTTCCTCAGTTTACTGAACAACAGGAATATGTGATACTGCTGCTCTTCATTTTACCATGTGGCTATGAAGGGCCATAAACTTTGTGTAATCTAAATTCCCTGATGTTTGATCACTTCCTGTAGAATGTGATGTGATGGGCTAATGGGTTGAGCTAGAAACTAGTGAATGAAAGTCAAGCTTGCTCAGAGGGTAAAGTGCTTGGTAGCTTTCAAAGTGTGTATTATTCACAATGCCACAAAGTTGTAATATTATTATTTCTGTCATATGTAAAATGACAGGTAGGTCCTGCTTAATTAGCCAAAAGTAAATTTTTATTGTAATAGTGAAGTTCTTAATATGCCCCCCCAAAAATGGGGTAACTTTTATTAAAGAAATTTGAGACTCTTCTGTGTAACATTTTTTTTTTTTGCCAGTCTGGGGCTTGAGCTCAATGCCTGGGCACTGTCTGTGGGCTTTCTCAAGGTTAGTGCATTACCATAGCACCAGTTTCAGCTTTTTCTGTATATGTGGTACCGAGAAATCAAACCCTGAGCTTCATGCATGTTAGACAAGCACTCTATCAGTAGGCCACATTCCCAGCACCTGTGTAACATTTAAAAAAATAAAAAAATAGTTTTATTGTTATTGTTAAGGTGCTATATAGAAGAGTTACCCCTTAATAACTTAATAGGTCAGGTAATGAGTATATTTCTTTCCTTTTTTTTTTTTTTGGCTTTTCCCCAAGGTCTTACATCTTAAAGTTTAAGATGGATATACCAGTTGCTCATGTCTATAATCTTAGCTACTTGGGAGGCTGAGATTGGGAGGTTCAAAACTTGAGACCAGCTCAGACAGAAGTTTCTTGAGACTCATTCCGAGTCTGGACATTTGCCTGTCACCCCAGCTTCACAGGAGTCTGAAACCAGGAGGATTTCTGCTCTAAGACAGCTAGGGCAGAGCGGTTCACAAGACTCTATCTCAGTGGACCAAACTGGGTATGGTGATGTGTGCCTGTCATTCCTGCTAACATAGGAGGATGCATGCATGGGCAAAAAAGAAAGACCTTATCTCAAAATAACCAATGAAAAGAGTAATTTGGTGATACTAATATTCTGTCACTGAAGCACACACAAGCTATGGAAGTGCTGTTATTTAAGCATATCAGCTATGAAAGGGCACTGTCAGTAGTTCTGTTCTTTCTACAGCATGTCTACTGCAATGTCAGAAAAAATATTATAGCAATGGAGCTTCACCTCAAGGCATCAGGCTTTCCCTTGGCTGTTCACTCAAGGCTAGCACTCTACCAGTGGAGCCACATCTCTACTTCCAGATTTTTGTAGGTTAATTGGAATTAAAGAATCTCACAGACTTTCTTGGCTGGCTGGCTTTGAATTTTGATCCTCAGATCTCAGCCCTCTGAGTATAGCTAGTATTACAAGTGTGAGCCCCAGTACCTGATCTTTGGTGGCTTTTACTTTAGTGCCAATCAAGTTGAGAAGTGTCATCACCTAGTGTCCTCAGCAAGCCTTATCAAGAACCGGAATCTTGTACAGCAGTTGCCCAAGGCCTCCACACTCCACCCCTCGATCCCTGTGTAGTTTGTGCTGACAGATCTTAAACCATGCAGTCAACCCAAGTTCTCTACGTTTCTCTATAAGCTTGCGGTTCAGGCACAGGTAACTAAAACCAGATGTGCTGAGTGAACACTGGTTTTCTTGCTGAGCTTTCTATAATTTGGGGGGTGGGGAGTAAAACTGCCTTTTGCAAACCCTTTGTGCTTTTTTCCCCCCCCATGTGCAGTTTCCCTCTCAGCACTATTTACCTTTGTTCTACCCAGACAATTTCTGGAGGTTTTTTTTTTTTTTTTTCCCTGCCCAGAAAGGAGGAGAGAAGCCACAGCCCCTTCTTCTCTATGTAAATCTCTGTCTCTCCGTCTCTGTCTCTCTGCTTGTTTCCTCTCTATGGACTATAAATGAACTCAAGAGATCCAAGTTGAATATTTTGGGGGGGACCTAACAGTCTCCTGCTAGGAGGCCATTTAATGAAGACCCCAGAAACCAGTAAGGAATTTGGGACTCATCTTGTGAGCATGGGAGCCATAAGCATTTGCGAGTCTGGGCAGTGTCTGAGGATGAATAATCTAAACATGATGTAGAGAACAAACAGCTTATATCCCCTGTGGGCTGTGTGATATTCCCTCTCAGGCCCTTTTCACATTAGAAATGTCTTTTTGCTGTGCAGAGGTGGGTTTGTTTATGAGGAGGGAGAGGGGGGTGTGTGTTCACCGGATTCTCTAAAATCCCGGGAATAATATTTTATCAGAGCTTGAACTCAAGGGCCTCACACTCTTGCTTAGCTCTTTTGCTCAAGGCGGGCACTCTACCACTTAAACCACACCTCTACATCCAGTTGTCAGTCTTTGAAATGTGAGTGGAACGAGGAATATGGAATCTACTCTTCAGTATAACTCATCTAAGCCCAACCCTGCAATCATGTGGCTATGAAATATTATCCAGCCTGAAACCATAAGTACACTCCCACCCCCAGATTCCTAACCCTGGATAGGAGAAGCAAACCACTGAAGGGATGCAAGAAAAACCCGAGAACTGCTGACTGCACAAAATGCAAATGAGAACTCCATGTGGAGGGATTTTCCCCTCAGAGATTGTGGTATTTTTCTTCTCTTCGTGTTTATTCCAGACCACACCACCTGTTTCTGCTCCACATGTTTCCAAGGCCAAAGGTCACTGCCTGAGCAATTTGTGGCACTTGCTTGCTGGTGATTACATTGAACTGAGGGAAGAGAGGATGAGTGGAGGGTTTTTTGTTTTTTTTTTCTGGCTACTGGAAGATAGGGCCCCATGGCCAGTGGCCTGGATGGGAAGAATTCTAGTTCCCATTAAAGACAAAAACAAATTTTACATCTACTTGGGTGAATGTTCAAGCTGCACAATAGAACCCAGAATCTGATGTTTTTTCATCTGCCTTTGATTCCTATTCATAGTGGACTAGTTCTGACACTTGGCAATTTAACAGCTAGTTAAACACCACTTAACCCCTTCTCACTGCTTTTCCTTCAACCTTCTTCTGGCCCCCACTCTTCTCACCCATCCTGTTCTGATCACTGTAGTCAGTCACTATTAGGCTAATTGGCTGCTCCTGGAAGACCCTGAGTGGAGATGGTTCTCTGATTAGGGAGGAATTGATTAAGCAGAGGCTGCTTTATGCAGTTGCAAGGTCAGTGGAAGCAAGGGAAGGGCTCTAGTTTCCAGTCTCTTTCCATTTTGCTGCTGTCTCAATAAAGTTACTTTTCTGTGATCAGTAGCTCATTAGCATCATGATCCCTGAGTGTTCTCATCCTTGGGTGTTCCCGGCTGGATGTGAACCATGCATGCTCAGAATCCCTTCTAACTGGTGATTTGTGGTTGACATCTTAAATGCTGGTGATAGGACTAGAAGAAGGAAGTCAAGCCTTTTGGGTGGAAATTCTTTTTGAAACTCCCTGGAACCACCCTGTTCTCTTCTTACCCCTTTCCCTTCTTGTTCAAGTCTTAGGTAGTAGCTGGATGGTTACATCTTATCCCCTGAGACTGGGATTTCAGTGTGAAACCTAGAGTTAAAAGACTTGACTTCCCTAAGCTGTCTGTTTTTCTAAAAGCCCTGTACAGGAATGGAGAGAGAGTAGTCACGGCTGTGATAAGGGTTTCTGAAGGAATGTGCCCCAGGGAAAGGCTCTTCCTCTCTTGGTTTTCCAGATCTCTTTCTTGTAGTTGGGATTACAGGTGTGAGTCACTGGTGTCTGGCTGCTCATCCCTTTTGTGCATGAGCCTTCTGGGCTGAGGGATGGCTCCCATCTGGGCCACTTACAGGGGACACAGGGCTAGATAACATTGGAACTTCCTGGAGAGCTGGGGGACAGGGTTGGGGGGGAGGGCAATCTATACTCTGGGTTTTAGTCCCAGAGCATAGTCTGTGGGTCTGGTTTAGAAACTACTAGTAATCTCAGTTTTTCATGGAGGCCCTCTCGTGCTGTAGATGGGCCTCAGACCTTAGTTTTAGAATTTTGTAGTGTTTTCTAACCCTCTCAAGCTGCTCTCTCTCTCTCTCTCTCTCTCTCTCTCTCTCTCTCTCTCTCTCTCTCTCTCTCTCTCTCTCTCTCTCTCTCATACACACACATACCTCTCCCTCCCTCTCTCTTTCTCTCTAGCTCATTTCACACACATATGCACACAGGTAAGAGAGCTTATTCTTGGTGAAGCAAAACATATGCAAGTGTTTACAAATGAATGGACTCATTGGATAGTTCAAATAGTATACTCTTTTTATTTTTATTTTTATTTTTTCAATACCAGGAAGGGGAGTATGGGCAAGGGAGGGAGGGGGTAGATGAATGAAGGGGGAAAGGAGGGCAGAGTGCAGTCAAGAACTCATTGTCGATACCATACAGTTCAGAAAAGTAAGGGAAGGGTGGGATGAAGGGAGGTGAGAATGTTCTAGGGGTGATACCCACCAAGATGCATTGTACTCATAAACTGCTTTGTTAAGTGGCAGCTCTTCTATACAACTACATAGATAATAAAGAATTTTAACCCGGGCATTGGTGGCTCATGCCTGTAACCTTAGCTACTCATGAGGCTGAGATCTGAGGATTTTGGTTCAAAGGCCGACCAGGCTTGAAAGACATGAGACTCTTCAGTTCAGCAGTAGAAAACTGGAAGTGATGCTGGGGCTCAACGTAGTTTGAGTGCTATCCTTGAGCTGAAAAGCTCAGGGATAGCAACTAGGCACAGAGTTAGTTCAAGCCCTGTGACTGACAAAAAAAAAAATTAAAAGAAGAAATAGTCGTCTAGCTAATATCAATTCTTTCAACTTTAGAAATAAGGGCCAGTCTCATTTGTAATAATTAGTACACATCTAGGACTCTCTAGCAGAGGATTATAATAGCACAAAACCTAGGTACTGTTGTGGCCAAAATTTGGGGATCTCCAAGAAAATGAATCCAATGTAAGAGCACAAGGGTCTTTATTGCAAGCTCCAGCCTAGAAGCCTAGACTCATAACTGACACTAGTGTAGCGGGTCTGAGTTGAAAGAGAGCTGACCCTCCTGTTAGCAGGGTTTTTATACAAAGTCAGGTCTTGGGGGTTTCCAGCTGTGTTACTACATGATTGGTCAACATTTAAGCCAATCAAATAATGATCTTATTGACTATGGGCACAAGTTTAAACAATAAAGGAGTGAAAAAACATTTAGAATGCTCTCTTACATCTGGGGCTCTGATGTTTGTTACCTGGTGACTAGTTGTTGGTGAGTTTTGGGAAAAACACTATTAACATGGAGTCTGAGTTCAAATGGTTTCATGTGGTTAGGGATCTACAAGAGACTAAATGAAAGATCTCTAGGATATAGAAACAAGAGCTTTTCTTGTGTGGTTGTTGTTCTTAATGTGCTATGTTATTTCTCTTCTCTTTTTTTTTTGCCCTTATGGTTAATCTCATATTGTTACTGTATCTGACTTTGTTACCTGGTATATTGTATATAAGTTTTTTTTATTATTTGAAATAGGAAAGGGAAGGGGGAAAAACAAGATGATTGGGAGGGTATGGAGAGGATGGGAAATGGGGTCAAAACAGGAGAAGGGGAATCAATGAGTGAGAAGCAATGTCCCTACTACCTGATGAATGTAGCTGTCACCCCTCTCTCTATACATTATCCCGACAATAAAATAAAATAAAATAAAAAAGAAATAAGGGCTAGGGACTGAGGTATAGTTACTTATTGATAAGAGTACATCTTTAGTATGTACAAGATAGGTTCTGGTTAGCCGGGCTTAGTGGCTCATGCCTGTAATCCTAACTACTCAGGAGGCTGAGATCTGAGGATCATGGTTCAATGCCAGCCCGGGCACAAAAGGACCTGAGACTCTTATCTCCAATTAACCTCTAGAAAACAGAAAGTGGGCCTTGGCTCGAGGGTAGGGAGGTAGCATTGAACTGAAGAGCTCAAGGACAGTGCCCAGGCCAAGTTCACGCCCCATGACCCCCACACAAAAAAATACAGGTTCTAGTTAAAGTAGAGGGCTAAATAAGCCTCTCTTGTGTAATTTTCCCTCCACCCCCCAAAATGATAGCTCTAAATGTAGATCAATACTAAATATGAACAACTTGTTGTTGTTGTTATTGTTGTTGGTTGTGGGACTAGGCATTGAACGTTGTCCCTGAGCTTTTCAGCTCAAGGTTGCCACTCTACCCCTTGAACCACAGTGCCACTTCCAATTTTCTGGTGATTGATTGGAGATAAGAGTCTCACAGACACTCTAGTGCCCGGACTGGCTTTGAACCTAGACCTTCAGATCTCAGCCTCCTGAGTAACTAGGATTACTGGTGTGAGCCACCACACTCAGCTAATATGAACAACTTCTATGTCAGAGTCATGATTTTTATTTTTTTTATTTTATTATCTTTTTTTTTATTGTAATTAGTAAAAGGGTTACATGATATTTGCCAGATAGAAGGTGCATTAATTCACTTACATTGATACCCTTTCACATGTCTTGGTACCCATTTCCCTCCCCCCCCACACCCCCCACCTGTCTTGGTTTTTCCCCCCTTCCCTATCAAATTTCAAATATCCAAATACAAATAAATTCAATATATCAGATAACAAAGTGAGATACTATACCAATATGAGATAACCAAGGGACAGCAAAGGAGATGAGAGACAACATAGTACATTAAAGACAACAATCATTCATTATATGGCTTTTGTTTCAATATCCTGGAGGTCCTTTCAATTAGCTTCACATTATATGGCCTTATGTATCAAGATTTTGCTCTATTGCAGATCTCTGCTAGTAGAGCCCAAGGTTTCTACTGATTATGACGAATGAGGGAAACCATTGAGCCTAAGTTCCTTTGAGTCTGGCTTACTTCACTTAATATGATTTTTTCTAAGTCTTTCCATTTCCTAACAAATGGGGCGATGTCATTCTTTCTGACAGCAGCATAGAATTCCATTGTGTACAAATACCACAACTTGTTGATCCACTCATCAACCGAGGGACATCTAGGTTGGTTCCATATCTTTGCTATGGTGAATAGTGCTGCAATGAACATTGTTGTGCTAGTGGATTTAGTATGTCCTTGTTTCTGGATGGTTGGGTAAATGCCAAGTAGTGGAATTGCTGGGTCATAGGGGAGCTCTATGTTTAGCCTTTTGAGGCACTGCCACACTGCTTTCCATAGTGGTTGAATGAGTTTGCACTCCCACCAACAGTGTAGTAGTGATCCCTCCTGGCCACATCCCCTTCAGCAGCTGTTGTTATTAGTTTTCCTGATCCTGGCCATTCTAACTGGAGTGAGGTGGGATCTTAGAGTTGTTTTGATTTGTATTTCTTTTATGACCAGAGATGTTGAGCATTTCTTCATGTGTCTATAGGCCATTTTTGTTTCTTCTTCAGAGAAGACAGAGTCATGATTTTTAGACATGGTTTAAAAATCTTCATAAAGTTCTGAGTAAAATGAAATATATACTTTCAATTTACAGGAGAATCAAATTCCTTGAAATAAATGGCATGGGTATCCCCTTGTTTTTCCTTAAAGAGTCTGCATGATTCTTCCCTTCCTCATCTGTGTTCAGTTTGTCACTCCATAGAGACTGGGAAATAAGGAGAGTTTATTTTGCAGGTTGAGATCTTTGGAGTCAGATGGTCAGGCTGATGCTCATTAGGGCTGAGCCTCTAGGCAAGCAGGATTGGGCAGAAGAAGGAGTGGAAAAGGCCTGGATCTGTGAGAGCCCCAGGGGGAGTATTTGTCACCATGGTATCTAGCTTTAGGCTGGAATTGCTTAGCTTTTACATCTCTGTAGGTCTGTCACCAGATGTAGTTCTTGTCATCCACATATCAGGAAGTGGGTGATCTCAGTTGAAATGGCTTCCACAGAGAGGCAGCCCCTGGGGGAGCAGGCAGCTGGAGGCCATGTGTTGGTTGACTACACACATAGCCAGGTAGTAAGTGGTTCTAGGTGATTCACTTGGGTCTATCACAGGTTGTGTTTTACATATGTGTGTGTGTTTTACATATATGTGTATTTTATTTTTATGCTATAACTAGGATATGAATTCAGGGCTTGCATGCTATCCCTCCCTAAGCCATTTAACTTGGGGCTGGCTCTTTATCACTTGAGTGCCACAGCTCTACTTCCAGTTTCAATTGGAGATACAAGTCTCCCAGACTTTTCTGTTTGGGCTAGCTTTAAACCTTGATCTGCATATCTCAGTCTCTTGCAATGTTAGGATTATAGGCCTGAACTTTTTTTTTTTAAATTTATTTTCGAGAAGCTGTACAAAAGGGTTTCAGTCCAACAAGTCCTTTTGTAAGGATCAAGGCATCTTGGTCAGCATTACGTCTTCCATCATTCTCCCCTTACTTAATTGTATACGTCCTTACTTGTACCAAATAATAACTTTAAGACATAAGTAAAATCTCCATTCCCAGTTTTTAGATGAGAAAGCTGAAACTTAGAGAAATTTCACCAACTTCATTGTCTTAAGTGGCTGGCTGGGCTGTTTATTCAGTGAGGAATGAAATCCAAGCCTTTCAAATGTCAGGTCCTCATTCATTCATTCATTCATTCATCCATTCATTCATGTACTCATTCATTCCTGCCATTCAGTTTGGTGTGACATACCCTGATCCCTGCTGAGTGGGATGGATGGATTAAATCTGTCACATGTGTTTTTTGGAGTTGGTTGTATAACTTACAGGTAGATTAATACAGACAATAACAAAAAGAAAAGAAAGAAAAAAGAATTGTTATAAAGGTGATCAGAGGGAATACAGTTACCTGTGTTTATGTATTTTTTTTTTTATGGGTTGGGCTTGAACTCTGGGCCTGGGCACTATTCCTGAGCTCTTCAGCTCAAGGCTACCACCCTTCCCCTTGAGCCACACCCTGCACTTCTCATTTTCTAGTGATTAATTGAAGATAAGAATTTCACATTCTTTTGTGCCTGGGCTGGCTTTGAATCTCAATCCTCAGATCTCAGCCTCCTGAGTAGCTAGGATTATAGGTGTGAGCCACAGTGCCTGGCTGTGTTAGGTCTTAATAGCAGGGATTTATTCTCTACAGTTTTGGAGACTCTGTGGTCTTCTCTCTTGTACCTTGCCAGCCAGCCCCATCTGTCTCCTTCCTGACTGCCTGTGCCAACATTCACCATGTTGGTTCCTGGTAGATTATGCTTGGATTCAGTTCCTATCCTCCTCACCCTCCAGATTCCTCTCAACCTGGCTTGTTTAGCAAGCTGGGGACACCTCTTTCGGGGATCCCCAGGGGGATAGCTTGGCTGTTAATAAAATTTGTTACCTTCTCCAATCCAGATGTCTCTGGTCAGCATTCAGCCTTCTATTTATTATTATTATTATTTTTTGTATTTTTTCCTGGAAGTCCCTGAGTAAGCTTCAGCCTTCTCCACCTCACCCCCCTTTCCCCCCTCAACACCAGCTCTGGTTTGCACCATTCATCACTCTGGTCAGTGCTACTAATGTTTACTCAGTTGTCCAAGCTTCAAATTGTGGGGGTTATTCTTTATTCTTCCATTCTTCCTTCTTCTCCACCTCCTCAGATTCTTGAGTTGCCAAGTCTTCTTAGTTTGGCCTCCCACATAGTTGCTTGAGAGTCTGCTCTTTCTTCTTTAGGTCTAGAGTTTGCACTTTGCCTCAAGGATCTCTCTGGTCCTTGCTTGCATTTTTTTTTTGGTCTGTTTGTTTTTGGTGCCAGTACTGGGGCTTAAACTCAGAGCCTAAGCCCTATCCATTAGCTTTTTCAAAAGTTCAAGACTGAATCTCTACCTTTTGTGAAGGGAAGCCATAGCTTCATTTCTGGCTTTTTGGTGGCTAATTAGGGATAAGAGTCTTTTGGACTTCTCCTGCCTGGGCTAGCTTTGAAGCTAAGATCTCAGCTTTCTGAGATCAGCTAGAATTATAGCAGCTCTACTCTTGTATTTTCCCTCCTTCCCTCCCTCCCTCCTCTCTTTTTGCTGGTCTGTAACTTGAACTCAAGACCAGAGAGCTATCCCTGAGCATTATTTTGCTCAAGGCTAGCATTCTACTACTTGAACCACAGTTCTACTTACACCTCTTTTTCCTTCCTTCCTTCTTTCTTTCTTTCTTTCTTTCTTTCTTTCTTTCTTTCTTTTTTTTTTTGCAGCGATTAATTGGAGTAAAGTCTCATGGACTTTACTGCCTGGCTGGCTTCAAACCATGACTCTCAAATCTCAGCCTCTTAAATACCTAGGATTACAGGGGTGAGCTACTGGTGCCTGGCTTTTCCTGCATTCTTTTCCTTCATCTACATAGCTGTTCTCTTCATTCTTGGGATTCTCCACCACCTTGCTCTCCTGAGATGCTTAAAAATGCTTAAAAAAAGAAGGAAGCATCGTTCTAGTTATCCTAATGATTGGCAGTTGTTTTCAGCAATTAAAGGGTAGGATCAGAAGTGGCAAACAAACATCCTTCCTTGCCTGTGGGAATCTTCTGGATATGGAAGTACCCCATCCAGAATTGCAGAACTGTACTGAGAAACAGAATCAAGTTGTGTCAGGCCTCTGTTCTTTGTACTTGCCATTTCCTTTGCCTGAGTTGCTTCTTCTTCACCTTCTGTGCCTCAGCCACTCCTCTTTATTCTTGGGAGTTCCAGCTTAAAAATCTTGCCTTAGGGGCTGGGAGTTTGGTCTAGTGGTAGAGTGCTTGCCTACCATGCACGAAGACCTGGGTTCAGTTCCTCGGTACCACATACATAGGAAAAAAAAAGCTGGAAGTGGTTCTGAGGCTCAAGTGGTAGAGCTCTAGCCTTGAGAAAGTCCAAGGACAGTGCTCAGGCCCTGAGCTCAAGCCCAGGACTGGCAAAATAATAATAATAATAATAATAATAATAATAATAGTAATCCTGCCTTAACTCTGAGGCCTTGTATGTCCTCTTTGATCTAAGGTGAGTTAGTTCTCTCACTTTGTTCTCTCCAATGGACACTATGTGCATGTCTTCCCTGCACAAGAGCTACATGGTTCAGTGGCTTGGCTTTACTTGTTCTCTTCAAATTGTTTCCCTTTTCCTCCCTCCTTCTCTCCTGCCTCCCATCTCCTTTTCTCTCCTGTTTCCCTCCCCACCTCTAATTCTGGCACATACTTACTTCTTCATTACTACAGGTTGGCTCTCTTCCACAGCTATAGTCATCTGTGATTCTTTGAGGCATTCAAGAATTGAAATAGATTTGGCTATCTTTGCTGTAAGGTATGATTGTGGTAGTTACAGCTCCTGTTTCCAAGGCAACAGCCTTCTGGTTGGGTCTCCATTAGGAGAGAGAAGTCTCCTGGCTTATATTCTATGTTCAGATTTTCCCTGGTTTATTACTTATAAAAGGTCAGTTTACATTGGAACAGGACAGGGATAAAATATTTCTGATCTGGTGGTTTAAGAATTTAATTGAGCCTATTAAACATGTAGAACAGAGTACATATAGTCAATACATATTTCCATGAACACACTCACTGAGCACTCACACCAAGTATAGCATGTTATCATCATCCATGGGTTTTTCTCAATCTCTGTTCCTTTCATTTTTCTCAGTCTCCATTTCTTTCCCTTTCTCTTTGTTCTTTCCTTTTTTTCTTACTATGTGTGTTTGTGCACACTGGTACTGGGGCTTAAGTTTAGGGTCTGGGCACTGTCCCTAGCTTTGTTTGCTCAAGGCTCGTCCTCTACCACTTGAGCCATAGTTCCATTTCTTGATTTTTTGGTGGTTAATTGGAGTGTCATAGGCACTCCTGCCTGGGCTGGCTTTGAACCATAATCCTTGGATCTTCTGAGGATTACAGGCATGAGCCATCAGTGCCTAGCTACTCTCTCTCTCTCTCTCTCTCTCTCTCTCTCTCTCTCTCTCTCTCTCTCTCTCTCTCTCTCTCTCTCTTTTTTTTGCAAGTCCTGGGCTTGAGCTCAGGGCTTGAGCACTGTCCTTGGACTTTCTTAAGGCTAGAGCTCTACCACTTGAGCCTCAGCACCACTTCCAGCTTTTTTTCTGTGTATATGGTACTGAGGAATCGAACTTGGGTTTTTGTGCATGCTAAGCAAGCACTCTACCACTAGGCCAGACTCCCTGCCCCCCATTTCTTATTTTTAGCCAAGAATCACATTCTTTCCTAAACCAGCCTTCATCTAAGAGTCTCTGTGATAGGTCCTGATTTAACACTATGGGCCAATGAAAACATAGGTTAGATGGCTACCTTTAGATCATTATTGTTTAAAATACTATTAAAAACCCTAATTTCTCAGCATTAGGGTAGCTTCTTATGCATTAAATCCCCATCATGTGGACTTCCCATTCTGTTTGGAAGCAGGGAATATCAGGAAGCCCTCATCCAGTGACGATTCTCAAGCCAGTGTGGATCAAGCGAAACACCTCTCATTGGTCATCCATTCTGACATTTCAAGCTCTTCTTCCCCCCCTCCCCCCTTCCCTCCTCCTCCTCCTCCTTCCCCTCCTCCTCCCCCCTCCTCCTCCCCCACTCCTTCTCCTCTTCCTCCTCCTTCTCCTCTTCCTCCTCCTCCTCTTCCTCTTCTTCCTCCTCTTCCTCTTCCTCCTCTTCTTCTTTCTTCTTCTTTCTTCATTCTTCTTTCTTCCTTCTTCCTTTCTTCTTCTTCTTCTTCTTCTTCTTCTTCTTCTTCTTCTTCTTCTTCTTCTTCTTCTTCCTCCTCCTCCTCCTCCTCCTCCTCTTCTTTCTTTCTTTCTTTTTTTCTTTTTTTCTTTCTTTCTTTCTTTCTTTCTTTCTTTCTTTCTTTCTTTCTTTCTTTCTTTCTTTCTTCCTCCTCCTCCTCCTCCTCCTCCTCCTCCTCCTCCTCCTCCTCCTCCTCCTCCTCCTCCTCCTCCTCCTTCTTCTTCTTCTTCTTCTTCTTCCCAGTCCTGGGCATGAACTCAGGGCTTGGGCACTGTCCTTGGGCATTCTCATGGAATTTAGTAGCCCTGGCTTTGAACCATGATCCTTAGATCTCAGCCTCCTGAGCAGCTAGGATTACAGGCGTGAGTCACCAGCTCCGGCTTTACATCACTTCTTGAACATTGTTGCCTCTTCCCATGTTTTCTTCCACTTTCCCTTCCCCTTCTCCTCCCAAGTAGTAGAGTTCATTTCCAGCATATTGTCTTGTGAATATCACTTTTATACTGGTTCATCCTTTGTCCTTTGACGCACCATCACGTTTTTACCCTTCCCTTCCCTGATTCAAAGAAGCAAATGCATGTATGTACAATGTACCAGGTACCAAAGTCACATACAGCAACAACTGAGGATAAACCATAAGGGAAAGAAAAAAGAAAGAGAAAGAGAAAAAAAGACGAAATATCTTCACATAGAACTTTGAAAATAACAACTGCAAAGATTAATCTCTTGTTTCTCTTTCCTGGAGTTCATTTCACTTAGCCTCTTCTTATATGGCCACATGCACATAGAATTTGAGCTATTGTGATCCTCTGCTAGGAACATCCTAGATGCATACTCTAATGATTACAAATGAGGGAAACCATGGAGCTTTTGTTCCTTTGGGACTGGCTTACTTTGCTTCATATGATTTTTTTTCCAAGTCTTTCCATTTCCTTACAAATGGGGAAATGCCATTCTTTCTGATGGCAGCATTGAATTCCATTGTGTATATATCTTTTGATCCATTTATCTGCTGAGGGGCATCTGGGTTAGTTCCATATCTTTGCTATGGTGAATAATGCTGTAATGAACATCATTGTGCTAGTGGATTTAGTATGTCCTTGTTTCTAGACATTTGGGATTGCTGGGTCATAGGGAGCTCTATGTTTAGTCTTTTGAGGAACTGCCACACTGCTTTCCAGAGTGGCTGAACGAGTTTACTACCAACAGTGTAGTAGTGATCCCTTCTGTTAGGCCACTTTTTCTCTCATCTAGGACCAGCTTCTTATGAGATAATGACCAATTGGTTAAAAACTAGCTAGATTTTAAGTAAATTAAATTAGAAACAGCCAGTTCCATAGGCAGCATATTTATAATAGAAAGAAATGACAACTTATCAGATAGAGAAGGTGAGAAAAATGACAGAAGCACAAAGGAGCTGAAAAACTACATAAATTGTGCATAAATTTAGTATTTTAAAGAGCCTGAAAGCATCTGTCAAGTGTAGGACATTCAAATGGTGACCCTTAGTCATCGGTAAAATGTGTGATTATTGTCCTTCTAATCTCTATAAAGTCGGAAGAGTGCTATTATTTTGAGATTTCCACTTGAAAAATGATAAGAAATAGCTGGGCACAGTAGCTCAGGCCTATAATCCCAGCTATTCAGGAGGCTGACATCTGAGGATTGAGAGTTGAAGCTACCCTGTGAAGGAAAGCCTGTAAGACTTTTATGTCTTGTTGAAAGACTCAGTAGCCTGACCTGCCCTAGTTATTTTGTATTTTTTCACAACAGGAAGTAGGAAGTGTGATTTGTTTTTTACATGTGGGGAAATGGCTGAATGGAAAGGTTGATGTCTAGCCCTTGGTTATTTAGGGGTTAGCAATACGCTTTTTTTTGTTTTCTCTCTGATGTAAGAGTTTAAACCCAGGACCGAAAGGTCCTCACTGAACTGTGTCCCTAGCCTCAAGCCTTTTTCCTGAGTATGCATACTAGAAGATTTCTCCTTGCTAAGTTCCAGCCCCATAGTTTAAGACTGTTATTCAGACTGAGCCCCAAATTTAAGTATGTTAAACTTCAAGGATAGAATGTTTAATTTGCCCTAAGATGAATCCCTCATCCAGTGCTTTCTGAGTCAGATACCAGACTTGAGCCCTGCTTGTGTATTAGTGGCTTAACTGGTTCTCTTAAGGATGTAATTTCAACTGTAATTTTCCATTTTTCCTCCTTTCCCTCTGGCATGCTTGTAGAATGATTTCAGCTGTTTTTTGAGACTTGCTAAAAAATTATCAAAAATGAAGGCACTGGTGGCTCACGCCTGCAATCCTAGCTACTCAGGAGGCTGAGCTCTGAGGATTTTCATTGGACACCAGTTCAGGTAGAAAAGTTCATGAAATACCTTATCTCCAATTAACTACCCAAAAGCTGGAAGTAGAGCAGTGGTGGCAGAGCACCAGCTTTTAATGAAAAAGCTCAGAGAGAGTGCCCAGCTTCTGAGTTTAAGCCCCAGTATGGGCACATGTGCACGTGCGCATGCGTACATGCGTGTGTACACACACACACACACACACACACCAGTGAGTACATTTCTTGTTGGACATTATTACCACTCCTATGGTAGAGAATTCTTTAGTCACCTCCTCTGGTTGGTCTCCTGAGAGCTTGTGGGTTCAGTCTGGCCAGGTGGCTTGCTTGAGTTCAAGCAGTGTGACCACTCAAGTCTACTCAAGTCTTCATGAACAGCTTTTCCCTACCTGGTGTTCAGTCTATGAGGTTTGCTTGGAGAGAAAACATTTGATTTGCTTATTTATTTTTCTCACTGAAGCTCATTTTTATGTAAGGATATGTCACGTGCATTAGATTTTAGCCTTTGGAGGATGTGATTAAAATGTGTTTATGACCGGATTTCAATTTGTAAAAACAGGTAATTCAGAACTCTTATACTGGTAATAAAGCCAAAGTGTTGAAATATTGTCAGAATCTTTTCTCCCCCTAGCCTCTGTTTTAATATTATGGAACACTGTGCTCTTTCAAGTGTTAAAAGAAAGTGTCATCCATTGGCCTGCAGTGTTTTCATGGAAGCATTTAATATGAGCTGTTCATAAATGGGCTCAATTATAATCACCCTCTCTATGAGAAATCCTACACTTAAGGAGTTCAAGAATCACAAAACAAACATTCAGTCATTTTTATTAGACAAGGCAGAGGCAATAAAAACAGAAAGAGCCCGGCGTGACTTTTCATGTTTTGAAAGCTTTTACTTAAGGGTGTGTGTCAGCATTTCTGTGACTAGAATGAGACAGCAAGTACCTGGCTGGTGGAATGGGTTGAGGAGGAGCAGGCCCTTGGTTGCATTTGTGGCTGGAGTCAGCCCAAATGCTCAGCACACTGAGCAAGCCCAGTGAGTCGCCCTCAGAACTGTGATCTGAAAGACTCCACCATTCCTGGTTGCATACAGGCATGTGGCAGACAAGATGGTGGTGAGAGGAACAGAAGATAGGGAGAGACAAAGATTATCTCCTGGGAAGACTGCTTCTCTCTTGTTATGGATTATTTATAGAAGATCTGATTGTGGAGGTTGGGAAACTAGATACTAAAATCTCGAAAAAGTTGATGCTAAAAGCAAACCATCTCAGATCCTAACAATGGATGATAAAACGACGTGGAAGAATTCTCTCCATGAAACCCACATTTGCTTTCCAGGTAATAAATGGCTTTCAGCACAAAAGAGAATGGTTGAATTCAAAGTATTTCAAGAACTGTGTTAGTTAGGATACAGGTTTGGAGCACTCAACAGCATAGGCACTTGCAGTGGTCTAAACACCGATAAGATCACCGATGAGGAGATGATTCCATGGTATCTGGGATAAGTCTCTTTTTTCTGACTGCTATGCCTCCTTATCACACAACTTCCTTCCATCTTTTCTTTGTCAATCATGGGCTTGAACTCTGGGCCTGGGTGCTGTCACTGAGCCCCAAGTTGTAAGCCTTAGATGATGTAGATTCCATTGGCCAGAACAAGTCACATGACTATCTGTCTGCAAGGGAGACTGGAAAATAGTCTTTATGCAAGCTATGTGTCTAATAAGATGTCTCCTACTATAAAGGAAAGGGAGATTGGATTTTGGAGAAGATAACCAGCAACCTCTGCCATGCTGAGGTTTTCAGCATTGCTTGCTGTGGCCTCTAGGCAAAATCTAACATGACATCATACCTTTTAAAAAGACAGAATTATTATTCACATACAATACCAGAACATGTCATGTAGTGTTCATTTCATACTTAATGTATTTATTGCTCCAACACCTATGTTAGGAGAGTAAAAGTTGAATGTACTGCGGTTTTAAAATGAAAACTGATCCTGTTTCTTTAAACTTTTTTTTTTAAAGCAAGTTGAAAATTTCACACAGACTTTCAAAATGAGAAAAGCCTTCCCAAAGGGCAACCTCCAAAGAGTAGGTCAAGATATTTCATCCCAGATGGGAATTTGATTCTGGACTTGTCTGTGGTTGGTAATTATGGTTGACTTTATGATGCTGATTCCTAGGAATGGAGGCCAAAACATGACAAATTCACTTCTAACTCCCCCTCTACCCCCTGCAAATAACCATAGTAATAAGTAATTTTAGGATCTAGGTTCTAAAATAATTTTATTAAAATGCAGTATTTTTTGTTTGTTTTCTATAAGGACATTGTGCCAGAAAATTATCTTTTTTTTTCCTGGCTGCTTCCTGTCTAGATTTTGTTTATTGCTTTCTGCTAGAATACTCTCCCAGAGGGAACTACTGTAGAACCAGGAAGGTTTGTTTACATAAACTGTGTCAGTGTTTTCTTCTGATTGGTACAAAATTACCTGTCCCCAAGACTTAGATTGGTCCCGAAAAGAACAGCACATACCAATACCCCATCCATTATGGGGTTTAATGGAAAATACTAGTTTTGTATGCATTTTGCATATTTATATTTTGTTCTTTATTTTTCTCTTATTCCATCAGGAAAAGAATTTTTTTTGTCTTGTGTTTTTTCAAGTCCTAGTATCTTTCTAGGGGTGAGCTAGACTTACAGATTCTCATCTGCTATTTCTAAATGAGTTAGTAGGTCCTTTCTCTGGCTTATTATGAGGTATATATATATATAATATATATATTTAATTTTATTGGCTTCATAATTTACATTGCAGCTCAAGCAGTTTTCTTATTTATTTTTTGTTAAACAACAAAATGTCTCAGATTCTTTAGGGCCCCTTGTCACTGTATCTTAAACAGAAGACTTGGCAATAACCACAGCTACCACCAAAGGGACCGGATGTCAGTATCATCAGAGCTTCCTCTTTGGTACAGAGACAGAGACTTGGGGTGAAAGTTTTTAGAAGAAATTGTTTATCTTTTTTTTCTTTTTTGGGGGGGGGGCAGGAAAACTTTCATTGGCCTTCCCTTTGAAAGTTTGCTCTATTCCGGACTCTATTTTGAGGAAAGGTATTATCATCCTCTTCCAAGCCCCTGAGTTGACTAACTTTGCTCAAGTTCAGATGGGGCCACGTTATTTCCAGTAACTTATAACAAGTGACTGCTTTGTTTATAGATGAACAAGGGTGGCTGTTGGGAGCCGTGTAAAGCCATGTCCTGATCACTTTCTGCTGAGGCTTGTAATAGGGATAAAACACGTGGACCTGGGCCGGAAGTTTGGCCTAGTGGTTAAAGTGCTTGCCTAGCATGCATGAAGACCCGGGTTCGATTACTTGGTACCACATATAGAAAAAAGCTGGAAGTGGTGCTGAGGCTCAAGTGGTAGAGTTCTAGCCTTGAGAAAGTCCAAGGACAGTGCTCAGGCCCTGAGCTCAAGCCCAGGACTGGCAAAAAAACAAAAACAAAAAAAACAAAAAAACAAAAAACAAAAAAAAAACACACGTGGACCTCTTTGTCCTGTCCATCTTTTATACTATGGGCTCCCGCATCCAATATAAGGAGGAGGGATTTGGGGAATAGAGAGAGAGAGATTTTCCTGCCTTGATGAAGCTGTGTGGCATCTCTGTTCGTGCTCCGGGGTAAGAAGGCTGAGTACGGGAGGACAGTAGGCCCTTTCATCTCATGGCTTGGCCTGGTAGGGTGTGTTTTTCCCCATCCCCCTACTAATAGAGAGGGATCAGGGAGGAAGGACCCTGACAGGTGGCTGTCTGCCCTAATGGAAACTTCAGGATCTTCAGGAACAAGAAGACCTTGAAGAAGGCAGCCTCCCTGCGTGATGGATGGTGTATCCTTCTTGCTGGGAATCAGCATGGCATCCCTGATGTCACCCTGTTGAATTAATGACTGTTGATTAGAAGATGATTTAACAAGAAAGCCAGATGTGAAGTGAAATTTTCTCTGGCTGTCTCAGGAGAGTTGGATGAGCTTCTATAGAAGAAGAGAGTCTTTGCAAAAATTTGGAAAATTGTGGTAGGCTAGATGAGCAGCACCTAAGTCCAGGGAATTTGACAAGGAGTTGTTTCACAACTGGATTCTTAATCTCTCATTTTTGAAGTGCTTGCGATTTTGCTTTGAAGGTTTAGTTTAATAAAGAGCAGGCTGCCTCTGTTGCTGTAGTATGTTCTCCCTGTAGGTGTGAGAGTATGCAGAATAGTGGTTAGCAGTATCTAGGCGGGGAGGGCTTTGAACAATTATTGTCTAGTTGTCAAGGAGGCTCAGGCAGGGATGATGAACAAATTCACAATCTGTGTGCATACTACCACTGAAATGATATACAAAGCCCAGGTAACCTGATCTGGGCGCTGGTGGCTCACACCTGTAATCCTAGCTACTCAAGATGCTGAGATTTGAGGGTCTCAGGGCAAAAACCAGCCTAGTCAAGAAAGTCCATGAGATCCATACTCAATTAACCCTCAAAAAGCCAGAAGTAAAGCTTTAGCTCAAGTGATCTTTCCAGAGGCCTGGAAATATCTTCTGACTTATTTTCTCTCTCTCTCTTTTTTTTTTTTCCCTCTGAGATCTCTAAGACTCTTTTTCCTTTTTATGTAGACTTTGTCCTTAACCTTTGTTCTATGAGAAGCCTGAAGCCCCTCACAGGACAGTGTGCTATTTATTGGGAATCTTGGGTCATGTGACTCAAGGGGCATGTGGTTTAAGGTAACAGGAAGTGACTGGTATAGAAAATGAGCCTCTTGATTTCTGTTTGTATTTTTATCTTATGTCCTCTTCTTTACCTGTGTCATTTTTTGAAACAGCAGACCTTTGTTTTCAATGTATTCTTGAGGGGATTAGGTGGATATATTTGCATATGTATGATGCTTTCTTCATGAAAATGAATCTTAAAAGCATGCTTGAAAAAAATGAGTCAGAGGGGTCAGGAGTTTGGCCTAGTGGTAGAGTGCATGCCTAGCATGCATGAAGACCTGGGTTCACTCCTCAATACCACATACACAGAAAAAGCTGAACATGGTGCTGTGGTTCAAGTGGTAGAGCTGTAGCCTTGAGAGAGCCCTAGGACAGTCCTCAGACCCTGAGCTCAAGCTCTAGGACTGGCAAAATAAATAAATAAATAAATGAAAAAGAAAAAGAAAAAAAATGAGTCGGAGAGTCAGTGTTTACTTTGGGCTCACTACATATTCCCCCCCCCCCTGCACTGGACTGCTTTGATTATTGTGATAGATATTTTATAGAATTTGACTTTGCTATGTTAACTGGTACTTTCAATGAAGCCATTAGAGTATGGACAGTACCTCAATTTTAGAGCCTTAAAGTTGGAAAGGCTTTTGAAGATACATAATGAAAGACATATACTAAAACAATACAGGAAATCTTTTCTCTTATGTGCCTGACCACTGGAGGTTCTAGTCTGTTATTCAGTAAAGATTCCTAGAGATTGGGCTGGGGTGGGGGAGGGAAATGGGGACCAAGACACGAGAAAGGGTATCAATGTTTGTGAAATAATGCACCTTCTATCTGGTGAATATAATGTAACCCTACTATTAATTACAGTAAAATATATGAAAAAAAGAAAAATATGAAAAATAAGAAAAAAACAAAACAAAGAAGTAAAATAAAAACCCTTTTATATAATCATAAAAAAAAGATTCCTAGAGATTTAGGAGTCAGTTAGTTGCCAGAGGGCATTCTTCATCTAACTCCTTATCTTTCTCATTTCTTTCCTGCTGGTCTCAGTTTTCTTTCCTTTAATAACATTAAAGGAAATAACAATTTTGTCATTTTATAACATTAAAGGAAAATAGTATGAATTCTTTGGCACTAAATATTGCTTTGTAAATGTGTTCAAACCATAACTCATCTATATATTATAAATAAATAAATATATACATACATTTTATAAACTATACATACACAGATAGCCCCCATTAAAAAAGTATAAATTAGTCAGGCTGATGTCTGTCTGGAACCTGGAGGAACTTGGCTACATTCTCCTTTACCTCCTGCCTCAGCTCGTCTCTGGGTACCTTCTTCCTTTCTTCCCCCATGAAGTCTGCCTTCCTAACTTCTTGAACCACAGTAGTGGAGCACAGGACTGCAGACTCAGCCACTGTGGGCCACAGGTCCTTAGACTTAGGAGCTGACTTTCCCTCCCTGTTCCTCTCCTTACAGTCTCAGAATAGGGAATCTTCATGGGGTCCCTGTGCTTGATAATGGCTAATAAACAGTGGCCCAGGGCCTTGGGCTAGCATACTGGACAAATGGCTCTCAGAAAAGGCTCTATGGATATGTTTCACAGATGAGCTGTGGGGCATTTTGTCCTAGGCTAGGTATGGACTGGGTCTTTATTATGCACTGTCACATAAGACACCTTGCCTGGGCTACTGGTGTTCTATAGAGTTTTGCAGAAATATAATTTTGATACTAAATAGCAAATACATATAGCATAACATTTGTCTTCTAGCTACATAAAGAGAATAAAATTAAACATCGGCAAGAATTTTATAATAATCATGCAAGGAGATAATTATTTTGCCCTTGGGATGTGCCCCTGTGTGGCTAAGACACGGTAGGAAAGCCCAGGGAGTGCTGAGATTCTGGCCCATTGCAAGTTGCAGTTAGAAGTTGAACATGAAACCATGGACCAAGATACTGAACATTTCTGATTGTTTTAGTTCACTGAGGCCAGAAGATTTGCAGCTTGTACATTTCAGAATTGGTTCTCCCCATGGGAATGTTCTTAGCTAAGAAATGGAATCAGTCAAGAACCCTGGACAGATTATAAATGTCAATTGTAGAATGGCACAGAGTAACTAATTGTGCGCAACAGTGTATTTATGAACAATTAGCTCTTTGAGTTGTTGACCTGGGGGACACTGTCAAGGTGCTTATGTCTGCCCCAGTCACTTCACATAGGCTGACTTTCTCCTCTGAGCTCTGCACAGAAGATACAATTCTAACCACAGCTTTTACCCCACCAGATGAGGTCTTCACAATTGCTTTTCTGTGGCTTAAATACCTACCTGCAAATAACATGGAGAATTAGTGAATAATAGACTTATAAAATCTTCTCCATTAAGCCAGGCGGGGTGGCTCACGCCTGTAATCCTAGCTACTCAGGAGGCTGAGATCTGAGGATCGTGGTTCAAAGCCAGCTCTGGCACTAAAGAACATGAGACTCTTATCTCCAGTTAACCTCTGAAAACTAGAAATGGGGCTGTGGCTCAGGGGTAGAGTGGTAGCCTTGAGCTGAAGAGCTCAGGGACAGCGCCCAGGCCCAGAGTTCAAGCCCCATGACCCTCCCCCCACAAAAAGTCTTCTCCATTATTACTCTTTAGTTTTGAAATATTTCTAGCTTCATTTATATATATATTACATATATATGCAGAGTCTATGTGTATGTGGATTAAATATATGTAATTTTATATATTATGATAAGATGTTGATAACATATCAATAATAGAATTATTATAATTGTAATAACTACTAGCACACTATATAATTATATAGATTACATATTAATATATAATCAATACACAATTATATACATTTATTAATGTACAATTAGAATATAATTATATATTATATTACACATATATTTTGATTAATAGGACAATGCAGAAATGAACATTATTAAAGACATTATTGAACCTGGTGCCAGTGGTACAAATCTTGTAATCCCAGCTACTTCAGAAGCTGAGATCTGAGAATTGTGATTTGAAGCTAGTCAGGCAGCCAAATCCACAAGACTTTTCAGCTATGCAGCAAAAAAGCCAGCAGTGGAGCTGTGGCCCAAGTAGTAGAGCACCTGCTATGAGTGAAAAAACCCAGTGAATGAGGCCCTGAGCTGAAGCCTAGGCATGTGTACCCTTTTCCCTCCCCCACATCGTAGGGTTTTTGTTAAGATTTACTTGTTTTCAATGAATCTTTTGCAGCAAATTATAGATTAACCATTATAATTTCTGGGATCTGGTGTTGTTAGATCTTAGAACAATGGGGTTACACACACACACACACACACACACACACACACACACACAGCTATGTGTGACTGTATATCCACAGAGAATGTGCTTTCCAAAAGAACTGACTTAATGGACCATCCTCCTAGAAATGTAAGAATATATTCGCTTTCTGAAGTCACATCAGCTTTGATAATATATGTGTGTGCTGGTCCTGGGGCTTGAACTCAGGACATAGGCACTGTCCCTGAGCTTTTTTGTTCAAGGTTGGTGCTCTACAGTTTTTTTTTTTAACCACAGTTCTGCTTCTGCATTTTTTGGTGATTAAAGTCCCATGGACTTTCCTACTTGAGCTGGCTTTCGATGGCAATCCTCAGATCATCTCCTGTGTAGCTAGGATTACAGATGTGAGCCACTGGTGCTCAGCAAGGCAGATTTTCATAGTAAAAGAATAATCTTTTACTTGAGGACTGTGACTGATCAGAAAAATAAGAACTGATATGTAATTGTAAATATTCTTCTTAGCACTTTTGTGTATAGCAATCCCAGTATGTCTTTGGGAGAAAAATTAAGGATACATGTTTAATTTTTTAATAATTGAATCTGACATTTATGCCTCAGTTGTTGAAATCTAAGGGTTAGGAGAAGCAGCTGGAATCTGAGTCTGCCCAAGTTTAGGTCTGGATGAGCTAGTTTTGCTGTCTGGATATGATTTGTAGAAATGACCTTTTAGCCAATTTTGTTTTGAAGTATGTATAACCCAACAGTACCAATGTTCAGAAAGATGAATGAGCAGATTTTCACAGTAGGAAATGTTTGCACATATATCTATGGAAAAATGCTGTACTGCAAGTCAAACAAGTTAAAGTAAAAGTCAAACTAATTTATGACTTAAATTAAGACACACACACATATACATGCATGTGTGTGCACACACACACATCAAAGCTGTTGTGACTTCAGAAAGTGACTATATTATTACTTTTCTGGAAGGAGGGTTAATTAAGTCAGTTCTTTTGGAAAGGACATTGTCTATGGATGTATAATGCCATAGAATTGATTCTGCTGAGAAATTTCTAAGGCATAAAAAAGATTATGGGAAGCCAGGTACTGGTACTTATGCCTGTAATCCTAGCTACTCAGGAGGCTGAGATCTGAGTATTGTAATTTGAATCTAGCATAGGCAGGAATGGTTATGAGGCTCTCATGACCAATTAACTGCCAAAAGCCAGAAGTAGAGCTATGGCTCAAGTAGTTGAGCACTAGTCTTGAGCACAAGAACTCAGGGACAGCATCCAAACCCCAAGTTCAAGCCCCAGTAGTACTGGTACATGCATACATGAGCATACACACATACACATGCACGCCCATGTGCATGCACAAGTGCTATAAGAACAATGATAACCAATTCTGTTATTTTCTATGATGAAAAAGACAAAATAAGAAAACAAAATAAAAAATGTAAAAGAACTCAGATGATTAACAGTGGATAAATGAAATATGGAATACTTTCCAGCTATGGAAATAAAAAAAAAGGTTTGGCAGAAAGCCAAACACATAGAAACATGTGTTTATGTATATCTTACAATAAAATATACTTTCAGGACTATAGCTCAGTGATCCAGCATGTGCTTAGCAAATGTGAAGACCATGCACACACCATCAGCACAAAGAAGTAAACATCTTTGTTATGATTTTGTCAGTAAAATAGATTTAAAATAACTTTAGCAATGAATGCAGGTATTTTCAAAGGATCATGAGAAAGTTTATTTTCTCTAGAATAATTTTCCTTCCTAGTTAGCGTGATGGAGTATGGATGAGTGAAAAATTATTTCAGTCTTCTTTTCTGTTTTAAACCTGAGCTCTTCAACTGAAGACTACTGCCCTATCTCTAGAGCCACATCCCCACTTCCTCTTTTCTAGTGATTAATTGGAGATAAGAGCCTTAGGGTCTTTAGTGCCTTAGGGCTGGCTTTGAACTGTAATCCTCTGATCTCAGCCTCCTGAGTAGCTAGGATTACAGGCGTGAACCACCATGCCTAGCTGTTTTAAAACTTTTGTAGCTGTCCAAGCCAATTTTTTTCTGGCTTCTGGGTCACACTGTAGCTTTAAGTTTTGTTTGTACATGGGAGAAACTCTGTGATTATTCTGAGCTTCCATTTCTTCATTGGGGAAATGAAGGACAGAATAATGGCCCTTAGCCAGTAAGAATTAAAGTAAGACCTGTCCATATATATATATAAGATGCCTAATACCACCAGTGCTCAGAAATGTAAGTGGTGAACCTTTTCTTTTTCCCCTTCCTCTCTCCTTCCCTGCCTTCCTTCCTCCTTTCTTTTCTTTTTTTGTGTGACAGTATTGGGCTTGATCTCAGGACAATAGCCTTTTGCTAGCTTTTTCACTCAAGGCTGCTACTTAAGACATGCCTCCGCTTCTGGCTTTTTTTCTGGTTAATGAGAGACAAGTATCTCTCAGATGGGTCTGTCTGGGCTGACTTTGAGCCAGAATCCTCAGATATAAACCTTTTGAGTAGCTAGGATAATAGATATGAGCCACCAGACCCAGCCTCATTTTTTTTTTTTTGGTGGGTCATAGAGCTTGAACTCTGGGCCTGGGCGCTGTGCTGAGCTTTTCAGCTCAAGGCTACCACCCTACCCCTTGAGCCACAGCGCCACTTCCCATTTCCTAGTGATTAATTAGAGATAAGAGTCTCATGTTCTTCAGAGCCTGGGCTGGCTTTGAACATTGATCCTCAGATCTCAGCCTCCTGAGTAGCTGGGATTACAGGTGTGAGCCACTGTGCCTGGCCCCAGCTTCATTTTTCTTATATTTGGAGCATCCTTTTGATGGCCCTTGCATTTTTTCATTTCCTCAGCTGTTTGGTTGCAGAGGGGGGAATGAAGGCTTCTCAGCTAATCACATCAATTCAGTTCTCATTTGCCACACATTGGTTTGAAGCAGGTGTGTGATTCTGTTCTGGTTCATAAGAATAAATGGAAAGTCAACTGGGGTCTTCTGAGAAAGATTTTTCTCTCTCTGCTAATCAAAGGAGGGGTTCAGGTAAATATGTACCTCTTTGCTCTCCCAGACCCCAGCTGTCCTGTGGTAGATATTCTTGTAGTGTGACATGTTGTTGCCATCTTCCGATTATTTGAGAATGGTTGCCCCCCTCTAGGACACACAGGGCCAAAGATGGCCAGAACCTGGATCCATGATGACATCTAGAACTACTGGCCTGCCTGCCTGCCTTGTCATTGAGCTGCTGAGTCTCAGACCCTTGGCTTCTAAGATTTTGTTAAGAGAAATGAGTAAATGTGTCAATGGTCTGAGCAGTTGAGTTGGCTCTTTCATTATTGTGTTGAAAACACTTCAAGTTTTGTTTTTTTAATTGCTGACTGTGGTACCTTTTATTTTTTTTAAACCTATGTGTCTTTATTGTACCTAAAAATGTCTGAAATATTTATGTCATATGTAAAATACATATGTCTACATTATTCTGATTTTTAACTTAATATTATGTTTCCTTTCCTTTTGGCGTTCTGCCACTGAACTACAAATAAGCCTTTGTTTCTGTTTTTTAAATTAGTGCACATTAGTTGCACAAGGGGGGGGTAAGATTGTAATGTTCCCACACATGTACACAATGTATCTCAAACAACCTCCACCCAACATCACTGTTTCTTACCTCCTTCTCTTCTAAAACAATCTCAACAGGTTTCATTTGGTACTTTTAAAAATCATACTCCCCCTAAATTTTCATGAATGGATTCAGACTTCTGGATTACATCAGCACTCTGCTAATTAGATTTAATAGAAGAGAGAGAAAGAGAGACTCTTCCCTTTCAATGCAAGGGTCTAATTATAGAAATAATACTTTTAAAGATTAACCTTAATGAATTCTTATCTGGTAGATTTCAAATCTAGACACTTGTTTGAAAACTACTTTGGTAATAAAAGTGAAATGTACATAGTCTTGTTTGCCTTACTAATGATCAACATGACAAATATTTCCAAAGAAATACTGTATGTGCAAGACACATACAGGATGCATGTAGACCTACAACTCTGTGAACCGTGATGAACAACTGCAGCTGTGATAGGATTATGGCTTCGATGTTTTGAATATTTGTTTAAAAATAAACTTCAGTGCAGCTGATGAAGGGATTGTGTTTTAATGCATGTATCTGCTGAAATTACATATCTCAAATAAAAAGGAAGTTGTGTTTCTTGTCTTTGCCCTGTCATAAAAGCTTTGGATTGCCAGTGTACTGGATGCACGCACACTGTTAGCCTCCGATTCACTGCACACAGCACAGGGCCAGCAAGTACTTCCACTTTCATAGGAATGCTGCCTGATTCTAAGGTTAAATGTTTTATTACAATTACTATTATTACTACAAAAAACGACTGACAGTAAAAGTGACTTGTCAACTGGTTTTTCCAGTGAGCTTTTCACAAGCAAAGTGACCAGTATACCATATATTTTGTTCTAATAGAGATTTCAAGAATAAAGAGTTCTTCAGAAATATTAAATGTGCTAGTTCTTTCAAACAAGACTTCTCTTCCACTCCAGCACCTCACCATCCTCCCCCAGAAGAGCACACATAGACACCACGTGTCACCTGTGCTTTGTCCTTCCGTGTCATCTCCCCTGAGATTCCCTCCTCATCCTCAGCAAGGGTTTGCTCCCACCCAGTTCTCCTGTGCCAGCCTTCCCTGTGTTAGGGAGAGCTCTCCAAAGCACCTTCAAAGCATCAGGCTGCTGGGATGCCCTCCTGCCTGAGGACACCGGGCTTCTTGCTGTGGTCAGGAGACCTTTAACTGATCAATGAGCCTCACCCTCATTATGGAGGACAATCTGCCCAGAGTGTATCCATTTAAGTATAATCTCCAAGAGTTCTCTTCTATTACCTGGTGAGGTCCCTGCATTGGTTAAAGACAGGCAAGTTCTGATTTCTGGGTATGCAAGCATCATGGGGCAGGAAGTGGGTAGGTGCCTGTGGTGGCTTTCTTCTCTCCTTTGGGTTGCTCATTTTTCAGGTGACAGGGAGAGCAGTGAGGGAGAGTCTCTGTCCAGAGTATTAATAATGCCCAGGCATTATTAATGGAGTGAGAGTTAGGCTTCCCAGAGGCTTCTGCTGTCCTGTTCTGTTTCTCACTAGTTCTGAGCTGCTTCATTTCTCATCAACCAATTGAGCCTGGACTCTTGGTCTGAGATAGGCAGAACTTTTTCTTCCATAAGAACAAGAGCTTTAGCTTGTGTGATTGTTGCTCTTAATGCACTGTTATTTCTCTTCTCCTTGCCCGTTGGTTAATCTCATATTGTTACAGTATCTGACTTTGTTACCTGCTATATTGTATATATGTTTACTTATTTATTTGAAATAGGAAAGGGAGAGGGGGAAAACAAGATGATTGGAAGGGAAATGGAGACAAAGACATGAGAAGAGGTATTAATGTGTGAGAAATAATGCACCTACTACCTGACCAGTGTAACAGTAGCCCCTCTATATATTATCCTGACAATAAAAAATAAGGAAAAAGAAAGGTTGCATGTGCTGTGAAGAGTTATTGCCTCCTGCAGGATGAGACTCTTGGGTTTGACTTGGAGAAAAGAGCTGATTCTTGTCTTAGCTCTCTTATGTGGTGTGGACTTTGTACCCTTGTCATCAGACAAATGGAGAGAAGGCCCAGATCTGTTGTGGGGATTTTGTATGAGATTATGTCAGCTGAGGTGCTGATGACTCACACCTGTATTCCTAGCTACTCAAGATCTGAGGTCCATGGTTCAAAACCAGCCAGGGCAGAAAGTCCAAGCAATTCTTATCACCACTGAATCAGCAAAAAGCTACAAGGAGAGGTGTGGTTCAAATGATAGAGCATCAGCCAGAACAAAAAGGGCCAATTAAGAGCCTGAGACCCTGAGTTCACGCTCCACTACGAGCATCCCCAAAATAAAACAAAACAAAAAAAACCAGAAGAGATAATGGTTCAGTGGTTTGTATTCTCTAGTGTTGGATATGAATTAAGCTTAGTTTTTTTTTCTTCTCCAGTCTTGGGGTTTATTCTTAGGGCCTGAGAACTCTCATTGGGTTTCTCAAGGCTAGAGCTCTACCACTTGAGCCACAGCACCACTTCCAGCTTTTTTCTATGTATGTGGTACCAAAGAACCCAGTACCTGGGTCTTCATGCATGCTAGGCAAGCACTCTTACCACTAGGCCAAACTCCTGGCCCAGTTTTTTTTTTTTTTTAAATAAAGCCTAATGTATATAAACCAATTGATTTAGTCCAGATTCTCAGAACTGCCAATGGATTTCCATGAAAGATTGACCAACATTTCTTTCAAGGAACAAAAGTATATATTATAAGGAATATGTTTGCTGTTTGGGGGAAGCCCCATTTCACCAATGTATGCCTACCCCCACTAGTGTAATTTCTCAGAGGTCTAGGCCATGGCACTATCGGTGTGGCCTGACTTGGTAGCCTTTGCTCTGAGGGAGGAGATGAATAATTAGCATACGTTCTTCTGTGATTCCCTTTTCTGTTTGGTATTATATTCTGAGATGAGGGTTCCTAGGAAGAAGCTGAATTTTTTTCCCCTATGGCATGGAAAATAAGGAAGATGCTTGAATAGAATGGAAATGGATGTCCATTTGCGTGGACCTTCATTTAATCAACTCCCATTGCAGCAGGGTCTTCATTGTGGGCAGTGTTGAAGTAGGTAGCAAGGAAGGAACTAAAGGCCAAAGCGAGGATCATGATGGACAAGCCATAGAGAGACTTGGTGGCTAGGATGAAACGTCTGGCTGCTATTCTGCTGCTCGAATCCTCGATTATGAGGTTGAGGCTTAAGAGTTGGATCCCCTGAGTGCCATTTCTGGCTCTGCTCCTAACAGTGTGGAACGTTACTAAGCGACCCTTTGCTTCCTCGTCTGTTCAATGGTCAATACCAGGGACCTGTGATTTGATGCCTCACTGGAAGTGTGCTGAGCAGAAGGATTTCAGAATTTGAGGGTTGTGTAGGGTAGACTTTCCCTTTCACTCATCTCTTCCTCTGGCCCTCATCAGGACTCATGTAACTCAACTATGCTCATGTCCCTGACCATCTTTTCGACTTGGGAACAGATAGAACATTAAGAAGGGAACTTTGCCAGGGGAAGGTCCATAATGCTTTCTCACCTTTCCCTTCCCCACTTCCCCTCCCCTCCCTTCCTTCCCTCTCCTCTCCCTCCTTCCCTGCTTCTCTCCCTCCCTGCTTTTCTCCCTCCCTCCCTCCCTCCTTCCCTGCCTCCCTCCCTCCCTCCCTCCCTTCATCTTTCTCTTTCCAGATGGTTCCCAGGGCTTGAACTCAGGACCTGGGTGCTGTCCCTGAGGCTATCTGTGTTCAAGGATAGCACCACTTGAGCAGCAGTACCACTTTCAGGTTTTTCTGCGTAGTTTATTGAAGATAAGAGTCTCATAGACCTTTGTGCCCTGGCTGGCTCAGATTTCAGTCTTCCCAGTAGCTAGGATTGCAGGCATGAGCCATCAGTACCTAGCACTTCCCCACTTTTCTATCTGCTTTCTACCATCATTTCAATGCGATGCCTGAGAGCTCGATGAGGGAGCATATTTTATTTCTCCTGGTCTTTAGATTTGGTCAGCCTCCATTCATTTTCCTGGCCTTCCTAATTTTCTTGGATGTAAAGATAGATTATTGCCTTGAGTACTGAGGGCCCTGGCCACTGCTGACCAAGAGCAAAAGGAGGAAAAAAAAAAAGGAGCAAAAAGAGCCTGGAAGTAATTTGCACATTTTACCACTGTTGGGGCGGGGGTGGGGAGCCCTTTATACAGCAAAGTCATAAAAAGTAACTTTTTTCTTTTCTGTTTTGATTTTCTTTTATTTTTCTTCTTTTGTGCTAGATTGGGGCTTGAACTCAGCCATGTATTCATGACTGGCACTCTGTTACTCGGAGGCCATACTTCAAGACGAATTTTGCTTGTAGGTTAATTGCAAATGGCATCTTGTGGCCTTTGCTGACTAAGCTGGCCTTGATGCTCAGATCTCTCAGCCTTCTGAGTAGCTAGGACTGCAGGTATGAGCCATAGGCACTCAGCTCTATTTTGTATTTTCCACTCCTGTGGTATTTGGGCTTGAAATCATGGCCTCTTACCGCTGAACCCCACAACTTCAGCTTATTTTCCAGGATAAATGGATGCTTTCTAAATAGAAATGTCTGTGTCTTTTTCTGAAACCTGTCCCCACGTGTGTACCTTCCAGTGGTGACACAGTAGGCATATGACTCCCAAGTGTGCTGTTACTGTTGAACAGGGGTGCTAGCATCATCTGCCAGTCATCCTGATAGAACTGAGAGACAGAGGAGCTGAAGGAGAGTATTCACAGCTTGGGATGGACAGTTGGCTTTTCTAAAAAAGTTATCAAACAGGTCGGACAGGTTGGTAGACATCTGTTTTCCCAGCTACTGAGGAGGCAGAGATAGGAAGAACCATAGTTTGAGGTCAACTGGGCAAAAAAGTTTGTGATTTCTCAGCTCAATGAGGAAGCCAGGTGCAGTGGTATAGGTTGTTATCTTAGCTATGCTGGAGGCAATAGGAAAGAGGATTGTCAGCCAAGGCAAGGAGATAGTGAGATTTCTAACTCCTAATCTCAACATAATAATAATTTGGGCATGGTGGGGGCATACCTGCATTCCCAGCTAAGCAGGAGTTGTAGGTAGGGCAGGGGATCATAGTTTCAGCCTGACCCCAGGTAAAGAGCAAGACCTCACTAGCAAAGCAGCTAAAGCACAAAAAGGGCTGGAGGCATGACTGAAGTGGTAGAATACTTTCCTTGTAAGCTTGAGACCCTGCATGCAAACCCCAATCCCACTACCATCACCACCAAAAAAAAAAAAATCAAATCAAAGTTCGGCATTAGTTAAATTTGTTAGAATTGTAAATTGCCGCTGCAGATGTTGCAATTTCCCCCAGCTTCTGCTTCCCCATCTCTCTAGCAACTGTTTAAACTGACACAGGAATTCTGACCTTTGATAGGTGGTATCTGTGGCAACTGTCCCACGTGCTGGTGATGATGAGTGGAAAGGCTTTTTAGAAGATGGGTAGAAACAGTTAGAAGTAGGTGATATCCCAGACAACGGGGAAGTAACTCCAGTCACTGTCCACTGGTGCCTCTACATGCTGGTGGCACTGCATTCTCATTTACAAAGTCTCAAGAGGATAGGAAGTGTTTCTCTTCATACCACTCCATGATGCACACATATATTTCACATTTCCCACCAAACAATCATGGAAAGTTGTTTTGAAGAGGGTTGAAAGTTTCTTTTGTGTATATGGTGTGTAGGTTGCTGCTGGTATGAGCTATAAAAGTTGAAATCTTCCCTTCCCTTCCCTTCCCTTCCCTTCCCTTCCCTTCCCTTCCCTTCCCTTCCCTTCCCTTCCCTTCCCTTCCCTTCCCTCCCCTCCCCTCCCCTCCCCTCCTTTTCCCTTCCTCTCCTAGAATCTCCCTTGCCCTCCCCTCTTCTCCCCTCCCCTCCCTCCCTACCCCTCCCTCCCTTCCTTCTTTCCTTCCTCCTCCTCCCTCCTCCCTCCTCTTCCCTCCTCCCTCCTCCTCCTCCCCTTCCTCCTCCTCCTTCCTCCTCCTCCTCCCCTTCCTCCTCCTCCCTCCTCCTCCTCCCTCCTCCTTCCTCCTCCTCCTTCTTCTTTTGCCAGTCCTGGTGCTAGTACTCAGGGCCTGAGCACTGCCCTTGGGCTTTCTCAAGGCTAGCGCTCTACCACTTGAGCCACAGCACCACTTCCAGCTTTTTCTATGTATGTGATATCAAGGAATGGAACTTGGGTCTTCAGGCATGTTAGGCAAACACCCTACCACCAGGCCATGCTCCCAGCCCTCTTTCTTTCTTTTCTTGTGCCAGATTTGAGGCTTGACCTCAGGGTTCTCATTTATTTGGCTTTCTTGCTCCTGGCTGATGCTCTCCAACACCTCCAGCCTGGCATTTTCCTGCTTAATTGGAGATGGAATCTCTTGGACTTTTCTGCTGAGCATGGCTTTAAGCTGTGATCCCATGGATCTTAGCCTCCTGAGTGCCTAGGATTACAGCTGTAAGCCACTGGTGTCTGGATGTCTTCTTTTTCTTTTTCGTTTTCCCTTCCTTCCTTCCTTCCTTTTTTTTTTTTGCTAGCTCTGATGCATGAACTCAAGGCCTGAGCACTGTTCTTGGGCTTTCTCAAGGCTAGAGCTCTACCACTTGAGCCATAGCACCACTTCTGGCTTTTTTCTCTGTATGTGGTACCGAGGAATTGAACCTGGGTCTTCATGCATGCTAGGTAAGCACTCTTCCATTAGGCTAAAGTCTCGGCCCCTCTGCCTATATTTTCTATACTAAATATTTTGTTTATCATTTCATAAACAGTATTAAATTAGATAATTTTCTACTGAAAGGACTTGCATGAAGAAAGATCTATTCTTTTTCATGGAATTCTCCAATAATAGTCACATTTCCTGGAACATTGTGGGTATCCAAGGAATTAATCAAAGAACAAATATCAGAGTTGAAATCAGGGCTTACCAATCAAGGTCTTGTCTATAGTGTACCCTAGCATGTTTTTATCCCCAGAGTCCTCTGAGTCCTAAGGAAGGATAAACTAAAAAGTCACATGTAAAAAGCAATTTTTTGAATGACAAGGGAAGAAAAGCATAAGCAGAGTAATATTTGTGTGTGTGTGTGTGTATGTATGTGTGTGTGTGTGTGTGTATGTATGTATATTTATTTATTTTTAAAAATCAGGCCTAGGACTTGAATTCAGGGTCTAGGCTCTGTCCCTGATCTTTTTCATTCAAGGCTACTGCTTTACTACTATGAGTTGAAGCTCTACCTCTGGTTTTGGGATGGCTGGGCTGGATTTGAAGCAGGATCCTCAGATCCTCCTGAGTCACTAGGATTACAAGTGTGAACCACCACTCTTTTGTGTGTGTGTGTGTGTGTGTGTGTGTGTATGTGTGTGTGTGTATGTGTGTGTGTATTTTTTGACAGTCTTAGGGCTTGAACTCAGGTCCTGAGCACTGTCCTTGGGTTTTTCTCAAGGCTAGAACTGTACCACTTATCTACAGCACCATTTCTGGCTTTTTTTCTATGTATGTGGTACTGAGGAATCCAACCTGGGTCTTTTTGCATGCTAGGCAAGCTCTCTACTACTAGGCCAAACTCCCAGCCCCTGTACAATTATCTTTTTTCCCCAGTCCTGGGCTTGAACTCAGGGCCTGAGCACTGTCCTTGGACTTTCTCAAGGCTAGAGCTCTACCACTTGAGCCTCAGCACCACTTCCAGCTTTTTTCTATGTATGTGGTACCAAGGACTCAAACCCGGGTCTTTGTGCATGCTAGGCAAGCATTTTAACCACTAGGCCAAACTCACAGCCCCTGTACAACTATTTTTAAGATTATGTTGTGGTCTTTTGGTTTGTTTATCAACAGTGGGATGAATATTTAAAGAGTTCCTTTTCCTCAACTGCTTTGTTAAATGACATCCTTTTCCTTTTCCAGGCTATTAGCTTATATTGTAAATCACCTAAACAAATTCTTCATTTTAATTACGTACATTAATGTCAGAAATAGGCACAATGGAGAAATGTAATAGATTTTAAAGAATAATGATCACCTATACTTAGAAGCAAGGAAAGAGATACTTCTGACTTCTAGAGATATAAATATAGATTCAAGCATGATTTTTTTCTTTTTTTCATTCTTCTTTTTGATAATTTTATTGTTATTATTGAAGGGTTGTACAGAGGGGTACTACTTCCTAAGTCACGTAATGAGAGCAGTTCTTTTTTTGGACAGTGTTGTCCATTCCTTTACTTTGCCCGATTTCCCCCTCCATGCCTGCTCACAAGTCACACAGGTCATTTTCCTGGTCTTCTATCATTCCTTCAGAGTACAAAAGCAATATAGTTTCATTAAAAAGGATTGAACGATAGAGGTAGTTAAAATTGCCATAAGCTTTAGTGCTCAAACATAGCTGCTGTTTAATTTTGAGATATTTCTTTCTAGACTAGCAATTTTTCAAGGCATAGAAGCTACTTTGGTGAACATGAGGTCAAGAAGATCTACTTACTGATTGCCTCTTGGAGATTGGCTCTGAGAAGGTCTGCAAGAAAGACACTTCTTCACTCTTTAGTGTTTTCCAAGCTTGTTTGATTGCCATGTTGACTGTGATAAATTTTTGTAAATTTAATTACGATTCTGTTCCTCCTCCTCCTCCTTCTCCCTTCCTCTCTCCCCCTCTCCCTCCCTGTCTGTCCATCCATCTGTCCTGGAGCTTGAACTTCTTCCTTCTTTCTTCTTTCAGTCCTGGAGCTTGAACTGAGGGCCTGGGTATTATCTCTGAGTGTTTTTGCTCAAGGCTAGTGCTTTACTACTTTGAACTATACCTCCACTTCTGGTTTTGGGTGGTTAATTGGAGATAAGAGTCTCATGGATTTTACTACCCAGCTGGCTTCCAACCTCAGTCCTCAGATCTCAGCCTCTCAAATAGCTAAGCTTACAGGCCTGACATCCTGTTATTCTTTTGAAGATATTAGTTTTTCTTGAAGTCTGCTCTGGTTGTAGAAAATTTCTTTTACATTTTTTTGGGCCCAATCTGCTGGTAGCCCTTAGAGTGAGAATCAAGATTCAGAAACAGAGGAAGTTTTCCTTGGAAAGGTGGAATAAACTTCACATGCATGATCACTGCGGTGTGCATAACACGATTTGTGCATACCTCCAATCCACAAATCAAATTTATTCCTGATTAGTAAGATGAATGGAGCCTTTTCCAGCTGTGGAGAGAGCTGGAGAAGAGGCCTTTGATCCCAGGATAATGGCTTATACCATCTCCTGGCTGCAAAGAGCATATTGTTATTTTTTCAGAGGGGGTGGGTGGAGGTGGTGGTGGGAAGAATTAACTATAGAATTGTGAGACTTGCTTATTAGTATAGCATATGCGGGGCTCGTGCTTGCTGAGATGAATTGTTTTCCAGGTAAACTATTCCCACATTAAGCAACAACAACAACAAAGAATTCATGTCCACCTCATAGGGATGCACTGACTGGACGGACAGAAAACATATGGTCCTCAGGGCAAGGGCTACCCAAGATTTCCCCTCAGCAGCTCTTCTGAGGTTCTTAGGAGCTTCTAACCCTGCCATGCCTTCTTTAGATTGACTGAAGGACTAGGTCACCATTTCTTCCTTCTAGCTCTTCCTCTTCATTTCTGAATCACCACGCTGTGAGCTATTTGTGGTAGAAATCAGAACAACTTTCCTTTGTCTTTTAAAGGAAGGAGTGGATCTGATTTGATCCACTTCTTAAATATATTTTTATGTGAGTTCTTTTCTGTATCCAACGTCTCAGTCATTGCTATTTTAGGGAATATAGTAATTACATGGCTTCAAAGATATAGATCATAAGGACAGGGTCTGGGTGATTTGCACACTGAAAATCTACACTGAAGCCATTTGGGAAGAACCAATATTGTTATTTTCATCTTTATGGCCAGTCACACTCTCATCTTTTCTTCAGTATGAAATCCACGGGGAGTGTGAGGTTCCCCTGCGCTGGGCTATACACAAGGCCCAGGAGAGGTCCAGCAAACATGGAGCCTTCTGGGATGGTGTTGCCGCTGCCAAAATTTTTATCAAGCCAGAAAATAAAAAGTGCAACTAGGATCCCAGGTGTAGATTCATCATGGGAAGAAAGCCTGTTATTTGCCTTGAGCACTCTGAGGTAGACTGCCTCCAGCCTCCAGAACTGGCCTTCTTTTTTTTTAGAAGTAATTTAACATTCTTCAAAATTAGAGACGACTTTTTTATAGCTCCCCTTGCCACAGTTGTAGCTATGTGACAATATTCTGGCTAAAGAATGTGTATGTAAAATTTGCAGAAAGGCAAGAACATTCCTTCTCCTTCTCCTTCTCCTCCTCCTCCTCCTCTTCCTCCTCCTCTTCCACTCCTTACTCACCCTCCCTCCCCCCTCCTCTCCTTTCCTCCCTTCCTCACTCTCCCTCCACTCCTCCTCCTCCTGCTCTTCCTCCTTTTATTGCTTGCACTGGGGCTCGAACTCATGGCCTCATACTTTTTCTTGGCATTCTCATCCAATGCTGCTAATCTACCACTTGAGCCACACCTCTACTTCTGACTTTCTAGTGGTAATTGGAGAGAAGAGTCTCACACACTTTTCTGTTCACACTTGCCATTGAACCTCAATTTTCAAATCTGAGACTCTTACATACTTAGGATTATAGATAGCACCTGGCATCTTCATTGCCCTCTTTTTTTTTTTCTCCTGATGCCTGGCATTGGTTGAGATGGCTGGACCTGAGCAACTCTGTGGATCCTGAGTAAACTGAGGAGACTACAGGAAGGCTTAATTGTAATCCCTGATGAACTTCCTGGGTAACTTCCCAGGCCTTGTTGAAAATGAGGAAGAAATATGTATATTATCTTGTTTAAGTTACTATTAGGTTTTCTATAATTCTCTGATGTACCTAATCTTTCTATTGTACTCTGCTACTCTGAAGACTAAATTGCTTCTTTGTCAGGATCATCATCATAGTAGATATAAAGATTAACCCAAACTCACTGAGAAGAGCCAGTGCTGACGCTGTGTTGAAGCTACTGGGTCAGATAGCATCCAGAACAGATTTTAAAATTCTCCCTCACTGTGTCTGTATTTGGTTCAAGCATTTATTATAGTTGCATGTCAGGATATGATGCCTGTGTTTACTTATCACAAATACTGAGTGGAAACCACACACCAGGCATTGTTTGAGCAAACTAGGCCCATCTCAGATCTGCAGGGCTACCAATCTGGTATAGAAATGAACAAATGGTCAAGGACACAGAAAGCTGCCCGGACGCACGGGACAGGGTTATCTTGTAGACTCAGGGTTATCGTGTAGACTCAGGGGAGGAGGCATGTCGGAGAACGCTGTCCTTCATGCGTGGCTAGTGAATCAACACCTGAAGGTGAATAGCTTTCCCTTGGTAAGGAGGGAGGCATTTGTAGGATATTCTGGAATGGTCTGTGCAGGGGCTTTAAGGTGGGAGGGAGCTGTCAGCTTCCAAGAGTGAAGAGGCAGCCATGATGGCCCCTGAACGGTAAGCCAAGGGAAGCCGCGGAAATAAGCCAAGCTTATTCGCAAGGGTATTGCTTTTGAAAAGAATCCTTCTTTTTCATTATGAGTGTTTTTATTTTTTTTTAAGAAGAGCTGATGACTTAATTATAAAATTGTCAAAAATAGATAAAACCATCAGAAATTTTTGTGTTTGGGGAGTGATATTATACTGGGACACCCAGCTCCAGGTTTTGCTGTGTGAAGCAACTTTGTGATGATTAGCATACTCTGTAGTTTAGGCATTTTTCTAGTGAGGAGCACGAATAGAGCTGACATGACAGGTATCACACAAACCAAAGCTTTCACAAGACAACACCGCGAGATATTTCTAATCATGCATGTGTTCATCTAGTAGATTCCATTCCTTCAGAAAGGAATTTAGGAGAGTCACTAACTGTAATGACTTCCACTATTGGAGAAAAGATTTGACAAGTTACCTTTTCAGTTAATGAATGTCAAGGAAAGTAGAGCCTGCAGATATAGGGGGGGAAATGTTGTTTTCCAAACATCTTTGTGTAGATGGAGGAGTTCTTAGAAAAGATGATTTAATAATTGCTCCTTCTTGGTTTTGAACAATTATGGTATTTAGTGCCTTGCTCGTGAGCATGGTAACTAGTACTGAGATATTCAAGGGGTGCTGTGCTGAGTGAGAACAAAGGGACATTCTTAAGGAACAGAATAGTACAGTCAGCCATTGTACAAGGCTCCCAGTTCATGGCTGGCAGTTTCAGGGAGCTTTGGCTCTGAGTGAGGGCATGCTCCCACCATGGCTACCCCACCAGTGCTTCAAAGGGCACTTTGTTTCCCTTACTTTTTTCCTCTTCTAGCAAGAGGCAAGCAGTAGCATCCTGGGCCCTGAGTTTTGCCTCAAATATTTCTGCAGGCAGATGTGCCTTTGCTGCTGCTTCGGTAGGACTCTGTCCCCTCCCTGCTGATGCTGGCTGGATGGACTTTTACCTCAAGAGCCACCATGGGTAGTTACTTTCCAAGCTACTATTACATTGCATTCTCCTTCGTCCTTCCCTGTTTTCTTTCTTTGAATTCTCCCCCAACTCCAGTAATTTGTTGCAGGGAGAGATTAGTATTTTGGGGTTTAGGAAAGCTGGAATTTATTTAAAAGTTCCACAGTAAAGCTGGTTGTGATGGCTCGTGCCAGTAATCCTAGCTACTCAGGAGGCTGAGATCTGAGGATGGAGGTTTAAAGTTCAAAGCCAGCCAGAGCACTAAAAAGATCATGAGACTCTTTTCTCCAATTAACTACCAGAAAACTGGAAGTAGTGCTGTTGCTCAAGCGGTAGGGTGATAGCCTCGAGCTGAAGAGCCAGGGACAGTATCCAGGCCCAGAGTTCAGGTCCCATCCCATGACTGACCCCAAAAAAAAAAAAATGACTGACCAAAAAAAGAAAGAAAGAAAAAAGTTCCACAATAAAGCTTTATAAGCAACTCATCCAGCCAGTGCTCTACCACTTGAGCCACAATGCCACTTTCAGCTTTTTCTGAGTAGTTTATTGGAAGTAAGAGTCTTCTAGACTTTCCTGCCTGGCTGGCTTTTTGAACCATCATTCTCAGATCTTAGCCTCCTGAGTAGCTAGGATTACAGGCATGAGCCACAGCTGCCCTGTCATTTTTAAATTTTTTAATCTGTGTGTGTGTGTGTGTATGTGTTGAAGCTGAAGTTTATAGTTTAAAGTTATCAGACAGGAATTCAATAGGTAAAGGACTGTTTTTTTTTTTCTGTAGATGAAAGTAGAACTGATAGACAATGAATGAGCTGAAATATGGTCAGAAAGAATTAGCTAACCCTTTCTTTATCCTCTTCTTCAAAAGCACTATTAAGATCTTGACACTTGTTTTTCCTGGAGGAAGGGGATCTTAGAAAGAACTTTCCTTGGAGAGAGGCAGGGAATGGAGTCCATTAGCAATTCAGATTTCAAGTCTGTAACAAAGCTTAGTGACTGACTGTGGAGTTCTAGAGGCAACAAATCTCCATCATTAGGGGAAAGTGAAATAGATCAGGTCATCTAAGAGAAAAACTTGTGTTCCTTTAGAGAGTGAGGTGGTGGGCCTGCTCAACACGGAAAATCCAGAACAGGCAGAAAACCAAGCTGTAGAACAATTAATAATGTATAATCTCAATTACACAAGAAAGTTCTGGACATCAGTGTGGATGCATTCACATAGTCACTTTGCAGAAAGGGGTGAGACAGGATGTCAACTGGGGCTTGCTCTGGAACGGGATGACAGATGAGGTTATGGGGGCCCTCATGTTTATTCTGTCCAATGTTCCATTGGAAGTTATATGTTTGTTTTGTTTTTGTTACGACAACACTTAGTGTGAGAAGACTACTTGGACATGGTTTAAATGACAAGTAGAGTATTTGTAGTAAACTGTAGGCAGCAGATCTCTACAACAAATTCATCTTGCATAAATGGAACTTTATACCCTTCAAATTAAGCTTATGTTTATGTGTTATGTAGCTATGAAAAGAAAATAGAGCTATGATGTTTTATAGACTTCTCTGTGATGCCTTGGAAGAAAAACCCGCCAGGCCAGGTGAACGGGGTGGAGTGTTGGAGGGCTTACTTGCATGATTTTATTGTGGTGCATTGGGATGAAGTTCAGTTGAGTGAGTGCTGATCCTCGAGAAGCTGTGGTCTTTAGGAGAAGAAGGCCATTTCTGTGGCTTCCCCTTTGTAAAGCCAAGAAGGAGCCATCAGATTCTGGTGGAAGAAAACCATGCAGACTTTCATGAGTTTAACAGATCTTTATAGAACAGGCCCATTTTGTATTTTCTAGTAGTTCTACCCTGGCTTGGAGACACTCAGGAACATTTGATAATTTCTGTGAAAACATTGTGTCACCATATTGCCAATTGTGTGCGTGTGTGTGTGCTAGCGCGCACGTGTGTGTGTGTGTGTGTGTGTGTGTGTGTGTGCGTGTGTGTGTGCGTGCATGCATACCCGCCTATTTTGCCCCTCCTGTCCTTTAGAGGGTGATGGTGAAGTAAGTTAGGCAGCCTTACTATTGCTTAACCCAGGACAGATGGCCCCGGAGAACTGTGACTTCAGTTGAGTCAGAGGTAGGGGTGGGAACTGGATGGAGCCAGACGCTCAGTGACACCTTTAGTTCATTTTCTACTTAGCATGAGCCGGGGTGGAAGGTAGGGGGGTTATAGCTGTGCATCTCTCCGTTTCATGCCAAGACAGCCTTGGACCTTTGAAAGATGATGGGGATCAAATAAAATAACATTCCTGGATGAACTTTCAGGAGGGGCAGGTTAAAGGTGTGAGGCGATGTTTTGGTTAGGACAGGTCTAGTGTGGCATTCCGTCTTCTTGGCACATTTGTGGAAAGTGTAGGGAAACAGAGCTAAGAGGGAACGGAGGCCCAAAAGTAACGACTGGAGCCCAGCCTGAGTTAGAACTAGGTGGACTCCTTGCCCAAGGGGATCTGGGGCAGCTCTGAGTGGCCTCAGGCAGCACACAGGAAACGGTGCACATGTGTGCAGGAGGCGAGGCAGGAGATTTGTTAATTATGATCCTGGATCCCGGATGTGTGGTCTTTCTTGGAGATTTCCCAGATAGCTTTGTAAACGCATGGGCTTACTCCCTTTCCGCCTAGCATTGCTGAGCACCGCCTAGCATTGCTGAGCAGAAGCAGTTTTCCAAATAGTCTTCTACACTCTGAAGGGGTTTCTCTTCTCTTGTGGAGGCAGATTCTGAGTGACAAATGATTTTGGAATTGTATCTAATTTTAATTTTCTTTTTTTTTTTACAATTATATATGTGTATGTATATATATAGAGATATATTTTTTTGGTAGTAAGTATTGAACTCAAGGCCTTGAGCTTTTTTGCTCAAGGCTAATGCTTTATCACTCTAAGCCACAGTGTCACTTCCAGTTTCTGAGGCTAATTAGACCAAGAGTCTTTGAACTGTGACCTTCGTAACTGAGCCTCCTGAGTAGCCAGGATTACAGGTGTGAGCCACTGGTGCCCTGACAGAAATAAACTCACAATGTGGTATAGTACATTTACAGCAGATACATTTTAACTTTAACCTCCTCCCTTCCCTCCACTGGATACTCACCACATGTGATAAAGATAAGGAAGACTTCTCTTTGGTCGGCCTAGTGACCTACTCATGGCATTCCTTGGATATATTGTTATCATGGGCAGTACCTATGGTATAATTGAATACTTTCCTAGGGGCATACAAGTTTGTCTCAAAATCTTCTTGAAAGGAAGAAGCATTTGGGTCTGACCCTAGCTGGCCCTCTGGACTAGAAAGGCCACACTTTTTGGTTACTATCCAGACAGAAAATCATTCCTGCCCGTCTAGTTCATCGCTGCTTTATTCCCCACATGGTTCAGATGGTGACATTCTTAGGGTAGAGGAAGAAGAACAGTCAATCCTTTGATTTAATTTTGGCAACACTGTGGTTTATGGGGCTCTGGGGAAAGGCAGCCACAGATGTATCAACCTTTTAAAACATTCTTGGCAGTCTAATTTTTAAGTCATAAACCTAAACTCAGACAGCATATCCTTGAAGACAGCCTGTGTTGCCTGGAATAGCTGATGATATCCTACCTTTCAAAACCAGCATTCCATTTTTGTTTATGAAACACATGTTCTTTTTAGCTGCTTTAAATCAGAACTTGTTTCATGGACTGTTTGGGTGTGTTGGGATTCTCCACAGGGGAGATGGTGTTGTGAAGAGCTGAGCAGTCACTCTGCTGTGCGTTATTCATTGCCAGAGGATGGGTGAGCATCAAAAGGGATTCTCTTTGTTTAGCCTCTGCCACGAGAAGTTAGACCTGGAGCCCCACTGTCTGGCTGCTAGTCTCTGTGACTTGGGAGTATTTGGCCTGTCTGTGCCTTAGTTTTGGGTCTGACCCTAGCTGTGGTATCCACTTAATATGGCAGTCAGGAGAAACAAAGGAGATCATTTGTGCCTGGACCTCAGGGTAGTGTCTATCCATTATAAGTGTTTTGTAAATATTATGTCTGTATTAATAAATAACAAGTGCTAAGTTTTAATAGCATGGTAATCAAAAGGAGAAACTGGCACTTATTATTTAATTTATTAGGTCTTTAAACCCCCTCTGAGTTTTTAAAGGGCTTAATGAGTTAGAGTTATAATTCCTTTTGGGCAAAAATAAATGTCTATTTCTATATATTCATAGACAGGAAAAAGTATGAAGGAGTATCTACTAAAAGGTTAATGGCTTGTTCTCTGGAAAATGTGGTGGTGGTTCGTCTTAATTCACTTTTATTTTTCTCATTTGCATTTCTTGAGGCCTATTCATGAGCCTGTGTTACCTGTGGGATTTTCAAATGAGGGACTGAGTTTCCTGGTGTTTCTGAAGAATGTTGTTTGTGTTGGGTACCTAGGGGTTTGAATGAAAGGTCACACTAAGTGATGTTTTGTACTTTACTTTTGCATATTTTCTCTCCTTATGTTTTCTTCATTGAAACGAAGCTATCAGCAGGGTCAGTGACCCAGACTGCTGAACCTAGAAGAAATTTCTAGCACATAGCTCTTCATCACAGCTACACAGTGACTTCGGATTTCCGTGACTACGGCTGGCGATGTCAATCGCAACATCATATTTCGGTTGTGTTCTGTCCTCTCCTGTTTGGTTAAGAATTTAGGACTGAATGTTTTTTGACTTTCACGTGGTGATGTAAGTTAAGTTCCTTTTCCTCGCCTTTGTTCTTTCTTTACAGGCAGCTTTGTTTTCTTGTGAATGATCTTGGTGTGTATCTCTACATTTGGTCTTCATAACCTACACCTGGGGTAGTCAGGTTAGGGATTAGCAGCTTTGCTGAGGAGGAAGATGAAGCTTTGAGAGTCGAACTTGTCCTTGGCTGGCAGGACCCGGCTGGGTCTGATCTTCGCACTCCATTTCTTGCATCTCTGAATACTTTGGAAATCTGCCTCTCCAGGTCACCCAGCGCTTTTCTTTCTGCCTTCAGTGGATTGTTTTGTTGGTGGTGGTCGTGGGTCTTAAACTCTGAGCCTGGGCGTTGTCCTTATGCTCTTCAGCACAAGGCTACTGCCCTACCCCCTGAGCTACAGTACCACATCCAGTTTTCTGGAGATAAGAGTCTCCCGGGCTTTGTAGTGCCCATAGGCTGTGAACTGCGATCCTCAGATCTCAAGGTTTTATTTTTATTTATTTATTTATTTTATTAAGACAGACTTTTCCTTGTTTCTGTGTGGTAGTTTGGTAGGCCTGCGCCCTGCATGTAGGGGATCAAGGATCAGGGCCCGGCAGCCCACGGAAATGGTTTTCTCATCCTAAACTCTATGGTTATGGAGAGGTATTGTTGAAACCCAGGTGGATTAATTGTTCTCATTCCTTTCTAGAGCCTGGAAAGGGGCCAGCATGCGGATGGCAGCCAGGACAGACGGCTTGGTCTGCTGCCAGATGGCAGCGCTTCCTTCTGTGGACTCTCTCTACTCTGGAGGCACACTTCAGACTCCCATCAGCAAATTGCCCTCTCTTAAGAAGTCTCCCTGAAGTGGTTTCTTGATATGCAGGCTTTTAGTTCATCCCTACACTAGAAATTCAATTTGCCACCAGATGAAGTGCTGTCTTCCCCCCCTTTTTTTTTCTTCCCTCAAGAGGGTGTTATTATTTCTTCTAAAGAAAAGTATTAGCAGACAGGAATTGGTGGCAGCAGTAAAGAAACCCACTAATATAGATTGAAAATTAGGCTACTGGTTTTGGGTAAGGATGGCAGGGAGGGAGTTCTCTGTCTCCCAGGGTGATGGAGTTGTCACACTGCAGCACGCTGCTGGCCTCCTGGGAGCTGGCATGACTGCTGAAGAGCTGGCCTTTACAATCACATCCAAATTATGGTCCTTTTTTTTTTCCTTTTTTTTTTGCATCAAGTTCTGAGATCTAATTTTGTCAGGAAGACTAGTTATGGAAGAAGATAATGTAACAAAGAAGAAAAAGTCTGAAGGTTTGGTCCCAGTCCAAGTTTTGTGAGTGATTACTTTTGTAATCACTCACCTCTTACTTGGAGAACCAGATGTATGATACCTGGCCACTCACTGTGTACCCACATCACCTGGGAAATATTGGCAGGGTCCCATCTGATTCAAGCTGGTGATTCATTGGTTCTGGTTTAATTGGTGTGAGATTGAATCCTGGCCTCTCTCTCTACAGCTTGCCTGGTTATGCAAATGTTGGGACTACCTCAGATCAACCATAAATTGCCCTCTAGCTTGTGCTTTCTATTTTTTAAAAAATAGATACAGTTGGTATCTTACCAAAGGGTTTATAAGTGATATGATAGCTCCCAAATGAGGTCACTATAAAGAAAGACTTTGATCATTTTTGTCTTGGAAAATATAGAAAAAGTTACTAGAGTTATTGAAGTGTGTCATTAGTTTGTAGAATCATTCTGCAGGGAAAGCCATAAATGGTTTCTTTTCTAAGCCACTGGAGATGAGAGAAAGATGTGTAGAGATTTTAATACAGCCATGAAGGAGAAATTGTTGTAGATAATTGAAAGTGTTTTTCCTCAGACGTTTATACAAGAGGGACTTGCTCAGAGGCCCAGAAGAAAATGTTAGGATTGTAAATTATTTTTAAGGTAAGCACAATTATTTCTAGTTCATATCATTTTTAGGCCTTTTTTTTAAAGAAAGAAAATCATATTTTCATAAATATTAGTTCAAAGGATTAGATCTGATTCTTGGGATCTTCCTTGGAAATAGAATCTCTCTCAAACAGTTTTATTTTGTAATGTAAATCACTGGCAAAACATGAACTTCTTAAAATTTCTTTAATTGGAATTTTTATTGTATTTCATTGTCAGGGTAATATATAGAGAGGTTACAGTTACATTCAAATATTAATACCGCTTCTCACTTTTTTGTTCCCTTTTCCTTCCCCCAGCCCCCTCCCTCATTAAATTAAAAAATTACTGTTCAAGGCTGGGAGTTTGGCCTAGTGGTTAAAGTGCTTGCCTACCATGCACAAAGACCGGGGTTCGATTCCTTGGTACCACATACATACAAAAAAGCTGGAAGTGGTGCTGAGGCTCAAGTGGTAGAGTTCTAGCCTTGAGAAAGTACAAGGACAGTGCTCAGGCCCTGAGCGCAAGCCCAGGACTGGCAAAAAAAAAATTACTGTTCAAATCATTAATCATATCAGAGACTAGGATAGATTATTTTATAGTTGAAGGTGAAAAGAAAAAATATGCACATCACAAAGTTTGATACCAAAGGTTTCCTCATAAATACTAGCTGTTCCCATCTCTGGCCCCTCTCATCTACAGACCATTATGATTCAGCCCAGAGGTAAGAGGTCCTAAATACAAAGCCAAGGTCACCTTCCTTCTCTCTTCTCCCCCCACACTCCCTCCACCACTACAGGGGCAAAAGCTTCAGTTCTCTAATCCTCTTTCCAGTCAGAAGAAGCTAGAAGATTCTGAACTGTTGTGTGTTTGCAATAGGAAGTTCAACCTCTGTATCTGTGATGGACTTCATGTGTGCTTTGCCTTTTTCAGCTAGAATGTCTTAATGAGGACATATATATATATATATATATATACATATATATTCTTTTTTTTTCTTTTTTTGCCATTCTTAGGACTTAAACTCAGGACCTAGGCATTGTCCTAGAGAAAGCTCAAGGCTAGTGTTCTACCACTTGAGTTACAGCACACTTCTGGTTTTTTTCTGTGTATGCGGTGCAGAAGAATCAAACCCAGGGCTTCATACATGCTAGGCGAGCACTCTACCACTAGGCTACACTTCTAGCCCCTAACCAACATTTTGATCACTTATTGTATGCCAGTTCCTGTTCTAATTTTCCCATAAATACTAGATAATATTTAAACATGTTTTAAGGTAGATGTTATTATAACTCTCATTTCATAAATGTGATTTAATTTTGGATGTTTCAGTGCACAGTCCCCTGGCCCTAAAAGAGAAAGCCAAGGGGAGGCATCTGGTACTAGCTGAGGTGGAGAAGTGGCCGGGTTGTTTGTTGTTTGTTTTTTGCAGGTCTTGGGGCTTAAGCTGAGGGCTTCAGTGCTGTCACTGGGCCTTTTTGTGCTCAGGCTTGTGCTCTACCACTTAAGCCACAGCATTACTTCCATCCCTTCTGGCCTTTTCTGAGTAGTTTATTAGAGGTAAAAGATAAGAGTCTTACAGACTTTTCTGCCTGGCCTGGCTTTGAACCAGGATCCTCAGATCTCAGCCTCCTAAGTAGCTAGAATTACAGTTGTGAGTCACTAGAGCCTAGTGAGAAGTGGTTTTTGTTTTTGTTTTGTTTTGGTTTTGTTTGGTGTTTGGTTTTGTTTGAGCCACAGTGCCCCTTCTGTTTTCTGGTGGTTAATTGGAGATAAGAGTCTCATGGACCTTTTAGTGCCTGGACTGGCTTTGAACTGCAATACTCAGATCTCAGCCTCCTGAATAGCTAGGATTACAGGTGTGAGCACTGGTGCCTGGTGAGAAGTGTTTTTAAAGCCACAGGACTCACAAGTGAAGGATACCTTATGTGTTAAAGAAAAGTTTACCATCTGTAAAGGAAATATTTATTTTCCATCAGTCACTCTTCTCCATACATTTGTTATTTATTTTTGTATGCTTGTAGCTATGGTTCCAGGAGTATCGTGTCTTCCTCTCTACTCTCCTCTCTGTCTGTTATTATGGCCCCATGGGTACCTTCAGTAGGGTATAGTAGGTACCTTCAGAGCAAGCAGTGAGCTGCAGACCTGTTAGGCAAGCACAGGACACAAGGTAGATCAGCCTCTTTGCCTAGAAACTTTCAGGTATTTTGTCCTCTTCTGTTGTTAACCATGGCAGGTTCACAAAATGAGGTGAAGGTCCAGGATGTCTTAATATGAGGATTGCAGTGTAAGAGGACTTTGCTATGTAGTGCAGAGTTCTTATTTTACAGATGGCAACTGTGAGGATCTGGTGTATGAATTCACCTGGCACAGGCAGGAGGTGGGAAAAGCAGACCAGACCCCAGTCTGCCCACCCTCCACGGTAGGCGTTTTCTATCTCTCCATCCCCTTTGCTTTCAGGTCCCCATCTTTGGCTGAATTTCCCTGTGTTCTACTATGTACTCTCAGACTTTCTGAATTTTTTTTTTGTTGGTCCTAGGGCTTGAACACAGGGCCTGGGCTCTGTATGTCAGTCATTCTGTGCTCAAGGTTAGTGCTTGACCCACAAGTGTCAGCTTTTTTTTTTTTTTTTTTGAGTAGTTTATTGGAGATAAGTGTCTCATAGAGTTTCCTGTTAGGGCCGGCTCTGAACCATGATCTTCAGATCTTAGCCTCCTTAATAGCTAGAATTACAGCATGAGCCCCCAATACCTGGCTGAAGATGTTTGTTTGTTTCTTTTTTTTCTAAATAAAAGCTTATAACATATATTGTCCTGTGGGCAATATTTTTCTAAAAGAGGAAAAGTTGACCTTGAGCATGAGAAAGATTCTGTTCTCTTATTCTTGTGCAATTTTCTCTGGAAGATAGAAAAGGTGGGACAATTGAGGTTATACCATCTGGGTACTACTAGCTCATGTCTGTAATCCTAACTACTCAGAAGGATGAGATTTGAGGAAGCTGGTTCTAAGCCAGCCCAGACAAGAAACCTGAGACTCTTATCTCTAGTTAACTACCAAAAAGCCAGAAGTAGAGCTGTGGCTTAAGTGGTAAGGTGCAAGCTTTGAGTGAAAAAATGAAGGTACAGAACCCAGGCCTTACATTCAAGTCCAATGCTGGCTTATATACACACTAAAGACTTGATGCAGAGTAGATGTAAGGGCAGGAGTTGGAGGTCCAGCCAGCCAGCCAATGAATGACTAAAATAGCATGTTAAAGAAGGTCTCTTATCTGGTAGTTACAGGTAGTTATCCAAATTATGGTAATTTACAAAGAGTCCTTCTCCTGATTGTGTAAAAATGACTTTCATATCACCTAGCTCTATTAGACATGCACAGGGATGGTAAATTTCTATTTAGGCCTGCTGAGGAGTCCCAATAAGACAGGAATTGGCCACCAGAATGTCTATTTAATAAAGGCTTCTAAGTGTGTCTGAGGTTTAATGCTGATTTCTATTAGCAGGTAAATGTTTCTAAGGCTAGGACCAAAGTGCTGATTGCTGTGGGACAACCAAAAAGCTTTAGTGCAGAACTATGAGCCTTTTCCACCCCCTCAGAACTATAATGAGCTCCACCACACTGCAATTAGTTGACATGTATGTCTTCCAGCTGTGGAGCCTCCCTCCCCAGGGGCCAGTGTCTGTGACTGAGTGGCCACCCAGCAAAGTACTGACAGTACTGACCGGGACAACTCTGTCACAAGAGGCAGATTTCTTATCTCTTACAGCAGTAATTTGATGAGTGCAGGAAAAGACAGATATGAGGAAAATGTTCTTGTTACATAATGAGAACTCATTTTCTAGGCTAGCAAGTATAATAATGGCCAATCTAACACCCTATTGAACCATCACACTGTACGGTTTATACAAAATATTAAGGCCTATTAATGACAGGGAGTCATGAGCCTTCTTGTGAATGTTTGATAAATTGATTTCAGAGTAATTTCTGTTGCACAGATTTTCCTGGTGACATGTAAAAACATGATCCTAGGCTACTTCCCTTTTGAAACTCTTAGTGCATTATTTTCTATGTAAGGATGAGGCAGGGAGCTCTTTGTAAAGCCTGTGAAAGTAAGGGGAAGGACTTCTGGTATGGCGTTCGCTCTTTTCTTCCTTCCTCCACAGTCTCTAAGGGTTCTGTGTCTTAGGAGACTTGTCTGCTTCCTGCACTTCTAATTTTCTTTGAAGAATGTCTTTCTCCTGTGGGAGATAGGATTCCAGCTTCCTTCATATATTCCTTATTTCTCCTCTCACACACAAAAGAGTGTCTTTTTTCCATGATTTACACACATGATCCATTTGGTTCATTATCTTTTTTGGCTCTTCCCAGACCCTGATTATTCTCGTGGGCCTTAAATCAGGCTCGGCTCTGCTTTCCTAATGCCAAAATGTTTTGTTTTACTGATTGTTTTTGAAGCAATTCCTACATCCTGTATGAATTTCTTGTATTTATATAGCATATATACTATAATTTTATTTGTCAGGATTTTTTTTTTGGATGGAAAAGTGACAGAAATCTGACACAAACTAGTTTAAGGAAAAGTGAAATTTTTGTTTTAAAGATAGATACTAGAGTTAGTTGCACAACATTTGAGTGTATCTCATGCCACAAAACTGTCCACTTAAAGTTGTCTTTAGAAAGGAATTTTTTTCTTTTTCTTAAAGATTTTATTAACATTGATTTCTACATCATATTTCAAATGTTATGTTTAACGAACAAGTATTCAAGAAGGGAATCTCTATATACCATTACTGGCACATAGATTTTAGAACATAAGATTAAGCTAAGGGTTTGTATGTCATAGGTACATATCAATCTATATAATATAAAATTATGTCTATAGAGTATAGAAAATTATAATTCCTATTCTGAGAAGCTAAAGGGGTATCAGGCAATTCTGGGTCTTCTCCATCCCTGGAATTCTATTGTTATCCTTCTCATTGTCTGTTTCTTGGGCTCCAGAGGTACAAAGTTCCTTCAGTCCAAGAAAAGCTGTGTAGGTGGCAGGGGTGGACTATGGGATTTGTCACCTGCAGGAAAAGCTGACCCTTCAATTGTGGGTGTGGCTTTGGGAACAATGAAGAGTTCTCCAAGGAAATGAAGCCAAAGGCTTAAGCTAGGTGTGACAGTGGGAACTGCTGCTGCATTTCTATAGCAGCCTCAAAATCTTCCTATGTATTTGAACTGCTCTCCAGGTTACTTCTTACACCTACTACAATGCAGTGCCAAGTAGATAACATGAAATAATCAGTCCATGATAAGGAAAGATACACTATTAATATATATATATGTATATATATTTTTTGCCAGTCCTGGGGCTTGAACTCAGGGCCTGAACTCTGTCCTTGGGATTTCCTCAAGGTTAGCACTCAACCACATGAGCCACAGCACCACTTGTAGCTTTTTCTATGTATGTGGTACTGAGGAATTGAACCCATGTCTTCATGCATGTGAGGCAAGCACTCTACCACCAGGCCAAACTCCTGGATCCTAAAAAATATTTTTGATTATCACTTGAATGGCACATGGGAAGGGTTGACCATATATGCTAAACTTGAAAAAGTCAACTGGGAACAGCAGCAATTCTGACATTCCTGTTTTTTTTCTTTGTGCACATGCCAAACATGGGGCTTGGACAGTGCCTGGGCACTGTTCCTGAGTTTTTTTGCTCAAGGCCAATACTCTTATCACTTGAGCCACAGCTTCATTTCCTTATTCTAGAATTTTAACAAGTTTCCATGAGAAAAAATCCTTATAATGTGAACCTAGTTAATCCCACCCAACAGTTGGAAAAGAGGAAATAAATGGCTTATTCCAGGAGTGTGGCCTTTGTTGCTGAATATCCTTTCCCTTGGGGTCAGTTGCACAAATGTTTTTGGAAACTCTGTGAGAGTTGTATATTCTGAACTGAATTGTAGACTTTTTACATCTGGAAAGAACCTAAAAGAGATGCTGTCCAGAGCTCATTCATTTTTAACAGAGGAGAAGACTGGATCCCACAGTTGTTAAATAACCCCAGAAGAGGCCAAAGATCTTCAGGGTATATCTTGAGGGAGAGAGAGCAATGGGTGATTTGGAATCAGTATTGCACACAGCAAAAGTGGATAATAACCTCTTCTGGACTTGTTACGCAGGGTCCTTTTCCTGTTTAATTTCTCTGTGATTTTACTGGCAATTTTAAGTGTCTTTCTGATATGGAGACTAGTGCTCTATTTTGGCTTCTTCCCTATGAGAGTTTGTTATGCTTTGTAAGCAAATACTAGTTCTTTTCTGGTTAAACTTCTTGAATTTTGGTTAGCTGTGATAACACCAACTCTTTCTTTTTCCCCTCTCTCCTTCCCTCCTTTCTGATCCTGGTACTTGAACTCAGGGCTTAGGCACTATTGCTGATCTATTTTTGTTCAAGGATAGTCTCTACCATTTGAACCACACCTCCACTTCTACCTTTTTGGCAGTAAGAGTCTCATGGACTTTCCTACTTGGGATAGCTTCAAACCTCAATCCTCAGAAATCAGCTTCTTGAATAGCTAGCATTACAGGTATGAGCCATTGGCACCCAACTTCTTCAGCAGTTTTGACTGGTCAAAATGCATAGGAGTCAGCCAGCAAATGGGATGTAATTATGACTGTTTAGATAATCTAGTAATGTGGAAGATAATCTAGGAATGTGAATCTATGAGGAAAAAAATGGAAAGTAAATGCAATGACCTGAATTCTTCAGCAAAAAGCAAACACATGCAAGAATAGTCAAAACGTATCCACCTCCGTGTTCCTCTTGACATACTGGTAATTCTATTGGGATCTTTTGTGTTCTAGCAGCTCTGATTTCATAGTTTTACTAGCAGTTGAGTGACTTTTTAATTTTTATTTTCTATTGCTGAAGGAGTGACTTTGGTTGTTTGTTTTTCTATTAATGTGCTTGCTTACAAAGCTAGCCATTGGCTGCCTGAGATTTCATGTAATTTCAGGACAGTAAGGAAATATTTTCTAGAAGCTGATGATTGTAAGAGTGGAAATGTTTTTTTGTTGTACAAAATGCCAGAAAAGGCAGCTATGTGTGGGATGCTGTGAGGGCCAAGCAGAAGGTGTCCTGTCTTCTAGTTACAGAAGAGGAAGAGGAAGATATTGATGTATGTCTTTACTCAGTAAATTGGAGAGGAGCCACTCTTGCTCTGCTCTTCAAATCCAATAAATTACTACAGAAGAACCTGGTATAGCTAGGCTAACCCTGAACCTAACCAACTCTAGTGGTCAGAGCATCTGAGGATCAAAGGAAAACTTGTTGGAAGCCAGAGGTTGAATATGAGGATTGGGTTCGAAGCTAACCTGGGCAGATATCTTCAGTTAACCAATAAAGAGCCAGAAGTGGAAGTGTGGCTGTGGTGGTAGAGTGCCAGCTTTGCATGAAAAAAGAAACAAACCCAAGCAACCAGGATACTGTAAAGACACCTGCGCATCCATGATCATTGCTGAGTTACTCACAATAGCCAATAGTTGAGGAAACAGCCTAGCTACCCTACAGTAGATGAGTGGATCAAAAAATGTGGTACCTATACACAATGGAATTTTACACATTCACAGAGAAATGAATAGACCTAGAATAAATCATGGTAAGTGAGGTACACCAAGCTCAGAAGGACAAAGAGCACATGCTTTCTTTCATATGCAAAGCTAGACCTAAATATATATGGGGGCATGATTAATTATACAGGACTCTAGGCGGTTACACACAGTGAGACCAAAGGAGAATAGTCTTAGGAGAGGAACACAAAGGCACAATGCCTCTCTCATCATATAAAATAATATTTATCTAAATGAACTCTAGGAAATACAAACAAGAAGTTTTTCTTCATTTGATTTTCTTTTCTTCTTGTCTTGCTTGCTCATTTATCGGTCTTTGGCCCAGTAAAGGAGGAGCAGAAATAGAAGGTCTGAACAAATGCAGCGTGGTACTCACTAGACACTGTGTGAACTATGCAACTTGTGTGGGAGGAAAAACTGGGAAAGAGCGGGAGAGAAACTGGGAAATAGCAAGGAAAGGTTACATTGTCCAAAAGGAAATGTAGTCTTTGCCTAACTTATGTAACTGTAACCATTTTGTACATTACCTTTATAATAATAAAATATTAAATAATAAAACTTCCCAAACAATAACAACAAAAAACACAAAAGAAAAAAAACCCCCAAAACAGAAAAGAAAAAGGAAAAGAAGCCAAGAAAAAGCACACATGACAAATAGAATGGAAAGCTTCTCTAACGAAGGGAGGAAGGACAGATTTTGAAGTCACAGATGTTCCTGGCAGTGCTGTTGGTCCTTTGGTATGCATTAATTAATTCACATAAGGATTCCAGAGAAATCTGTTAGATTACTGGGTTGAATGAACCCTGGAGAAAATATTGGTGCTTTTCCCAAGTGTGAGACATTTAAGGTGAAATGGCAATTCTTTGTTGTATGTAATCTGTGTATTACTTTCAGATTATTCCTATACTTTCTGGCAACTATACCAGATGCACAGTATCCTAGATACTGATTTTGTGTCCAGGGTCTTCACCTGAGTCATTCTCTTGGTCTTTATGTGCTCCAGGAGTAAATTGTTTCCTTTCCTCGATTTGACCAAGTCAGGCACTAACAAGGAGCAGAGCTAAACCTCAAACCCAGGTTCTTTTGACTTGAACTGTGTGTGTGTGTGTGTGTGTGTGTGTGTGTGTGTGTGTGTGTGTGTGTGTGTGTGTGTGTGTGTGTGTGTGTGTGTGTGTGTGTGTGTGTGTGTGTGTGTGTGTGTGTGTGTGTGTGTGTGTGTGTGTGTGTGTGTGTGTGTGTGTGTGTGTGTGTGTGTGTGTGTGTGTGTGTGTGTGTGTGTTTAATCTCCAGAACTGGAGATTAAACTCAGGGCTTGGATTCTGCCCCTGAGCTTTTCTGTTCAAGGCTGGTGCTCTACCACTTGAGAGCCACAGCTCTACTTTTAGCTCTCCCCCCTCACCTTGCCTTAAGCGTCTCCCAGACTTTCCTGCCTGGGTTGGCTTTGAACTGCAGTCCTCAGATCTAAGCTTCCTGAGTAGCTAGGGTTACAGGTATGAGCCACATCCAACTTGACTCCAACTTCCCTCTGCACCACAGCTCCCTGGGTACGCACTACAGATGCGTTGTAAAGTTGAATGCTGAGGAGAAGGGACTGAGAAAGAAACAGCACCATAAATTCTGTAATGAAAATTTAAAGCATCAATAGATTTTAGATATGTCACAGCTCTTAGGTGCTCTGTCTTTTGCTGCATAATTAGTCCCAATGTTTTAATAGCAGGTTGATTTATTTTTTTCATGTTTTTTATTGTGATTAATAGAAGGGTTACATTATATTCACCAGACAGAAAGTGCATTACTTCACAAACATTGATACCCTTTTTCTCATTTGCAGGTTGATTTCTAAAACTACCTGCTCCAATGCCATGGAGATTTATGCTGAGACATTTACTTTAGTTAAATGGCTACTTAATGATGGAGTTTAAAATATATATCTTTTAAAGTACCAGACTTTTTTTCTTCAGATACTAAATCAGTGAGGAATATATCTTTCTCATTAATAATATATATAGCATTTGGTTAGAAATAATGTGTCAGTTCGTTGAAATCATCCAAGATGATAAAAAGTTGTTTGAGATGACTTCAAATGTGTAAAACTTTATGGAATTAATCCTTTATAAGCTTCTGTTTCTCCATTAAGCTGATGTGTTGGTATTGCCTAGCTATGCACCAAGAAAAATGCCCCAAAACTTCAGTTTGTGAAGCCTAGCCAGTGCCACTCAATGTAGACTTTACTCTGCCAAAAGAAAGGGAAGGGTGGGAGGGGGGAACAAACCTTCCACTGAAAACTTGAGGGTAGCCATTCACTTCTTAATGCTGTTCAATAGCAGAGTACAATAAAACTAGCACTACTTATTTATTTTTAGACCTGAGACAGGAGCGCATACTTGTTACTTGACATCTTCGCTCATTGGTTCCATGCTTCCAACCCTATTTATGTATTTATGTATTTATTTCATTGAGATTTATATGCCATCCTGCTATTAGAACTGGTGGTACCCCAGGAAAGAGATCTCCCAAAGGGAGAAGGCCTCTTCCTTCTAGCTCTTGGATAGGGAATTCGTGATGTTGTTACAAAAAGTCTTAGGATTCTTCAAGGTAGAGCCCAAAAAAGTTTATTAGAGAAAGCAAAGCAAAGGAAACACAGAAAGACAGTACACAGTCCAGACACAGGTGCAGAGACATCTGACCACAGGTGCTCCAATATTGGAGGTATTTATGGTGACTAGGTGAGTCAGGGGTTTGACCCAATTTAGCTTAGAGAGAGAGTGGTCCCATTTGTTCTAAATACTTGGGATATTATCCTTCTTGCTGTCACACTGCCTTATCAACTAGTCCCAAGATTTGTCTGTTTACTTAATTTTGTGATGTGAGGATATGATTATCATCCTTTAATCATCCTTCCAAACAAAGAATGGATTTTGCCTTGATTTTTGCTGGTTATTTTTTTATTTTTTGTTGGTCATAGGCCTGGGTGTTGTCCCTGAGCTCTTCAGCTCAAGGCTACCGCCCTACCCCTTGAGCCCCAGCCCTACTTCCCATGGTTAATTGGAAATAAGAGTCTCATGTTCTTTTTTTTTTCCAATTGTGGGGCTTGAACTCAGGGTCCAAGCACAGTCCTTGGACTTTTCTCAAGGCTAGAGCTCTACCCTTGAGCCACAGCTCCATTTCCAGCTTTTTTCTAAGTATGTGGAACTAAGAATCGAACCCGAGTCTTCATGATTGCTAGGCAAGCACTCTACCACTAGGCCAAACTCCTGGTACCAAGTCTCATGTTCTTTAGTGCCTGGGGTGGCTTTGAACCATGGTCCTCAGATCTCAGCCTTCTGAGTAGCTAGTATTATTGGCATGAGCCATTGCATCTGGCAAATATCAGATTTTTTTTTTTTTTTTTTGGCCAGTCGTGGGGCTTAAACTCAGGGCCTGAGCACTGTCCTTGGGCTTTCTCAAGACTAATGCTCTACCACTTGAGCCATAGCACCATTTCCAGCTTTTTAAAATTTTCTGTGCATTTGGTACTAGGGAATCAAACCCAGGGCTCCATGCATTCTAGGCAAGTACTCTACCACTAGGCCACACTCCCAAGCCCTTGTTGGTTATTTTTGAGGTAAGTTCTCACTTCCTGCCTGGAAGCTATTTGCCTGTGTTAGATTTCTCACTATACCTAAGGTAACAAGTGCATGCCACTGTGTCCAGATTCGTGTTGAGAAGAAGGTATTGTAAGCTTATCTGCTCAGGCTGGCCTTGAACCCCCATCTTCCAATTTCAGCCTTCCACGTAACTAGGATTGCTAATGTGAGCCATTGGTACTTAGTTCATTTGAAGACACTTTTTTTTTTTTTTTTGTCAGTCTTGAGTTTGAACTTAGTGCCTGGACACTGTCCCTGTGCTTCTTTTGCTCAAGGCTAGCACTCTACTAGTTGAATGACAGCTCCACTTCTGGCTTCCCCATGCTGCTTCCCCCGCGCCCCCCCCCCCAGTGAAGGTGGGAGAATAATTCATTGGAGATAAGATTCTCACAGACTTTGCTATACAGGCTAGCTTTGAACAACATTCCTCAATTATCAGTCTTCTGATTAGCTAGAGTTATAGGTATGAGCCACTAGTGCCTGGTTTGAAGTTACTTTTTAGTGGCTTCCTCTTATTCTTTGACTCTGTCTCCCCAAAGTGACTTGATTGCCTCAAAATAATGCCAAAATTCTCAGAGCACCAAAGAAACTAGAAGTAAAAGAAAACATTCTATATTCCCAGTGGTCCAAACACAGTTCTTCAAATTGCTGTAGTGGAGATGTACATACCATTATAAAAAAGAGAAAAACGACCTCTAAGCATGGTTACTTACAAAGGCTAATAATCCAGATCATTAAAAGTGTTAGAATCATCTTGTTTATAAAAACATGCAGTTCGTTTAAATTGGCCACTTCAATTGGCCAGATTGTATAAACCAGTTTCCAAAGCTTAGCAGTGTACAAGGCCCAATTCCATTATTTGCTTAGGCTTATTCCAGCAGGCTAAGAACTGTGGGATGAAAAGACAGTGAAATGCGCAAGTGTCTCATAAACAATGAAGTAGAAAAAAATTACTAGTGCTCTGCTAATGAGCTGCTTTTTATATCACCTAATTAGCTGGATTTATTTTAGCTGAGGTTAAATGTGTTTAACGTATTTAATAAAGCTCTTGAAATAACATGTTAGTATTGATTAGGAAAATAGCAGAAAATCCAGGTGGGTTCTATGGCATCATCACTTCCAGGTATTACTTTGATTATTGAGAAAAGCCAGGAAGCTGATGAGAAGATGCACTGAAACCTGATCTATGCCCCCAGTAACACTTTCTGTTGTTCCAGATTTCTCTTACAGAACATGTGTGTTCCGTAGACAATTCTTTGGAAAGCTCTCCTCCCTCTCAGTTTGTTTTGGGTACGGTATCAGGTTGTGTTAGCGACTTATGGCTTACTGGGTGGGCAAATTTCTCGACCCCTATATGATGCAGAAATCTTTTAGATTCAAAGCTCCCCTGAAAATCCTTCTGAAGGGTCCTTGTCAGCAGCCTGAACACTCTGCTTTTCTCCTGGAAGCCAACACACCTAGTTTTGCCTGAAGAGTTGGCTATTTCTTAGAGCACCAGATAAGTAGTTGACAGGCAATATGTTTTAAAAATACATGTCTTTAAACACTCACGTTCTCTGAAGCTCTGCAAAGAGCTGGGGAATCAGATTTCCTTCTCTTTCCTCACTCTGGGACATATGGTCACGAAAGTGATTATCTGCCATTCCTCCTTTCTCTCTCCTAGTAGATATTACTGAATTCGTTTGAGCCAAACCTTACATGAAGTAACTGTTGGGCTATAGTATTTTTTCTTAACATGTAGAAGTTTTCTTGTGAAATTCTACTATAACTAACATTAATAAACACTATTATGAAAGAGTAGGAAAGGCAGGGCAAATAAACTTGTTCTTTTGAATGAATGCAGATGAGCTTGAATGAATTCTGAGCAGAGATTTATTGAGATCCTACCCTATGCTAAAAAGTGGTGACCCCTAGTGGACCCAGTTTCCCTTTTGGAACTCATAATTTGGGTAGTTTCTTGGGAATTTACCTTTGTCTAGACAGCAATGTACTAATCAGGCAGTCATTAAATCTACAGGGATCTGAGTATTTGGTGCAGAAAATGTTTATTTTTAATCCCTGAATAGGGACTGTGTGGTAAAAATGGTTTATTTGAGAATGATCTGGTATTCAAACTCATACACTGGCTTCTAAAAGCCAGCCTCAGAGCCAGCCAATGCTGGTCTGGTGCCAGCATGCCCTCACTGGGGCACCACCTGTCTGGGTTTGAACTCTTGGCTCTGCAAGTGCTCATGGTTGGCTTTCTTCTGAAACGATTGGAAGATCCTTGTTCCAAGTCCTTTACTAAGGACTGTGCTTTCTTTTCCCTAATGTGGTGATGTGAAAGGGAGGGAGACAAAGTCAGTGAGATAAATTCCTGTGCAGGAAAGCTTACTTGTGATCACTAGAGTGTTAATCACAGACATGGAGAGGAAGAAGTGATTGGGTCCCTAGTTGCATGTATTCTTTGGCTGTCTTGTTCTTGACCTCGCTATTCTTATAAACCATACTTAGGTAAGAGGAATGTAAGAGACAGTGAACAGGAGGTGAACTTGGCACCAGGAAGGCCTGGGACAGTATAGACATGGTCCTTCTGGATATTATGGGTGCAGGACTGAGGTCCTGGAGAACAGCTGCAGCCTGTCCTCAGGGAAGCAGTGGTAGTGCAAGGACCATAAACTCAGAAAGTGGGCACAGGGTCTACCCAGCCAGGACCTTCTCTCAGCACCCAGGGCACAGCAGTGTCTACACATTCTGAGCGGAGGCTGTAAACACTTCAGGGCAGGGCAGGGAAGGGTAGGGCTGGTTAGGGCTAGCTCACAGGATCACCCTCTCCAACAGCATGGCCCAGAGCTACTCCTGCCTGCGCATTTGCTCCATTAAAGGCTACAAGAAGATGTTTGCCCTTAAGTCTTGCACTGTCTGGGCTCAGCTGTGGTTTCTTTTCTCCAAGGGAGGAATGATATCTGAGCCTGCCACCTGCCATTCCTGTCTCTACTCCCTAACCTCCTAATCTCTCCAAGGCAGAATGTTCCAACAGGTGGAGTGTTCTTCTCTTTCAAAGTCTGTCTCCCAAGAAGACAATTTGCTTCCTTCTTAATCTGTGGAAGGAAGTGATGGAGTGACACAGGAAGCATTTTTGAGTGTGCCCAGAGTGTCTTGGGTGCCCTCCTGCCTGCCTCCCTAAGAGGCCAGCACAGCAAATGCAAACAGAAACAGCTTTGTAACATTGGTGGGTTACTTATATTTCTGAGGACCTACTTCCTTGCCTGTGAAAAGAAGATGCTAGAAAAAATTCCCAGCTAATGGTATGGAGGAAGCAATATGGTGTGTAGGAAGTGCTTGCCATGCGATAAATATTCCCCATAGCTGATCTAGATCTCCAGCCCAGTGTTGGATCTAGGAGGAAGTCCTTAGGAGACTCAGCCACACTGATCGCCTTTCCTTGTCTCCACCAGAAACACTTATTCTCCCCTTCCTGCTGACCTTCGTTCAGGAGTCCAGGAAAAACAAAACAAAACAAAAATCCAACACTGTAAATCCTCCCTAAAAGGATTGAATATCAGTCTAACTTGCTCAGAGGAAATTTCAGTGGGAGAATGTTAAACTGCTGGTTCTATTGCACTTTATAATCTTTTGATCTTAAATAAGGGGCTAAATTTTAATGGCCTTGGTCTTTACATTTGTAAAATAGGGCAGTTGCTCTGGAGCAATGGTTTGTTTTTTGTTGTTTTTGTTTTTGTTTTTTTTTTATTTGGAGGGGTGCAGTTTACCTGTAGCCACAATCAGGAATTTCTGCTAATTTAAGAGGTCTCTAATTAAAAGTGAATTCCCAAGTCTCTGAGAAGTCTCAGAATACCCATGTTCCCCTAAATGAGTCCTCAAAGTGTCCTTTGTACCCAGGACATCTTATCTTTGAGCAATCTTGCCTTTAGGTGGCTTTAAATTGAATCCTTGCCTTGATTCTTCTAGTTCATAAGGAGATCCTATACTGAATGCCAAGTCAGTATGCTGCTTTATCTGTCTTACCAATATTGGAAATAGCATGCTCAGCATTAAACTCTTTTTACCTTTTTATGGCAATTTCCAAACGGGATTCTAGTTCCTAGAGGAACAGCAACACCAGATAAATAAAAAGTTAACCAGTGTTTTATTTTTGGACATACTGATGGTTCATCCAGATTTCTTCTAAACTAGAATGGCAGTAGGCCAACAATTATTGATTAGTAAGGTTAGCAAGTGTAACTGGATATTGAGAAGGATTCTGAGGTTGTGTCTACTCAAAAAAAGAAAAGTGTTGTGCTTGAATAGTGATGCCTGTTAGAGACATAGAAGGGGAGTGGTAGCTCCAACCACATACTTATCATGCCTTTCTCCAGTTCTCTGGCCACTGAGTCCTTCTGCCACTCCTCTGTTTCTTTGCTGTCCCACTTGGAAGCAGTCAGGGAATCCAAGAAGGTGTTTTCAAGCCAAGTTTACTCTGGTAAATAATTTAATATGGCTGAAGCATGACATCAATTAACACTTGTTTTCTGTAGATACCATATTTTTCCTGTTCTTGGGATTTTCACACGAATGGTTAGGAGTTCTCATCTGCTCAGGGTTTTGAGTTTTGAGATCCATAAAGAACGTCAGGATTTGGCCCATTCAAAGAACCTGCGCAGACCACCTTGCCCTCTTGTCTCTGAGAAGTGGACGAGAGGCAAGGGAATAACTTGCTGTCATGAGTCACTCGAATGGCACAAAGGACTGCCTCTAGTGGTCTTGGCTGTTACATCCTCTTCACTTGTTTCCTAAATGCCTACTTTTCAGATAGTCTAACGGATGAATCACACTATGTTCTGAGGAAGGCAGACAAACAGCCTGGAGAAAATGGGTCACTTCCATGGGGCTTAGAGTTATTATTCTCCAAGGTTACCATTAGAAGCTATTTGAAAGCATTACATGGAAATTATTCTTGAAAAATAAGGTACCCAGTGTGTGGCATGGCTTAACTTTGCCCACTTACCTCTCCTACTGGGAAACCAAATTCATCTTAGGGTATTTGAAATTAAAGGACTAACAGTTGTTACCAGAAGTTTTATTTAATCCTCATCTCTCTCCTGGGGTGATGGGAGAAGTGGGGTGAATAATCAGTTAAGTCTTTTCCAGAACTAGGGAATAACCAGCCAGCCGTCTCTCTGGCCTCCAGTTGGTTCTGGCACATTGGAGTGTGTGGGCTGTTACCTGTGCCAAGCATCCACTCATACGATGCTGGTGGGCAGACTGAGGTCCCACTTTGGTTTATAGAGGCTTCTGTGGAGTTACTCAGACAGAGCATAGTTCAAATATTTAACAAATCTCTAACATCTCAGGATGTCCAGAGTAAAAATTGTATCTAGAAAGTTAGAGGAAGCTTGCTCCTTCCTTCCTTCCTTCCTTCCTTCCTTCCTTCCTTCCTTCCTTCCTTCCTTCCTTCCTTCTTCCCTTCCTTCCTTCCTTCCTTCCATTTTTGGTGCTGGTTTTGGGTCCTGAGTTTAGGGCCTTGCAATGTGGCAATGTCTCTGAGCTTTATTGTTTAAGACTACCACTGTACCACTTGAGCTACAGCTCCACTTCTGGCTTTTGGTGATTAATTGGAGATGAGACTTTCCTGCCTGGGCTGGCTTTGAACTGCAATTTTCAAATCTCAGCCTCCTAAGGAGCCAGTATTATAAGTGTGAGCCACCCATGCCTGACTTCTCCATTAAAAAAAGTAATAATTTCTTCTTTCTTTCTTTCTTTCTTTCTTTCTTTCTTTCTTTCTTTCTTTCTTTCTTTCTTTCTTTCTTCTTTCTTTCTTTCTTTCTTCCTTCCTTCCTTCCTTCCTTCCTTCCTTCCTTCCTTCCTTCCTTCCTTCCTTCTTTCTTTCTTTTTTGTATGTGTGTGTGCATGTGTTGTGGGACTTGAACTCTGGGCCTGGGCGCTGTCCCTGAGCTCTTCAGCTCAAGGCTACCTCCCTACCCCTTGAGCCACAGTGCCATTTCCCATTTTCTAGATAAGAGTCTCAAGGGACTTTAGTGTCTAGGCTGGCTTTGAACCTTGATCATCAAATCTCAGCCTTCGGAGTAACTAGGATTATAGGCATGAGCCACTGCACGCAGCTTAAAAATGCAGTCATTTCTATTTGAGTGTAGTGAATTAAAATGTAGATAGATGCTTGTTTTCTACAAATGGAATACACTGTGAGGGGACAGTCTGATTTATATTTTCCTATGTTAGAAACAGAATTCCCGAATGCTACATAGTACGATTTTTCTTACAATGTATTATAAAAGTCTCCAATGTGCTTTGCGTATATTGTTTAGTCCTTTGGAAGGACTTCTGCCAGCGTCTCGCTCCTAGCAGAAGGTTCATAGGGTGCTACATGTGGAGGAGGGTTGTGTTGGGGTGGTCTACCCTCTAGCATGAGCAGAGGAGCTCACCTACAACAAAGGCCCAGTGCTTCTGTGAACTGAATGGATGAACAAATGAACGAATGCATGTCAAATCTGCTGCACAACATCTGCCCTGCCACGGTGTTTGGACTGTCATTGCTTCATAGATAAATACTACCACAGCCCCATGTAGTCTCCTTGCTGCCAGACCTGCCCTGCCAAACCATCTCCACACTTTCACATCTGTCCTTCCACCAACATGAATCTGAGCATGTAACTAACCTTGCCGAAGTTACCCACTTCCTATTGCTTTGAGGAAAAATGAGAGTCTCAGCAAGGCGTGTGTAGTGCCTGGGCTCTGCACCTGCCCAGGGCCTTGCCACTTCTTTCCTGGGCTCCAGGATCCTTGATGGGATTGCATTTATTTCCTTCTGTGGTCAGCATCCCTCTGACACTGGTAGATGTTGTGTCATCTGCCTGGAGTTGCCATTTCTCTTATTACTTGACTGCTTTCTCCTATTACACGGTTTTCAGACATGCCTCCCCTTATTCTTCTTGCTATCTCTCCTGTCTGTGCTCCACAAAGTGAAGTGCTCTCATCTTCTGAAAATGGTTTCAGTTTAGATTATAAAAATATCTGAGCCAGGTACCAGTGGCTCACACCCTGTAATCCTAGCTTCAAGAGGCTGAGATCTGAGGATTATGGGTTGAAGACAGCCATGAGGAGGGTCCATGAGACTCTCATTGCCAGTTAACCATCAAAAAGCTTTAAGTAGAGCTGCGAGTCAAGTTTTGAGCATAAAAGCTCAGGGACAGTGCCCAGGACTTGAGTTCAAGCCCCAGTATCAGCGAAAAAAGTAATAAAGTGAAAAGAAACAATAACATAGAAAATATATGATATTATCAGATCAGAGGAGCTGCATTATTTTTGTCTCAGTAACCTTACTAATTTTTTCACATTCTCATCAACACTTACGTATTTCCTTTGTTTCTTTGAAGTGGCATTTCATCATGGTTGCAGTCTCTAACAACGAATGGTGTTATGCATGTCTCTTCTTCCTGTGCTTCTTGGCCCTTAGTATGCTTTTCTGGAGCTTATATGTTCTAAGTTATTGAATAATTTCCTAGCTTTGCTATTGTTTTCTTTTAAATTTCATGCTGTCATAATTGGTGTTCTTACGACTAATCTTAAAAACAGTCTGAGCACCTTTCAGTGCCAAAAAACAAAACAAAAGGAAAGAAATCTCATTGTTTCCATAGGACAGCTTTCTAGCAGTGAGCCTCGGGGCCAGCAGTGTAGCATGTGTAAGGTGTGGACGCTGGACTTGTGCAGCGTGCACCAGAGTCACCCAGTCTCCTCAAGTGCTGGTTTATCCAGCTCTTTGGGGGCACTATCCATGTTCTGGGGGGTTCAGATATGCAATTCAGTTAAGATCCATTAGCCAGATTTCATCTATACTTGTTAAGTCTTTAAAAAAAAAACGTGCTCTGCTTTGTCTGGCTCTGTGCAGGGTGGTCCTATCTTTTCCCTGCTATGGTGACCGGCTCTGTGGTCTTGCTACTGGGCACAGGAACCTTACTGTTACCTAGATTCCTCATTATAAAATCTCCTCATTGTTAGAGACTTGATCATTTTGAGCACTTCTTTTCTGGTGAGGAAGCAGTAGTTTTCAGTGGCCTTGTTTGGACATTCTCGATTGGTCACCATTCCAAAGGCAAAAATGTAGCTGCACAATGCCAACTATTGGCAGAGAGCTCTGAAAGAGAGAGCAGGCCTCCACGTGTCCAGGCAGGCCCTTTCCAATGCGCGAGATCTTGCTTGTATGTTTTGGCCAAGCCTAATTTGGTCCCTGGGCCAGGAAGGGCAAGCCAATGTGTCCCTTTGTCAGAATAATAACCATGTTCATACAGTGCATCCATGGCCACACTGCACATTGACTGGACAACAATTTTCTGAATTTGAGGTTTTGTGGGTAGTACAGATTCCCAAATGGAGATTCAGTGTGCTAAGATATGAAGGGGGCTTCACACCATGTAGCGCCAATGTTGGTAAGAGGAGGGATGTTGTGGATGGCCTATGGAGCTTCTGGTAGCCTCAAAACCATACAGTTCTAAGACTGTCTCCCGCTTTACTCACCTGTGTTACTGATCTAATGCAGCAAAGGTCAAGCATTGCTTTTTTTCCCCCATATATTTTTTTATTGTAATTAATAGAAGGGTTACATTATATTCAACCAGATAGAAGGTGCATTACTTCACAAACATTGATACCCTCTTTCATGTTTTGGTCCTCATTACCCTCCCCCCACCTCCCCATCTTGGTTTCCCCCCTTCCCTATCCAATTTCAAATAACCAAATAAACATATATACAATATATCAGATAGCAAGGTGAAATACTGTAACAATACGAGATAACCAAGGGACAGCAAAAGAGATGAGAGATAACATAGTACGTTAAGGACAACAATCACTCGTTATATGTTTTTTGTTTCTATATCCTGGAGGTCCTTTCATTTAGTGTCTTACTATATGGCCTTAAGTATCTAGGTTTTGCTCTATTGCAAATCTCTGCCTAGGAGATCTCAAGGTTTCTACTGATTATGACAAATGAGGGAAACCATTGAGCCTAAAGCATTGTTTTTTTAAAAATTTTATTTGAAAAATTCTACTGCTAAGTAGAAACTGAAATTGTTTAATTTTTATTATTATTGTCTTTAAGCAGTTATACTAAGGAGGTACCATTTACAGAGCAGTTTATGAATACAATGCATCATGATCAGGTTCATCCCTGTAACATTCTCACCCACTTCCACCCACCCCTTCTATTACTTCTCTTAATTCTTCCCTCACGTCAGGTATCTACCCATCTTACTTGACCCCGCCCCTCCTATTGCACGTATCCATTCCTTGGTATCGGTTTTGTTAGGCCTTAGCCTAGTTTTTCTAAAAACCAAAAAACAACCCCCCCAAAACCCCCTCTATTATTCACACCTTCCAGAGTCTATTATATGTCAATAAATTCATTTGTAACCAGTTGCATACCACCCAATATGTTTACTTACTTACAGACACATTCTATCTACTAGAGATGAGGGAGCAATTAGGTTTTATTTAAGCTCAACTTGCTGTCCTTATAAAAGCTCCTTAAAGTGAGGGAAGGTTGGGGTGGCGAGTGATGGAGGATGATCATGAAAAGGCTGATCAAGGTGTATTATTTCCATAAATTTGTTGAACAGCAACTCCTGTGTACAACTACTTAATGATAATAAGTTTTTTTCATATAATTTTTATTGTGATTAATAGAAGGGTTACATTATATTCACCAGATAGAAGGTGCATTACTTCACAAACATTGATACCCTTTCTCATGTCTTGGTCCCCATTTGCCTCCCCTACCCCATCCCTCATCTTGTTTTCCCCCCTTCTCTATTAATGATAGAGTTTTAAAAAGCCCTTATTTTTTCACACTATGACTGTCAAAATTATGTCTTCAAACTTGGCATTCAAACATCTTGGAAGTGAATTTTCTTTTCCTAATGTTTGAAAAATATGCTGGAAGCTAATTTTAGACTGAAAGGGGTGGTTAAAACAAAGAATCAAACTTCCCTGTGGCGCCCTCTTTGAGATTAAAAAGCACCCCGATTTACTCCTGCTTATGAGTTCATTTACAGGGCTTTCTTATGAGACACATGTTCAACAGTGGTGTAGGACACACCTGCCATTTACTCTGAGCTCTCAGGGTGTATTTACTAAAACATGGGGAGATGTTTAAAACATGTTATTAAGTATATTTTGTATCTAAATGAATTTGGACATGTTGCAAACATATCATTGCAACAGAGAGCTAATGCCAAGAGTATAGTGAATATGAATGTCAACTTTTTTTTTCTTTTCTTTTCTTTTTTTTTTTTTGATTGTGGGGCTTGGACTCTGGACCTGGTCACTGTCCCTGAGCTCAAGGCTTTTGCCCCATCCCTTGAGCCACAGCACTACTTCCTGTTTTCTAGTGGTTAATTGGAGATAAGAGTTTCATAGACTTTAGTGCCCAGGCTGGCTTTGAACCTTGATCCTCAGATCTCAGCCTCTTGAGTAGCTAGGATTATAGGTATGAACCACTGGACTGGCTGAATGTCAACATTTTAACAAAGTTTTTGTTCAGTGAAAGAACTCAGGTTTTTGTGTTTCTTGTTAACTTACAGTTACTTGAGTTTCAGTTGTGCTTTCTCTGGTTTTATTCATGTTATTTTCCAGAAGGACAGGAACAGCTTAAATGACTGCTATTGTTTGAAGGGTAGACTACAAGGAGTGCATGTGTACATGTGTGCACTCTGCTAAGGGGTTAAGTCAGGCCATGAAAGGACAGGAAAGAAGAGATGTGGGACATTTTTAAACTGGCTATAAGTGGTATATGTTAAATTGCTCTTGGTATAATGTTTGTGGTAGCTTAGCTTGACATTTCTTTCTGTCTTTTTATGTTTTTAAGAGACTAGGAACAGAGCTGGGAATGTAGCTCAGTGGAAGAGTGTTTACTTAGCATGCATGAGGCTCTGGGCTTGATCCCCACCACATGAAAAAAAATAAGCCACTGGTGAAGCGTCTGGAGCGTCTGGATAGGGATGAGAGGGTGTGGCTCGGAAAAGGGACTGCTTGTTGTCATTCTCCTGAACATGCTCATGGCATTGTCAGTGTTATGCTTTGGTCAATTTGTTATTCCCAGATGCAAGGTTTTTCTTCATTGGTCCAAGCTAATCCTAGGCCTTGCTCAAGTCTCACTTCCTCCAGCATCACTTTGGCTTCCTGGTGGTCTGGCTTCTCTCCCCTTTTCTGAATCAGAGAAAGCTCCTAGAACACTAAGGTTGAACAGTGCATGGAGGTCCTTCTGCACTGTCTTTATGCAGAGAGACAACTTGGCCTCTTCTGTATCCAAGGGGTAGAACTCAGGGCCCTGAGTTCTTCCCAGTCACATTGTTTTGTATGGCTCAGCGCTCATTTCCCAGCTATATTTGGCATCTCAGAGGAAGGGCCTATGTCATACACTTCTTTGTGTAATTTATAAAAATAGCAAGTCAAAGGTACTCAGATAATGCCTTCAGCTTGGATAGCATTTCTTTGTACAACATATGGTCAGGATAGGTATGGGTAAAAGAAACTTTCCAAATTGTGGTAGAAACTATAGGCCAACCAAATGCCCAATCATAGGGGAATGAATCATTGACTGTTAGAATTGATTCATATTATAGAATATTATATAGCTACAAAATGAGCTAATCTTATAGCTACCGAGGATATCCTTAAACATTATTATTATTCTTACAAACTACAAGAGAGGGGCATAGAAAAATCACAATATCATATTTCTGTATGTGTGTGTGTGCACGCACACCAGTGCTAGAGCTTGAACTCAGGGCCTGGGTACTGTCCTTGAGCTTTTGTGCCCAAGGCTAGTGCTCTGTCACTCAAGACACAGCTCCACTTCCAGTTTTAGAAATGAGGATCTCACAGAATTTCCTGACCCAGGCTGGCTGCAAACTGTATTCTTCAGATCTCAGCCTCCTGAGTAGTTAGGATTATAGACATGAGCTATCAGTGCCCCCTTCTGTATTTGTGTTTTTATGTATTATAGGAACCTGTGGAAAGATGTTGAGGGACACACAGTAGCCTTTAATATCATTGATGGAAAAGATTAAGCTTTTCCTCTCTTTAGTTCTCTCTCTCTCTCTCTCTCTCTCTCTCTCTCTCTCTCTCTCTCTCTCTCTCTCTCTCTCTCTCTCTCTCTCTCTCCCTCTCCCTCTCCCTCTCCCTCTCCCTCTCCCTCTCCCTCTCCCTCCCTCCCTCCCTCCCTCTGACTCTCCCTCTCTTTCTCCAGTCCATCATCCTTTTCCCTCCATGCTTCTTTTCTTCATCCTCCCTTCTTCTCTTCCTTCTCCCTTCTTCTTAACTAAGGCAGACCTTTTACTCACAACCTTCCAGCCTTAGTCTCCCGACTTCGTTTTCATAGAAAACTGCTGAGACAGAAAAAGAGGATTTGCACAAGGGTTTTGATGTATTTGAAAGTCCCTTTCCCATCATATTTCCTGTTTTTCAAACTTTACATAATTGAAAAAAGAGAATTTTATCATCTGACTAAAATTTCAACCTAGGAAATACAGATAACCTTGTACTTGGGTTTCGGATATTTGTTTGGTTTGGTTTTTGTATCTCAAGACAGGAAGTAAAGCTTTCTTCTTTCCCACATCCAGAGTGGAAAGCTTGTCCTCTGGGCTTCAGCTTTTGTGGTAGCAGGCTGTATGGATGGGGGCTGGCCTTACTTCTCTATCCTGAGCTTTCAGTGTCAGGGCCTGGCAGAACATGACAAGCAACTGGTAGGGCTTGCCTAAGGGAAGAAGTGACAGGAGTCACTTTACAGGACTTTTAGTGTTCTCCTGTTGATGGGTGAGGCAGGCCCCGCAGAGAGCCAGCATGGTCCAGAGAAACTCAGCGAGGACTATGTGCAGGCGGATTCACCTGCCGATGTACCTGTCGATACACCTGATGGAATGAGCCCTGGATCTTTCAGTGGTGGGGATGGAGCATTTAACCTTGACCTCCAAAATGCTGCTTCCTTGAACAATTGGAGGATACCCTGTTCCCAGGACCCTTGATCTGTCGTCTTCTAACTTGTGATGAAGTCTTCTAATCTTTTTTTCTAGTTCATCACACAATTTCCAGAATGATCCCTCAAAAGCAAAACTCTGACACCACTTCCCTGCACAAAAAAAACCCTCCATGACTTCCTCCTTCCACAGAAGTGAGAGCAAATTGGCCTAACACGAACGGCCTTCTGTGATTTGATGTATGTATACTTCTTAGCTTCCTGTATTTCTCCTGTTCCATCTAGGCAAAATTATCAGTTTCCCCAGCATCTTCAGAATAGGAAGGTGAAGTCCCTCCGGTCCTACCCACCCTTTTCTGTTTAAACCCTCCTCAACCTTTGGACTTTTGGCATTTGTTTCAGAGGCCTCATCTTTCAGGAGCTTACATGTGCTTTCCCTCCTTTCTTTGTTTACCTCTCCTTGCATTGCAGGAATTGCCTTAAGCCAAAGCTGTGTAGACTTGTACATTTTCTGTTCACCTTGGTAAATTTCTTCTTTTTGCCAGTTCTAAGGCTTGAACTCAAGGCCTAGGCTCTGTCCCTGAGCTTCTTCTGCTCAAAGTTAGTGTTCTACCACTTTAGCCACAGCACCACTTTTGGCCTTTTTTGAGTAGTTCATTTGAGATGAACGTCTCATGGACTTTCTTGCCTGGGTTGGCTTTGAACCATGATCTGCAGATCTCAGCCTCCTGAGTAGCTAGGATTACAGGCTCAATTTGGTGAATTTCCTATGCCTAATAAATTTAATGTGCTCTATTGAATTGACTATGGTTATCTGAAATACATTAGATGAGTTTTAGAGAATGCGTCTTTCATCTTTTGTCAGATTGGTAGTATACAAGGGAAAAAAAGGAAATGTGAACTAAGTCAGTGTCTCTGCAAGGAAATATGATATAACTACGCTTTTTGATAAGATTTTCCATTCTGTATTATCAACTGTTTTTCAGTCTCATAGGCTCCTTGTTTCCGGTGCCTTATCATTTCGTTTTGACCTCTGCCACTGAATGCCTGGCCATGATTTTGGGTGGAGAAGTTGAGGGTGTTTTTCAGAATGAAACACTGCATTTCTCATGACTCTTCCTGGTGGTGAGGCAGCAGGGACCTTCCACTCATCCACAGAGTGGCACGTTGTTGGAACAGCAAGGAACGGGACTTAGGTTTGTGCATGTCTCTATTCCCCATTGTGGAGACATGGCAGGAGTTTAGCTTCTCATGCCATTTCCAAAAAATTCCCTTGGAATTCAAAGAAAAAACATCTACAGAAAGAGAAGAGAAATTAAGGAAAAACTGTAATGAACTTTGAAAAGATTAGACTACCTTTTTTTCCCCCTGGAACTATGGGTTGATCTTAGGGCCTGGGCACTGTTCCTTAGCTTTTCAGGTAAAGACCAGACCACTTGAGCCACAATTTCACTTCCAGGTTTTTGCTGGTGAATTGGAAATAAACGTCTCATGGACTTTCTTGCCTGGGCAAGATGTTGGCATTCTGGATAGCTGTGATTATAGCCATGAGCTACATGGGCAAACTCTTGGGGTTCCTAAAAAATCTAGGCTGTAACAAATTTCAGACAAAATCAATTTGCAGTTTGCCCAAATCATGAATGACTTAATATGACTTATGTAAATCCATCTATCTCATCACTAGTTGTGGTTCCCTCAATATAGAAAGAGATTTCCTCCTTTCTAACAATTCTTAATGTTGACATTATTTATAAGGAACATTGATTGCTTTATTTACCTTCCAAATTCTAAGGTTATCAAAAATTATAATTACTTGAGGGGCTGGGAGTTTGGCTTAGTGGTAGAGTGCTTGCCTAGCATGCACAAAGACTGGGATTTGATTCCTCAATACCACATACATAGAAAAAGCTGGAAATGATGCTGTGGCTTAAGTGGTAGAGCTCTAGCCTTGAAAAAGTCCAAGGATGGCCCTCCTAAGTTCAAGCCCCAGGACTGGCAAAAGAATTATAATTACTTGAGACTATAAGAAAATTAGGTTTTAGTAAAGGTCATTTTTTTCTGTCATTAAAAAAAGATGTGGTTTTATTTGAGCACTGAAGGTTATTTATTTTTTATTTAACTTGAAGATATCTGTACTCTCTGGCATCAGACATACAGAATCTTTTTACAAACATATGATTTGAATAGCATTTACTTTTTTTTTTTTTTGGTCAGTTATGGTGCTTGAACTCTGGGCCTAGATGCTGTCCCTGAGCTATTCTGTTCAAGGCTATTGCCCTACCCCTTAAGCCAAAGCACCACTTCCCATTTTCTAGTGATTAATTGGAGATAAGAGTCAAAAGATGTGTTTTTAATTGATAAGAGATGCATATATTAGGTATTAATAAAATATACATACAAATATATATTAATACAAATACAAACATATGTTTTACATCCTTCAACTACTTTTGTGTCTATACAAAGAAATTATACTGAATGCAGTTACAAATCCAGCCATGTAATTTTTTCAATCTCATTAGAATGACTTATGATGATTAACATTATGAAATCATTTCTTATGAACTAAATACTTTTTAATTGTACAAAAATATAATCAAAATAACAATAGAAAATAAAACTTGAAGAAATATTTATTGTTGCTCTTTTTGTTTCTCTTAATAATGCTGATTAACAGCAACACAAATACAACACAGTCTATACAAACTAACCTGTTCATTTTGTTCCTGTTTTAAATAATTTTCTTTAAGGGCAACTCCCCAGTTGTCTTGCTAAGGAATCTAAAATTTAGATTTGATCTCAAGCCATTTGCAACTCAGTGGAGTAAAAAAAGATGTGCGTTGTTGGCAACAATTCACCATAAAATATAGGACTTGGCAAAGTGTGCCTGCCTTGTTGTGCTTTGCTTTTTTCTTTCTGGATGTGGCCTATTTTTGAAATGTTATGATTTTAGTTCAGTGATCGAGTGACAAGTCTGACAAACAAAGCTTACATCTGCAGAGGTTTTGTGGAGGAGAAAATGGAAGCACTCCAGAACGAAAGGAAGTAACCTCCATTTCACCCGGAAACGTTGGTGTCCCAGGGGCAGGAGATTGGGGCTACATAGAAAAAAAGTAAAAAGTAGCCAAGGCACAGAGGCAAATAAGCCTCCAGGAATAGAGCCAGAAGTGAAGAGCTGAAAACAGTATCTGGGGCTTCCACTGTGCCCCTCTGAGTTATGCTCAGGGGCCTGTGAGAAGGAAGATGAGGAAGTTGGATTGCAGCATACGTGTTTTAGCTGGGCCTCTACCTCCACCCTCTCCACACCCAGTGCTCACTGTGCACTTGTGACCGATTACATACTTGTGAAAGCTCCATTCCTTTTTCTTGCTCAAGACCTCAGCTCCTATTTGTCCATAAGATCAGGTGAAAACTCTGTGCTGAACAGGCATCCTACCAGACTATTTACTCTTCCAACTTCATCTTCTGTCATTCTCCAGCAGCATAGACTCACTCCATCAACTCATTCTTAGTATAATGCCTACCTACACTATGTTCTGGTAACACAAACTCACTCCGAGGGTCCCCCTTTTTTCTAACTTTTGCTAAGAATGTTTTATTATTATCCCACTGAGAATAACTGTTATCAGAAACACATACACACATGCTTATCTACTGTATATCGACTATATACATATATACTACATAGTATATATGTTATATATGATATAGATATAGATATAGATCTGCTTATTTGAACAGGAGCCAAATGAACCCTAGAGGTTAGTATATGTAGACTGGGTTGTGTTTGTATTGATATTTATCAGCATCATTAATAGATATAAAAAAGAGCAACAATAAATATTTCTCCAATCCTCCTCTTTTGAGGTTTATTTCTTGTTATTTTGGTTATATTTTCCTGTATAATTATGAATTACTCAGTTTACAAGTGATTTCATAATGTTAATTAACATTATATAGACTAGTAGATATGTATATGTGTAACTACTATATAGTATAAATATACACACATATATATGCACATTATATGCTAGATATAGTAGGTCATAAGGTGCATGGTGTTTCTTCTTAGGGGTTATAGTCAAAGGGATATAGAAAACTTGATATTATACTGTATAGTATTATATTAAACATGGTACCAAGGAAAAGTATCATTCTGGGAGAGTCAAACTGTAAATTTAACTCTGTTATTGAAAGGTAAATCAGTTGCCTCCTGCACAGCTCCAAACAGGTTTTCTCTATGACTATCAGGAGACCATCAAGATGTCACTGCAAATGTTTATGGTATTCTTCATAGTAAGTCTCAAATCCCACCACGCCGCTGTGGATGCGTGGTGTGTTTTCATTAGTCTCAGAGGTGTATCAGTTCAGGGAGTGGACCATTTTCTGGCTTCACAGAGTAGTCTTCTGTGTTACAGGAAAGCTGTATGATATTTTTGAGCTTGCCCAATTGTAGCAAAGCCAAGTCAGGCTCAGTTTGATTTCTCTTTCTCTTCCTGGGGTTATCTCTAACAATAAGAAGGGCTGTCTGCTTGAGATCTGGTTTGAGTGGATCATCATTCTAATTTGGCTGATTTGCCATATAATTTATTTATGCGATTTGTAGGATGGACATAAATATATTTGTCTGTGAAGGTATTTGAGCACAAAGTCAGCAAAATATTTTTACTAGAGTACTCACTGGGTTTTTGGTACATTATATGTGATATGGACATCACATGTGCTATGCAGTTGCATTAGCATGTCTTGTAAAAAATGTTGTCATAAACCTATTTTATTGATGAGGAATCTGTAATGGAGATTTAATCCAGATATCATATATCTATATCTCATATGTACATTTCATATATATGTATATTTGTCATGGCATTGGTCACCTTACTGTGGTAAATACAGAGAACACAAGCCATTGCCTCCAAATTTCAACTTAACTGATACTGTCATTTCATCATTTCCTTTTTGCCTAATCTCCTGTGAGTAACTAACTGGTAGTAAAGTTGATATTCCTGAACTTCATTTTCCCTTGGATTAGCTATCCTCTGATGAAGCAGATCTAATGAGTAGCATTGAAGAGCAGAGAAAGGGCTCTGGAGAACCTCAGAAAAGGAAGAAGCAACTATGGAGGTAGATATTCCTCAAACTGGGCAGTTAGTCCTTAAATAACCATTGGGTAATTGATGCTAGGTGCTATTTTCATTTTGGAAGAGGTTAGGTAATAAATTAACTTCCCCCATTTTTCTGATTAAATTTATTTTATTTTTCATCATGTATAAGTCTGTGGTTAACAAGTAGCTACTTGGAGGCAGTATAACTGGTACTAGGAATTTTATGCTTTTTCTGCATTAGAAAAATAGTTGGAATTATTAAAAATTTTCATTCTGCAGCATTCCTTGTAGGAGACACTTTCTTATTTGTTTATATATTTATTTATAGAGAGTTTTGTAATGTACTCCAGACTGGTCTCAAACTCCTAATTCAGTCTCCCAAGTGCTTGGATTGGATTATATGCATACACCACCACACCTGATTAAGAGCCACTTTCAGATGTGAAGCCATGCCTCATTGTCTAATTTAAAATAATGCTTACAAGGACCTATTGTTTGCTAAAATGCTTCTTTAAATTGTTTTACAAAGAGACTTCAGTTCAACTTGTCAATGTATGTATACAGCCATCTCGATCAGTACCACAACCTCTTCCATCTTCTTCCTCACTTTCCTCTGTCCCCATTCCACGCAGCCCAACTTTCCCGAGTTCCTTCCATATGCACTCTGAGGGATCAGTATTTTGCACAGTGATACTTAAGCGAAAGAGGTTTTGGTTTTATGATCACCATTATCTTCCCACAGTGGAATGCGCTTCTCCCCAAGCAAGTGGTCTGTATTCAGGAAGCAGTTAATGGCATCCTTATAATGGATCACATAGCAGGACCCACATGAACAGATCAAACAAGTATTCGTTCATCAAATCTGGTAACTTGGACACATTTTTATTATCCTTTTGCAAAACTGCAAGTACTGCCTCCTACAAAAACCAGTTGTTTCCTAATGAAGTGTTTCAGCTTGTTCGTATGGGTTGGTGGTTTCATATGGTCAGGATCTTGCTGAACCAGTGATGAGCTGCTAATAGCAGGCTTTAATGACACTGAACTCAGAGTGCTCAGTATGGACAGATGTTTGGGGGAAAATCATCATTCCCTTTTGGCTAGCGAGTGATTCCCAAGATCCATTTTTTATTATAATACAAGATGTTTTCTTTTTCAAGTTTGACCCAATCGAACCAGAAAAATACAAACAGCATCCCAGAAGTGAATAATACAATACTAGAGCATCTTCTGGAGGCCCGTGGGCTGTCATTAACTGTAAGTCCTTGAGCTCAGTGGACAACCCCTGTCACTCTGCTTGACTCTCAATGGCTACCTCCTAATAAAGAACTTGCAGCTCTGACAAAGGGTAGTGGAGTACAGACACAGTGGTTTTAATCTAAGTAGAATGAATGGTTTCATTAGTGGAGTGGGAAGATACTCCAGATTAGATGAGATGCCTCCCTAGAATACAGTGTGGGATTTATTTCTAAATGAATGCTGTGCTTGATGCCACTACCATATTTTGCTGTAGGCTTGAAGGAATAATTGAGTTATATTTTTCGAACTATGAAAATGATACTTTAGTACCTGGGATATAGGTTCAGATAAATTTGATCTTATTTCTTAAAACTCTAGATCCTCAGGGATCAATAGGAAGGTTGAATTTCCTTCTTTTCCCCTCCCTCCCTTCCTTTCTTTCTTCCTCCCTCCCTCCTTCCTTTCTTCCTTTCTTCTTTCTTTTTTGTCAGTTTTAGGGCTTGAACTCAGGGCCTGGGCACTGCCCTGAGCCTCTTTTTGTTCAAGTCTAGTGCTCTACCCCTTGAGCTACAGTGACACCTTCAAGGTTGGATATCCCTCTCTCTCTCCTTCCCTCTCTCCTTTCCTCCCTCCTTCCCCCTTTCTCCCCTCTCCCTCCTTTCCTCCCTCCCTCCCTCCCTTCCTTTCTTCCTTCCTTCCTTCCTTCCTTTCACATGGATGATATGTTTACTTATTACTAAAAACTGGAAGCTTGGACTCATTTTGAATCAAATGCATCCTCCAATTACTTTTACTCAGATATATCTCAGGTAACAAATTACCATCTTGCTCCCCCTAGTGGAACTCCATTTCTGACTTTTAGAATTAGCATTTGATTTAGTGTCTTGTTTTTTTGAAATTAAGACTATTTCCACCTCCCCCCCTCTATAAGTGAGAATAAAAATGAAAAACAAAGATATACTCTATGGCAGCACATACACTAAAATTTGGATAATACAGAGAAGATTACATGGCCCTTATGTAAGGATGACATGTAAATTTGTAAAGTGTTCCCTATTTAAAACAGGAAAAAAATTGCATTGAATGGGTTAGCAAGGAAGATGAGCAGCAAAATGTATTTCTGCTGATAAGATTTTGCTTTCCGGTGCTAGAAAATTTCGAACGGCAACCAAGTACTAGCAGCCTTTTTGCTCTGTACTTCTTTGAAAGGTCAAGTGTCATCAGGCTAAATGCAGCTATCCAGACTGCTGGGAAAGATGGAAAGGTTGGTGACGTTAGGAAGACAAATTCCCTTCATATAAATCCCACTTGTGCCACTGGTAAATTAGTCCCAGGAAATATTCTTCTGTCTTCTGAGTCTACTCAAAAATGATTGCCAGATTCACAGCACATGGCAGGTCTGGTCTCCAGCTGCTAAGCATGCTGTAACTAAGAACAATGACTGTAACTATGAAGTAGACTAACTTCTACCTCTCAAGATTCCCCTGCTACTTCATTTTTTTTTTACCACCTTGACCTTCTTGTTTACTGAATTTTCCCTCTGTTATACTTACAAACAATCCCCCCTATATCATATTATCTAGTGCTGTAAGGTGCAAACTTTGGAAATAAATGCAGCAATATCTGACTATATATAGGGAATAGAATTTAAAGTCCTCAGGGATGCCTGAATCATGCATAGTATCAAACTCTGTATCTGATGCACTTTTCAACTCATAAGCATAGGTAGATATTTACGATATATGTATTAAAATTAGGCACAGTAAGAGATTAGCTATAGTAACTAATAATAAAATACATATTATAATGATATAATAAATTGCCAGCATAGCCTGGAACTTGTGGCTCATACCTATAAACCTAGATACTCAGGAGGCTGAGATCTGAGGATCCTGGTTTGAAGCCAGCCACGGTAGGAAAGTCTCTGAGATTCTTATTTTCAATAAACTACTCAGAAAAAGCTGGAAATGGCATTGTGGTCTATGTGATAGGGCACTAGCCTTGAGCAAAAGAAGCTGAGGGACAGAGCTAAAGCCTAGAGTTCAACCCCTAGCAATGGCAAAAACAAAACCAAAAATTCCAGCATCCCACTACTCTTGTAATTTGGGGCCATTAATTAGTAAGTAAAGGACAGTTGAATTTGGGCACCACGGTATCAGTGCATCTGTTACAGAGATGGCAGGTGAGAAAAACAAGTGGGTAGCCTATATGTTAAGTATACATCCGACAGTAGGAAGATGACATCGCAGGTAGGGCAGTGCTTAATTTAAACCTAATGAATTATTTATTCTGGAATTTTGCTATTTAATGTTTTGGGGCTATAGTTGATTGCAGTTGATCAAAATCCACTGAAAGCAAAACCATAGATAAAGGGAGTGCTCCACCCAGGAATACCAAGTCAGGCTTTGCTTTTAAAGGCTTATCAAGGTTAAAGAGGAAGTGGCGAAAGTTCTAAGAGTTGACACTTGTGAAGAAATATTATAATTAGGCTATCTCCCTTTTATAAAGATAATGTAATAGAGACAGATAGCCATATCATTTTGCCAAGTATTTATCGAAAGTTACTTGGGGGCAGGGGAAGAAAATAGCAAGACTGGAAGCGAATTCCAACAAAGGGAATGATAAAGACTCTCTGGTCATGTCTTAACTGTGAAGTGGAGGGAGAAAACCAACAAACCAAAAGAATCATTCATAATATTAAAAACAAAACAACTGAATGCTGTATGGCTGAAGGGATTGAACACTTGCTTTACAAATACAAGGGCCCAAGTTCAAACCCCAGTATAATCAACCAATCCATCAGTCAATCCAATTACAACTTTCTCAGGAGTTATAGTAATATAGTCCAAGCATGATGTCCATGCAGACACACAATTTTTGGTTTAGCCAAGTGTTATCTGTGAAGATCTGGTTTGGAGTCCCTGCTTGCTTCACGAGTGTGAGGATGGTGATACTTTGCTGTCACATGGCACGCTGGACTCAGAGCTGCTGATCTAGTAAGGGTTGGGGACTGTGAGGACAGGCGCTTTTATGGGGAAGGGTTGTAGGTGAAGCCACACGTGTCTCTGTGCACACACACACACACACACACACACACACACATGTGTGCACAGCACTGCAGAAGGAGCTGCAGCTTACTCTCACTTTGGGTCCTGACAATGAGCTAACAAAACCGCTTTGAGCAGAGATGGTCTCAGAGTGACGAGAAGCTCTGTGCACCTCTCTCGCTGACCAGAGACTGTGCTGGCATCCCTCCTGGCAGCAGCAGTAGGGTAGCTCTGCTTGGGAACATTCCAGCCATAGATTCCTAAGGAGTGTTACAGAGTATCCATCTGCCTTGGTTGATTCAAGAGGGACAGGCTTTGTGCATCTTGCTGTTCTCTCCAATTGACTAACTGGTGATGTATGCATGTCAGGGATGGGCTTGAGCCTTCAAACCTGAACTTCTCTCCTCTGCATTGATTGATCTCTGTTGATTTAATACTAAAACCTTGCCAGACTCTGCCTCTACATGTCATTCTATGGCTCTTAAGGTTTAAAAAAAACAGAAATGCATACATGGGCGCTAGGCCATGGGCACAAAGACAGGATTATGACAAGATAAACACAGTTGATCTGGAGACTGCGTTAGGAGGGAGTCAGCAAGAACGTGGAAAGATGCTCAAGTACTGAGACAGGATAACCAGCTAAGACTGAACTAATGGAATACAGAGTAACCTGCTTAGACAGAACCAATAGAAGATAGAATAAAAACAGCTCAGACAGAAGCAGCAGAAGACAGAGTAACCAGCTAAGACTGAACCATTTGAAACTTGTCTTCTTTTCAAGATGTCTTTCTTGCTACTTAGTTGTTGGCAGTAGACCTTGGCATAGAGTGGAACTGAGAGCATTTTGGAAAAAAAATGTTTGTCCATTTGCTGAAAGTTTTTATGATGGGAGAGGAGGAGAATGGACAAAATTTAAGCATGTTGAAATATTCATCTTAAGGAGGGGTGGGGGGAGGGTGGGAGGGAAATGGGGACCATGTCATGAGAAAGGGTATCGATGTTTGTGAAGTTATGCACCTTCTATCTGGTGAATATAATGTAACCCTTCTATTAATCACAATAAAAGATTATTAAAAAAGATTCCAACACCAAAAAAGAAATATCCATATTCAATATTAACTTGCTTTATGTAGTCTTCCTTCAAGAAATTGTACTACACCTTACTGAGACTATTGATACTGGTCCCCCAAATTAAAAATATGCATTGTCCAAACCCATAATTAAGGCATCAAGGAGGTAAGAAGGAAAAGTAAGATTTACAGAGAAAAATGAGTACTTAAGATTCTCAAGTACGTAGCACAGGGAGAAATCAAGTAGATGATGATGATGGCTTCAGCTGAGGCAGGTGTTTGCCAGTGTTCTTAAGAATTAAGTGGTGACTTATTGAAAATCTAGATTCACAGTCCCCAATTCTGATGTGCTGTAAATCAAAATCCTCAGGAAAGTTATCTGGGAATCAATCAATCTATCTATCTATCTATCTATCTATCTATCTATCTATCTATCTATCTATCTGTATGTGAGCATGCCAGTCTGGGGATTGAACTCAGGGCTTTGTATTCTCGGTTGGCTTTTTTTGTTGAAGACTGATGCTCTCCTATTTGAGCCTTAGCTCAACGTCCAGCTTTTGGCTTTGAACTACAATCTTCAGATTTCAGTCTCCTGAGTAGCTACCATTTCAGATGTGAGCCACAAACACTCTGGTAATATTAGCTGGCAATCTCGGTGATTTTTGTTGTACAACACATTTGAGAAACGACTATTACCTACGTGGATCACCAGGACTAAAACGTTCCTCAAAGTTGTAAGCAGATGTGTGTGTGTGGGGGGGGATTTGAAGTTTGGGAAAATGATCAATATTCCAAATTGGCAATATTAATTATGTATTAATGTTGAACATTAATGTTGAATATTTGTGTAGGTACTATGGTCAGAAGTTTTCTGAACTAGCTCACTTTAGCCTGACAATCCTGTAAGGGGTTGAACCGAAGTGACCAGGTTATACATGGGGAAATATGCTTACTGCGTGACTGGCTGGAGGGGAGCTAGCTGTGAAGAGGCTTCTTCATCAGGTGGGCTGAGCCCCACTTCAATTTCTGCACCCACCATTTTCTTCTTTTTACCCCACCAGGTTTGATGACTGGTTCAAACATATCAGCTTCATGGCATAGCCACACCTTTGCATCCTCTACTCTCTCTCCGTGGGATATCCTTTTGCACCCCCTCCTGTCCCAGTCCAGCACGCTTCCTGTCCAACGTGTTTTCCTTTGTAGATCCTTCTGCCGTGGGGTTTCTTTAACATAGATGGGTTCAGGAACATCTCAGAAATGACCCCTTGCTTCTTAACTTGCTGTTATACCACTTAACTTAAGCCAGCAATGGATATAATCATATTACATGTTAATATCTCCCTCATTAGATTTTTAACTAGGTCTGTGACTTATTTTTTATTTGCCCATTGATAATTGTTAAATAAACTTGCAAAGAACAAATTCCTCACTGTAGATCTGATGTGTCTCTGTGTGTGTCTGTATGTACATGTGTATTTACAAATACACACACACACACACACACACACACACCAGTCCTAGCCCTTGAACTCAGGGGCTGGGAGCTGCCCCTAAGTTTTTAATTTTACTTTGCTACCACTTTAGCCACAGCTCCACTTTTGGCTTTTTTGGTAGTTAATTAGAAATAAGAGTCTTACAGACTTACCTGCCTTGACTGGCTTTGAACCATGAATCTCAAATCTTAGCATCCTTGTAGCTAGGATTACAGGCATGAGCCACAGGCACTTGACTTGCAGGTGTGAATGGAATCAATGTATTAATTGTGGTTCTCATTCCCATTTGTGTTGCAGCCACCGCTGGTTCAGGCAATCTTCAGTGGTGATCCGGAGGAGATAAGGATGCTCATCCACAAAACTGAAGATGTGAATGCACTGGTAAGCATGAGGCTTTGATGCTCAGGCCCCCTCCACCTGGGCAAACCAGGATGCTTAACCTTTTCAGTGCTGTGGACCCCTGCAGTAAAGCTTTGGGCTTCCTCATAGAATACTGCTTGTAAATCCATACAATAAAATGCAGGGGATTAGAAAGACAGCCACTTATACTGAACTACAGTTGTCAAATGTTAAAAATCAAATTTGAGATATAGTAATAGGGGCCGGAAGTTTGGCCTAGTGGTTAAAGTGCTTGCCTAGCATGCATGAAGACCCGGGTTTGATTCCTTGGTATCACATATAGAAAAAAAGCCGGAAGTGGTGCTGAGGCTCAAGTGGTAGAGCTCTAGCCTTGAGAAAGTCCAAGGACAGTGCTCAGGCCCTGAGCTCAAGCCCAGGACTGGCAAAAAAAAAGAGATATAGTAATATATTTTATAATATCATATATTACTATAAAATATGTAATATATGCAGCTGCTATATATTATATTATATACAATATATAGTATATATAGTATGTATATGTATATATACTTTGTTATAAACATATATTTATCAACTATTTTTTAAAATTTTTTGTGAATCCTGGGCCTAAGCACTGTCCTTGGGATTTCTCAAGGCTAGAGTTCTACCACTTGAGCCTCAGCACCACTTTCTATGTATGTGGTACCAAGGAATTGAACCCAGGTCTTTGTGCATGCTAGGCAAGCACTCTACCACTACGCCAAACTCCCAGCCCTATCAACTCTTTTTAAAAAGATATAGCAGAAGATATGACAATGACCATAGTAGAAAAAGAGCAGAATCAGTTCTTGTTATTATCTGCCATACTTTTTTATACATTTTCTCCTGTGGTTTGGAGTATGTACTACTCATAGCTGGGGGAAGGAAATTCAGTGAGAAGCCAGTGAGAGTAAAAATGCATTGCCTTCCTTTTCCAGGATAAGGAACCTATGCTTCATAATATGGATTTGCAATCTGTGTTCCATCGCCTGCTTATATATGGGCTGCTAGCTATGTTGAGTTTTATTTATTTACTTACAGTTTTTATGTTTTTAGCTTTTTGAGTCAGGGTTTTGCTATGTGGCCCAGTCTGGCCTTGAACTCATAATTCTCTTGCTTCAGTCTTCTAAATGCTGGGGTTGCAGCTAGAGGGTTTTTTTTTTGTTTTATTTTTGCATTAAAGAAAAGACAAGAGATATGCAGAAACTAGATCTTAACTACACTGAGACATGATAAATTAAACAGGACTCTAGGCGTTCACACACAGTGAAACCAGAGGAGGACACTATTAGGAGAGGAACACAGTGGTGCAATAGCTCTGTGCATTAGGCATATAAAATAATATTTCTTGAAATGAACTCCAGGAAATGGAAACAAGAGGCTTTTTATTTGTTGCTGTTTTTTTTTTTTGTTTTGTTTTTCTTTCCTTTTTGTCTTGTTTGCTCATTTAATGGGGGGGGCACAGAAATGGAGGGATTAAGGGTGAACAAATTCAACAGTGATACTCACTAGACACTGTTAAAAATGAACTATAGGGGCCGGGAGTTTGGCCTAGTGGTTAAAGTGCTTGCCTAGCATGCACGAAGACCCGGGTTCGATTCCTTGGTACCACATGCATAGAAAAAAGCTGGGGCTCAAGTGGTAGAACTCTAACTTGAGAAATTCCAAGGACAGTGCTCAGGCCCTGAGCTAAAGCCCAAGACTGGCAAAAAAAATGAACTATACAACTTGTGGGTGGGTGCAGGAGGGAAAAACTGGGAGACACTGTCAAAAAAGAAATTTATTCATTACCTGACTTACATAACTATAACCCCTTTTGTAGACCACCTTTGTAATAACAATAAAAATTACAAAAGGACAAGAGAAAGATAATAGTTTGTGATTTGAAAATTATACACAATTCAGATTTCAGTAACTGTTAGTTTTGTGGTACACAGCCATGCTTGTCATTTGCATGCTACCTGCTTTCGCACTGTAGCAGTTGAACTGAAAGAGTGGAGACAGAACCTGGTGTATTGTGGTCTGTAAAGTCTCAAATATTTACTTTCTGGCTTTGTATAGAAGCAATTTCCTGTCCTTGGGGTCCACCAGCCTGGATGAGTGATTGAACAAGGCAACTATGGGCCCTTGAACTGTGTGTAATAGATGCATGCACTTGTTCACCTTATGTGTTTTTTCTGTCAAGGTACTTCATCAGATTCTTTAAAAGATTTATCCCACCAAAAGATTAAAAAATCACAGAATCTGGAAGGTTTGCAAACAAACAAACCTGCATTAAACAAAGGCAAAACATGTCAGTCTATAATTTACCCTTTTAATAGTTTCCAAGATCTAGGTTGAACAAGTAATTATGTGTAATACATATTGATTCTTGTTTTAATTTAATTTTATTGTAATGATGATGTGCAGAGGGGTGACACTTACATAAGTCAGGTAATGAGTATGTTTCTTTTTGAACAGTGCCATCCACTCCCTTGTTCTCTCCATTTTTCCTGTCCTGTCTCCCCTCTCCATCAAGTTGTATAGTTCACTTCCAACATAGCATCTAGTGAATGTCATGACTGAATTGGTTCACCTTTTGTCATACTCTTTCTGTATTTCCCCTTCCCCTCCCAAATCAGACAGACTTATTATAAAGGTATTTCTGTACCAGACATCTAATATAGCTACAAAAGGGACTAAACCAAAGAAAAAAGGAAAAAAAGAAAACTGAAAACAGTACAATAAAAAGCCCCTTGTTTCCATTTCTTGGAGTTCATTTTGTTAAGCATAATTTTATTTTTCTCAATTGAACTCAGGGTGTAGGCGCTGTCCCTGAGTCTTTTTTGTGTTCAAAGCTAGTACTGTACCACTTGAGCCACAGCGCCCCTTCTAGTTTTCTGGTGGTTAGTTGGAAATAAAAGTCTCATTGACTTTCCTGCCCTGGCTTGCTTTGAACTGCAATCCTCAGATCTTAGCCTCCTGAGTAGCTAGGATGACAGATGTGAGTCACTGGGGCCTGACTGTGTGTCATTGTATATGGTCATATGAACATGTTTATTGAGCTCTTATGATTCTCTCCTAAGAATGGTCACACTGTGAATGTTTGGAATGTCATTTAAATAACTGTATCCAAGAGTAATTATTTATCTTTTACTATCTGTTGCATTTACTTAGATTTATAGGCTCATTCTAATGATTACAGATGAAGGCACTGATTCTTCTAATGTCATTTGGTTATCAAAATTCTCAAGTCCATTAGTGACTTGAGTCCTCTCTAGTCTTCAGTGTCAGTGGAAACAACAAAAAGCATCACACACATCTTCAGTGGAAGTGGGGTTGTATGGTGAGTGGGGTTGTATGGTGAGTGGATACTCTATTTGAAGGCAAATTCGGTGGTGGAAGCCATTGTTCTGTTGTGATGGCGTAGGTTGGTGTGACTTTTTGAAAAGGTTTTTGTCAGCTTCTATCCTGCTGACACTGAAAACAAAAGGACAAAATTTTGTGACATTTTTGCAAAGAAAGCACTGGTGAAGCCAGGGACAGACTACTTGAGAAGGCAATAGTGTCTTTGTTCAGGGTCTCTGGGGTGTGATCTGTATTTTGAGGGGATCCCAGGTAAGCCAGAACACTGTTCTATGCTCTGACATTACAAGAATTTTTCCAGACTGAGAATGGAGCCTTTGCCAAGTATAGGTGCAGGTCTCTAAGCCTATGTGTAGCGATTCTGTCTAATACCCCTTCCCTGACTTGTTCCCTTCCAGAGATGTGGGGTATAGCATGTGACCTGTAGAATAATTCATGGACTCCAGACAACCTGGAGCAGACTGAAAGTACACATGTCTTCAAGGTCCTTTCCAATGTGCAAAGGAGGTGTGGATAGCACCATTATCCCCGAGGGTACTCAGCAGTGTGAGGTTTAGTTTTCCCAGCACTGGCCATGGTGACCAGAGAGCCAGCCTCCGAGATGGAGAAACCCTCCCCACGGGGAGATGGTGTCTGGGAGTCTCAGGGACATTCCAAATACAATGCCATTGGTACATTACAGTGTTGTGCAATAATAGACATTGTTATTGCACAAAGAAATGCACTAATGAAATGTTTTACTTTATAAATAGCTTAAGATTTCAAAAATTAAAAAAATTAGTTTTTAAATTTTCTACTGGTGCTGGGCATTGAGCTTAGGCTTCCAGCTCTCTTGGCCTTTTTTTTTTTTTTTTTTTTTTTTACTCAATGTTAGTTCTTTGACACTTAAGCCATACTTCCACTTCTGGCTTTTTGCTGGTTATTTGGAGATAAGTCTATGAGGCTTATCTCAGCCTTTTGAGATATATTATTCTTAGAGAGAAAGATAATAACTAAAACAACAAACATTTGAAATTGATTCATTCCCCATTCATTGAATGGGGAATATAGAAGGTATATAGATATGAAGATTGCAGTTTGAAGCCAGTACGGGCAGGAACATTCATGAGACTCTTTATCTCCAATTAATCACCAAAAATCTAGAAGGGGAGTTGTGACTCACATGGTACAGTGCTAGCCTTGAGCAAAATAGCTCAGAGACAGTACCCAGGCCCTGAGTTCAAGCCTCAGGACTGGTTCTCTCCCCGAATATCGATGGGGCAGTATAAAAATGAATTAACACAAATTATAAAACCATAGTAATCAAAATAGTACATTGTTGGCACAAAAACAGACAAATTAGTAGAACAGATTAGAGAGTCCAGAATTTGATCTGAATATATGTGGACAGATTGGTATGCAGTAAAGGGAAACATTTTAAATCACTAGGATTGGAAAAGATCATTCAATATTGTGTTAAAACAGCTAGCCAAGTGTCCATATACAACCCTGAATCCTTATCTGATTATACTGAGATGCATTCTAGCTGCACGATATGAAAATTTGTGAAGTACCACATTAGGAAATATTTCTGCAATGTTAGTTTGGAGGATTTGACTTCCTATACATAATAGAAAAGGTAAATCCAGAATGGAAAAGATGGTTGCGCTCTGTGTGTGTGTGTGTGTGTGTGTGTGTGTGTGTGTGTGTGTGTGTGTGTATTAGAGCATACCTATATTCTTAGCTACTCAAGTGGCAAAGGTTCAGAAGATCATCATTCAAAGCCACCTGGACAGAAAAGTCTGTGAGACTTGCAGCTCTAAAGCAGCAAAAAACATGGCTAGAGATGTAGTTCAAGTTATAGAGTGCCAGTCCAGCAAACAAGTGGAACATTTGGCCCTGAATTCAAACCTCAGTAACATACACACACACACAAACACACACACACACACACACACACACGCACGCACACACACACAACTCTTAGAAATTATTTAGAGACAAAAAAATACTGAAACAGATAATCGAGCAAAAGACTACAGAAGCCAATTACCCTAGCATATATATATATATATACATGTATATATAACAGATGAAAAGTAGCCAATATCAAGCTCATCTGAAATCTAAGAATTCAAGTATTGCCATTATTCATAGTCATTCTTTACCATTCTGATGAGCAAAAATGGAAATGTGATGTTACTCACTCTGAGGCTCTGTTCGCCAGGCTGGGTTTACCTGAGGGAGTAACTGGCCAATGAGTATGGAAAGAAGATCCATACTCATTCGGTAATTTCTTAAGTATATTATAATAATCCACTGTTGGTTATATCATGCTGCTTTTTAAAATTGTCATTTCTATTCATTTATACTTATCACATTTATTTACTAAAAGGCAAGATCTTTACTCATAATATTTTAAGTGAAACAGCATTAGCATATATATACACATACATATGTCTGTATAAGAAGTTTATATAAAAGAATATTTTCCAAAAGAATCATCATAATTAAATCCAGGTCATGAGACTTTTCCCTTTTTCTTTACTTCTTTGTATTATTAAAAATGTTTCAGCCGGACGCAGTGGCTCACGCCTGTAATCCTAGCTACTCAGGAGGTTAAGATCTGAGGATCATGATTCAAAGCCAGCCTGGCACTAAAACATCCATGAGACTCTTATCTCCAATTACCAGAAAACCAGTAGTGGCATTGTGGCTCAAGTGGTAGGACAGTAGCCTTGAAGCTGAAGAGCTCAGGGACAATGTCCAGGCCTAGAGTTCAAGTCCTACGACTGACAAAAGAAAAAAAAAAGTTTCACATTGACCATGTATTGTGCTTACACCTGAGAAAAACAAACATGTATGTAAACATATCTACAAGTCAACAAATGAGCTACGAGTGTTCATGTTTGACATCGGACCTGATTTTTAGAATGCTCTCTATTTAAACTGGGTCCTGTTTCTAGGGCCTTGGCCTGATATCCATAGTGTCAGGCGTGGGTGTCCCTGTATTTTATTATAGAGACACCTCTCTTCCCTTGAGCTGGGGCCTGTGTAGTGGCACCAGGGGCTGCTGCCATTACAGGACAGTTCTTTTCTTCTACAATAATGCTTTCCCCTTTTGGGGGAATTTCAATAGGTGGGAGGAGGATGGATGTCCCTTTCCTGGTATGGAACACTGTGAAAGTGTGTGGCTCACAAAATGTAATGTCTTTTTTTTTTTTTTTGTGGATCATGGGGCTTGAACTCAGCCTGGGCATTGTCCCTGAGCTCTTCAGCTCAAGGCTACCACCCTACCCTTGAGCCAAGCTTTACCTCCCATTTTCTAGAGGTTAATTGGAGATACGACTCTCAGGTCCTTTTGTGTCCCATCTGACTTTGAATCTTGATCCTCAGATCTCAGCCTCCTGAGTAGTTAGGATTACAGGCATGAGCCACTGAACCTGGCTATAATGTCTTTTTTAATTTTAATTTTTTTATTTTTTGCCAGTCCTGGGCTTGAGCTGAGGGCCTGAGCACTGTCCTTGGACTCTCTCAAGGCTAGAGCTCTACCACTTGAGTCTCAACACTACTTCTGTCTTTTTTCTATGTATGTGGTACCAAAGAATCGAAGCAGGGTCTTCATGCATGCTAGGCAAGCCCTCTACCACTAGGCTAAACTCCTGGCCCTGTAATGTCTTTTTACTGTTATTCTATGGGCCCATTTCATACCATAAATGATGGGAAAAGAATTACTCATGTTGATTAGAGTAAAATTCAAGTAAAATTCTCCCAATGTCTTTAAGCTATTATCTTAAACCATATCATGCTCAGCTAAACGCTAGGGCTTCTATTATGAAAAAAATAGAATGGAAGAAAGATAGCCTCTTCAACAAGTTGTGCTGGCAGAACTGGTTAAGCACCTGCAGAAAACTAAAGTTGGATCCTTCTTTGTCACCATGCACTAGAATTAACTTCAAATGGATCAAAGACCTGGAGGTAAAAGCTGACACACTGAAAACTTTACAAGAAGGAATAGGAGATACACTAGGCCTCCTTGGCACAGGTCGAAACTTTCTTAATAAGGACCAAGAATCACAACAAATCAGAGAAAGGCTGGATAAGTGGGACTGCATTAAACTGCAGAGCGTTTGTATGGCAAAGGACATAGCTAGTAAATTAATTAGGAAGCCTACAGAGTGGGAGAAGATCTTCACCAACCATACAGCGGACAAAGGCCTCATATCTAAAATATATCAACAGCTCAAAAAATTGAATCACTCCAAAATTAATCTCCAAAGTAACAACCATCCCATTAAAAAATGGGCCAAAGACTTAAAGTCTTCTCTGAAGAAGAAACAAAAATGGCCTATAGACACATGAAGAAATGCTCAACATCTCTGGTCATAAAAGAAATGCAAATCAAAACAACTCTAAGATTCCACCTCACTCCAGTTAGAATGGCCAGGATCAAGAAATCTAATAACAACAGGTGCTGGAGGGGATGTGGCCAGGAGGGATCACTACTACACTGTTGATGGGAGTGGAAACTCGTTCAACCACTATGGAAAGCAGTGTGGCAGTGCCTCAAAAGGCTAAACATAGAACTCCCCTATGACCCAGCAATTCCACTACTTGGCATTTACCCAACTATCCAGAAACTAGGGCATACTAAATCCACTAGCACAACAATGTTCATTGCAGCATTATTCACCATAGCAAAGATATGGAACCAACCTAGATGTCCCTCAGTTGATGAGTGGATCAACAAGATGTGGTATTTGTACACAATGGAATTCTATGTTGCTGTCAGAAAAAACGACATCGCCCCATTTGTTAGGAAATGGAAAGACTTAGAAAAAATCATATTAAGTGAAGTAAGCCAGACTCAAAGGAACATAGGCTCTATAGTTTCCCTCATTTGTCATAATCAGTAGAAACCTTGGGCTCTACTAGCAAAGATTTGCAATAGAGCAAAACCTTGATACATAAGGCCATATAGTGTGAAGCTAATTGAAAGGACCTCCAGGATATTGAAACAAAAGCCATATAATGAATGATTGTTGTCCTTAATGTACTATGTTATCTCTCATCTCTTTTGCTGGCCCTTGGTTATATCATATTGTTACAGTATCTCACTTTGTTATCTGATATATTGGATTTATTTGTATTTGGTTATTTGAAATTTGATAGGGAAGGGGGGAAAACCAAGATGGGGGGTAGGGGGAGTTAATGGGGACCAAGATATATGAAAGGGTATTAATGTATGTGAATTAATGCACCTTCTATCTGGCAAATATCATGTAACCCTTTTATTAATTACAATAAAAAATATTAAAAAAAGAAAAAGAAATGTTGGGGGCACGTCAGTAGTCTGTAGTCTGTAGGGTATGTGGTAGCCTTTTGTGACTTAGGAGTTACTCTGAAATTAAAAAATATATTTTGGGCTGGGAGTGTGATATAGTGGTAGAATTCCATTCCTCAGTACCACAAAAACAGGAAAAGCCAGAAGTGGTGCTTTGGTTCAAGTGGTAGAGCATAAGTCTTGAGTAAAAGAATGTCAGGGACAGGGCCCAGGCCCTGAGTTCAAGCCTGGACTGGCATTAAAAACCCAAAATAAACAACTCCTCTTTTCCCAAGAAAACCACCAAACCCCCCAACTTTGTAGTAGGGTCACAAGGCAACCTCAGGAGCATTCTTCCCTTCACCAAATATTTATTAAGTACTTGTTATAGACACAGCACTAACCCCTCATAGTCTACCTCACTTATTCTCCTAGTCAAATTTTGTTACCTAAAAGAGAAAAAAAGATTTGTGGGGATCTTATAGTTGTGACCTTTTCCTACTTTGCACAGAGCATCACTAAGATTCCATATCTCTTTCGTGGGGGGCTGGAGAGGGTGTCATTGTGTGAGAGATGGTATTCTGTGTGGTACAGATGTCTTGTGACTGTCACTTCAGCTCACAGAAGTGCTATCTAGTCAGAGCTTCATGTGGACCTAGATCTTTTGTCCTCACCTCAGGCTTTGTTTGCCTGCCATCTCCTTTGTTTAAAACACATTAGCTAGATTGACTCTTCATCTCCTGACCTTGTGCCTTTCAACCTGGGGACAACTATTTCAACTGGCAGGTTTTATTTGGGAAGCAATAGTAGGTAGGTGGGTAGATAGATGAATAGATAGATAAATGATAGAAGAGATAGATGGGTTATAGATATATAGACTGAAAGATAGATAGGTAGGTAGATAGATAGATAGACAGATAAGGCAGTGGAGCAGGCAAGCTAGCCTTCCAGAAAACATAGATGTAATGGTTGGGGTCTTGGCTCCAGTATCTGTGGGACCCCTTAACAAAATGGGCTATCCAGTCACCATCTCTAGATATTCCACTTGACCACTTGAGAAGAATCTGCCATCCTGTCTCCTAATCTCTGTGTGTGTGTGTGTGTGTGTGTGTGTGTGTGTGTGTGTGTACGTGTGTGTACTCAGAACTTGGGCTCTAACCCTGAGCTGCTTTTGCCCTAGAACTAGAATCCCTCCTCACACACATATATACATATATATATATATCTTTTAAAACACTCATTATATTCATTTCTTTTAAAAATAATTTCTTTTTATTTTGTGCCAGTCCTGGGGCTTGAACTCAGGACCCAGGAGCTGTCCCTGAGCTCTTTTGGTCAAGGCTAGCACTACCCACCACAGCCCCACTTCTGTTTTCTTTTCTTTTTTTTTTTTTTGCCAGTCCTGGGCTTGAGCTCCTGAGCACTGTCCTTGGACTTTCTCAAGGCTAGAGCTCTACCACTTGAGCCTCAGCACCACTTCCGGCTTTTTTCTATGTATGTGGTACCGAGGAATCGAACCCGGGTCTTCATGCCTGCTACGCAAGCACTTTAACCACTAGGCCAAACTCCCGGCCCCCACTTCTGTTTTCTTGAGTGATTAAATGGTGATAAGAGTCACACTTTCTTGCCCTGGATACCTGTCTTTGAATTGCAATGTTCACATCTCAGCCTCCTGAGTAGGGATGATTGCAGCCATAAGTCCCTTTTTTTTTTTTTTAACCTTTTTTCTTTCCTTCTTGTTTATTTGGGGAATTAGTGTCAGGACTTGAGCTCAAGGCCTTGCATTCTTGTTCAGCTTGCTTTCTCAAGGCTGATATTCTACAACTTGAGCCACACCTTTGTGCTAGCATTTTGCTGGTTAATTGAAAATGGAGTCTGAAAGATTTTTCTGCTTGAATTGGCTTTGAACTGAGATTCTCGGATCTCACCTTTGTGAGTAGGTAGGATTATAGTTATGAGCCTCTTGTGCTTGGCTTTATGAGTCATTCTTGATAAAAAAAATAATCACAGCTGGGCAGGTGGCTCATGCCTGTAATCCTAGCTACTCAGGAGGCTGAGATTTGAGGATTGTGGTTCAAAGCCAGCCAGGGCACTAAAAAGTCTGAGAGACTCGTATCTCCAATTAACTACTAGAAAACCGGAAATTGTGCTGTAGCTCAACAGGTAGGGCAGTAGCCTTGAGCTGAAGATCTCAGAGACAGTGCCCAGGCCCAGAGTTCAAGTCCCTTGACCAATGCCCCTCCAAAAAAAATTAAGTCACAACTCTATCAGCTTTATTTCTGGGGCTTCAATCTGACCTATGGTAAGAATGGCACCAGTTCTGAAAATAGGTTAGGAAAGTGATTAGGATGGAAAGTTTTATGTTATATGCATTTTACCACAAATAATACATTTGAAAGTTTATTGAATTGTGTATTTAAAATGAGTTGGAAAGGGGACTATATAGGGATGTTCATAAAATAGAAATCATTTGATTTTAAAAGTCGTTGTAAATGGTATTTTTAGAGAGTGAGTTCTTGCCCTGCACCATTAAATACATTTAGTTATAATTTTTTTATTGCATGCATTTAGTTATAACATTCCTTTTTCAGAGAATTGTGATTTTATTCTTTGTACTTTAAAAGCAGAATTCCTTCAGAAATAAATGATCTATTTTATAGTATAGTTCTCCTATATTAGAAAGACATGGCAGATGTCTTTTTTTTTTCCTAAGTAGATGAAACAAGAGAACAAATATATTAGTATTCAAAACTGACTTCCAATAAGATTCTCAATATTGGGGACCTCTGATTTTATTGGTTTATTTTCAGAACATACCCAAATATCCTCTTCCTGAGCTTTCTACTAAAAAATTCTTACTGGACAAAAATGTATTATTTAGAAACTTATTGGAATCCTTCTGTCCCTACTCTTGGACCACCCTCACGTCCACGGAGATCTGAGAAGGAGCTGTTCATATCTGACTCCGTCCTCAGGAGGGCAGGGTCTGGTAGGCTCCAGATGGCTGGTTACAATGCAAACAGATCTGTTTGTTTTTGGAAAAGCAAATGTTATCTGTATTCAACCAAGCTTGTAAAATGTCATTAAGAAGCTAATCATTAGCCTTGATTAAGTAAACACTGGATGTTTGGCATGACTATTTTAGCTTTCTCTTTCCAAGCTGGCTCAGCCTTCTCAAGGTTGCTGGTTGTCAGCTGGGGCCAATAATTTTTCAGTCACTTACACAGTTTGTCACTCTTTCATTTATGGAATCTCCACCCACCCCATTAAACTGGGGGAGCCAACCAAGGCTTTCCCAGAGCTCAATGAAGCTGGTTCTTGATGCTCATTAGAGGAACTTTCACAAACTGAATAGGGAAACTCACAGCTGCCCACACCATACAGGACAAGGGACCAAATTCTGCTTCTCTTCCACTTCAACTTGAGACTGCCCCCAGTTTCTATCTCTCCATATTTGTCCCTAGACACATTTTAGGCTTTCACAAATATCAAATTTCTTCCCTAGGTGTATGTGATTTAAAATCAGTAAAAAGCACTGTGTGTGTGTGTGTGTGTGTGTGTGTGTGTGTGTGTATGCTTAATATTAGCACTTATTTTCAAGTCTAAGGAAGAATGAGACAAAGAGGCACAAAGCGGAAGGCAGATGCAGCCAGAGCAGGCATGATAAATTGGAGTGGTGTTGGGAAAATTTTTGTACATATATATATATATATACATATATATATATATATATATATATATATTTGCCAGTCATGGGGCTTGAACTCAGGGCCTGAGTGCTGTCCTTGGACTTTTTTTCTCAAGGCTAGAGCTCTACTACTTGAGCCACAGCACCACTCCCAGCTTTTTTCTATGTATGTGGTACCGAGAAATCGAACCCAGGCCTTCGTGCATGCTAGGCAAGTACTCTACCACTAGGCCAAACTCCCAGACCTTGTACATAATTTTTTTAAATATTATTTTATTGTTGGGGTGATGTACAGAGGGATTGCAGTTACATTCATTCCATAGTGGGTATATTACTTCTTGAACATTGTTACCTCTTTCCATGTTTTTCTCCCACTCCCCCCCACCCCCACCCCCACTCATCTTGTTTTTCCCACATAAGAACTCATTTTGACAGCACTTTCCAAAGTGTGTTTCTGAATTTCGAACAGGTCTGACAAGGTTATATGGGGAAAATAGGGATTCTGTGGCCAGACAAAATTTGAAAAGCTCTTTCACAAATTTTATTCATGTTTTAATGATTTATAAGGCACATGGCCACATGAAAGGCTCTGAGAACTCTTGCCCAGAAGGAAATCAATTTAGCTCTTTTGGACATGGTATTTTATGTTTAGTACCTGTTTTCTTAATGTATTTTCAAAACTTTGGCTCAACACCTTGGACTATCCCTCAAAACCAATGAACTATTATCCTTTGAGACATACTAGTATAAACTGCCTCTGGTAGTTAGTTCTTGAACTTGAGGATGCAGCAGAATCTTGTGAAGTTTATTAAGACAAAGATTTCTGGCCTTCATAATTGCCTTCCCCCTCCCTGAGTTTCTGATATGATAGGTCCAGGGCAAGCTTGGTAATCTGCATTTCTAATATGTTCTGTTATTTGGGGTTTCTACTTTGAGAATCATTTGCGCATAGTTAACCAGAAGTAAAACAAATACTCTGTAGTTGGGTAAGGAATACTGTGAGCCCTCTGCGGTGCAGTCAGCAAGTTAACATACTTGTTCAACACATGCTGGTGGAATCTGCTTCATGCCAGGCTGTAGATGAGAGGCTGGCACTCAGTAGTATTGAATACAGATCTGAGACAGGGTAGTGGAGAGACAGGCAGTAAACAGGCAAAGGAAGTGGATTAGTTGGGACTGATAAACTGAGAAGACTGCTATGGCAGAAGCTATCACTATGCTATGACACTACTTGAAGCTGCTCAGGAAAGACCTGTCTAAGGTAGCAGGGACATTGAAACTGAGACTGGGAGCCATAACAATGTGGGAAATGTTTCAGGGTAGAGAAAGACATGAGCAAAGTTCCTGAAGAATGGGAGTAGGAGAGTTGGTAATTTAGGGGACTGGAGGAAGGTCACTATGTCAGGAGAAAAGTAAAGGACGGGGGTGGGACGGTGGGGAGAAGAAAGCTGGAAATGAGATGAGGAAGGGGTAGGTCAATGAGCTGAGTGTAGAGTCAAGTTTCATGTAAATGCATTTCTTCTTCTTCTCCTCCTCTTCCTCCTCCTCCTCCTCCTCCTCCTCCTCCTCCTCCTCCTCCTCCTCCTCCTCCTCCTCCTCCTCCTCCTCCTTCTTCTTCTTCTTCTTCTTCTTCTTCTTCTTCTTCCCCTCCTCCTCTTCCTCCTCCTCCTCCTTCATCTCCTTTTTTTTTTTGCCAGTCCTGGGGACTGACCTCAGAGCCTGAGCACTGTCCTTAGGTTTTCCTCAAGGCTAATGCTTTACCACTTGAGCCACAGCACCATTTCCTGCTTTTCTATGTATGTGATATGGAGGGATCAAACTCGGGGCTTCGTGCATGCTACACAAGCACTCTACCAGTAGTCCAAACTCCCAACCCTGTAAATACATACATATATTCTGTTGAATATTTTAGCAAGTCTTTCTGGGTGGTGCATGAAGAAAGGATTGTGATGGGAAAAATAGAAGCTATGAGACCTTTGGGGAGATAGATCAACACTATGGTTGAGGCGGGAGGAAGGAGCCTGGGAGAGAGGAGATGTGGCTGGGAGAGAGTAGAAGTAGTTGGACTAGCATGAATTCATGAGCCTTGGGGAAGGTGTGTCAGCCACAGTGAGTTTTGTAAATATCTGCTAGGGAACAGGAAGACACAGATTGCTTGGAGGTAACTCTTGCAGGAAGATAAGGGGGATTTGATAATGGATTAAATGTGAAAAGCATGGAAGAGAGGCAGGCTAAACATGGCTTCTAGCCTCAACAATCTAGAGAAAAGGGGGAAAAGCTGGAGGAGGAAGAATTCAATGACACTACCAGCCAATTCATTTATGAGAGAGGAGACAGAACCAGCCTTGCTTTTTTTCTTTTCTTTTTTTCCCAACCTTTCTTTTAAGAGGAGAGTGAAGTGACCATTGTCATCATTATTCTGTAAATATAGTACTTGGCTGTTCAATAGAAACGGTGATGGGATTTAATCAGTATTCTTGTTGATAGAAAGTTCCTTACATATTGTGTATCAGTCAGTGACTGCCTGATTGCCTTGCTTTTGAGTGTGTGTGTGTGTGTGTGTGTGTGTGTGTGTGTGTGTGTAGCTACTGAACACTAAGCATAACATTGTTTTGGGATAAGTCAGAACACAGTTCAGAATCTCAGAAAATGTTACTATTGCTATGTAACCACCTCAAAATGGAGTGGCATAGAACAGCTATTCCATTATGACTACAGCTTGGCTAGGTTAGGAGTTCAGACAGGTCATAGTTGGATCTGCAGTTCTAACTGGAATGACTTGTTTGTGTGACTTGTCAAATATGAGCTCCACTCACATATCTGTCAGCCTAAATATCTACATGTGGCCTCTTTGTGTGCCTGGTTTTTCCTCTCTGCAGGGCAGTCGTTATGTGCTTGAACCACATAGTCTTCTTCTTCCTCCTCCTTCTGGATTAATTTTCAGTGCTTTTCCCACGCCAGCCTTGGGCTTCAATCCTCCTGTATCCACCTACTAAGTAGCTGGGGTTATAGATAGGAGCCACCACACCCAGCCCTTTGTAGTTGAACTTCTGACTTGACAGCTCAGGGCTCTAAAAATAAGTCATCATTACAAAGATCTTAAATCTCTGGGGATTATGTAGGATAGGTAGCCAATTTATAGTTAGCTTAATTGAGGGCTGGAGGAGAAGGGATTGCTGTGCTCAGCATGTTGCCTCTGGGAAGATGGGATCTTAGGGAAAAAGACCTAGTTACCGGGGAAGAGCCTGCCCTTTCGCATTAAACAAGATGATGGAGATTATCCTCTTACTTTGCCCTGTGAGCCAGTTGCATGGTCAACTAGTATTTTTCCAATCTCTTTCACTTGCCCGCCCTGACAGGTGGAGCAACCAAGCCTAGCTCATGCTTATCAGATAATTAGAGGATGTGTGGGAGCCAAGACATACAGCAACAGGCTCAAATTGTTTAAAAACTTACCTGGTCCACAGATTTTTATTATTTTTTTATTGTAATTAGTAAAAGGGTTACATGATATTTGCCAGATAGAAGGTGCATTAATTCACATACATTGATACCCTTTCACATGTCTTGGTACCCATTACCCTCCCCCCCACACCCCCACCCTTCTTGGTTTTCCCCCCTTCCCTATCAAATTTCAAATAACCAAATACAAATAAATTCAATATATCAGATAACAAAGTGAGATACTATACCAATATGAGATAACCAAGGGACAGCAAAGGAGATGAGAGACAACATAGTACATTAAGGACAACAATCATTCATTATATGGCTTTTGTTTCAATATCCTGGAGGTCCTTTCAATTAGCTTCATACTATATGGCCTTATGTATCAAGATCTTGCTCTATTGCAGATCTCTGCTAGTAGAGCCCAAGGTTTCTACTGGTTATGACGAATGAGGGAAACCATTGAGCCTAAGTTCCTTTGAGTCTGGATTACTTCACTTAATATGATTTTTTCTAAGTCTTTCCATTTCCTAACAAATGGGGTGATGTCATTCTTTCTGACAGCAGCATAGAATTCCATTGTGTACAAATACCACAACTTGTTGATCCACTCATCAACTGAGGGACATCTGGGTTGGTTCCATATCTTTGCTATGGTAAATAGTGCTGCAATGAACATTGTTGTGCTAGTGGGTTTAGTATGTCCTTGTTTCTGGGTGGTTGGGTAAATGCCAAGTAGTGGAATTGCTGGGTCATAGGGGAGTTCTATGTTTAGCCTTTTGAGGCACTGCCACACTGCTTTCCATAGTGGTTGAACGAGTTTGCACTTTTACCAACAGTGTAGTAGGTCCACAGATTTTTAAAAAAGACTTCTGCTCTCAAGTGCATTTTGGTGGGCGTTATCCACAATAACTGATGCATTTCCTTTAAGTTTAGAAATTATTCTTTTTATTTTTTTATTAAAGAATTTATTAACATTGATTTTTACATCATATTTTAAATGTTATGTTTAACAAACAAGTATTCAAGAAGAGAATCTATATATACAATCACTGGCACATAGATTTTAGAACATAATTAAAATTAAGCTGAGGCTTTGTATGTTATAGATACATATTAATATATGTACAAAACATTATGTCTATAGAGTATATAGACCATCATAGATTTTTCTTTTCAATTTTTTTTTTGGCCAGTCCTGGGCTTGGGCTAAGAGCCTGAGCACTGTCCTTGGACTTTCTCAAAGCTAGCACTCTACCACTTGAGCCTCAGCACCACTTCTGGCTTTTTCTATGTATGTGGTACCAAGGAATCGAACCTGGGTCTAGGTGCATGTTAGGTAAGCACTCTACCACTAGGCCAAACTCCCGGCCTGATTTTTTTTTTTTTGGCCAGTCCTGGGCTTGAGCTCAGGGCCTGAGCACTGTCCTTGGACTTTCTCAAGGTTAGAGCTCTACCACTTAAGCCTCAGCATCACTTCTTGCTTTTTTTTCTGTGTATGTGGTACCAAGGAATTGAACCCAGGTCTTCATGCATGCTAGGCAAGCACTCTACCACTAGGCCAAATTCCCGGCCCCATCATAGATTTTTTTAAAGAATTTATTAACTTTGATTTTTTATATTATATTTCAAGTGACGTATTTAACAAACAAGTATTCAAGAAGGGAATTTCTGTGTACGATCACTGGCACATAGATTTTTAGAACATAATTAAAATTAGGCTGAGCATCACCCCATTTATAAGAAAATGGAAAGACTTGGGAAAAATCATATTATGTGAAATAAGCCAGACCCAAAGGAACACGGCTCAATGGTTTCCTTCATTTATAATAATTGGTACACATCTAGGACTCTCCTAACAGAGGATTACAATAGTGCAAAACCTAAATTCATAAAGTCATATAGGATGGAATTAAATAAAAGGATCTCTAGGATATAGAAACAAGAGCTTATAATGCGCTGTGTTATTTCTCTCCTCTTTTTTTTGCCCTTTGGTTAATCTCATATTGTTACTGTATCTGACTTTATTACCTGGTATATGGTATATATGTTTATTTGAAATAGGAAAGGGAAGGGGGAAAACAAGATAATTGGGAGGGGTGGAGAGGAGAGAAATGGGGACAAAAACATGAGAAGGGATATCAATGTGTAAGAAGTAATGCACTACTACCTGGCGAATGTAACTGTAACCGCTCTATACATTACCCCAACAATAAAGAATACAATAAATAAAAATAAAAATAAATAAAAATTTAAAAAAAAGAAAAAAATAAAATTAGGCTGAGTGTTTGTATGTCATAGATGCATATTAATAAATGTAATAAAACATTATGTCTATAGAGTCATAAGTTTTTGTATCTATGTAGCTGTGTTTATATTTCCAGTACCATGTCCATAGCATTGGGTATGCAAATATTGAGTTCTCGCTCTTGTACTGTTTGGATCTAATAGCCACATAGTAAAGATACCATGCACTTTTTGTTCCTTTAGTCTTGACTTGTCTCACTCAACATGATTTGCTCTAGATTCATCCACTTCCCGGCAAATGCCATTATTTTATCTTGTCTGTTGGCTATGTAGAATTCCATTGTGTGTGTGTGTGTGTGTGTGTGTGTGTGTGTGTGTGTGTATCACATTTTCTGTATCCATTCATCTGCAGAAGGGCATCTGGATTGTTTCCATTGCCTGGCTATTGTGAATAGTGCAGAGATAAACATAGCTGAGGAGGTGTCCTTTTCATATCTTGGGTTATGCCCAAGAGTGGTATGGTGGGATCATAGGGAAAGTCAATTTTCAGTTCTCTATACTGCTTTCCAGAGTGGTTGAACTAGTTTACATTCCCACCAGCAGTCCAGTAGGGTTCCTTTTTCTCCACAGCCCGCCAGCATCTGTCATTGTCTGAGTTCAAAATCTTGGCCATTCTTGTTGAGGTAAGGTGGTATCTTAGGGTTGTTTTTATTTGCATTTCCTTTATGACCATGGATGATGAATAGTTTCTCATATGCTTTTCTGCCATTTTAACCTCTTCTTTTGATAAGTCTCTTTAGTTCCCTTGCCCATTTAGTGAATGGTTTGTTGGGTATGGGGGGGATAAGTTACTTGAGTTCCCTGTAGATACTGGATATTAAGCATTTGTCAGATGTATTATTAATAAATATCTTTTCCCAGTTGGTTGGGAAAAGCTACTTTAGTAGCTATGTTTTTATCTGTGCAAAAACTTTTTATTTTTAGGTAGTCCCATTTATTGAGTCTCTCTCCAATCTGTTGTGACCCTGGGATTCTGTTCAGGAATCTTTTGCCTGTGCCTGTGAGTTCCAGTGTCTCTCCAACTCTTTTGTGTAGTAGTTTCAAGGTTTCCGGTCTGACATTGATGTCTTTGATCCATTTTGAGTTAATGCTTGTCATGGCGAAAGGCTAGGGTCAATTTTTAGTTTTCTGAATGTGGCTGCCCAGTTTTGCCAGCACCAATAATTGAATAGGCTGTGTTTGTTCCACTGTATATCTTTGGCTCCTTTGTCAAATACAAGTTGCCTATAGGTATGTAGTTCTATTTCTGGATCTTCTATTCTGTTCCATTGATCTTCTGGTTTATTTTTGTGCCAATACCATACTGTTTTTGTTATTATGGCTCCATAGTAGAGTTTGATGTCTGGTATTATAATATCACCTGCATTGCTCTTTTTGCCTAGAATTGTTTTGGCTATTCTAGGTCTTTTCTTGTTCCATATGAACCTTTGGATTGTATCTTCTATTTCAGTTAAGAATGTCTTTGGGATTTTGACGGCGATTGCATTGGATTTGTACATCAATTTTGGCAGTATGACCATTTTCACTATATTGGTTCTCCCTACCTATGAACATGGGATGTCTTTCCATTTCCTGATGTCTTCTTTAGTTTCTTTTGTTAGGCTTTAATAGTTTTCATTAAATAATTCCTTTACATCTTTGGTTAAGTTAATTCTTAAGTATTTTATTCTTTTGGGGGCTATTAAAAATCGGATCATTTTCTTGATTTAGCCTTCTGTTTGTGTTTTGTTGGTGTACAAGAAGACTATTGACTTTTGTATCCTGCCACATTGCTAAAGTGGTTTATTAATTCTAGGAGTTTGGGAGTGGAGCTTATTGGGTCACTCAGGTAGAGGATCATGTCATCTGCAAATAGGGATAGTTTAATTTCTTCTTTCCCTATGTGGATCCCTTTGATGTCCTTCTCTTGCCTTATTGCTCTGGCCCAAGGGTTCCATCACTGTATTGAAAAGGAGTGGGGAGAGTAGGCATCTCTGTATAGTTCCTGATTTTAAGACAAATGGTTCCAGTCTTTCACCATTTAGTATAATACTGGCTGTGGGTTTCTCATATATGGCTTTAATTATTTAAGGAATATACCTCTTATTCCTGCTTTTTCTAGTGCTTTCAACATGAATGGATGTTGTATTTTGTCAAATGCCTTCTCAGCATTCAGAGAAATTATCATATGATTGTTATCCTTAGCTCTATTAATGTGATGTATTACATTGATAGATTTGCGAATGTTAAACCGGCCTTGCATCTGTGAGATGAAGCCTACTTGATCGTAGTGTATAATTTTTTAAATTTGTTTCTGGATTCTGTTGGCTAGTATTTTATTGAGGAGTTTTGTGTCTGTGTTCATTAGAGAGATAGGTCTGTAGTTTTCTTTTTACCACATCATTGTTCAATGCGGGTAGCCTATATTTATTTAAGAAGTCATCCATTTCTACTAGATTTTCTTGTTTCTTTGAATATAGGCCTGGTAGTACTTATTCATTATGAACTGAATTTCTTGGATATCGGTCGTGATTGTTCCTGTAGGGTCTGTAATCTTGTTTATTTGAGTCTCCCCTTTCCTTTTTTTGATTAATCTTGCCACGAGTCTGTCAATTTTGTTTACTCTTTCAAAGAACCAACTTTTGATTTATTAATTTTGTGTATAGTGGATATTATTTAAATATCTGATATTTCTGATTTTATTTTTGTTATTTCTGTCCTTCTAGTTGTTTTAGAATTAATTTTTCTTGCTCCTCTAGGTGCTTCAATTTCTTCTTTAGGTTATTTACATGCTCTTCTTCTGTCTTTTTAATATGGGCTCCTAGTGTGATAAATTTGCCTCTTAGAACTGCCTTTGCTGTGTCCCATAAGTTCCTTTGTGATGTTTCTTGATTGTCATTATATTCAAGAAAATTTTGAATTTCTTCTTTGATCTGATCTGTAACCCAGGAATTATTCAGAAGTGTGTTGTTCAGCTTCCAAATGTTTGAATGTCTTTTGACTTTTACTGCATTGTTCTGAATTAGTCTGACTCCACTATGGTCAAATAGAATGCATGGGATTATATAAGTCCTCCTGTATCTGCTTAAGTTTTCTTTAAGAACTATTATATGTTCTATTTTGGTATGTTCCATGTGCTGCTGAGAAAAATATAAAAAGTTTCACCATTGGGTGGAAGACTCTGTGTATATCTGTTAATCCCAGCTGGGCTATGGTGTTGTTTAAGTCAATGGTGTCTTTGAGTATCTTTTGTTGAGTTGACCTGTCATCTGATGAGAGTGGCGTATTGAAGTCTCCCACTATGATTGTGTTTGAGTCTATCTTGTTCTGTAATTCTAAGAGAGTTTGCTTGATGAATTTGGGTGCTCCCATGTTGGGGGAGTAAATGTTTATAACTGTAATATTGTGGGTATGGATTGTACCCTTTACTAATATGTAGTGGCCATCTTTATCTTTATGTACTGATTTTACTGAGAAGTTAATTTTGTTGGAGATTAAGATTGCTACTCTTGCTTGTTTTCCCAGTGCGTTGGAGTAGAAAATTCTTTTCCATCCTTTCACTTGGAGTTTGTTTTTGTCTTTGGTAGTGAGGTGAGTCTCTTGGAGGCAACATATGGATGGGTCTTGTTTCTTAATCCAGTCTGCTGTTCTGTGTCTTTTGATTGGATTATTCAGCCCATTCACATTTAGGGAAATTATGGAGAAGTGGTTAGTGTCCTTTGCCATTATTTATTTTTACTTCTGAGTTTCTCTCTTTTTTCCCGTTTTGTGTTTAGTGATTTATAGGTGATTGCTTCTTGATGGGGGTTCTTGCTGTTCTGCAATTTGTTCTTGATTATTTAATATTTTTTGTAATGCTGGGTTAGTGTGCATGTAGTCATATAGCTTCTCTTTGGAATGAAATATTCTTGTTTCTCCTTCAAATGTAAATGCTAGTTTTGCTGGATATATCAGTCTGGGTTGGCAGTTGTTGGTCTTCAGGGCATGAATGATATTTTCCCAAGCTTTTCTTGCATTTAGGGTTTGGGTGGAGAGATATGCAGTTATTTAAATTTTTTCTCATTGTAATATAGCTCTTTCTTTGTTTTGTGGCATTTAAGATCAGCTCCTTGGTATTCGGGTCTAGTGTTTTTACTATGATGTGTCTAGATGAGTTCCTTCTATGATCTTGCCTGCTTGGAGTTCTGAAGCCTTCAATAATGTCAGTATTTTCCCTTTTGATGTTGGGGAAGTTCTCTGCTATGATTTTGGTGAATATGGGTTGCTTTTCTTTATTGATAAATTCCACCCCTTCATCAATCCCTATTACATGAAGATTAGATTTCTTGGCTGTGTCTGCCAGGTCCTGGAGTTCTCTTTGGTGAATTCTGACTGATTTCTCCAGACTGATGATTCTCTGTTTCAGCTCTTGCATTTTATCATCCGTTCCTGATGTCCTATTCTCCATCTCAGTCAATGCTTAATGCTTCTATTTTTGTTTGCATTGTGAACACTCAGCTGATCATGTCTGCTGAGAGGGTATTAATCTTTTCTTCCATTTCTCTTTTGAGTTCGAGGAACTCCTTGGTAATTTCCTGCTTATGTTCCTGGAATTATTTTTGGAATTCTGCTTTAATCTCTTTAGTCATGTCTATAATCATCTCCTTGAATAGAGTCATGTTTGTGTCTCTTCAGGTATCATTTCTTGGGATGGTGACATCTCTTTCATCCCTTCACTCTTGTTTCCTTTTGGGCTTTGTGTGGGACTTTGATTATTTATATATGTCATAATTCGTCTTTGCCCTTTCCGAGGCATCGAGGACTATTGTTGTAGGTTTGCTCTGTGGTCAGTAGGTGGCGGTTTTTACTTGGTTTGGGACTGGTGGTTCTGGGATTCTGTGTATACCTGTGGTTCTCAGCCAAGTTAGTTCTGCTGCTGATTAGGTCAGAGTTTGCAGCTATTACAGGTGTTCAGCCTGTTCCCAGAGGCTGTATGCTGCTGCACAGCTAGCTCTCAGCCCAACCAGTGGCCCCACAGTGGGCCATAGGATGGAATTGTGCACTTCCGTCTCAGCTAGCCCAGTGGATTTCTAGCTTCCCTACCCTGTTCCCAGGAGCGGGGCCCAGCTGAGGGGCCTGGGGTTTCGGAGTTTCCAGGAACTCTCAGCTAAACCAGCCAGGTTTCTGCCCTGTTCCCAGGGGCAGGGCCCAACCGAGGACATAGGCTCCGAGGGCCTTTCTGGTTCTCAGAGGCTGAGCTAGGGCCCCTGCTGGTCTGTCCTTCAGTTCCCTGTTGTGTATCAGCTGAGAGTCTTTCTGTGACTTGGTGGGAGTCTCTTGGTGCTGTCTTGCTGGAGGCTTCCAGCAGGAGGGCGCCTCACTTAGGCTTGTTTCAGTCAGATGCTGGCTGGCAGACTCCCACACACCCCCACCCACTGTTGGAAGGCAGGGTCTCTCAGTCTCCAGTTTCAGTGGCCTGGGCGAGGAGGCTGTTGGGCAGGTGGGAGCAGGGACACCTCGGCCCCCTTTGGTGGGGTGCTGGGTCTTAGCTCCCAAGCGCTTGTCAGTCTCTTTACAATGGCCTGGGGGAGGGGGCTGTGGGGGAAGGGGCAGGATTCTGAATTCCTTTCCCCCTTGTACTTGCCAGTCTTTCTTGGGTGGGGTGGAGGGGTCTGGGTTAAGTTCTGTAGCTCACCACCAGCTCTGCTTTCCCGATGGGTTTGGGGAACCTGCTGGACTACTTACTCCTTGGGGTTTGGCTGTGAGCTGCTCTGCAGTGTTGGAGCATGATTCGCTTCCCCTGTGGTCTCTGCTGTCGTCTGTGCTGCCTGTGCCCGGTCTGTGCGGGTTCCTGTGTCTGGATTCCGCCGCTTGCTGGTGTTGCTGGAGATCAGGGCTTCCTGGGCCTGGTGTCCTCCACCGTGGCTTTTGTGGCTTGGAGCCGGCCACGAGGGGTGGGGGAGGGGCCCTCATGTTTCGGATTCTTTGAGAACATTGGCTATAAGCTTTATCTGGATTTTTTTTTCCCGGTTTGTGTACTTCTCTGTTGCTTCTTGAATTTGTAGTTGTGGGTTTCTTAAGGTAGTTGGCTCGTGGGATTCTCTGATTCTCTCTTTTTGTGGGAGAGAGCTAGGCTGGGTCCCTATTGTCTCAGTGCCATCTTCTGACCTCTCCCCATCATAGATTTTAACAAAAATTATTCTTTTAAAAATTAGCTTATGTTAGTTCTACAGGGAGGATGGATTTCACTGTTACATTTTCATACACATATATATTATATTCCAATCAATCTCACTCCTCTATCACTCTTTATTTGCCCTTCCCCAAACAATTCCCACATATTTCATTATTCTATTTTTTCCCCCAGTCCTGGGCATGGGCTCAGGGCCTGAACACTGTCCTTGGGTTTTTCTTAAGGCTAGTGCTCTACCACTTGAGCCACAGCACCACCTCTGGCTTTTTTCTATGTATGTGGTATCGAGGAATCGAACCCGGGTGTTTGTGCATGCTAGGCAAGCACTCTACCACTAGGCCAAACTCCCACCCCTTCATTATTCTGTTTTGAAAGTTATACACAATCTAAGAAATTCTTCTTCTTGTGGTCTTGGGAAGTCTTCAATGATTTGAAGAGTCTGGTCTGAGTTAGATAAGCTCTGTGAGCTAAGGTGGTAGATTCCAGAATGGAGAGAATAGATACTGGGAAGGATACAAGATGGTGTTCAATTAGTAGAATAGAATGTATACATTAATCCCTTAAACTATTTAAAGATTATATTGTATGCATTCTTATTGACCATTAAATATGATAATATAATTGTCTATGAATTTTATGAGTAACTAAATTTATATATGATCACAAAATTTATTTTTGCTTACTTTTTGTTTTTTGCGAATCGAGTAGACGATGCCTAAAGGAAATGTCATATTCTCACCTTGTAGCTTTTAAGACATTAACATGCTTATATATTGCCAAAAGAAAGTTTTTTCATCATGGATTGGGGTATTGAGTCATGCTATTTAAGCTCACCTAGGACTGATTTATAAACTGTAAAAGGCCAAATTTATTAATTCCACCACCTTGAAAACTGGGAGTGTTATTTAACCATGTTATATTCTTATTCTCAGATGAAAATAGTGAAAGAAAATACTATGCAAGTATTGGCTTGATACTTTGAGCTAGAAAGAAAAAAAGTCCAGGTTCCTAAAGGACAATTTCAAGAGGTCCAGATCACCGAGTAGTGTGTTATCATGGAAGCAACATAGAATAGTGGCTAAGACTGTGAGCTTGGGGGCTAGCCTACCTGGCTTCCAGCTGCAGCTTCACACCTCACCAGCAGAGCATAAACTTGGTCTTTCTGTGTCTCTGTTTCCTCTGTATAATATGGATGTTGTGATTCCTACCCAGGTTAAGCATAATCTAAAGAAAATGCCCAGAGCAGACTCCAGTACATATGGAAAGCTAATAATTATTCTCTATTCTAGAGATGGTTCTTTCTAAAGACTTATTGTCTACAATCAGAAACCTTAACTTTCTAGACACATGCTTATTGTGCACTACCCTCTTTTTCAGTATCCCACACTTTTCATTTGATGCCTTTGGCAATTCAGTGGATTTATCTGCATTAGATGTGGTTTGTCTCCCAACAGTTCATATGTGGAAGTTTGATTCCCAGATTGCTGGAGGTGAAGACCTTTAAGAGGTGGGGCCTGCTGAGAGATGGTTAGGTCATCGGGTTCTATCCTCATGAGTGGATAAATTAGGTCCCCTATTACTCAATTTGTTCTCACAGAAGAGGAAAGATAAAAAGAGAGCCTGTCCTACATGTTTGGGAGCTTCTGCAGTATCTGGTCCTCTTTCTACTTCTCTACCATGTTGTAAGGCAGACTGGTAGTAGGCATGAGGTTTATTTATTTATTCATTCATTTTATTTATTTTTATATTTTTTTCTTGGTCGTGGGACTTGAACTCTGGGCCTGGGCACTGTCCTTGAGCTTTTCAGCTCAAGCTAGCACTCTACAACTTGAGCCACAGTGCCACTTCTGGTTTTGTGGTGGTTAATTCGAGATAAGAGTCTCACAGACTTCAGTGTCGGGGCTAGCTTTGAACCACAGTCCTCCAATCTCAGCCTCCTGAGTAGCTAGGATTACAGGCACGAGCCACAGGCACCTGGCTTAATTATTTTTAATATTCTAGCCATCAGAGTCATGAACCAAATAACTTTTACCCAGCCTAACAAAGTATCTCAAGCCCTTATAGAACAGTGATTCCCACTCATTCATCTTATATTCTTGGAACCTATCCCAAGGCTTGATGTCAAAAGCAGCCCATAATACTTCAAGGTGCACCACTCTGCCTCAGAACCTCTTTGGATTTCAATACAATGAGTTCACATTGCTCTGCTTTTGCCCAAAAGTATAGCAAGGTTACTTTTATTAGGAAGAAAAGTGCTTCTCTGGCTTGTCAACTCCAAGACAGTGCCAGTGCATGAAGAAGATGTTAGGAAAGGTGAACTGACAAATGTAGGTTAGTTGCCTCTACCAATATACACGTCTCTCCCCACTCCCTCATTGTAAAACTGACTGATTGAGGAATCCTTGGGTTTGTTTTGTACATTAAGTCATCATTCCTATAATTCTAGCTACTCTGGCAGCTGAGGTTTGAAGACTAGCATTCAGAACTAGCTTGGGAAGAAATGTTTGCTGGGCTCCATCTCCAATCAACCAGGCAAAACCTGAGCTGGAGGTATGGCTCATGTGATTAACAATTTCAGAGTGAGACCCTGAATTCAAACCTCAATACTACTAAATAAACAAGTAATTAAACAGACAAATCATCTGTATCATCACAAATATTTTTAAGTGCAGTGTCTATAAAAAAAAGTCAAGATTTAAAAGCTTCCACAAGCCAGGCATGGTGGCTCACGCCTGTATTCCTAGCTACTCAGTAGGCTGAGATCTGAGGAATGCAGTTCAAAGCCAGCCTGGCTACTAAAGTTTGTGAGACTCTTATCTCCAAGAAACCACTAGAAAACCAGATGTGGGGCTGTGGCTCAAGGGGTAGGGTGGTAGTCTTGAGCTGAAGAGCTCAGGGACAGCACCCAGGCCCAGAGTTCAAGTCCCATGACCACCACCACCACCAACAGAAAAGCTGCCACATCTAAATAAATTTCTTTTATTTCTTAGTTTTTAGGGTACATGGTTCCTCACATTGTATATGCTAGTAATGCATCTTACTAGGAATTCTTCCCATAAATTGTATTTTAGGGTGTTTTTTTTCCCAGAAAACTCCCAACAGCTGGTGAATCTCTTCATCATCCTCGAGACAGAACAGCATTTTCTGAGCATCTAGCGTGCTAATCTTGAGTGCCAGTCTCCATGCCTAGCAGCTTATACATGCTCACTGGCAGGAAACCAGAGAGGCCGCAGGTGATGCGCCGCTCACTCACTGTGGTTGGTACTCATTACCTTTCTGTCACCCCAGTAATTACAAGTGACTCTGGCAGCAATGAGCTTTGTTCAATAAGATGAGAGACCTGTCCAGTCAGCTCCCTTGCCAGGTGACACCCCTCCCACAGTGACTGGCTTCTTCCCAGTTTGTTTTCTGATCCTGTGCAACTCCAGTCATGGGACCACATCTGCATGTGTTCTCTCTCCTCTTGTTTGGGGGATGTCATCTTGATTAGCTTGGAAATGAGATGAGACTGGGATGGGATGCCTCCTTATCCTTCCCCACCTCTGACTGTACCTTGTTCCTTCTCTCTCTGTTTCCATCAGCATTCACATGGGGCATATCTGAGGAGTAGGAACAATGAGTGGATTTTTGTGTGTGTGTGTGTGGGTCATGGGGCTTGAACTCTGGACCTGGGCATTGTCCCTGAGCTCTTCAGCTCAAGGCTACTGTTTTACCCCTTGAGCCACAGCCCCACTTACCCTTTTCTAGTGATTAATTGGAGATAAGAGTCTCATGGTCTTTAGTGCCCAGGCTGGCTTTGAACCAGGACCCTCAGATCTCAGCCTTCTGAGTAATGTTTGTGGATTCTTAACCATACAGGAGGTGCTGTGCCAAAAGCTTTATGAGCAGTATTTCATCTCACAAATCCCTAAGAGTGAGATGACAGTGTTATTCTCCTTTTACCAAGAAACAACTGATTAGAAAAGTGTTCGTTCAGTAAGGCCCAGGGTCCTATGAGTATACATCAGGGTTGGAGTTTGAATTTGATCCTTGACTTCCAGAACCTATTAGGATATACCACCATTCACAGAGGCTGCTAAAAACCAAGGCTAAATAAACCAAGTGTAAATCAAGTGCAGGGAGCTTGGAGGAAGGCCCAGGAAAGGCAGGGGGAGGGGGGTGAGTTTAAGACTGGACTTCAAAGTACATGAGACATCTCACTGGTGGCTCATGCCTATAATTCTAGCTACTTAGGAGACTGAGATCTTAGTACTGACAAGTTCGAAGCCAGCCTGGGTAGACAAATCTGAGAGACCATCCCTGGTTAACCAGCAAAAAGCTGGAAGTGGAACCATGGCTCATGTGCTAATACTCACATATATACACACTCATTCACAAATAAGACAGCTGAGGGGTCATTAAGACAGGCATGAAGGCAGGCATGAGGATGGAAAGCAAGGGTCCTGGGGCCAGCAGAGGAGCAGGTTGTTGGAGGTGCTATGATCCTGTAGCCTTCCAGCAGGGTATGGAGAGCTCCCTCGCCCAACACTTTCCAGTCTTAGCATGGAGACCCAATCTTCCTGTACTTCTTTTTTCCTCACTAATAAATCAGTGCTATGGGGAAGGGACTCTTCTCAACACTTCACTCCAGCTGGAGAAAATGCTTAAACTGCCAGAGGGGCCAGGTACCATCCCTCAGAGAACGGAGGGACTCCTTAAAGGGCAACACCCATTCCTGGAAGACAACAGGAAGACAACAGCTGCCTCCCTTTTCCTCTTCAGCTCACACCCTTGACCTTGTGCTTCCTGAGGGAGAGTGGCCAAGAGTGGCAGCCACTCACCACGGGGGCCTGTGATCCAGACATAGTCCCCTATCCAGAGGTAGCAGGTAGTGTCCGTATCCAGGCTTCCAGTGACCCAAGGGATGTGGAGAGTCCCCTGTTGAGCCAGGTAGGAAGTTCAGTAGCTTCTCATCCTTGGAACTGGATTTGCTATGAGCATGGAGTCTTGCCTGTAACAACAACATGGTGGATCTGGGGCCCAGTTCTCCCAGCACACCTCAGCTGCTTTGGGAGCTTCACCCTAGAACCTTGTTGAAGGATCGCCTGTGAACCTGCTTCCTTTCCTGTTGTTCTTCCTTAATACCACGTGGGACTGCTCCCCGATGCCAGTCTCTTTAACCTGTCCTGTAAGAAGCAGTGTTTCCCTCTCCCTACTTGGGGCCTTCTCTGGCCTGCTAATAAGTGTTACCGATGGTTCTTTCTAATTTCATTGACTTTGTTCCAATACCTATGTTTCTCATGTTTGGGCATATTTCACACAACTAGCTTCATTTCACAGCGAGCCTTGAATCATTTCATGCATATGGTCCATATTTCTAAAGATGTCAGTATTGCTGTCCTGGTTTGACTATCCCCAGAGATCCTAGGAACTGGCATTTTTAGACGTTCCTCATGTCACATTAATGTCACCCTCTAGGTCTGTCTCACTGTGATAGGAGAGCAGTCATAGAAACCATAGAAGCACATGTAGATGCCCTCGTAGAATGCTCGGGAGTGTTGTGGATGCACACATTGGTCTTCTGTGCAAGCCCGTTTTCTTCACCTTCTGGATAAAGTAAGGTGTAAATCATTACCTATGATTGATAGGCTGAAGGGCTGAGATTTGCAGCAAGGCCAACCTCTCCCACCCTCTCTCCCCCCCCCTTGCCTCTTCTGGTGGGCTGAAGGGGCTGTCTCTTCTCAGTTAAGTTTAGAGGTGGCCCGGAGTCACAAGCGAATACAGTGCTCCCCGGATCCAGACCCTTATTCATGACAGTTCTCTGTCTCAACAGAGAAACTTGAAGGCCCCTTCATATAGGCAGATCTTCATCTTGGTTGGGGCATAAACTTTAAGAATGGATAAGATAAATCAAGTCATACATCTCTGAATTCCTCCAAGACTTATATTGAATATGGTCTGCATACCAAATGTGGTACTGTATTGATACAGACATGAGTAATTATGTCTGCACCCCCTGCCCAGGTGGGTGGAGGCAGAAGAAGCAAGGGCGAGCTGGCTGTTGTGATGGCCTTGTTCCAGAAGCCTGTGGTATAGAGTAGAAGCAGTGTGGTGAGGCCAGAGAGGTTTCAGACAAAATAGTACTGAAGCTCAGAGCAAAAGGACTCTTCTAGGAGACTTCAAGACCCCAAACCAAGTGCTCTCTGTTTTAAGATAAATACTATCCTTATATCAAATGTCCCTGTATCTCCAGGAAGCCATTTTGTACCATGACTGAAAACATCATACACTGAAAACATCTGACACTTTCCTTTTGGACATCAGGCACAGCTGCCAGTTGTCCTGGCATGGTAAAGAGGTTTTGCCAAAGATCCTACCTAGAAAGTAAGTCAAAGCTCATAGGGCTTCGTAGGTGTGATTTGCTGACATTCAGAAAACAAACTCCCAACCTCTTGTCACTTCTAAGGTAGGAAGGAGAATCATGTCAGAATAGTTGTGCTTAAAAAGCAAATAGTGGCAGCCATGACTGTGGGACTGGTATGTAGCTGATGGCTGATGGAGGAATAGCTTTTTTTTTGTCTTCAGATTCTCTTTATTCTGAGGCTAGCATTCTTTTTTTTTAAAGAATTTATTAATGTTGCTTTTTACATCATATTTTAAATGACAAGTTTAACAAACAAGTGTTCAAGGAGGGAATCTATTTACAATCACTGGGACTTAGTATTTAGAACTTAATCAAAATTAGGCTAAGGGTTTGTATGTCATAGAAACATATTAATTTATGAAATAAAACATTATGTCTATAGAGTCATAGGTTTTTATGTCTATACAGTTATATTTATATTTCCATTACCATGTCCATAGCTTTGGGTATGCGGTTATTGAGTCCTCGCTCTTGTACTCTTTGGGTTTAATAGCCACATATTAAGGATACCATGTGCCTAGGAATAGCCTTTTAAGCCAGAATGTGAGCTGACCAATGTCCCTGTCTAGAGGAAGTGGACATTAATGTGCCAGAGAGATAGGCCTGCCCCTGACCATCTTTAGATCAGAGTGCTTAGAAAGGGACATGGAGGCCTCAAGTCTAGAGCTACCAAGGGCTAAGAGCCCAGGATCTTCATCTGCCAGAAACCTGTTTTCTAGCTATTATTTTATAATCCAATGGAAAACCAGTCAATTATATATCACTTAATATGCAGCTCATGTTCACAAATGCATTTGGTATGATGAACGAAATACACTTAAACTCATTTCTACAAATGTGTAAGTTGTAATACTTGCAAGCAAGCCATATATATATATATATATATATATATATTGGTTAGTCCCCTCATGGACTTTACTTCTCTGTATCTTTTTGGTGTTGATAACAAGGGTGTGGGAGATTTTATAAGGGAAGACCTTCTTCTTGCCTCCTTTATTCTTCTAGAAGCCTTCTTAGAAGCCACATGGTCATGAAAAGGATTCTCAGGAGCTCTTCATTCCTTTAAAGATTGGATTAGGGAAATGACTTCTCTGAAGTCCCGTTGCATGAAGGTCACATGCATATCTAGTGATCATCTTCTTGATGCTTATTGAGATGGCCCTGGAGGTGAAGAGGTCTCTCCCTTACCTCTAAGAACTATATTAGCAGACAGTCTCCCACTTCTTGGACTACCCATATCAGCCTTCTTGCAGTCAATCTCACTAAGCAGAAAGCTCTATATAGGAATCAGTGTAGTGCGTGCATTTGGATTTCTGTCCTTTTAGAAAGGGCATACTTACATGTTTCCTTCTTTGGTGATATAGAAATTAACCTCTGGGAAAACAAGATGAGGGGTGGGGGTGGGGGAGGGAAATGGGGACCAAGAGATGAGAAAGGGTATCAATGTATGTGAAGTAATGCACCTTCTATCTGGTGAATATAATGTAACCCTTCTATTAATTACAATAAAAATATAAGAGAAAAAAAGGAAATTAACCTCTGGGTTATCTACCCCAAAACTTTCACAAGTCTGTCTTAGATTTACCTTTAAGTGACTAAGGAGAGACTTTCGTTGAGCGTGTGTCTTGGAGTACAAAATTCTCTTGTTGATTGTCAGAAATACTTGGTGAGGATAATTTGGCTTGAGGATGCCTAAGCAGGCATCACAGGTCTCAGCTTAGGAGAGGAGCAAAGGGGACAAGATTCAAATCCCCAGGGAAGCTCCCAGCTGTTCAGGATTTAGCCAGATCTCTCCGTGCTGAATTACTGAGGTGGAAGGAGAAAGGAGGCCTTTAGGGGAGCAGGGATACAGAATCACTGATGTGGAATGTTTCGGGTAGTCCTTTGAGAAACAAACTGCACCACATCCCAGGCGAGAAAGGATTTGTGTTAATTTTGAGAGCCAAATTTATATTGTGAGTATTTTTTAGATAGAGAAAATTGTGCTACTGTTTCTCATGCAGATGGATGGGTTGAATGCCAACTGGGTAATGTGTGAAAATACCGTGGTAGAACCCTAGGTGGCAGATGTGTTGTTACCCGTGTAGGGTGAAGACTGTAAACAAGGAAACACCAGCTATCTCTTTTTTTCTGTACTCTTGAGATGAGGTTTCACTATAGTGCCCAGGCTGACCTTGAACTCCTGCATACACAAAAGATGAACAGTATTATAAGTCTGAAGTTTTTTCATCTGGTTTCTTGGGGGAAGCATTGATCCATCTCTGTGTGTCTAGGAGAACACTGCTTGAGTTTTCATTGAAAGTTGAGTTAAACAATATGAAGAACTCCATATCACAAGAAAGAAAAAGAATAACTGAATTCAATAATGGGCAAAGCAATGCTCGCATAGTTTGCAGCTGAAGAAACCAGAACAGCTGAGTGCATCACATTGACAAAGAGGAGCACAGTACACCAAATATTGGCAAGGGTATTGAGAAAAGGAACTAATACTTGAGTTGTGTGAGTAGAAATTAGTAAAACTCCTGAAAGCAAATTGGCAGTACCTAATAAGACTAAATGCATATATAAACTATAGGATCAAGTACTGCCTTTTCTTGGTATCTGCTGTAGAGAAACCCTCCACTTTGCTCAGAGACTATACAGAGATAGGCACTGAAACACTATGTGTAACTATGAGGAACTAAAATCAATCCATCTTGACTATCTCTATCTCTGTCCATATGTCTATCTGTCTGCCTGCCTACCTGTCTGCCTGCCTATCTGTCTGTTTGTCTCTCTCCCTCCCGCCCCGCCCCCTCTTTCTCACACACACACCAACTTTCTCTTTCTTCATTATTTTCTATACTGTTTGCATTGCTGGACCATGACCCTTCAATTTTAAGAGTAGACATAGAAAAATGCCACATGTAAGTTCGATACAGAATTACTCCGAAGTATTTTATGAGGTGTTAAAAATGAAAGCAAATACAGAAATTTTTGCAAAGCAACATAACATTTATTTTCTCTCCTTAAGTTTTTATTTTTTAATAGCTTTCCAGTTCCTTACCTGAAGACCTGACATCCTTCTCATGTTGAATATCTGTCACTTCAGTCAGTGGCTTTGGCTCTTGTTCTCATGTGATTCAGAACAGCTCCTAGGATTCTAGTTGGTGTTCAGTTTCTTCAGATGTCTACTTTTCTGGTGATCTCTGTTGAATTGTGTGTGAAGCTTCTGGAGTATGAGTTGTCAGTTGTTCTCCGGGGTCTTTGAGTTCAGGGGGAGTTTGGGTGGAAGATGGGAAATTAACTTCTGTGGTTCATGATCTTGTTCTCCTACTATTGCTAGCTACATAAATCTGCCTTGGTATGTAAGCTATTCATATATAGGAGAGAGTGGTCATTTTATAATAGATATTTAGAAAACAAAGTCTTCTAGTTGAGAATTTCCAAAGTATGTGATAAATCAATTCCTATTCTTCAAAACAGACACTTGGGTGCGCCTGTCTGTCTGCATAGTATTTTTAGCAGCCAGAACAGCCTTTCAGTCCATGTCAAATTCAGTTTCTGCAGGGATACTTCAAGTTCCTTATTTGCTTTCATCTGCTCCTTCTTTGGTAAACAGTTGACTCAGAAACTTCCTGATCTCCCTACAGCATGCTGCAAATGTTTCTCTCCCCAGCTGGCTGTGTGTATCTTTGACTATTCATAGAAAGAGAGGGCTTAGCTTTCTATTTCCTGTAGGTACCTGGATCTTCTCTTTTCTTGTGTGTCTGAACTTGTGTGAAAAGGGCCATTTTGAATTGGAGTGAGTAGGTAATTGAAAAAGGATCCTTTCTTTTTGTAATACAGGGCAATTGTTTGAAATTATGCCCACTTGAAATTATGGACCAGTTCTGGTGTGTTAGTCTTACTGTGTTTGCATTTGTATTATTTTTTTCTTGTATTTATTGGTGTCGTAAAGTCCACATATCATCACAAGAAGCCACATGGGTAAATGGTGGGAACAGATGCAAATGACTTGAATGTTTAAACCTACCCACTTTGCCTGAATGTTATGCTGGATCTGGCCTGGTCCTAGTGAGAAAACCTAGTATCCGTCACATGTTGAATCTTTCACTTCAATCTGTGAATTCCAGGCTGAGATTATAATTTCTACCCAAAATCTACCCTGTAAGTCATCCTGTAAAACCTAGGCCCTGTTCTGTGAGTGACCTGGAAGTCTGACCTAGGGTTACCAAGGTTCTCAGATGAGCTGGAGCCAGTAGGATTTGTATGGAGTTGAGGGCAAGATACATTTATTTCTCAATCCAAGAGAGATTTATTTATTTATTTATTTAGTCTGTTGAGACTTTCTGTCCTGGAATTCCATAAATGGATGAATTTGGCAAAGAATTTACTAAGACATTTATTATATCTGATAATTTTCACAAGTCACTTGACAGGATAAATGTAACAATTTTCTACTTCCCTGTTATTATTTTTGGTCCAATATCTTAAGTTTGGCAATTGGTATCAGAACTGGATGATTTCAGTTATGCATCTCTAATAGCTACCACAGTATGGCTTCTAAGTAAATTTCCACATCTAGAAAATATGGTCAAATAAGTAGTTATAAAACACATTGCTGCAAGGCACAGTGGCTCATTCCCATAATCCTAGCTACTCAGGAGGGTGAGATCTGAGGATCATGGTTCAAAGCCAGCCTGGGAACTAAAGACTTTTATCTCCAATTAATCACCAGAAAAGGAAGTGGAGCTGTGGCTCCAGGGGTAGGGCAGTAGCCTTGAGCTGAAGAGCTCAGAGATAGCACCCAGCCCCAGAGTTCAAGTCCCATGGCCCACAAAAATAAACAAACAAAACAAAAACCAAAAAATAGCCACAAAAAACCCCACAAAACATATTGCTAAGTCATCATACTTATTTTTCCTTCTTTCTTTTTGACTCTTCTAGTTTTTATCCTTTTAGGCCATAGTTAGGTGATTTACAATATAATGTGCTAGTTGTGCTAGTATGACCTACCTCTACCACCCCTTCCTTTATATGTATTGTTCCACCTGTATTTTTTTATTAAAGAATTTATTAACATTGATTTTTTTCTATAGGAGGAGACTTTTTTTAATTTTTTAATTTTTTAATTTTTTATTGTAATTAGTAAAAGGGTTACATGATATTTGCCAGATAGAAGGTGCATTTAACATTGATTTTTACATCATATTTCAAATGACATGTTTAACAAACAGGTGTTCAAGAAGGGAATCTCTATATACAATCATTGGCACTTAGTTTTTAGAACATAATCAAAATTAGACTAAGGGTTTGTATATCATAGATACATATTAATTTATGAAATAAAACATTATGTCTATAGAGTCATAGGTTTTTATGTCTATACAGTTATGTTTATATTTCCATTACCATGCCCATAGCTTTGGGTATGCAGTTATTGAGTCCTCGCTCTTGTACTCTTTGGATTTAATAGCCACATATTAAGGATACCATGCGCCTTTTGTTCCTTAGGTCTTGACTTGTCTCACTCAACATGATTCGCTCTAGATTCATCCACTTCCCTGTGAATGCCATTATTTTATCTTGTCTGTTGGCTATGTAGAATTCCTTTGTATCTATATCTATATCTATCTATCTATCTATACCACATTTTCTGTATCCATTCATCTGCAGTAGGGCATCTGGATTGTTTCCATCGCCTGGCTTTTGTGAATAGTGCAGAGATGAACATAGCTGAGCAGGTGTCCTTATCACATCTTGGGTTATGGTGTTCAGGATAGATGCCCAGAAGTGGTATGGCGGGATTGTAGGGAAGGTCAATTTTCAGTTCTTCAAGAAACCTCCACACTGCTTTCCAGAGTGGCTGAACTAGTTTACAATCCCACCAGCAGTGCAGTAGGGTTCCTTTTTCTCCACAATCCTGCCAGCAACTGTCATTGTCTGAGTTCAAAATCTTGGCCATTCTTGTTGGTGCAAGGTGGTATCTTAGGGTTGTTTTTATTTGCACTTCCTTTATGACCATGGATGATGAACATTTTCTCATATGCTTTTCTGCCATTTTAATCTCTTCTTCTGATAAGTCTCTCTTTAGTTCCCTTGCCCATTTAGTGGATGGTTTATTGGGTTTGGGAGGGGGATTTGTTTCTTGAATTCCCTGTAGATACTGGATATTAAGCATTTGTCAGATGTATTATTAATAAATATCTTTTCCCAGTTGGTTGGCTGTCTTTCTACTTTAGTAGCTATACTTTTATCTGTGCAGAAACTTTATTTTTAGGTAGTCCCATTTATCAAGTCTCTCTCCATCTGTTGTGACCCTGGGATTCTGTTCAGGAATCTTTTGCCTGTGCCTATGAGTTCCACTTGTATTTTTATGTTGAGTTGGGGTCTTCTATATTTCCTAGGCTGTCCTTGCACTCTTGGACTCAAGAAATCCTCTAGCCTCTTGAGTTCTGGGACTACAGGTGTGCCCATCAGGACAGGCAATTTTGTTTGTTTGTTTGAATAAAATGAATGTTTTCTTCACTTTGTTTTAATCATTTTTCCTAATCTCTGTCTGAGTCTGTTATTATCTTGGGTCCTTGCAGGTTATGTGTGCTGACTTTGGTTCATTCCCTGAGCAGTGGCTCAGGATAGGAAGTCCATCTGTCCTGGACACAATCTGTTATGTTCCAAGTTGGCTACTGGAGGATGCATTTCTCTGGCAAGGATTTGGTTCCTTTAAGCACCCGAAGAGTAAAATGTCCAGAATCTATTTTTATGCCTCTTTTCAACCCGAATGTTTCTAGAAGTTTCTAGACTAAACATGTAAATTATAAATTCACAGCCCCAAACCACAGAGGACAAACTCTGGGGGTGTGGGTGCTTAGTGTAGATATTTTTATTCCTTTAACCAAAAACCATTAGTCTGTGGGATTCCATGCTTTTACTTCTAGGGTTTCTCATGTGAAGATCTTAGGTCCAGTTCTCTATCCATCTCCCACCAAGTCCAGTCAGTGTCTTTGGTCTCCTGATAGGTTAACTTTCTCCTGCCTTATATCCTTGTGTATCTCCAGGTTTGGTTCCCAGTTCCCTTTCCATTTCTGTCCCCTTTCTGTTTGATTTTCTTGTAGCTCCATTTAAAGGATATCTGCATATTTGGTGTGTGTGTAGGTAGGATTTTTGGAAGTTATGGTCAAAGGATTTTAGACAACAAAGCCTTTAAGGTGATATTCTTGTTCTCATTTTTATAAAGAGAGGTAATTTATAAAGAAAAATTCTTAAACATCAATTTGATGTCTTGGGTAAGCAAATGGATGTTTATGAATTAGATGCTCAACGATATACTGGGCTTCAATTCCTCATCTTTTAAATGAAGATAATGAGACTTAAGAATACTGCTGTATAAAATGTGGCTCCCTGCTGGGGGTGTTAGATGATTAAGTATAGAATGAAATATAGAATCGATGAAAAGGCATTTTGGAAAAAAATGACCTAAAATAAAAGTACCCTATAATTATGTTTGGTTTGGTTTTTTTTCTAGACGCTCTAGGGTTCACATTGGCCTAAAACTCATTATTACTGGCTTTATTACTGTCATTCTCCTTTCTTCAGAACTATCACATACCTCCTCCTTTTATCATTGCATCTCCTACCCCTGTTGTCTGTGGCAAAGTAGAGTATCCTTCTACTTGGGCAGCAGATGTATCACAACTTTCTGACTAACTGCAACATATGAAACATGATCAAACACCTGACCCTTATACATGATCAACACCTGATCCTTATACATCTCTGGGGTTCTTTGCTAGCAAGTGGGTATGAGCAACTCTTGTTCAACAGTGGAAACATTGTTACTTTGGTTAAGATCTTAAGGGTATATATGGTTATTCATAACTCACTGCATCAGTGAACTAAATGGTTTGGTAATACAGGTTACCTCTGCAATTACTCATTTGCCATGTTTCTTTTTTTTTTTTTGCCAGTCATAGGCTTGAGCTCAGGGCCAGAGCACTGTCCTTGGACTTTCTCAAGGCTACAGCTCTACCACTTGAGCCTCAGCACCACTTCTGGGTTTTTCTATGTATGTGGTACCAAGGAATTGAACCCGAATCTTCGTGCATGCTAGGCAAGCACTCTACAACTAGGTCAAACTCCTGGCCCCTTACCATGTTTCTTAAGGAGAGTGTCAACTGTCATCATTGTCCAAGAGGCTGCAGGAAACCTTTGAATGCATGTTAACAGCAACACTGGGATTCATATCAAGAATTTTTATTATGTGATTGCATAGAACACACCCTTTTAATATTGTAGAACCTTTGTTTGAACAAGCTGTGTCATAGAGAGGGGTACAGAATCAGCAAAACTAGTCATATAATGACAGGGCAATCAAATTTGCAAGGCAGGGAGAGTGTTGAAAAACTTTGGGCTTTTAATTTGAGGGCAGGTTTTCAACCATCATTGCCTTTGCTTCAGGTCAAATGAAGTCACAATTTGGGCTGGAAGAGACCTTGTTTAAAATCACTTGGACAAGGTTGAATTTGCTGACCCAAACTCTGGATCTAATCCAATGCAAAGAAGAACATATCATTACATAACTCTTATCCCAAAACCCAAGAGAAAAAACTTAACTATAGTAAAGACTCAAAGAAAAAATGAAGTAAAAAATGAAATACAAATAGATTAAGTAGAAAAAAATTGTGTTTAAGTCTGGTCTCAATAATTTGTGTAATTAATATACTTGCTTCTTAAGTTAGCAAATATATTCTCAAGCACTGAATCAAAGAGATAATGATAGAGCCATAATAGCATTCATCTTGGTTATATATCTGACTGAATTATCCAGTCTATATCATTATTTTATGGTACATGACTGTTGTTTCCATTTATCCAGAGTAACTGTTAATAATATACATGGACAATATAAGTTTCCAGCTAATTCGAACTCTTCTTTTTATTTATATAGTGTTAGTTCATCCCTTCACAAACCATTTACCAAGTCTTCTAACAAATGACTGACTTGAAGACTATATTCTTGTTGTTATTTCCTCCTGAGTCACAAAATGCCTACAAGCAATAGTGTGAAAGAGACAGAGAAAGAGCAGAGGGCCTGCACTGTGAGAAAATAGTACTATTCTCAGCCCAGTAAAGTGAGAATAGGGCCAAACAGGTTGGTGGCTCACACCTATAATCCTAGCTTCTTAGGAGGCTGATAGCTGAGGATCTCAGTTTGAAGCCAACCCTGGCAGAAAAAGTCCTGGAGACTCTTACCTTCAATAACTCACTAAAAAGCCAGAAATGGAGCCATGGCTCAATTGGTAGAGCACTAGTCTTGAGCAAAAAAATTTAATGCCCAGACTTTGAATTCAAGCCCCAGGACCAGAAATGAGACTAGGAATGTTGATTCAGATCAGAATTTTGAATCCAAACATCTTGAAACTAAAAATGCATGCTGGGTGTAGGAGAAACCACAGGACATACAGCACCGGTTACTATTATCCCAGAGTAGTGGAGGGGGAGGTTATAGAGGAAGCCATGTGCATGGACCAGCCTGTTCAGCCTGTGTGTGCAGAACCGCTGCTCTGCCGCAGCCATGAGGATAAGTGGGATACAATTGATCTTTACCTGGAGGAAGTTTGAGTCAGGAAGGGAAGACACCATCACCTGCCCTGCTGATGACAGTAGTAGAGCGCTGGCTAAGCATGCATCCTGTGGCTCTGTTTATTTCCATTACCCAGAGTCCTCTTATTGGTCTGCTAAGATAGATAAAATCACTGCTACTTTGTACAATGGGGAGTGACATTTTCCCATGTGTGTTATCATACTACCTCTCAGCACATGTGAAATACCTGGCCAGGACTTAGGCCAGAGTGTGACAGTCAAGGTTTTCCATAGCTGTGCAAGATCCCAGTGGGATCCTGAGAACATTCTGTGCCAAGGTCTTCTCATCTATAAAACAAATAGCAGATCTGCCTTAGATCTCAGTGTAACTAGCAATATCCAGAGAAAGGACTGATCCCTAGTAAAGGCTATGACTTATTAATATCTAAAATGAATGGCCTATTCTGCTTTCTATAATCACTTAATCCCATTTTGTTTTAAATTTTGTCACCATCTGAAGTGTCATTTATTCCCACTGGTACTCCCTCTGTCACCAGAACTAGTTCTAGTTTCCTGGCACAGAACAGGCATTCAATATGTACTATGGGAGTGAGCAGAGGCTTAGGTCATAGTTGATGAAGACAAGAAGGGGAAATAAAAGCTGTACTCCTGTTTAATGTTCTTTTCAACAATTAATTCTACTCTGTTCTTGGAAAGAAAACAAATCAAGGTAGGTTGGAGAAGTTTGAGGCACTTTTGTGGGTATGCCAGTATTGGCATTTGAGCTCAGGACCTGGACACTGTTCCTTAGCTTTTTTGCCCAAGGCTAGTACTCTACCACTTGAGCCACAGCTCTGAGTCATGCTTTTTTCTTTCTTTCTTTTTTTTTGGTAGTTAATTGGTGATAAGAATCTCATGGACTTTCCTACTTTCCTGTCCAGGCTGGCTTTCAAATTGAATCCTCAGATCTGTCACTGCAGAATCTGGGATTATATGCATGAATCACCAGTACCCAAGACACTTAAAAAACAACATACTGAAGGTTTAGAAATGAGGTGAAATTCATCATCTAGTGCAGGATGGTCCATCTATGACCTGATCTGGGCTTCAGTGAAAAGAGCAGGCAGGCAAAACCACACTTAGCCACAGAAAATGGAATATTTTGTACAGGTGACAGGTGTGCTCAGAGAAAAGTGTAACTAGGACTCCCCTGAATAGGTGTTTGGCCTTCAAGCTCATTCCTCAAGCATTAATCTCAGAGTGAGTAACATGTGAACATGCACTAAGTATGCCCACAAAAGACACCTGCGTCTGCCAACTGGTTTGCTGTATAACCTTTGACGTTGTTCATTTCAGGATTCAGAGAAACGAACTCCCCTTCATGTGGCCGCGTTTCTGGGAGATGCAGAGATCATCGAACTCCTCATTCTGTCAGGTAATAATCACTATGCTGAAAACTCCACTGCAGGTATAAGTTTAAAGAACCAATTTACTAGCTTGAGTACATTAAACCCCAGAAGAATTTCTGTACTGTGCTAATGGATGTTTATTCAATCAGCAATTTTATTTGTATGTGAAAGACAGTAATTATTATAAGGTTCCAAAAAAGACTGATTGAAAGTTTAATTCCTGTGTAGCTACTCAGGCCCAACATTATAGACAAAGTCAGTAGATTTGGATATGTTTTTTTTAATTATATGAAATAAAAAGGAAACAAAAGAAAACTGCTTCATAGTCTGCTCAAACACACATTGTATTTGCACTCCATGTAGTTTGTGTATACCACAAGTAGATATTGTATATATCACACTATAGTTATGTTGTAAGAGTTTTCTTAGAGTGTATATGCTCAGTGCATGTTATAAACAACATCATCAACAACACGTTTGCTTGTGGATACAAGACTGATCCACTCTGTGTCATGAAAGTAGGAAGACTGGGTAGGGACTATATCAATTTCCAAATAGAGCTTCCTTCTGAATGAGCAAGTTGAGTGAGAAATGTCTTCAAAGCAGGTTATAAAAAGGAGGACTACAGCGCTATAAAATAAGGAGTAAATATGGCACATGTGTTTAATCTGATCTGTGCATTCTCGTCTTCGTGAAATTCTTGTTTCCATCTTGTGTATTTGAAGTATTCCAGTGGATTTTCTGTTTGTTTGTTTTTGTTTTTGGCCAGTTCTGGGGTTTGAACTCTAGGCCTGGGCACTGTTCCTGAGCTTTGTTTTGCTTATGGCTAACACTCTATCACCAGAGCCACAGCACCACTTCCGGCTTCTTCTGTGTATGTGGTACTGAGGAATGGAACCCAAGGCTTTGTACATGCTAGGCAAGCACTCCACCACTAAGTCATACTCCCAGCCTATACAACGGATTTTAAAATGCTAATGTTTTCATTCCAGAAACCTGTGCTTACTACTAGGCACCAAACAGGCTTCCAAAGCCATACTGTGCTCTCGCTCTCTCGCGCTCTCTCTCTCTCTCTCTCTCTCTCTCTCTCTCTCTCTCTCTCTCTCTCTCTCTCTCTCTCTGTCTGTCTCTCTCTCTCTCTCTCTTGTCCTTCAGTGTTTGTAGACAAATCCCTGCAATGACCTGGAGTATGTGCACATGCGCGAGCGTGTGTGTGTGTGTGTGTGTGTGTGTGTGTGTGTGTGTGTGTGTGTGATTTCGAGGATCATACAGACAGGCTGTCTATCTTTCTCCTGGTTTTGGTTTGAGGACGATTCAAATCTGGAGAAATGCCTCTGTGGGCAGACTAGGCTAACGGCCAAGTCTGGGGAGCCCAGCATGGTGGCTGACGCCTGTAATACTAGTTACTCAGGAGGCTGAGATCTGAAGATCTCGGCTCAAAGTCAGCCCGGGCACTGAAGAATGTGAGACTCTTATCTCCAATTAACCACCAGAAAAAAAAATGGGAAGTGAGGCCGGAGCTCAAGGGGTAGGGTGGTAGCCTTGAGCTGAAGAGCTCAGGGACAGTGCCCAGGCCCAGAGTTCAAGTCCCACGACCAAAAAAAAAAAAAGAAAAGAAAAGAAAAAAAAGATCTGGGCTTTGTTTGCAGTAGTAAAGGGAAACTGAAGAACTCCAGAGTAAGCAGTGCTAGGTAAAGGCTGATACATGTATTTAACCAGATGAGGACACTGTGGAAAAGAGATTGCGCTGTCATATACGAGAAGAGTGGGGTATCTTAGTTTGGTTGTTGTTCCTTTGTCAAGGTGGGTTTCTCCAGGAAATAAGTGTTCTGTGCCTGAAAACATGTGTGTCCCATGCTCTTAACCATCACACAGAAAGCTCAGCTTAGATTGGGGGGAGGGGTGTATGGGACATTCCTTATGCTCTTGAGAGCAGATTTGGTGACAAATCTGAAGAGGTTCCAGGACTGTGTTCTAAACAAACATGTATTATTTGGTGTTGGCACAGACTTTATGGCTAAGAGCCAGTGCACGCCTGGCCAGTTGCCCAAGCAGCTGAAATCGGAAAATTGTAGGCAGAGTCATTGGCGATTAGATACCTCATGATCCCCATACTGTACCATCACCTAAAAATATTGTTCACACTGAACAACTCTTATCCAAAAGGGATCTGAAATGCTCCAAAATCCAGAGCTGTTTGAGTATTCACATGATGTTACATGTAGGAAATTCTGCACTTGACCCCGTGTGCTGGCTCACAGTCAAAATAAAAAGATGCAATAAAAGTATTGTGTAGAATTATCTTAATCTGAGTGTATAATGTATGTATGAAACATACATGAATTTCCTGAATAGGATTGATTATATCTGTAATATCCATGAAATATGCCCAGTGGTTCAAAAATTCAAAAACAAACCAAGAAAAAGAAAACAAAGGAAAAATCCAAACTTGGAAACATTTCTGGCTTTGACATTTTGGATAAGGGATGTTTGACCTGTGTTAGACGAGCACGTTCAAAATTGTGTCTTAGATCCAAATTTTGTGCTGTTGTGCCGTTTCTGCATCTGGGAGGGCTGTAACTCAGCATCATGAAGTTTGACCTACATGAGATCTGTGATGGTGTGAGAAACTTGACTTCACTTTTGCTGCACAAGAGTGTCGAGTCCACCGCCAGGCTCTTTCTAACTGTGGTTGATTCAATAAAGCCAAGAGAAGTTATTGCATACATTTTTTTCTTTTCTTAAATAAATCAGGAAAAAAACGGAAGAGCCATGTTGCAAGGGAGAGAAGAAACAGTAGTGTGCTATCTGATTCTTAGTCTTTGCTTGAAGAGAGATTTGTATGCTTTTAAGAAGCTTTTAAAGGATGAGTGTTTCTTCCAGCTTGTCTTGTTTCCATATTTTGCCCATTGTTTACTGTGATGACACCAAATACTACCAATGTATAATATGCATATTAAAATATTAGCATAGATAATTTGTACAGGGGGTTTGATCGTGACATTTTCATACCATATATACAATATATTCAGTATATTCTCACTGGCTCCATTATTCTCCCTTATTGCTTTTTCCTCTCAACAACTTCAACAGGTTTTGTTTTTCTGTTTCCATACATGTAAACAACTACTTGGACCATATCCACCCTCATTAATTCCCCTGACTAGCCCAACCCCCTCCCACAGCACTCCCATTTCTGCCCTGGACCCACCTCCCCCCACTTCAACAGAGCCTGTTTCCCTTCTATGATACTATTGCATAGATCTTGACCTTGTACACCTATTTGGTCTTAGAGTTACAGAGCTGTTAATCTCTTAGTATAATTTTGGTTCAACTTGCTATGGAATTTTCTTTTCCTCCTTGCCACCCTCCCCCATCAAATAGGGAAAGCCTTAGAGCATGGGAGTGTATTGGGAATGTTCTAGCAATATTATCCAACTGTGGAGAATCCAAGGCTAACTTTTGAAATTCATATAGCTTTTATTTTCTGTGAAGTTTTTTTCAATGGTATTTTATATATACCTAAAGAAATACCATTGTAAGAACATAGTGGTTTCAAATACGAACTCTAGTCTAGTAACTCATCCTTGTGGGAATCCAACCAACCACATTGTTTTCTAGTTAAATAATAATAAATGAATTATTAAGGCTTTCCATGCTGGACAAATAATTTGGCCTTGCCAGAACAGTGCACTGGAGCAGTGTTTTTTATTGTTGTGTCAACTCAGAGCATGGTGAAATTCCTTATTGTTGTGTTCTTCTGTTAGTCAGATGGAAGGCCTCTTATCAGACAAAAGGAAACAAGTCTTAAGAGTAAAAATTTGCCTGCTTAACACTGCCTGTCAAGACTCTGACTTGATTTTCCCTCTGACTCTAGCTCTTGTTTGGACACTGGTTCAGTAGCCTCAGGACTGAGGCCAGTGGTATCCATGAGAATCTATCAGTGGCTGAGAGTTGAGACCAGGGTTGAGATACTAGAAGCAGAGCCCACGAAAGATCAGGAATAAGCAAGGGCCACTGGGCCCTGGATTGAAGGAAGAAAATGCTGTTCTATAGATGCTTGTGAGGTGCAACAACCCAATAAAAGGAATTATTAAAATGTAACCACCAAACCAATGTCAGTATATGATTTTTTTTCAAAATATGCTTCTCACTTGTAATGCCAGTTGCCTGAAGAGCTGGTGGCACAGCTTTCTTTTGATTCCTTTAGGCCTAAAAAAATTCATTTGATTTTTTTTTCAATGCAATATAAGTGGGGTGATTAAAGAAGGCAAGGGTGATTTTGATCCACCAATGTGGTGACCTTATGAAGTAATAGCATCTCTGGCAGATGTCTGAACTAGCTTTGAGAGCAGCTCCAAGTCTGGCTTCAAATATGTTTGGAACAATTGCTACACGCATAATATTATACACAGGTACATTGCCTGGAAGGACAGTGATCCGGTGCTGCTACAAGGTTGTTGGTAAAAAGAAAAATCAAGAGTTTGGTTTTATTCTATTATAATCATATTTCATATGATCTTTCTTTCATTTTATTTCTTCCAAAAATTAAACAGTAAACTTTGGATAAAGCAGAATTGACTATTTTCTCTGTCCTGTAGGGTTGTCCTAACATTCTACCCACCTTGATCACACTACTTGCTTTGAATTATTATTTTTTACACATTTTATTTTCATTGTATTTTTTTCTTAGATGATAAAACTAAGAGACTAGGAATTCTATCTCTGGAGAAGATGCCAGCGTTTTTTTCACTCTTGATCTCTTGGGAATGAAATTAAGCTGGAGTAGGATAAGATGAAGAGCAGACTTACTTGATTTGTTGTTTGGGTTTGAGCCCTGTCACTTTTAGTGGGGCCTTTATTTCTGAGGAGTCAGTATAGTCTAGTGATTATTTTCATGAGTAAGGTATAAAATGTTCTTGGATAAAAAGCATTTGCCTTTAAATCATTAGACATTTAGCCCGTGTCCTTCAGTGTACAATGGTGCCTGACAGGCAGGTAAATAACATGGAGCTGCCTTTGGAAAAATCAGTTATAAATATTCAGTTCAGAGCCCAAGCCATCTGATGCCTCCCTGTGAGTGATAAATAAGACTTCTCTGAAGTGTTCAGAGGAAGAGGATGGGGAGGGAAGGCAGCAGTGGATGTCAATGATGAAATCGCTCAAACGAGACTCTGCCTTTGTCATAATGATTTCTGGGGTAGGAGAGGAGGCTGTCCTGGCAGCTGCCTATTCATTCTTCTAGAGGAGGAGGGCAGCTGGATGGAGGGCAGAGTTGGGCTTGAAAGGAGCCATTTGCTGGATTTCTAATTATGCATCTTTCAGTTTCTCCAGGGACTTGAGGCTGCACTGAACAAGGCTGCTGTCACATCCCAGCACGTTACTTGAAACACCCAGCACGTGTGGGCTCCCAGCTCTAGAATGTAAAGCACTTTAATATTAAAAGCCACATTTGGATTGACATAAAAGTCAACATTTTCAGAATATATAGATAATGATGATAGTAATAATGATACGTTTGTGAATACAAATCTTAAAATAATAGAAAAATGGGAGACATAGGGAAAGAATATGAAACAAGCCATTCTCAGAAAATGAATTTCAAGTAGACAATACACAAGATATTAGAAGATACCCAACTTTATTATTAGACAGGGAAACAAAAAAAATAGATGTCAGTTTTTCTCCAAATGTGTAGTAATTATTTTAAAATAGCTTGATTAAAGTCTGGTTGATAGACAATAGATTCTGCAGATTATATTCATATATATGTATGTATATATATAGTTTGATTCATTTGGACACACACATACACACATATATATATGTATAAAATGCTGAAATATAAATAATAGATATATCTACAATCTCCAGAAATTTTTTTGTTCATTTGGTTCCCAAGTGAGGGAAAACAACATGAAATCTACCCATTCTTTTTGTTTGTTTGTTTGTTTTGTGGATCATGGGGCTTGAATTCAGCCTGGGCACTGTCCCTGAGCTCTTCAACTCAAGCGCTCCCTCAGTGCCACTTCCGGTTTCCTGGTGGTTAATTGGAGATATGTCTCAAGGACTTTAGTGCCCGGACTGGTTTTGAACTGTGATCCTCAAATCTTAGTCTCCTGAGTAGCTAGGATTACAGACATGAGTCACCAGCACCTGGCTACTAATTCTTTTAATGGATTTTTAAAAAAGTATATAATACAGTTATCAATTCAGATTTGCCATATTATAAATGTCTGGTAATATCATGTCAATAAATATGTAGGGGAAATTAAGTAATTTTCCATACCATGAGTATATAAATTGGCATACTTTGGGGAACTAAAATCAAAAGTATGTATTACCCATGATTTATCATGTTTTGATTTAAACATTGTTTAGATATGGGGTTATCAGAAATAAAATGTTCATCAATAGAGGAAGTACATAAACATATATATGCATTGTAACACAGGTAGCAATGAAAAGGCATAACACATTCTGCATGTGCTAAACTGGATAGAGACAAAAAGTGAATAGTATTGTCAGGTGGAACAAGAAAATTCAGTGCTAGTACAATATAAAATAATTTTTGCAAAAGCATACATATATATATATGCACACATATTTTAGTGTTATGGGTTTTTTTGCCAGTCCTGGGCTTGAACTCAGGACTTGAGCACTGTCCCAGAGCCTCTTTGTTGTCTTCAAAGCTATTATTCTACCACTTGAGCCATAGCACCATTTCTGGGCTTTTCTGGGTAGTTTATTGGCAATGAGTCTCTCAGACTTTTCTGCCTGGGCAGGTTTTGAACTGCAATCCTCAGATTTTAGCCTCTTGAGTAGGTAGAATTACAGGCATGAGCCACTGGCACCTAGCTTTCTGTAATGTTTTAAATGTATAAAACTAAAAACATACAGGGATAAGTGTAGTTTTAATTTGCATTTTCTTTATAGTTAAAAAGGTCAGATTCTTCATATATTTATTGATCATTTGTACTTCTGCTTTTCAGAGTTAACTAGTTTTCTTTTTTTTTATTTTTTATTTATTTATTTATTTATTTATTTATTTATTTATTTATTTATTTTTTTGCCAGTCCTGGGCTTGAGCTCAGGGCCTGAGCACTGTCCTTGGACTTTCTCAAGGCTACAGCTCTACCACTTGAGCCTCAGCACCACTTCTGGCTTTTTTCTATGTATGGGGTACCGAGGAATCGAAACTGGGTCTTCATGCATGCTAGGCAAGCACTTTAACCACTAGGCCAAACTCCTGGCCCCGGTTATCTAGTTTTCTAAAGCAGAAAAGCTGGCTTTGTAACAATCAACTGCCTTTCTATTGGAGATGAGACTTTGGAGGAGAAATCTAAAATTAGTTTTAGGTAGTGGGAATTTTGTTTTCTTGAGCCTCTCTACTTAGGTTCCTCTGCTCAGTGGAGCAAATATCATGCTTTTTGTGCCCTGTGAAACTGAGTCACAAATAGAAAGGGACTTTGTATGTATGTATGTATGTATGTATGTATGTATGTATGTGCATGCATGTGCGCATGCATGCATGTATGTATGCATGTATGTATTGTGCCAATTAGTAGCACTTGAATTTAAGGACTGGGCTCTGTCCCTTAGCTCTTTTGCTCAAGGCTGACACTCTATCACTTGAACCACAGCTTTTCTTCTGGATTTTCACTGGCTAATTGGAGGTAAGACTCACATTGTCCAGGCTGCCTTCAAACCACAATCCTCCGATGTTAGCCTTTGAGTAACTAGGATTACAGGCCTGAGGCACTAGCACCAGGCTTGTTGGAACCCTTTTAAGCAAGCTGGAGTTAGTGGAATTAGCACTCAAATTATTTTAATCTTGATAAAGTAAATACCAATTTTTTGGTGGCTTTCAAACTGGCAAGCATGTTATAGTAGTTGAGCTCTAAGGACTGTTAAAAAAAAAAGAACATTGTATGCCTGATGCTATATAGGTCAAGCCAAGGAAATCAGACAAAAATTGGCTGGGATTTTCTTTTTTCCTGTTTTAGGATTATCTTGTTTTCTACAATTAATGCTGCTAATAGTATTTGCTCTTCGGTTAAAAAAAAAACAACAACATGGCTTATTTCACTTTGTTAATAACCTAAACTTCTAGGGTACTTTTACCCATGGAAATCTCTTGTTGCCTTTCTTTCTTTTTTGGGGGGGGGCTTGAACTCAGGACCTGAGCCCTGTCCTTGGGCTTTCTCAAGGCTAGAGCTCTACTGCTTGAGCCATAGCACCATTTCCAGCTTTTTTCTATGTATGTGGTACCAAGGGATTGAACCTGGGTCTTCATACATGTTAGGCAAGCACTCTACCACTAGGTCAAACTCCTGGCCCCTCTTGTTGCCTTTTAAAGGCTTCTGTTTTTCCACTCTCAGCCGGCCTTTGCCTTCTAGAGATTGATTCGTCAGCCTCTGCCTCCACTTGACTTACTCAAGGCACTTACCCCTCCTTCTTTCTTCTCCCTGGCCCAACTTTCTCATTTCTTTAATTCATGCCTTCACTTTTCATGCTCCTTCACAGACTTTAGGCTACAATGAATTCCTCTTATTGCCTCCACAAAGATATCCTAACTCAGTTCTTTATTTCTCTTTTGTAGCTTTTTGTATAGAACATTCCATTTCTGACCAGAGAGGAAGCTTGCATTGAGCGCTTTCTCTTTTGGTGGGCTCATTCTCATGGATAATTGTGAACATGTCTTACCTGCTACTTTCCCTCCCTTCTGCTTCCTTCCTTTTATATGCCAGTCCTGAGAATTGAACTCAAGGTTTGGGCACTGTCCCTGAACTTCTTTTGCTCAAGGCTAGTGTTCTGTTAGTTTGAGCCACAGTTCTGCTTCCATTTTTTTTTTCTGTGATTAATTGGGGATAAGCAGTTCTCAGACTTTCCTTCCCAGGCTGGCTTTAAACTGCAATCCTCAGATCTCAGCCTCTTGAGTAGCTAGGATTACAGGCATGAGCCACTAGCACCTAGACCTGAGTAGATAGAATTAGAGGAGTGAGCCATCAGTGCCTGGCTAAGATTATTTATTTCTATCAAAACATTGTATTAGTCCTACAGAAATACATCTTGTCAGGACATGACTGATTAAAAAAGAAGAAGAAGAAGAAATCAAAATGAAAACAAAGCTACTGGTTATATCTGGCAAATGGGAACAAGATATAGTATTTACCCAACAGTAGCAGAAGGTCCCTTGACTCCTTTTTGCCTCTAAGCATGTGTTTCTTGGTTGCAGGAGCTCGTGTAAATGCCAAAGACAACATGTGGCTGACCCCACTCCACCGGGCTGTTGCTTCCAGAAGTGAGGTGAGTAATTTCTTTCTTTAATGTCTATTATGTCTAGAAAAACAGGAATTCTTTCCAATGCTTTTGGAATCTTCATCGGTGAGCAAAAGGCTCTGAATGCAGGAGGGTTATGACCAATGAACCATGTTTATTTGCTCATCTTCTGCTTGTCAGATGAGTCAGGGACAAGGATCTGGGTCTGAGGTGTCCGAGGGAATCAGAGCTGGAGAGCTTGAAGCTTGAGCTTCAGTGGGGTTCTCTTTTGGGAGCAGCAGGCAGAAGAAGAAGCAGATCAGTGTAATATCAGAGCTGAATAAATTGGAGGAGGAAACAAGTACCTGCTTGCTGGAGGAATTTGTGCAGAGGAAGTCTCCCCAACAGAGATGTCAGTTGAGCTGGTCCTTAAAGGATGCACAGAGACTCAGCAGCTCGGGAGAAAGAAGGGCTGAGTCACAGAGGTAAACGGAGGAAGGACAAGAGGTGTGGAAGTGAATGAGTGGTGGCTCAGGTAGACTGAGTGGAGTAGTGAAGGGGAGCAGAAAGAGAGTAGGGCCCGGGCAGGTGGCCAAGAGCCTGATATTCTGCAAGCAGTAGGCAGTGGGCAGATGGTCAGAATGGAGTGAGAGCCTCAGAGCATTGTTTCTGAAAGACCCTGTGGTGACAGGTTGTTAGGGTGTCCATGGGAAGGCTGCAATGAAACAAGGAGAGGAGCCAGTGATTTGAGAGGCAGAGATATGCCTGGCATCTTGGAGGCTGAGATGGAAAGGAAGCTAGTGGGTGGAGGGTGGCATTGTTACTGGAGAAGGTGCAGAGCCTTTCCAGGAGCAAGAGTCCTGGGAGCTAGTTAGTTCTCAGCACATCTCATCTTGCAAACATGTCACTGAAATGCAAGTTCCACGGGGATAGGAATCTGTGTTTTCCGATGTATCCCAAGACGGGTGCATTCTGGAACTAAAATGAATGAGTGTGATATTCGAGAAATTGCTTTTTATTGAATCCCGAAAACTTGAGTGAGGATGACAAATGGCTGATCATGATCTGTTTACGTCTAGAGCTTAGGGGCAAGGAAGAGAGTGGGAACTATGGAAAATGGATCAACTGCTTTCTTGGTAGAATGAGGGATAGCAGAGTAGGCACTGTGGGATAGGGGTGAGGATGGGTGGAAACTCTGGTCAACACCAGCCTGGTAGCCTGGCCAGAGGAGATGCCCACCACCCACCATGTATAGAAGGTGCTCATTTTGGAGGTCCTGGGCATTGGATCAGTACCCTTCATGGGAGGTTTGCCAACTGAAGTTGTCTCTGTGCTACCAGCTACAGCTGGGACAGGGGGATAAATGCACGGGGATTGCAAGTGGCCACGGCTGGCATCAGTGCCAGCTTTCCTCTTTGGTATTTTTAAAGCCTATCATTATTAGGTTACGCTGTAGTGCTCATTGTCTTCCTTGCGGTCTGTATGATGTGAGTGGTTTTTAGAAAGAGGTTGGGGGTTAGGAGTTTGGCCTAGTGGTAGAGTGCTTGCCTAGCATGCACCAGGACTCGGGTTCAATTCCTTGGTACCACATACATAGAAAAAAGCCAGAAATGGCACTGTGGCTCAAGTGGTAGAGCTCTAGCCTTGAGAAAGCCCAACTCAGTGCCAAGGCCCTGAGTTCAAGGTCCAGGTCTGGCAAAAAAAAAAAGAAAAGAAAAAGAAAGAGGTTGGTTGTATTTACTTTCCAAATACCACATGTAATGAAGGAGGAAAACCCTCCCCAACTGCCTTGCACAGACACTGAGGAATGTAGAATCTTCTTATGGTCATTTTTGTTCAAACCAGGAAACAGATTGCCATAGGCTACTTGAGAAGGCAGGATGATGGTGACACCAGTTTCATAAGATTAGACCCTTCATAGGGGAGCCTTTCCTGGTCTAAATTTTTAAAAAAATACTATAAAGGTGTTGCATAGAGGTGGTTACAGTTATGTAAGTCAGGTAAAGAGTATATTTCTTTTTGGACAATGTCATCCCTTCCCTCACCCTCTTCCAGTTTTTCCCTGCTGTCCCTATCCACAAGTTGTGCAGCCCATTTTCCATATAGTACCAAGTGAGTGCCATTGCTATATTTGGTTATTCTCCTGGGGTAAATTTTAAGACCATTTGATCTTTAATAAACTTAAGTGTCTCTTAAATAGAAGACTTGTTTCTTCTTGCACAAGAACAAGGTGTGGTTGTTTTTTCAGTTAAAAACAATATACTACACACCTTCCATACACCATGATTTCTGATAAAACTACAAAGAAAATAAAATCTGTGATCTCTGTCCCAGGGGAAAGAAAATAGCAGATCAGTTTAGTACTAGGTCATCTTGCCAACCAGTCTCCCTCTGTGTTGATCAGCTAGCTGCAAAAGCTTCTATCTTCAAAACATCCATTTTTCCATCCATCACCAGTTCATCCATTAGTGCATTTGAACCTAGTCGGCCCAAGGATGGGTTGATGTTCCTGTTTCTCCTAGTAACCAGCTTTCTTTGCAGGTTTTCTGGGAGAAGAAAAATCTTGCATTCCTTTTGCTAGGAAGCAATTAAATGCACACAAACCCTGAATTGCAAATAATCCTGAGCAGATATGAAACCACAATGGGGAATGATTTCATATGAATAGCAAACACAGCAAGCTAAATAGTTTCTTTCTCTTTTTTTTTTTTTTTTTTTTTTTTGCCAGTCGTGGGCTTGGGCTCAGGGCCTGAGCACTGTCCTTGGACTTTCTCAAGGCTTAGCACTCTATCACTTGAACCTCAGCACCACTTCCAGCTTTTTTCAATGTATGTGGTACCGAGGAATCGAACCTGGGTCTTTGTGCGTGCTAGGCAAGCACTCTACCACTAGGCCAAACTCCCGGCCCCGCTAAACAGTTTCTTATGGAAAATGTAGTCTGTCTTTGTTGTTAGAATTGACTATGAAGTAGATACCTGAACTCAAACTCATCCATGGGGCTTCAGGACCCTTGTATTCAGATTCTTGCTTTGCTTGAATTTGGTCCCATTTCTCTTATCATATGATTCCTTGACTAATAGAGAAAGGGAAGTCAGCTTTAGGGGAAAGGATAGAGAAGGTTTGTATTGATATTTTGCCATTTGGCTATCAGCATTTGGTAAAGGGTGTGTCTGGTTTCAGCATGGGCTGCCACATGTTGGTCTGCTCAAAATGGCAAACATTTCTTCCCATCAAAACTTCTTTGCCTCTCCAAATCTGGCGTATCTGGTATTTTTTTATTTTTTTATTATCAAGGTAATGAATAGAGGGGTTACAGTTACATTCGCCAGATAGTAGGTACATTACTTCTCACACATTGATACCCCTTCTCTTGTATTTGTCCCCATTTTCCTCCCCTCCCCCTCCCATATCTGGTATTTTTTTTCAGATTGCAAGTAATTTGAGACCAAGCAGCATTGTCTCCTTATCTTCTTCTTCTTCTTCTTCTTCTTCTTTTTTTTTTTTTTTGTGCCAGTCCTGGGCTTGAGCTCAGGGCCTGAGCACTGTCCTTGGACTTTCTCAAGACTAGTGCTCTACCACTTGAGCCTCAGCACCACTTACGGCTTTTTTCTATGTATGTGGTACCGAGGAATCGAACTTGGGTCTTTGTGCATGCTAGGCAAGCACTCTACCACTAGGCCAAACTCCCGGCCCCTCCTTATCTTCTTTTAAAGACTCCTCTGTCCCCATCTTCTCTTTCTCTGTACTGTTCACAAGAAATGAAACTTTTACTGAACTATCAGGAAAATGTATTTTGCAATGCTAGTTGACATAGATAAGTGAGACTGGGGCTGCCAGGGAGAATTTTCTGCAGTGGTGTTTTGAACAGGTTCAAACTATTTTTGCTAGAGGTTAATTGGAGATAAAGAGTTTCAGGTTCTTCTCTGCCTGGATTGGTTTTGAACCTTGATCCTCAGATCTCAGCTTCCTGAGTAGCTAGGATTACAATATGAGCCATCATGCTGCGCCTAGCTTACCATTGCCCTATTTGTAAGGAAATGGAAAGACTTGGAAAAAATCATATTAAGTGAATTAAGCCAGACTCAAACGAACATAGGCTCAATGGTTTCCCTCATTTGTAATAATTAGTACACATCTAGGACTCTCCTGGCAGAAGATTACAATAGCTCAAAACCTAGGTACATAAGGTCATATAAGATGAGACTAAATGAAAGGATCTCTAGGATATGGAAACAAGAGCCTTATGGTGTATGATTGCTGTTTTAAGGTACTCTGTTATTTCTCTCCTCTTTTGTTGCCTCTTTTGTTACTGTATCTGATTTTGTTACCCGGTATATTGAATATATGTTTATTTGTTTGTTTGTAATAGAGAAGGGAAGGGAAGTGGGGGAAACAAGATGTTTGGGAGGGGGTGTGAGGGAAATGCATTATATTCCTTGACTGCTTGATGATCACACAAGAAATGTCCTGTTATATGTTGTCAGAGAGAACAAAGATTAACACATTGTGAGGGAAGGGAAATGGGGACCAAGACATGAGAAAAGGTATCAATGTCTGTGAAGTAATGCACCTTCTATGTGGTGAATATAATGTAACCCTTCTATTAATTACAATAAAAATATATGAAAAAAAGATTAACACATTGATCCAAGAATATCTGACAGACATGTTCATAAATTTAAATGATCTTTAGTGGGCTTTTTTTAAAACCTGGATATATGCACATGAATGTTCCCATTTGGTTGAAGAATCCTTTGTCCTTAGACGGTATATTTTGATTTTAGAGTGGTGTCAGAGCTCTCAGCATGATAAAGCAAAGTGAAATGAGTCTGTCTTAGTCTTAGCCACTTTTGAGCTCTGTTATGTCTTAACTTGCTCATCTCCCTCCAGTCTGGGAGAGCAGGACTCATTCTCATTTCTAGGGAAGCACGCTCTTACACAGTATTTTCTGATCATGTGTCAGTGACTCCCCCACCCCCCCACATCCCCAAACTCTGCTTTTGTTGTAGGAGGCGGTACAAGTATTGATTAAGCACTCAGCAGATGTCAATGCAAGAGACAAGAACTGGCAGACCCCCCTCCACGTGGCAGCCGCCAATAAGGCTGTCAAATGCGCAGAAGCCATCATTCCCTTGTTGAGTAGTGTTAATGTCTCCGATCGAGGTGGGCGCACAGCCTTGCACCATGCCGCTCTCAATGGCCACATCGAGGTGAGTGTTCCAATTCGTGGGAACGGGCAAGCTCCAGGCACACTCTCATAGGGACAAGTGGGCCCTGATCCTATCGCCAAGACTTTTAGAAAATGTACAGACAATATTTAGATATAATCATTACATATGATGTAATGTGGATGTAATCCTAATGGCCACTTAGGCGATTATGAGCATTGAATTAATGGATGCAATGGGTTGAAAAAGTAGGTTGCCTTTTCCGTATTTTCATGTGATATGTGCCACAGAGTCTGCGGTGACAGCACCTTCTTACTGTTTTTAAAACTCCAGATCTTGGGTCCATTTTTAAGCTTGATGTGAATTTGGCTCAGATCACCCGCAGGCAGTGAGGAGCCAGCGCCTTTACAGAGTATAACGCTTGATATCATTGTTGATTATCTTTCAGATGGTTAATTTACTCTTGGCCAAAGGAGCAAACATCAATGCATTTGACAAGAAGGACCGCCGTGCCCTTCACTGGGCAGCATATATGGGTAAGGAGTCCATGTAGATCACTTTCACTAACATATGAGGGGGGAGGGGAGAGAGGGAGAGAGAGCAATTTTCTTCTAAGTTGTTCTCTCAGGCCAAGTCTAACTTGAAGCTTGAGTTCCAGTTGAGTGAAGATTCGGCCTATTTTACTAGCACACATAGAATGCTATAGTTGGGTACAGATTTGTCAGAGATTTATTTACCCCATAAAGAGGAGGAGGAGGAGGAGGATGAGTCATAGCCAGGATCTCTCTGAGTGTGCTTTAGTCTAGATTGGAAAGTTGCATACACTGTGCTTATTTTAACTTGTTATGGCAGCAAAATAAGGTGCTTAGAAAAACAAGACCAGCTACCAAAGCAAGGATACAGGGGTCATTTGTCTTCTTATGAAGAAATGCTTTTGAAAGAAACAAAAAGGGAGGAAAAGAGGAACCTCTCCCTCCCCCCTAGCTGTTTCCTTGGCGGCAGCAGATTAGAGTCAGCAGAGTCTCCAGAGCTGGGCCTGGCAGTGTCACTCTGTGGGCACCACTCCATTCTGCCCTGCCAGGGGAGGAGAAGGAAGAAGTTACATCCCCTGTTTTTTCCTTTTCACATTTGTTGGTAAAAGGCATTTGACAAATGATAGACCTCACAAAGTTTATTCTCAGTATAGATTTATGGGAAGTAAGGACTAAAGTCCTCCCATTGTGTTTCTAATTGGGGGATATCCTGCAACTAGAAAGGAAGATAGATTCTAAACGTACCAAGTTGTAAACAACGTGAGTGCCCATCATGGGATAATATTTTGGTGAATACTAGGGGAGCTACATTATGATGTCCATGGATGTTTACTAGCATATAACAATTCTATGATATGCCAAAGAAGATCATGGGGGGCCGGGGAGGACAGGATGAATTAAATTATGTGGTCATGGATAGAATTGAATGAATTAGTGCACTTAAAAAAATTCAAGAGGGCCAGGAATGTGGCCTAGCGATAGAGTGCTTGCCTAGCATGCATGAAGCCCTGGGTTTAATTCCTTGGCACCACATATGAAGAAAAAGCGTGAAGCGGTGCTGTGGTGCTGTGACTCAAATGGTAGAGTGCTAGCTTTGAAAAAGCTCAAAACCCAGGCCCTGAGTTTAAGCCCAGGTCTGGAAAAAAAAAATCAAGACTCTTGTTACATGCTGGTAGAGGAAACTTAAAACTTTACAAATATCAGCATTAAAAAAATAATAATAGGGGCCGGGAGTTTGGCCTAGTGGTTAAAGTGCTTGCCTAGCATGCACGAAGACCCGGGTTCGATTCCTTGGTACCACATACATAGAAAAAAGCCAAAAGTGGTGCTGAGGCTCCAGTGGTAGAGCTCTAGCCTTGAGAAAGTCCAAGGATAGTGCTCAGGCCCTGAGCTCAAGCCCAGGACCGGCAAAAAAAAAAAATAATAATAATAATAGAAGCCGGGCGCAATGGCTCATGCCTATAATCCTAGCGGCTCAGAAGGCTGAGATCTAAGGATCAAGGTTCAAAGCCAGACTGGACACAAAAGGACCTGAGACTCTGATCTCCAATTAACCTCTAGAAAACGGGAAGTGGGGCTTGGCTCAAGGGTAGAGCAGTAGCCTTGAGCTGAAGAGCTCAGGAACAATGCCCATGCCCAGGGGTAGGGTGGTAGCCTTGAGCTGAAGAGCTCAGGGACAGTGCCAGGTGGAGTTCAAGCCCCATGTCCCCCCCAAAAAATAAAAATAAAAATAATAGGCATTCAAGTTGGCCTAAATGGTCAGACATCTGATGGTGTCCTGGGGACAGGAGCCAGTGGATGTTTGGACAGAGAGAGAAAGAAAGAAACAATAAAAACTAGTAATGGCACTTTGGGTGCAGTGAACTGCCAAATGTTCTACAAAGGTTGATAGTGTTTTCTGCTGCTTTGTTTGTCAAGGCCACCTGGATGTGGTAGCATTGCTCATTAACCATGGCGCAGAAGTGACCTGTAAGGATAAGAAGGGTTACACCCCTCTGCATGCTGCAGCCTCCAACGGACAGATCAATATAGTCAAACATCTCCTGAATCTGGGGGTAGAGGTAAGCTAGTTAACATGTCCCCGTGTGGCCTTTAGGTGTGTGAAACCTCATTCTTCTGCATTTTAATTCCCTTGGAGAAACGTTTATTTCCTTGCATTCTATCTTTTGGAGTTTACCTGATCATGAAGGGGATCAAAAACAGACTTTGTATACCCACATAGATAAATATATAAACACATAGATAGTCTCTATCATATGTACTAATCTGTCATATTTTTTATTGTAATTAGTAAAAGGGTTACATGATGTTTGCCAGATAGAAGGTGCATTAATTCACTTACATTGATACCCTTTCACATGTCCTGGTACCCATTACCCTCCCCCCCACACCCCTACCCGTCTTGGTTTTCCCCCCTTCCCTATCAAATTTCAAATAACCAAATACAAATAAATTCAATATATCAGATATAACAAAGTGAGATACTATAACAATATGAGATAACCAAGGGACAGCAAAGGAGATGAGAGACAACATAGTACATTAAGGACAACAATCATTCGTTATATGGCTTTTGTTTCAATATCCTGGAGGTCCTTTCAATTAGCTTCACATTATATGGCCTTATGTATCAAGATTTTGCTCTATTGCAGATCTCTGCTAGTAGAGCCCAAGGTTTCTACTGATTATGACGAATGAGGGAAACCATTGAGCCTAAGTTCCTTTGAGTCTGGCTTACTTCACTTAATATGATTTTTTCTAAGTCTTTCCATTTCCTAACAAATGGGGCGATGTCATTCTTTCTGACAGCAGCATAGAATTCCATTGTGTACAAATACCACAACTTGTTGATCCACTCATCAACTGAGGGACATCTAGGTTGGTTCCATATCTTTGCTATGGTGAATAGTGCTGCAATGGGCCAAAGACTTAAAGAGAGTCTTCTCTGAAGAAGAAACAAAAATGGCCTATAGACACATGAAGAAATGCTCAACATCTCTGGTCATAAAAGAAATGCAAATCAAAACAACTCTAAGATTCCACCTCACTCCAGTTAGAATGGCCAGGATCAGGAAAACGAATAATAACAGATGCTGGAGGGGATGTGGCCAGGAGGGATCACTACTACACTGTTGGTGGGAGTGCACACTCGTTCAACCACTATGGAAAGCAGTGTGGCAGTGCCTCAAAAGGCTAAACATAGAACTCCCCTATGACCCAGCAATTCCACTACTTGGCATTTACCCAACCATCCAGAAACAAGGGCATACTAAATCCAATAGCACAGCAATGTTCATTGCAACACTAATCTGTCATATTTTTTTCAAGACTGGCTAGGGTTCCCTATCCCACCTTCAGAATCTAGTTTTACATATGGTGGCTTACAGTCAGAATGAATGAATGAATGAAAGAATGGCTAGTCAGAGATACACAGCCCACACCTGTGATGGTGAGCTAGAGGAGTTGGCCTTTCTGTGCTGCTTTATCTAGCACCGCAGGAGCGGTGGTGAGCTGTGGAATGCCCTTTCACTGAAGGAAGGAAAAGCTACAGGAACATGCTGAGACCAGGATAGTGATACCCAGCACCCAGTTGTGGAAAATAATTGGAGTAAACATCAAACCATGAACTAAACACATCAGGACAAAGCCACTAGAATGTGGTCTTGTGCGGTGTCCAACTCCACAGCCTCACAGGGTTGTGAGGCTGACTGTATTTGCAGGATCCACAGCCATTCCTCTAGCCACCCTGTTCCTTTTATGTTTTCAGTGCTCAGTTCTTGAGTTTGAGACTCGTTTCTTGCTTCCCTAATTCTCTTCTGAAAAACCAGAGCCAGCCTTTTACCCTTTATCCTTTTTCTAGACAGAGAAGAGAATGAACCTTCTTATAGCTCTTCTAGAATGAACCTTCTGGTTCCTCTTCCTGGGTCCCTTTTTGTTATATTGGAGAGATAAGAGCTTTCAGGATATTCTGCTGGGATGAGCTTAAACTTGGCGTAATTATGTCGATGGATGGATATTTCTTCTTTGCTCTCACCAAAGCCATTAGGCTCTTTTAGTTTAGGCTCCCTCCCTCCCTCCCCCTCTCTCTCTCTCTTCCTCCCTTTCTCTCTCTCTCTCCCTCTCTCTCTCTCTCTCTCTCTCTCTCTCTCTCTCTCTCTCTCTCTCTCTCTCTCTCTCTCTCTCTCTCTCTCTCTCTCTCTCTCTCTCTCTGTGTAAAGTGGAGTAAAGTAGTACCAGTGATTTTAATTGTCTTACGTTGGACTCATTTGCAGATTGATGAAATCAATGTCTATGGAAATACAGCACTTCACATCGCCTGCTACAATGGACAGGATGCTGTGGTGAATGAGCTAATTGACTATGGTGCTAATGTGAACCAGCCCAACAACAATGGCTTCACCCCTTTGCATTTTGCTGCGGCCTCTACTCATGGTGCTCTGTGTCTGGAATTGTTAGTAAACAATGGAGCAGACGTTAACATTCAGGTATGATACTTACTCTTCCTGTATCAGATAGTGTCAAATCCAGCCTCAGTTTGAACCAACTAATCAGTATGAATTCTGTCATGTTTTAATGAATGTCTTGTCCTGGGTCCGGATGCTTCTCCAGCTGTAATGGTATCATCTGGAAAGCACTGAGGTTCCAGCCATGTGTCCTTGGTAGCTTAGTGAATGCTCCCAGACAAACAGGATATGTATGGGCTCAGCCTGGATTCTAATGACAGAGGTCCATGCTGAGCTGACTGGGCAGAACTGCAGAGAATTCGGAGGGCTAATGAGTTCAGGCCTGTCCCCCACCCTGGCATGGCCCTCAAAGCTTCCTGAAGTGAGCTGCAGATAGCAGCTTCAGTGATGGGTACTGACCTCATCCTAAAGATCATTCTTTTCTCTACCACATTTGCAAAGTTAATGCACAGGGCCCTCTCTTGATATGGAGAAAGACCCTAAGATAAGGTATGATCTCGGCTCTCAGGGAAAGTGTGGTGTGGTAAAGGGGGATAATGTACGCTCAGATAATCATGGGGCAAGAGAGAATGTGATGTGCTCACCCACCCATTCCCCCCAGAAGTAATGATGTGCTGCAAAGGTGAAGCAAGTATTGACTGGCTTCTTGTCTGGAGTTCAGAAAAGAAAGGTAGGTTTTGAGCTGAGAAGGTTATCCATTGAGGAGAGAGGCCTAGAGATAACTGGAGAGGTGTTCAGACAGAGAATGGCATAAGCGAAGGAAGCGGGTGCTGTGGATAGGAAAAGCTGTGGATGAATGCTACCTTAGGTAGGTAGGGAAGTAGCTGTCTTGCTGGCATGGCTGACCAAGGAGAGTCACACAGGCAGCATCATGGTCATCCGGGTTCATTCTGAATGTCTTGTGGTTGAATATCCATGTCAACTTGTGCCAGGAGATCTTGAACTCACCTTTAGCTTTAGATTCCATTTCTCTAACCACACAGAGACTCTAGAACAAAGCTCCTGTTTCAGATTTGGATGATATATAAGGTTGAATTTTAAGACTATCACTATGACCTGTATTTAATGTTTTTTTTTTTTTTTTAGGTGGGGCTTGAACTCAGGGCCTGGGCACTGCCCTTGAGCTTCTTTTGCTCAAGGCTAGCTATCATTTGAGCCACAGTGCTACTTCTGCCTTTTTCTGTTTATGTGGTAGTGAGGAACTGAACCCAGGGTTTCATGCATACCAGGCAAACACTCTACCACTAAGTCACACTCTCAGCCCCCCCCCTTTTTTACATTTTAAATCATACTTTCTAGAATAATAGTGATTATAAAGAGTGCAAAATGGATAAAAAGAAATAAACTAGAAATAAGCTGAAATGTGGCACAACCAAGGAAGAGGAGGTACTTTAGTGAAAGAATTTGGGCTTTCACAGTCAGTAGTGCTACTAATCATTGGAGTTATATTATCAAACCTGAGCATTATAAATAGTTATCAGAGCTGGGCACTGGTGGCTCATGCATGTAATCCTAGCTACATAGTTGGCTGAGATCTGAAGATTTCAATTCAGCATGGGAACAAAAAGGCTGTGAGACTCTTATCTCCAATTAACCACCAGAAAACCAAAAGTGTTGCTGTGGCTCAAGTAGTAGAGTGCTAGCCTTGAGCTGAAAAGCTCAGAGACAATGTACAGGCCCAGAGTTTCAAGCTCTACAACTGACCAAAAAAGAAAGAAATACAGTTATCAGGCAATAGAACTCCAAAGGCAGAAAAGACAAAGAAAAAAGGCATATATTACTACATAAATTAAAATTTTTTTACTACATGAAAATTTCAAGAGCAGGGTGCAGTGGCTTACACCTGTAATTCTAGCTACTCAGGAGGCTGAGATCTGAGGATTGTGGTTCAAAGCCAGCCAAGGCACTAAAGTCCATGAGACTCTTATCTCCAGTTAAACATAAGGAAGCCGGAAATAATGCTGTGGCTCAAGGGGTAGGGCAGTAGCCTTGAGCTGAAGAGCTCGGGGATAATGGCTAGGCCCAGAGTTCAAGTCCCTCAACTGATAAAAAAATAAATAATAAAACTTTTTATGGTAAATGACAACAAAAGAAAAATATTCAGAGAACTCTTACCATAAACAAAATCAAGAGGGAAATGTCCTCAGGGAAATTTCTTTGTAATATATAGGGGAAAAACTTAGTATGCTTCAAATATAAAGAGCTCATACAAATCAATAAGAAAAAGTCCAATAACTTACTAGAAAATTTAGACAAAGGCAGATCATAATAGAGAGAATAGAAATCCAAAAAAAAAAAATATTCAGCATCGGGGCCGGGAGTTTGGCCTAGTGGTTAAAGTGCTTGCCTAGCATGCATGAAGACCCGGGTTCGATTCCTCGGTATCATATACATAGAAAAAAGCCAGAAGTGGTGCTGAGGCTCAAGTGGTAGAGCTCTAGCCTTGAGAAAGTCCAAGGACAGTGCTCAGGCCCTGAGCTCAAGCCCAGGACTGGCAAAAAAAAATATTCAGCATCACTAATAATTTGAAAAATGTATACCAGTACCAAAATATATTTTTATTTTTAGCACTGGAAAATATAAAAAGAATAAAACCAAGAATGATTACAGAAAAATGCAATCAATAAATATGATTCTAGCCTTTAATATGAAAAATGTTATGTGTCGAGTATGTATACAGACAGAGGGGAAAATACCTGGACAATATATCAATATACAAGTCACAGTTATCACTGTAGAGAGATGAAGTTATTTCTATTTTTTGTTTATTTTCTCTTTGCAACACAACAAGCATGTGCTATTTCCAGTTAAAAGGACACAACAAGCTATTTTCATTAGAGATGAGAAAGATCCCAGTATATGGATGTAAAGAGGTGATGATTTCGAACATCTATAAAACTGGTCCAAGTCAGAGATCATGAGACTGGAGAAATTGAGAAGAGCTCACTGAAGGGAAAGGCTGTGCAGGAAAAACAAGAAAACCCATAGGCCTTGGCAGGATGAGCTATAGGATAGAGGAGTTAAAGATGAATCTGGTGATGAGAGGTGATAAACTAAAGTAGGTTAAGTGATCAGTGCTGGGGTTTAAGCTACCTGTACCCCAGTTCTAGCTTAGATTTTGAATGCCTAATTCAAATAATAAGAAATGAGACACACATCTTTGTGTGTCTCACATTTTTGGGCTATGTCTCATTTTTTTTTAAAGTTCTATAAAATTAGAAAAAAATGTTACACGGAACAATGTCTGCTGCAGAGTAAGCACTTGGCAAATGAAAACAATTGGTAATATTCTCTAAGGACCATGTCAAGAGAGAAAAGAGGCTTAGGATGTAAAAACAGATGAATTTAGAATTTGAGAAGCAGATTTTGAGCTTTTAGACAGTCTGAGTGCCTAGTAATGCAAAAAAAAAATGATGTTGCATTCATGTAAAGGTGACAGTTGAAATTGGGAGGAAGGGATGATGTCACCCAAGGAGCGAGGACATATATAGTAAGTGGGTGGGGAAGGGGAGAGGACTCCAGACTTTAAGGATCAGGAGGAGGAGGAAGAGTGAAAGGGGTGGGAAAAATGAGACAAGAAGGCACTGAAGGAAGCATGGTATCTTCATAAAGGAACAAGGTAGCTAGAAACAGAAATGTAGAGTAGACAAAGAGTTTCAGGGATTTCCCAATCTAATGGGAACCCAGCCAAGGTCCGGCGAAGAGGAAGGAGTCTGTGAGCCTTGAAGAGAGCAATTCCCCTTATGGGGAATGTCTTTGTGTGGGACTGACATCCTTTGACACTGTCAAAGGAAGGCAAATTCCTGAGGCTAAAGGGGCTGCCTTTGCCAGCCTCTGTTTCATTAACTGAGAGTATTGCCTGAATCAAGAAGGCCATACCTCCTTGCCTCTTCCCCTTCACTGGCCAATGGCCAATTAGATTGGATGATATTAATATTGTTTAATATTCCTATGGACAATTAATTATAAATAGCATCGAAGTGACGCCCTTCTAAAACCAGAGACTTGAGTTCATATATTATCAGTGTAAGAGGTGTTCTGAATCAAAACTCCCTTTTTTCCTCCATCTCCATCTTCCCTGTCTATATGTTCTGATTTCCTTAATTCTGGTGATTCCAGTTCTATTTCTGAGGAGCTGTTTTGTGTGACTGGGGAGGTAGCTTTCTAATTGAAGTTGTTATCTCTCTGTACCACATTGCTCACTGGGTTTTGAAATGTTTGCAGAGGCAAGACAATTTGTATTTGTTTAGATTTTCCAAAGTTTTAAGGAAATAGAATCTTGAAATATAGCCAGTACTCACGCACTTGGCCTCTCTCCCCACAAGATGCTGGAAGGATGTCTTCAGGAGCAATTGAAGATAGATGGAAAGAGGAGGAGGGGAAGAGGTGTTCTGAGTGCATTTTACAGTCCTTTTTTCTTTTTAAGCTTAGATTGATCATGGCTTTATTTTTTATTTGGTAATGTTAGTTTCTGATACAATAAGAAAGATAGTTTATAAAACAATCCATTGAAGCTGGACGTTGATAGCTTGCACTTATAACCCTAGCTGCTCAGAAATCTGAGATCTGAGGATGAGTATCTGAAGTCAACTCAGGCAGAAATGTCCTTGAGACTCATATCTCCAAGTAAGTACCAAAAGCCAGAAGTAGAGCTGTGGCTCAAGTGGTAGAGTACCAGACTTAAATGAAAAAGCTAAGGGACAGTACCTACCCTGAGTTCAAACTCCAATACTTATAAAACAAAACACCCCCCCTCCAAATAACACTAAAGAAAAACAGTTCGTTGAAATTTATTTATAATTTGAAAACAGGGAGAACGTATCCTTTATCTTCTCCATTACAGAAATCATTGCTTTTCAAACCTATTTTTGCAAGCATTCAAAGTAAAGGTTTAAGAAAGTACAGTGCTCATAGTTGTACTGGATAAATCAGACAACAGCAATTTGTAGCTTAGACTCATTTTAGCAGCAGATGAACCCAGGAAAGTTTTGGAAGGAACTACATTGACCCTATTGCTGAGCTTTACACTTTACTAACTGTGGTCATTTCTGTCCCTTTACCAGAGGTCAAACACTCCCAGAGAGAAGGGTGTGGCTTTGCTGGAATGGGACTGGCTTTGTAAACTATGCCCTGTAGAAAGCAGATAGTTCTGCTTTGGGTCTCCTGCAATTTAGATAGCTACCAAGTTGATCGTTCCTAGGAAAAACCCTTACACTCTTTTCCAAGCACAGGAAAGTGACTAGTTAAATATTTATGGGTATATTTTCTAAGCAATGAACTATTTATAGCTTTATATGTATTAAATCAAATGATAATTATACTTTCATATTAAATTTAAGAGAAAATACTAGAGCAAAATTTAAAGAAATAGCACCACCTAGGGACAGTTATTATCAACTCTGAAATTTTTGCCTTTTCTTATACAATTTTGGATTCATCATTACATTTTTTAACTCAAAAATAGTTCTTTTTTATTTAAACCTATCTTTATTTAAAACTTGTCTTCCAGTTATTTGAACCGTGTCTAGTTCTGACATCAGGACCGGGTTCTGGAGTTAGATAGCTTTAAGGAACCTTCTTGATTGTCTCCTTTTCTTGCAAGTGTATATAAATGTATTAACTGAATATGATAGAGTCAAGGAAGAGCTCAAATAGTATAATTTCTTTTTTGCCAGTCCTGGGCTTGAGCTCAGGGCCTGAGCACTATCCTTGGACTTTCTCAAGGCTAGAGCTCTACCACTTGAGCCTCAGCACCATTTCCGGCTTTTTTCTATGTATGTGGTACCGAGGAACTGAACCCTGGTCCTCGTGCTTGCTAGGCAAGCATTTTACCACTAGGCCAAACTCCAGGCCCTCAAATAGTATAATTTCTTAGAAAGGTAAAAATCAAAGTTCAGCAAAATAAGACATCAGGGAGTCGTACTTGGAAGAGGTGGGGTGAGTACCAGAGGAAAGGGGTAGATGAATGAAAAAGAGAAGAGGGAAAGAATACAGTCATGAATCCAATGTATACTCTATAACATTAAAAAAGAGAGAGAGAGAAGAGGTAGGTAGAGGAAGGATGAATGAGAATGCTGAAAAAGGTGATCAAGATATATTGTATTCATAAACTAGTTTTTAAAATGAAAACTCCAATGTTACAACTACATATAAAGAGTTCTTTAAAAAAAGATGTTTCTTGGGCTGGGAGTTTGGCCTAGTGGTAGAGTGCTTGCCTAGCATGCATGAAGAACTGGGTTTGCTCCCTTGGTACTATATACCATATATACTATATGCTCAAGTGGTAGAGCACTAGGCCTTGAGAAAAGCCCAAGGTCCTGAGTTCAAGCCCCAGGACTGGCAAAAATAAAAGGATGTTTCTTGACTTATGGTGAGGTTAGGTCCTTCAACCCAGTAAATCCATCCAGATGGGACTGAAATATATCAAACACACCTGACCCACCAGACACCATGTCTTAGGAGTGTGGTACATGTAAAGTGTCAGCTGTTTACCCCATGGTGTGAGCTGCTGCTCTTCCCCATACCTCCAGAATGCCTCATACCACACACTTTTACTCCAGAGAAGGACCAAACTTTAATACTATCTCCCCCTCCTCTCTTTTCACCTTCCTCCCTTTCCTCCTTTCTCCCTCTCTCCCTTCCTCCCTTTCTTTTTCCCTTACTCCTTCCCTCTTCTATTTCTTCTTTTACTCCAGTTCTGGGCTTGACCCCCAGTGCTTGGGAACTTACCCTTAGCTTTTCCATTCAAGTGCTCTACCACCGCTCCACTTCTGATTTTTTTTTTAACTGGTTAATTGGAGATTAAAGTTTCATGGCCTTTCCTGCTTGGGCTAGCTTTGTGTGATCTTCAGATCTCAGCTTACTAAGTAGCTAGAAATATACGTGTGAGCTAATGATGCCCAGCTAAAACTTTCATGTTTGTTCTGCTGATGATAGTACATAGGTTTTGTACCTGTTCCATGTTCTGGCTTAGTCCATGTTGAGAAGTTTCTTAATTTGTATCATGAATAATAAAAGATGCATTACTGAATACACATTTCCAGCTGATTATCAAAATGGCACTTTTCTGAGCAGTTACATATCTTAATCCTATGATTTCTAGTAAATCAAAGGAAGGAAGAGATTATTTTTTAGTACAACCAAAAAGATATTCTCTACGGAGCCAAGGGAATAGTGTAAGGTTTACAGGTCAGTTTTAAGATCTGCCAGAGTAATAGCAGCTTAGTGGACAACTGCTGGCCAAATAGGACTATGTAAATTACACATCACTTGTCTTCTTAAAAGTTGCCAGTACATCTTAAGAGAGGAGACTTTTTTTTGAAAGTTTGATTGCCTAAGCGTCTCGAAAATAACATAAGTTGAGACGTTATACATGCTTTCACTTTTTTTTACCCCCAAATCATCTTTGTAACTGTTGAATATATATATATATGTATGTGTGTGTGTACATATATGATATTACAGATCAGTGTCACCATCTCACGAGCATTCTATTGTTCTCATTTTCAGAGTAAAGATGGCAAAAGTCCACTGCACATGACAGCTGTCCATGGAAGGTTCACACGATCACAAACTCTCATTCAGAATGGTAAGAAATGCTTCCATGGTGTGGTTATTCTTGGTCTGACTAAGGTCATCTCCAGTCATCTGCGTGTGAATGTTGATGCTCTCTGGTTAAGTTTTTTTTTTTTTTTTTTTTTTTTTTTGCCAGTCGTGGGCTTGAGCTCAGAGCCTGAGCACTGTCCTTGGACTTTCTCCAGGTTAGGGCGCTACCACTTGAGCCTCAGGACCATTTCTGGCTTTTTTTTTTTCTATGTATGTGGTACCGAGGAATCGAACCCGGATCTTCGTGCATGCTAGGCAAGCACTCTACCACTAGGCCAAACTCCCGGCCCCTCTGGTTAGTTTTTGGATAAGCATGGATCAACCTGGTCCTTTGACACCTTTGAGTAGAAGCTCGTTACCAGACATATCCCAACATGCTCCTCAATAGGGAAGGCCGAGTAGAAAGTCACTGTTTCACAGCTTGTTCCAAGCCACGCAAAAACATGGGAGTTCTGAAACTAGATACCAACTTACTATCTTATACTTTTAGTTCCAAAACCTAAGAAAGATAAGCATATATCACCTAGCAGGCAATCTAGATTAGTCTTAGATTCTAGAATTCACCAGTTACCTAAGTTCAGTAAAGTACTTGGCCACAGGTAGGAAAAAGGAGATGACTCAGAGGAAAGACAGGTAAGTGTATGATAGAAAGAATTATAAAATCACAGGCTTGACAGAGGCTGGACAGTCACATAACACAGTAATTTTCCAGGCTCACAACAAGGTTTGCTTGGACTGTCGTGGGCTGTCTCTGACGGTGGATTGTAGCCAGAAACAGTGACTGGGTTGACCTTGACCTCACAACCTAGTATCTTTGTAACTATTTCTTTTTTAACTTTTAACTTGACTTTTTATTATTATCTTAAAGTAGTTGTACAAAGGGGTTTTGATTCAACACATTAATTTATGGGTATAGTGTATCTCGAATAGAAAATAACTTTAACAGATTATTTAACAACAATAACAATAACAGTACCATGTCTAGTTCAGATCTTCAGCTAACATTAAGAGTCAATCTTGCTGCTCCCAAACTGGTTTTCGTTAACCCTCATTTCTAATGCTAGTTACTATTCTGTGTCTGTAACTTTTCCCCCTCATCTATAATAATTTTGGGACACATACATTTGAGTTGTTAGCAGCACTGAGCTATTTCTTAAGAACTCAAGACATAAAACTGAAAAGTCATTTGATATCTTGGTGAGAGACCTAATGCTGAAATTATGCTTAGGAAGCAAAATATCTATGGAAAAGTGGAGGAAATTTATAGGTATTTCAGTGAACTGGTAGGAGAAAAGAAAGCATTCCAGTGAGCCAAGCAAAGCAAAATGGAAATGAACTGCCCAATATATTATTTTTAATTTGAAATATGGTCATGTCTTTGACATTCATTTTACTGAGATGATCACTTTGGTTTATTTTGCTAAGTATTGTATATACTTAGCAAATGGAGATGCTTTCTCTTTTGATTCCCCTTTACCTTTCTTTTTCCATTACACTTCTCAGCTGTTTTTTCAGAAACATTATCTGTCTCTTCAAAAGCAAACAAAACTTGAAAGAAATTTAATGTGAGTGTAATCAGTGGACCATAGTTAACTAATAAATGGACATTAAAACTATTGCTCCTTATTAAAGAAATCTCAAGCAGGAGGGATAATTCCTTACCTTATAAACATTACCTCCCCACTGTCCTATCCCCATATATCAAACCATTTACCTTGAATCGAGGCCAGGTTCCAGCTCCACTCTGTCATGCTTGTAGGCTTCCAGAGGTCCTGGGAGGTTTCAGGATGCTTTGACTTCCCTAGGTGGGCTGTAAGAGTTGGACCATCTTGCTGGACTTGAGGGTTGGGGCAAGACCTGGAATAGGTCCCTTTTCATATTCTGTGGGTTCAAAGGATCTTTGGTGCTTAGATTTATCTCATTTTTGGCTGGTTGGGAATCTTGCTTATATGTTGGGTAGAAGAATCCCCAGACCTGCACAGATGATGATGTAGCAGCTACAACACATAGACTAGTATGTATAATGTTAAAGCTAACATTGCCTGAGTGTTCCCTCTGTGCAGGCTTTCAGCTGACTGTTCCATATAAATCTTTCAACTTCCCTGTGAGAAAGGAGTTTTATTATTATTATTATTATTATTATTATTATTATTAGTCCCGTTTCAAAAATGAGAAAAGTAAGACAGCAAGTTCATCATGGATGTCAGCATACATGACTAATAGCTTGAGAAACAGAGACTAAAGCACAGATAGTTTTAATATCACTAGTACACTGATACACAGTTTCTCTGGGAGACCAATGATGGTAATTGGTATTTGTTTGTTTGTTTGTTTTTGCTAGTCCTGGGGCTTGAATTTAGGGCCTGAGCATTGTCTTTGGGCTTTTTCAAGGCTAGAGCTCTACCACTGGAGCCACAGTACCACTTGTGACTTTTCTCTGTGTATGTGATACTGTGGAATCGAACCTGGGTCTTCATGCATGCTAGGCAAGTACTTTACCACTAGGCCACACTTCCAGTCTGGTAATCTGTTTTTAACTTGAACTCTTCTTTAAAAGACATGTATATTTGAAATTAAATTATCTCTATACAAGAAGAGTGGGATATTTTCCTCAATTTTATTTTATTTGTGTTATCTATAAGTAGTTTCACAAAGGAGTTGCCATTTAACAAAGCAGTTTAAGAATACAATATTATCTTGATCAATGGCTCCTCTTTCAATAGTCCCACACATCCCTTCCACCCCTCCCCTACTCACCTCTTCTCTCACTCAGCTTAACTTTGTAGGATATACACTGGATTCTTGACTGTATTTTCCCCTCTTCTGTATTTTCTTCTTTCTGCTGATAATTGTTTGTATTCACTGTACATGTGAGAACTATGAGTTCTTCCATTTGACATTTTTGGACTTTTGTTGTTGTTGTTGTTGTTGTTGTGGGGCTTGAACTTAGGACCTGAGCTGTCCCTGAGCTCTTCAGCTCAAGGCTACCGCGCTATCCCTTGAGCCACAGCACCACTCCTGGATATCTTTTTAAATGCACATGGGGAGACTAGAAAATTCTTTTTTTCCCCTCCTCCTCCTGTTAGTCTCCTGGGGGAAGAGGGGACACAAGACCTTCCTTCCCAGGGGCTCACACCCCAGGCCAGGTGTTTTGCCTCTTGAGTCACAACACATGCATAGGAGCCATTGTGTCGCTCTCAAGCTAGAGGACACCTCCACAGGATAAGGTCTAGGAATGCTCCCCTAACAGGCTGACCGTGACCCCTGGAGTGCTTGCAATGTTTGTTTTTTCTCTTGTTAAGTCACTTTATAACAGCATATCTCTGATTACCAAAGCAACTCCCCAGTCAGAGTGATTAGTTCATCGTAACTGTTTTTCCAGAATCATCCATTTAAAAAGCATTGTTGTCATGCACTGATAGTTCACACCTGTAATCCTCACAAGTCTGTGAGACTTTTATCTCTGCTAAACTACCAAAAAAGCCATAAGTGGAGCTGTGACTCAAGTAGTAGGGCACTAGCCTTGAGCAAAAATAAGGTCAAGAATAGAGTCCTGAATTCAAGGCCTAGGACCTGCAGGATATATATGTAAAATGTTTTTTTTTTTCTATAGTTAGTAAGCAAAGTGTGCTTGTGCTCAGATCATCTTGTTTATCTGAAGCTGCACTGTCACAGCAAGAGAGACATGGGAACTGGAAGAAGATTCTTCTGGTATCAGGAGGCATTTGACCCAGCCTTTGGTCTGAGACTGGTGTCTTCGCTGCTATCTGCAAGTTAGAAATGTTCAAAGATGAGGCTGTCTTTATAGAAGTTTTAAAAATAAATAGATCTTATACGGAAGAAGTCCAGTGCTAGGTTAGTCTCAATGTGAGACTTACGATGTTTTCAATCTCACAATCCTGAGGTGACTGAATAAGATCCATGACCACTATTTCTTTTTAAAGAATTTATTAACGTTGATTTTTACATCATATTTAAAATGATAAGTTACCACTATTTTTTGTGTAATAAAAATCTAATTTTGGATGAATGCTTAATGGTGATGAACTGTCCCTTCAGACACCTCTGAATACTTTTTTTTTAAACCAGTTTTTTTTTTATTGTTGGGATAATGTGTAGAGGGGTTACAGTTACATTTGTCAGGTCCATTACTTCTTACGCATTGATATCCCTTCTCATGTTTCTGTCCCCATTTCCCTCCCCCATCCCTTCCCAAGCATCTTGTTTTTCCCCCTTCCCTTTCTTATTTCAAATAAACAAGTAAATGTATGTACAGTATACCAGGTAACAAAGTCAGATACACTAACAATATGAGATTAACCATAAGGGCAAAAAAAGAGAAGAGAAATAACATAGTACATTAAGAACAGCAATCATACACCATAAAGCTCTTGTTTCCATATCCTAGAGATCCATTCATTTAGTCTCATCTTATATAACCTTATGTACCTAGGTTTTGAGCTATTATAATCCTCTGCTAGGAGAGTCCTAGATGTGTACTAATTATTAAAATGAGGGAAACAATTGAGCCTATGTTCCTTTGGGTCTGGCTTATTTCACTTAATATGATTTTTTCCAAGTCTTTCCATTTCCTTACAAATGGGGCAATGTCATTCTTTCTGATGGCAGCATAGAATTCCATTGTGTATACGTACCACATCTTATTGATACATTCATCTACTGAGGAGCATCTGGATTGGTTCCATATCTTCACTTGAAACTAAATATTTATTGATAAATAATATACATATAATGAACATCTAACACACTCTGAATACATTTTAAACTTACAAATGCCATTTAGCTCACTCATTATTAGTGGCCAATTACTGACATGAATTTGTCACTTCCAGATGAATAAATACAGATATTTAATTTATATTTCAGGCAAGTCTTGAAGATTTTCAGGTGAAAATGAAAGGTTTCTAAATTGATAAAATAGAAATCACTCATCTACATGTCTTGGTTTTCCCCCTATCAAGACATGTGAAAGGGTATCAATGTATGTGAATTAATGCACCTTCTAGCTGGCAAATATCATGTAACCCTTTTACCAATTACAATAATAAAAAAAAAAGAAAAAAAAAGAAAAACATGAGAAGCATATCAATGTGTGAGAAGTAATGTACCTACTGCCTGCCCAATGTAACTGTAACCCCTCTACACATTACAAGAAAGAAAAACATTGTACAAAGGAAAAAAAAAAGAAATCACTCATCTAGAAATCTTACTTTAAAAGAAAATATTTTCAGAACACATACACTGTCTTTCTTTATTTCCCATTATATGGTTTCCTGAAACATATCATGTCTATTTGTCTGTGTTGATATATAATTATTACTTTTGCATAGATCTGGATAGATATATAATTATTACTTTTACAAAAATGATCATGTTCTATTTGAACAAATATTCTGTTTGAACAACAGTGATTTGAGGGGAGATCAGTATTTGGATTCAAGTTGCTGTTTCTATTTCTTGTCAAAGACAAGAAGAGATTGTTTTGTAAACAGCTCCATGTGTGTAAACTTATTGGCAGAAGATTGATTTTTCATGTTAACCTTTACACATAGAAGTCTTGGTCACAAAGTGAATCTTCTTAAATCTGTGCGCTGATTGTGGTTTTCGGTTTACTCCCTCCCCAGGCCCTCACAGTTTTGGGTCATTATTTCACTTTGTAGCATATGCATGCTCACTAACTCAATGTTCTTTTTGTTTGTTTATTTGTTTCGGTATTGGTCCTGGGGTTTGGACTCAGACCCTGGACATTGTCCTTGAGTCTTTGTGCTCTATCGTTTCAGCCAAAGCTCCACTTCTGGCTTTTTGCTAGTTATTTGGAAATAAGATTCTCTCAGACTTATCTGCCCTGCTTGGCTTCCAATGTCAATTCTCAGCTCTCAGTCTCCCTAGCAGTTAGGCTTAGAAGTGTCAGCCACTAACACCGAACTGTAGTTTATGCTTTTACTCATTTTACCCATCTATATTTAAGGTGGGTAATCCAGCTACATGGAATGTTTTCTTAAACTTGCTAGCCCCTTTGGTTGTTAAATTTTAGCATGAGATTTACATAATTCTTTATTTTTCAATTAAAATTGAATGTCTTAAGTGTCACATTTATGGAATTTTGATTATATTGTTCACTTAGAGCAGGAATCTAGCTGTATGATTTTAAATCCGTAAAGAAGTTAATATAGAACAATTTTTTCAAAATCATTTCTCTCTGCAGATAATATACTATAATGCTACTTCTGCTTCAGAGGGTGACTTGTCCTTTTAAAAACTTCAGAGCAGAAATGTACATTGGCATAGAAAAGAAGCCAGCATTTGGTCAAAATCAATGATGGGCATGGAATATTGTACCTGAGTCCTTTTGGGCCCTTGTGTTGTACTGTATTCAAATATCTCTTTCAGGTGGTGAAATCGACTGTGTAGATAAGGATGGCAACACACCTCTCCATGTGGCTGCAAGATATGGTCATGAGCTTTTGATTAACACCTTAATAACCAGTGGAGCTGACACAGCCAAGTAGGTGACTGCAAAAAGTATGGTGATGGGACTTGCAGGCATGGGAATGTTGCTAAAGGCACTCAGCCATGCCACAGAGGGTTCCCTGTTGGGGTCCTTTGTCCCCAGTCCCTCTCCACTAGTAGGAGGGTTAGGGGAAAACACGCCCCAACCAGGACAAGCAGGAGAGGAAAGGGCCCAGGACCTCCCGCACTCAGCCTTCCTTCCCCTGAGCACGAACAGAGATGCCACTCAGCTTCATCAAGGCAGCAACTCTACCCCCAAATGCCCCCCTCTTCAGGAATTCCCTCTAGCTAACATAGCCTCACTCTAGGTCCCAGCTGAGAATGATAAAGCAATATCCGTAACCGGTGGTAAACAAGTCTTGCGCCTTGCCTCTCAGCAGAAAGTTATTAGACATGGCATTACTTGGCCCCCAACAGTTCCCATTGGTTTAAGCTGGGTATTCTGCACTATTGTAATAAGCACAAATTAAATTGGAACTCAATTAGGTAACCACTGAGGACAGAAACACAGAAAAATCAATTGTATTTTTTTAACCTGTATTAGAATGAGGACTATTCCAGTGGTTTTAATTAAGGAGATTTGAATCTCCTTTCTAGGATTTTGTTCTTCTCAATGGTCTATATTAGCTAAACAGGAAAGATAATTTGACACATGGAGAATTTTCTCAGAGTTCTGGTTCAGTTTTAAAGATGAAATTACAGGGCACAGTTTGGGTCAATCTACAACATAGGAAGGGGAACCTGATTTCATAGTGAACCTAATTTAGTAAAAATATATAAAGCATTAGCTTGGGTCTATCACATTGCACAAGGGGAGTCTCTTTAGGAAGTTCATAATTTTTTTTGGGGGGGGGAGTCCATGTCCCATTTAAGAGCCATGAAAAGTACTGTATTCCAAAGTCCAAAATGAAACAGAATTTGGATGGCAAAGTTTGATGTATATATTGGAGAATGTAGACTAGGAGGAGAAAGCTCTAAGGTGGTAGATGTTTTCTGGGAAGTCTTCAAGGAGATGTCTTAGATGGGCTGGGGAGGATAAGGATCACTCTAGCAGAGAAGAGGGTAGCATCTGTCCCAAGGGAGGAAGAAAGCAGTAACAAAAGAGGAAGAGTCTACCCAGGAGCAGAGGCCCTAGGGAGCAGAGGGTGTGTGATGTGTTGCCATATTCCAGGTACCATTGTGATGTTCCAGACTCTCCCTTGGAGCTAGTCCAGCCTACCTCATTTTTGATCTATATAACTTTGACTCTGCTTTGTTTTCCTTATTTGAAAAATGGGAGTACTAGTCTATAGGTTTATTATAAAGCTTAAATAACTTCATTTGCAATAAAGCTTTCTGGTATATGAGTTACATAAGTACAGCAGCTAAGGTTATTAAGAAGATAATCTCTGTTAAATACTCCTTGAATGGTGCTTGGCACACAGTAAACTTTGAATACATATTAAATAGTAATTTATTACTTAATAATATTTAGTGGAACCCAAATTAAAGTCCTCTGCCCACAGGCTAGTGACCAGGTCTTTAACACACAGGCATTTTGAAGACATTCAGATCTAAATGATAGCAAAAACCCAGTATGGCTGTTGAAAAGCTTTCTATAGAGAAAGTGTTATTATTTTCTTATAACTTTACTTGAATATATTTTGTTAGCCTTTGGTTAAAATATTCCTTATTATTCTCTTTGCTTCTCTAAACTGTCAGAGGCTTCCTGAAGTCAAAGCCCTTGGGTTTTTGTTGTTGTTGTTGTTCAGAGTTATGTCCAGCACAGGCAAAAGCCAGAAGGGAGGCAGAACCTGACCCTTGGAAAAAATGAGAAGTTCACTGAAATTGTAGAACACCTATAGGTTGGGTCATAGCTATGTCCAGAAGGGGTTTTTCTAGGCATGTTAGGGTATTGGATTTATTTAAAAAAAAAAAAAAGAACCATTGAAAACATCTGCAGGCTATACTTAGCAAGGGCCAGGTCTCATTCCTGTCAGATATACTCAGAGGCTTATATCTGAAGGGTAAAGATATATAGAATGACCATGATAAAATTCATAAGAAATATGATTTGTTATTATAATTTTAAAGGTGATATATAGAAGGGTTACAGTTACACAAGTCAGATAAATAACATATTTCTTCTTGAACAATGTCACCTCTTCCCTCACTGTCTTCCAGATTTTCCCTCCCATCTCCACCCACAAGTTGTATAGTTCATTTTCAACATAGTAACCAGTGAGTATCACTGGTGTATTCCTTCACCATTTGTCCTACCATTTCTGTGTCCCCTCTTCATGCTCCCAAAGACAGATAAACCAACAAATAAGACAAAAGGAAAACAAAATAAAAACAATGAAAAAACAAACTATCTTGTTTCCATTTCTTTGGGTTCATTTCAGTAAATTTTTTTTTATCAGTCCCGGGCCTTGAACTCAGGGCCTGAGCACTGTCCTTGGGCTTTCTCAAGGCTAGAGCTCATCACTTGAGCCACAGCACCATTTCTCCTACTCTGTATGAGAAAGAAAACAAGTCTTACTTCCTTGGGAGAATTACAAACTAAGCATTATAAAGGATTAGAAGAATAGAGAGTGTTTAAGGCAGAAATACTAGCTGATCACAAGATCACAATTAATTCTCAGCTTTTAAGCAATCACACACGTAATTGAATAGAAGCAAAATCTCATTACAACTTCACAACTCAGACTGCCAGTTATCAAAAAAGTTAATAATAACTGGATGCTGGGGTTTTTTTTCATAGCATTTTTACACATTATCCCAAGTCTTTACTATTTCCCTGTAATAGAGGCACTGTAATTACCTTTATTTTCCTGATGAGAGAATCATTTTGTATGTCCAATGATCAAGTAGAACAACTAGTACTGACCCTATCGTCTTGGTCACTTTGTTCTTTACCTCATGGCCTGAGGGGAATGTTCTAGAAAGGACAGGATGTAAGAAGAGATGGTCATGATGTCAGCTTAAAAAGAACCCATATTCTAATGTTGCAAAAGTCCTTTCTTCACCTCTCATAGCTCTCCACAAGGAGAGTCTTGCAGACCTCATTTATTCAGAAATAGCTAGGTACATGATGCCAGCTCCCAACTAAATTAGAAATAGCTAAATACAAATGGGTTCCATTAATTTTATGACTTGTCAGATAGATGCAGCAATTTAGCAGGAATTGGTCGCCTCTTTCTTGTAATTTCTGCATTGTTAACTTTAGGGCTATTTCATGTCTTTATCCTTGATGTTCCTTGATATAATCTGTTGAAATGAATGACGCTTCTTATTTGACAGTCAAATACTAATTTTTCTTCTAGGGTCTTCTAGCTTTCCTTTATAAGCAATCTTATTTTTTAAGTACATGAATGAGTCATTTCTGACATGATTCAAAGATTCTGAATTCTGCACATCTTTTATTTCCAATCTTATATTCACTGTTTAAACCATAGGATCATATTCAAATATTAGTAGTACTGGAGTCTACATTAATAACATTTCACAATCTTTATTGAGGCCACAACTTTCTATTAACTATGCAAAAATACGCATCAAGCAGATTTCTTTCTATGCATTGCAAATTAATTCTGTGTACCTTCTCTTTTATTAGTAGCAGTGAAAAATGAAACAATTAGTTAAAGTAGAGTGTGATGAATTGCCTCAGGACAAGAGAGTTAAGTAGCAAGGTCAATTAGAAGTATTGGTAATGAAGTTTATGGAATAAATGATTATTCATGTGAGTGAATGTAATTCATTGTTATTCTATTATTTGTACTTTTTGTTTTACCAATAGATTTCTTATAGATTTTGATGCTATTTTCTCTTATTTATTTGTTTATATTATGTCATATAAATATATTCCATATATCCTCACAGTATGTATTATGGATATCTAAACATATGTGTGTACATATATATTTAAAGAATGAGGAAAGTTCAAATAAATGTAGTTTCTAATTTCAGGTTTGTTCTTTCAGACACTTAAAACTATCCTAAGAAAATATTTTTTTTTTTTTGCCAGTCCTGGGCTTGGGCTCAGGGCCTGAGTACTGTCCCTGGATTTTCTCAAGGCTTAGCATTCTACTACTTGAGCCTCAGCACTACTTCCAGCTTTTTTTCTATGTATATGGTACCGAGGAATCGAACCCAGGTCTTCATGCATGCTAGGCAAGCACTCTACCACTAGGTCAAACTCCCAGCCCTAAGAAAATGTTTTATTCATTTCTCTCTTGCCAAAAGTCCAGAGGCATGTATTTTTACCTTACCTCCCCCAGAAAAACAAAATGACTGGGTAAAATCCCATTAGTCCAGTTAATAAGGAGACTTTGCCACATATTAACTCGAGGGAATAAGACAAATAATAGCATAGAGAATCCTTGCTCCCAGCCCCCAACTCTCCCTCCTTTTCCTGAACACTGAGATCACCATGGTGCAATTTCTTTTCAGATTTTTTTTTTTGGTAAGTGATGAGAGAGGCAATTACAAGCAGTTCTCCTCCACATGACACTGCCTGGAAGACTGGCAAATTGCATCTCTTGATGGATGCCAGCTATTACATACCATAGACTGGAGATCTCCATATAGGGAAAGCCAAACCTGCAGAGGGGAGATAGAACAAAAACACGAGCAAACAGAAAGATGTTAGCATGGAGAGAGAGTAGGGTTACTTAATGAGAGACAAAGATTGGGCTAAACACTAAATCCCACGAGATACTTACGAACATGAATATATCTTCACACATTCATACAAATAGTAAATGATAACTTTTGAGATGGGAAATCAAATTCATATAACCAAAGTATAAATGATTTGTGTCTCTTCATGAAGCACAAAATCTGAAAACAGATCACTTTGTGCTGGAGAAGAAACTTCGGTAATTAATGCTGCAGAATGCAAATAGATGCAGTTCCACACTTGCTTGTATTATGTAAGGAAGGTTGAAATGCATTATTTGATTAAAACGAGATCTTTTGAGAAATTGTCACAAACAGTATAACTACCTGGGAAACCACAGAAACTACCTAATGATGCTATTTGTTAGGGGCTGACATTCTACACACAGCGTTGGAAGAGGAGGAGGGTTGAATTAATTTTAAAGGCAGAAAATGCTGCTGTGAGATGCCTGCCCCTCCCTCGAGGGATTATCCTAGTTAGAGTTAATCTAACTAGGCCCTTTTTAGATTCTTCCTGTCACACATTAAGGGAAAAGTCAGTAAGTATTTGTTCATCAAATCGGCTGCTTCTCCATGTGGAAGGTTGATCTCTCTCAGCTTTGTTATCTATGTCATGCCATCTGATGCTTTGAGAGTGTTGAACGGGGGAGCGAGTGAACAAATGAATGTCACATACAGTTACTCAGGGGAGGGATGAAGGAAACCAACTTTTGAAAGCCCTTATATGAAACATAGTTTCTTTCTTTTAAAAATTATTATAAAGGCAATAAATGGAGGTTACAGTTGCATTTAGTAAGGGAATGAGTACATTTCTTTTTAAAACACTATTACCCCCTCCCACATTTTCTCCTGCTTAATATTCCCCATGAAACATTTTCTTAAAAATGTACATTCCTATTGATATAGGTTCTTCTTCCCTTCCTTCCTTCCTTCCTTCCTTCCTTCCTTCCTTCCTTCCTTCCTTCCTTGCTTCTTCCCTCCCTCCTCCTCCCTCCCTTCATTCCTTTCCTTCTTTTTACAAAATTATCTCTGCCTTGGATCCTTAATGAGTGTTCATCCAAGAACTTGAAAGACAATTGTCCTTTTGCCCATGTATCTGTTGCCATGAGTCGCTCTGTTTTTTTTTTTTCCCCTCCTCAGGTGTGGAATCCATAGCATGTTCCCCTTACATTTAGCTGCCCTAAATGCTCACTCTGACTGCTGCAGAAAGTTGCTCTCATCAGGTAAGTCCATCCAGGTTGAGGCTGGGTGTGTGCTGTCCATGATCAGGTGTCTGGTCCCAGCGAGTGGCTGCCTGTGCTTCATTCATGTCATTACCTGCCTTGGTGAGAGGCTGTGTCCAAAGCTAAGTGCATGTGACAACTCCTAACCATCCTTAGAATCAAAGCTGTTGAGAAGTCAGTATTCCTGCCCACAGTGAGAGTCCTATCTGAATTTTTGGTAAATGTTGGTGGTAATCCAGGATGAAAGCAAAGTCTAGACTAGAAAAGTGTAGACTAACTTCCTATCTAACTTCTAGATAGGAAGTTTAAATTATTAAAAAATAAACAAAAAATATCTTTGAGCCAGGGCACTGGTGATTCATGCCTGTAATCCTAACTACTCAGGAGGCTGAGATCTGAGGATCGAGGTTCAAAGCCAGTCTGGGCAGGAAATTCTGTGAGATTCTTATCTCCAATTAAACACCAGAAAATGAAGTGACTGAGGCTCAAAGTGGTAGAGCACTAGTCTTGAACAAAAGGAGCTCAGGAACAGTGCCCAGGCTCTGAGTTCAACCCCTATGACCAGCAAAACAAACAAACAAACATCTTTGAGGTTTAAAAAGATTCTTAACATTTTTCAATAAGATGCCAAATCTCCTACATTTTAGTGGTAGAAATTATCATATGACCTTCCAAGTTTCTAGGCATTGAAAAATTCACTCCGACTGACTCTCCTTCAACTCAGTTCAATTTTTATATTTATATGTGAAGCTATTTGGAACCAAGAAATTATTTCCGACTTCAGAGATTTGCTAATCTTTCTTATTGCCTCTTCCAATCTTCATATTTTAAAAAGTTTCCTGGCTTTTAAAAGTGGTAGAGGTCTTCAAGGCAAAGATTGTTTATGAATTAATTCACCAGATAACCCAGAGACATCTTTTCCCTTTTAAGTACTTTACCTGTGGTTGATTCCACTGTCACTGCTTTTGGCATGTTTAAAAATAATCCCTGCATGAAAGCCTGTTTTTCCAACTCTGAAACTGACATTAAAATTGGGATACTTTAAGAAAAATATGTATTCCTGCTTGCTAGGATCAGTCGTTGGCCTTCTGTGTTTTCGTCCTATGTCCTATCTGCGTATCTATTGCCCTACTTATCTCAAATTGGCTTCATAAATTTCTATCCTGGGATTGAAAAATGGGGCTAGGGTTCACCCAGAGCTGAATGTGAAAATAAATCCTCTTGACTTCATGGTGCTTCCTAGAAAATTGCCAAGCTTGAGCAGTTATCATTCGTTTCCATGACAACCTCTTTCTGACTACAATTGCTTGCTTTCTGGTTTTTCCTACTAACTGATTTTTCTGTCTTTGCAATGTTTCTTGTGGTTTGACTAGGACAAAAGTATAGCATAGTATCCTTGTTTAGTAATGAGCACGTGCTGTCTGCAGGCTTTGAAATAGACACCCCAGATAAATTTGGAAGAACGTGCCTTCATGCTGCTGCTGCAGGAGGGTGAGTACTTAGCAATTTTAGTTATCTCATGACTTAATTACTTAATACATCTTCATTGACTTGTCTGTGAACCAAAGGCAATTTTCATAGTAAATTGGGTAAAAATAATTTCTACCAAATATCAGTTATCACAAGTTGCATTTCCAGATGACTTGCTTTTTGTGATACTAAAGAGGGGTTATTAGCTCATTTCATATAGCAAATAAAGAGTTTTTTATTGTTATTTTCCTCTTTCTCCCTTCTTGCTGTTGCCCCTGCTCCTCCTCTTTCTTTCTTTCCACCTCCCTCCCATGCCCCTTTGTTCATATTTTCAGATAGACTTATCTATCTGTTTGGTATCTCCTCTACTAAAACAAAATTCTTTTGAAATTTGTTTCTAGTGTTTTGTCCTTATTTTGTCCCTATTTTAAAGCTGATTTTTAAATCCTGGTAAGGACTAAATATGAACAGAGGTTAAAAAAAAAGAAGAGAGGGAAAGGCAAGAAATGGTTTCACTGCCTTTCTTCTTGAGTTGTAAAAAGATTATGAATACTGGTTCTCCTACCAATGGTTAATTAAAGCTCTGATCAATCTACTGATAAATGACCATGCATTGACCAAACATGGCATCTGTTAGTCGATCATCTATTGCTAAGGAATACTAGTGTTTCTCTATCTATCATCTCTGTATTTTCAAACATATAACAATCAGAGATAAGCTTCAGAGCCCTCATGTAACACTGAGTTTAATTTAGTTTTATACTAGTTTTATACCTAGTTTTTTCTTTTTTTTTTCTGTCAGTCGTGGGATTTGAACTCTGGCCCTGGGAGCCATCCTTGAGCTCTTCAGCACAAGGCTACCACCCTACCCCTTGAGCCACAGAGTCACTTCTGATTTTGTGGTGGTTAATTGGAGATAAGATTCTTATGGACATTTTAGTGCTTTGAACCTCAATCCTCAGACCTCAGCCTCCTGAGTAGCTAGGATTACAGGCATGAGCCACCATGCCCAGCTTTTATATCTAGTTTTAAGTTCATTTTATTTTATGGAGGAAGAGATCCTTCCTTTCCTCCTAGCCCCCAATTGAATGAGTTTCATGAACCACATAACTTGGTCTGCCTCTGCCTTTGAGCCTTTGCCATCACTTAGGAAGAGATTGGTGGGCTGTTTTAACTTGCATGCTTTACTAGCACACCCTTCCATTTAAAAGTTCTTATATTTTGCAACTAAAATAGCTGGTTCTCTGATAAAGATGGCCATAAAGGATAGATGGTGGGTATGGAGATCTCTGCTCAGGCTTATCATTGATGAGATCATTTTTCTTACTTAAATGTTAATAAAATAATACGTTCCAGGTCACTTCTTAACATCCCAAGTTTAGAAAACCATAGATGATTATCTTTTTTTTTTTTACATTTGCTTTAAGAAATCCAGAAATAGGGGCCGGGAGTTTGGCCTAGTGGTAGAGTACTTGCCTAGCATGCACAAAATCCCGGGTTTGATTCCTTGTTACCACATACATAGAAAAAAGCCAGAAGTGGTGTTGAGGCTCAAGTGGTAGAGCTCTAGCCTTGAGAAAATCCAAGGACAGTGCTCAGGCCCTGAGCTTTTATTGGCCAAAAAAATAAATATCCCGAAAAATGGAAACCCATTTTAGAGTCCAATTTGAAATTCCTGATAGAATTAATATTTAGCCACATATACTTCAACAGGAAAATTCATTTCAGTAGGTCCTTTTTTTTTGGTGGGTCATGGGGCTTGAACTCTGAGCCTGGGCGCTGTTCCTGAGCTCTTCAGCTCAAGGTCACTGCCCTACCTCTGGTCAGTAGGTTCTTTTTTCTCTACTAACTGTGATTTATTGCTCCTCTGAATGACAAAGGAGCTCTGGTAGATCACTGTGCTCCATTGCATTATTTCCAGGGTTGCTGCTGCTCATTCATTTAGGTTGATTACAAGGCAAGGGAAATGCAGATGCTTTATTTTCCATTAAGGAATTTCTAGATAAAAATGGTTATCATGGGAAGTTTATTCTGCTGTGATAAAAGGCAGTGCTCATGCACACTGGCCCATTGTTAAAAAGTGACATGATATTATAGGTTGAAGTAGTTGCTTCATAAGCTCTTGATGGTGTTGAAAAAGAATTTTAGGATAAATTATGAGGCCATCACTGGAAGTTTTTCTTTTTTTATCATGTAATGATCATTCCATTGGTCATGGGATTGAAACCATCCCACAAAACTCCTTACCTTGTTGATGAATTAGCTATGGAAAAGGAACTTTAGATTTCTACAGTATGGAATTACTGAGATTTGTTCATGTTATTTCTTGCAAGTAGAACTTTAAACCTGGGACTACCCTTCTATCTTATTGTAATCCCTGCAGAACACAGCTCTTTCTAAAAACAACAGCAATTAAGTTTTAGCATCTTAATGATATTTTCCCTGTTTTTTTTTTTTTAGTAATGTGGAATGTATAAAACTCTTGCAGAGCAGTGGAGCAGATTTCCATAAAAAGGACAAACGTGGGAGGTAAGTAAGCAGGTGCCTTTAGTGCACAAATGGAAGGAGTAGCTGGGCGCTGTGGCTCATGCCTGTAATCTTAGCTACTCAGGAGGCTGAGATCTGAGAAACACAATTCAAAGCCAGCCCAGGCACTGAAAAATTCGTGAGACTCTTATTTCCAATTAACCACTAGAAAACCAGAAGTGGCACTGTGGCTCAAGGGGTAGGGTGGTAGCCTTGAGCTGAAGAGCTCAGGGGCAGTGCCCAGACCCAGAGTTCAAGCCTCATGAACACCACCACCACCACCACCACTACCACCAAAAAAAAAAAAAGGAAAGAGTGTGAAGTAGGCTGTTGAAATTGTTTTCGAGGTGGTCAGGAGGGGAATGATGGAGAGACTCCATCCTCTAGGGAAAATCTCTTATTGGAAGAAAATATTGTCAGAGCAAACACATGCTGTATGGGAAGCCCTCTTCTCCCAGCTTCTGCTTAGAGGGGCCAGTTGTCTCTGTTGTTTTCCGAGAATATCATTTAGAAAATTTTGTTTGTATTAAGCAGAACCTTTTAACCATCCAAATCCAGAGTCTAGTCATAAAATCTAGGGATTTTGTTTTCTGTGTTAGACCTTTCATCTTGGGAAAAGATTTTAAATATATTAGAAGTATTAAATGCAAAAGGCAAAAGCTCCAGAAACTAGTAGATTTGTGTATAGCTGAACTGTGCCATAATAGGCTAGCTGCTATATTATGTATGTTTATAATAACATAATAATATAAATAATACATATTACATTATATAAATACATATTATATATTCTGCTGTATAATATAAATCTAGGTTTGTGTTTGCACAATGAAGAAATCATCTCTTTCTTAGAAGACCCTTTCATTCTGGGCATTCCGATGGGTGTTACCCCTGTCTGTTTCTCTAGCACCAACTCACATCACTATGTAGTAGTGGACTCTGTTTCCTTGTCTTTCTCTTCACCTAGCTGTGAGTATCTTGAACATTTACTTCCTCCTCTCTCCTCCCCCTTCTCCTGTCTTCTCCTTTCTTCCCCTTTCTCTTCTCTTCTTTTTTCCCTTTTCTTTTCTTTTTGCCTTGCTAGAAATAGAATCCAGGGCCTTGCCCATGCAAGAAAAGCATTCTACAAGGTGCTTATGTTCACTGGATAGTATTCCCTTGTTTTCTCATAGCAATTCAGTGAGATATATAGAACTGGCTATTATCTGGTCTCTCTTTCCTTTCTTTCTTTTGAACCTGTCTGGGGGTTGAACTCGGGGCTTAGGTTCTCTTATTGAGATTTTGTGCTCAAGGCTCATGTTCCACCACATGAAACAAAGCTTCACTTCTGGCTTTTTAGTAGTTAATTGGAGATTAAGAGTTTCATAGACTTTCCTTGCCTGAGCTGACTTCAAACTGTGATCTTCAGATCTCAGCCTCCTGAGTATCTTGGATCATAAATGTGTATCACCAGCACTGGGCCTAGGATAAGTGAGGAAAGGATTTAGAATTTTAGACCTAGGAAGACCTTAAGGTTCCTATTAAAATAAGAATGAGGAAATCCAAGCCAGACAGAGGACATAGTTTGGTCTTGCTTGCAAACCAGAACCTGACTCTGTGAATAGTCCTCATTAACCTACACCCCGGCCCACAAGGAGCCTCTAGTTCAGTGGAGAATGTGCAACAATATACTGAGAGCTAAAATCAAGGCGCTATATGTAACAAAAGTACAAGGGAAGCTCAGTAGCTAAGCAATCCTAAAAAGACAACTTGCTTCTGGGACGTGAGTGATGAATGGTGTTTTTATGGGGGCAAGTTGTTCAAGAAACCTACATGAGCAAAGGTGGATGGAAGCAGGGACATGGTCCCTCGGGCTATTCAGTGAGGATATGCTACTGGGCACATAGTGTACACAGGAGAGAGACACTCTATAAACAAAATTAAGGGAAGGCTTTCAATTCCAGGCTCAGAAACTAAGTATCAGTGAAGAAGATGGAAGGCTTTAAAGCAGAATTGTCCCATATGGAAACTACTTGAGAGAACTCAGTCCTTCATTCAAACCAACTGGAAGCTTCACTATAGCCCACAGAGTCTTTATTTTTCTTTCTTTCTTTTTTTTTACATTTTTATTAGTGAATAGTAATTGTACAAACTGGTGGATTTCTTTGTGACGTTTCATTCATGTGGGCACATTCACTGCTCCTGGTCTCTGCTCTTTTCTACTCTTGGCTCCCTTCCTCCATTCTAATAGCCCCTAGGTGTGGGCTTAATGGAGGTGGTATTTTGTGGGGGGATACTGTGGCTTGGGCTCAGGACTTTGCACTTGCTAGACAGGCACTCTACCATTTGAGTCATACTCCCAGCTCACAGAGCTGATCTTGATTGTTCTTAAATGGGGATAATCTTGATATGGTAACACCCTCCCTCCCAGTAACATAGGCACTAAACTTGAACAGGCACTTAGAATAGAAAGGCTAGGTCCACCCTGGATAATCTTGTCTCCGAAGCCACCATTTTTATTTTCTGGAGTCAAGGGAAGGTGTTTCCCTGGCTTTTACTGCCCCAAAACAAAAGAGCTTTCCATGGCCCTAGACTTCCTGCCACTAGGGTTAGTGTTGATGATGCTACTATTTTCCAGAGAGAAGGAAATAATAAGTTGCTATTTGTTTTCCAGGACTCCTTTGCACTATGCAGCTGCAAATTGTCATTTCCACTGTATTGAGACATTAGTTACCACAGGAGCCAACGTTAATGAAACAGATGACTGGGGACGGACTGCGCTCCACTATGCTGCTGCATCAGACATGGACAGAAGGTAAAACCCACCTTGCTCATGCTTGCCTGAGTTAGGACTGGGAACAGAGAGAGTTTGCTAAGTGTTTTCATTCTGCCTCCTGGAATGGAGGACGATGGAGAATCTTATTTCGTTCAGACCCAGAGGACTTAGATTTGCTTCATCCTTAACCTGTGTTTTCCCATTCTAGTCTTAATGTTTATGACATGTCACCACACAGTTTCTTCTCCTCATTGCTCTTTGGGTTGAATGTCAAGTGGAGCTGTCAAGCCTTGATTTTTTTTCAGGTCATTCAAAATTGGATGTAATTTATTTGACATATACCATTGTTTTCAGCAGAACCTAATGGCTCTATTGGTTTATACTATGCATCAAAATCATCCATTGAGCATGACCCTAGAAATCTACAATGCAGACTCATATGATAAAAAATAATAATAATTAAAGCATGTTTAATTCAACCTGGGCATGAATGCTCTTTGGGCAGCGTTGCTTACTTAGACATATTTGAGTTATAGATGGCTAGGAATGGAAAGCAGAAATTAGTGAACCATTTCAAGGGGAAGTAGGGGAGGATCTCTTCCATGATTTGTGAACGTTTTCTCAAAGACTAAAGACAGATTCTCATCAGAGGATTCCTTTTTGATGATCCTATTTGGAGAATTGAATTATTTGCTGTCCTGTGCTTTGCACTTGATTCTGGGTCAATGCTAATGGGTTCTTCTGTAGAGCAATGGCTTATATACATCTTCCTTTGTTCATAAGTATGACTGAGTTGAGCAGTGAGCTATACCTACAGGTCCTTCAAACATGTTAGGAGCTGATCCACAGTAAGTGAACCTTAGATCCACAGTAAGAAACATCGTACATCATGACTCAATGCACACATTCACACTTCTGTGTATGGAAAGCAGAAGTTAAGGATTCATAGAAACATATTTGCACTTATTGTATGGGACACATCTGATCTTCTTTATTTCATTTGATTGAAAACATAGCTGGCTATACCCTATTAAACTGTTTCACAATTCAGTAATGAGTTATGATCCATAGTTTGGAAAACATAAGAGTAAAAAACTGTCTTTCATCTTTGTGTTTATTATATAAATACTATATTTACTGTATAGTAATAAGAAAGTTGGGCACTCAGATTCCCATCCATATGCAGATTATTCATTCATCTGACGTTTATTGGGAATCTTCTGTATGCCAGATGCTATGCTACTCACTTGGAGACGAGTAGAGTTGCTGGAGGAGATGGAGAGTTAAGAGTTAGAATCCTACCAGACAATTTGTTCTGGTTGATGAAAGGAGAGCAGGATCCCTCTCTTCCCATATAAATTAAATGCTGAACTAGCAAGGGGACAGCAAAGAATTTGGTAGGAGTTAGGGGCATTTGAGATATATTCTTCCTGTTTACCTGTAGAGTCTTAGGATGTTGATGGAAGGGTAAGTAATTCAATTGTTGTCTTCATCACTGACACCTACGTAGAAATTTTAGGAAAGTCATGTTCTCTTGGATTTTCTAGATGACCTTGGAAAGAATCCTATCTAAAAACTCAGTTGAATTTCAGTGGTGCTTATTTCCTTGAGGTTGGGGTAAAAGCTACTGAGATGCTTTGTATGAAAAGTATTAACAATGTTGTCATTTTAAAAACTAATTGTGACTTTCTATCTTTTATGCTGAGAAGTAAGACTATCTTAGGAAATGGCCATGAAACTTCAGAAGAACTTGAAAGAGCCAGGGAGATGAAGGAAAAGGAAGCTGCTCTGTAAGTTTCTGAGCTTACGAAAAAACAAAGTGCCATTTCTGATGCTTTGTCTGCCTCTCTGATTTCCATGCCTCCCTGCCTATTTTGGGGCTTCATCTGGGATCTTGAAGGAGGGTTGTGGGCTTGCCTTTAATGGAGAAGAAACTGTTCTTTTAGTATATCCTTCAGCTCTGCTGCTTTTACAAAGGGTGTTCGTTCTAAAACTGAGCTTTGTTTTGACTATTACTGTGACTGGTCAGCAGTTTTAGGTCTTAAATATCATTTCTCATTCTGCCATGCATAATAGGCCTCAAGGGACAGATTGAGTCTCCTCTCAGGTCTTAGGCTCTGCTTTTGTGACCTGAGGACAACCATTTACAGAGACTTTAAATGAAGGTCTAGAACTTGTGGTGCCCATGTCATCTTTTCACAGTCATAACTTGTCCCACAATCTCCCCCATCTCTGCAGCCTCTCCAGCACCATCAACTTTACCATCAGCTCCCTACTCCCTGTACACACAGCTGCCCGGACCCACATCATCTCACACCACTGCTGTGGTAGGAGCTGCATGCCAACTGTCACCCAAGAGTGTTGACACACAAGAGATGTAGGCTTCCTTCTCTGAGAGTTCAGTCACAGTTCTGGTGCAGTGACTGGCATGGAGTCAGTCTGTAGTCTGCTGTACCCCTTGGGACCCAGGGAATATATCTAAGGCTCTACAGGTTTTCCGGCTCACATGCTCTAACTTGTTTATTCTCTTCTCTGGATGCCAGAGGAACTCTTGTCTGTGATTTGAATGCATATGTCTTCTGTAGAGTCTTCTCAAACCCCCTGCACTGGACACATTTGCTCACCCCACTGTTTCCAGAGAATTATGAGAAGGTGCAGTTAGTGTGTCTTGGTATAGATTACGGAACATGACTATATTGAGAGCAGAGGTTAGACACCAAGTGTGAGTTTAGGAGAATGACCATAACATTGCCCTAATGCTTCCAATTTAAAAATAATGATATTAGGCCAGGCACTGTGGCTCATGCCTGTAATCCTAGCTACTTAGGAAGCTGAGCTCTGAGGATAGCGGCTCACAGCCAACCTGGGCACTAAAGTCCATGAGACTCTTATCTCCAATTAACCACCAGAAAATGGAAATGGCACTGTGGCTCAAGGGGTAGGACAGTAGCCTTGAGCTGAAGAGCTCAGGGACAGCTCCCAGGCCTAGAGTTCAAGTCCCACAACTGACAAGAAAATGATATTAAAAGAATTAAAATCTACCCTAGAAAGTACCCATTTGTCCCCAACTGTGTGGATTGCATGTCTGTCCTGGGTCAGCCCAGTCCTCTTACAGTGATGGAGGAGATGGGACAAGGAAGTAAAGAGCAGGGCAGGGAACCAGCAGCCTAACTGCTGCCCCTCCATGCGAGCCGAGGCTACATCCACCCCATTCCAAATCATCCTCACCTAATGTGCTTCTGTTGAGTTTGCGGTTTAGATGCCCAAATTGTTAGTAGGGGCCCTGGGAGGAAAAAAGATCGGCAGCCTTCCCAATTAAAATGTGGAATTCCTATTTTTCATTAGAAACCATGTGGAGACTATCCAAATTCTATAGCGCTGATTGTTAGCCTGGAAGTACAGTTGTTCATATAATTGAGTTAATAGCCTGGGTTAAATAAGTTTTAGGAGCAATTCCAAATGTTTCCCAAATTACAACTTCACTATATCAACTGCTTCTTAGAATACAGTCCATTCAGAAGCTGAGGTTTACAAGTGCACTAACACGCTGTTCCTGTTGAATGACTATATTTAAAGAACAATTTGGCTTACAGCAAGTCATCACCTTGGATCCTGTCCAAAATGACAGAGTACTTCCTTATAAGGTTCAAATAACCACGGATAGCATGATAGCAAGACTTCAATAAAAATTTGATTTATTATGGAGCATTTTATGAATAAATATGACAAGTAGATTAAGTGGTTGAGTTTTTTTTTACTTTTGCCAGTTTTATCAGAAATCAAAGAACCAGTTCTTAATCTATATGTGTGATTTATTTGTCCCTTTTGCCAAAAAGCAGGCAAATGTCATTTAGAAGTTTCCGAGTTTCTGAAAGTTTCCATTGGAATGACTTAAGTATTTAGAATCTTTAAATAGTGGTTTATATTTAAAATCTTAAAGTACTGATTTGAGAGCGAAATTGAATTCGTGTGGCCTTGTAAAGGGCCTGTGTATTCCTCTGTCACAGAAATAATACTAAAACTAAAGAACATTGCCCCAAGCAAGTTGTTTCCTTCTCTCCCAGCAGGGTTGGGCCTTTTGCAATGGGCCTTGCACCCCTGGGTACCCATGTCTTGAAGCATGGGGCCCTAGACCTAGGACTCTTCAGCAAAGTGGAACTAAAAATCCTTCTGACCTAGTGAGTAAAGGCTATTAAAGTTACATTGTTCTAGTGTGTATTCCTCCTGATAAGCTTCTTCCTTCGTATGTAGATACTGAATTACTTCTTTATATTTCTAGTGTTCACTTACTCCTTTAATCTTTTTGTTATTCAGACTGTTAATCAGGTTCTTTCATTCTTACTCTATTTGAAGATTTTATTTAACTCCAGTAAAAATTTCAAAAATAATCCCTATTCTTCTGAGTTTGTCAACTTGCCTAACTACTTCATAACATTTTCAGATTTCATCTTTTTGGGGGGTGGAGGTGGGGAGGGAGAGGGTGGTCATGGGGCTTGAACTCTGGCCTGGGTGCTGTCCCTCAGCTCTTCATCTCAAGGCTACCGCCCTACTCTTGAGCCACAACCCCACTCCCATTTTTCTAGTGATTAATTGAAGATAAGAGTCTCTGGGATTTGTATTGCCTGGGCTGGCTTTGAACCTTGATCCTGAGATCTCAGCCTCCTGAGTAGCTAGGATTATAGGTGTGAGCTACCGTGTCCAGCTCAGATTTCTTCTTTTTTTTTTTTTGCCAGTCATGGGGCTTGAACTCAGGGCCTGTCCACTGTCCTTGGGCATTCTCAAGGCTAGGGCTCTACCACTTGAGCCACAGCACCACTTCTGCCTTTTTCTATGTATGTGGTACTGGGGAATGGAACCCAGGTCTTTGTGCATGCTAGGCAAGCACTCTACCACTAGGCCAAGCTCTCAGCTGGATTTCATCTTTTGAACTAGGAGATCAGAATCTTAGTATTCAGTAATGTGATGATAGACACATATCTTGAGAAGAAAAAGAAAAACCCACTCAATTACCCTCTTTCTCTTAAAGCATTTCCTGAATACTAGGATAGCTACATAAAGTGTATATGTGGGGGTGTGTATTTGTGTGGGTGTGTGCATCATGTGCATATATGTATACATATACACACACATGCATATCCATATCTTCCAGTAAATAATTTCTTTGCCACTAGTCTGTTTAAAGAAACAATTAATATTATAACTTGCTGGGCAAGGGAGTGTGACCTGGTGTTAGAGTGCTTGCTTAGCATGCATGAAGCCCTGGTTTCAATCCCTCAATGTACCACATATACAGAAAAAGCTGGAAGTGGTGCTGAGGCTCAAGTGGTAGAGCTCTAGCCTTGAGAAAGTCCAAAGACAGTGCCCAAGCCCTGAGTCCAAGCCCCAGGACTGGAAAAAAAATTACAACTTGCTGTTTGGAATTTAATGATAGGGAGATTTACACGTATTACCTCTTTGGGTCCAGAGGTGCTTTCTAAAACAACACATCATCCTTATGCTTACAGATGTTTAGAGTTCCTGCTTCAGAACAATGCCAACCCATCCATCCAGGACAAGGAAGGCTACAACAGCATCCACTATGCTGCTGCCTACGGCCATAGGCAATGTCTGGAACTGGTGAGTCGTTTTGGTGTGGTTTGGTTTTCTAAGGCGTTGCTGGGCTTAAATACGCCCTCCCTGCCTCATCTGGTCATGAGTTGAGTTCTTGGTATCGCATACCAGGGTAGTCTCTGGGATGTGAGAAAAGTGCCACGTTTTATGAGATATCTCTCTTTGCTGCACTTTTTCTTTCATGTCTCAGAGCTGACAATAGACTCTTCCACATTCACTGGGGGCAGAAATATCAGATCTGGATAGAGACATAGTTTGTATTTTAAAGACAACGAGGATGTAGCAAATAAGTTCACTGCGTATTTGTAGCAGAAAACGTACTACTCCAATATTCTATTATAGCATTATACGATGGCATATATATATATGTATACTAGGCAGATTAATTTGTCGTGCTTAGCCCTATATGATAGAGAAAAATGGATAAGAATGCAATAATAGAATTTACTGGAATTTATGAACCATCAAAAATTCCAACCTGAAGACCAGGTGGGATTGCCTGCCCAGGGTTGCTGGATCTCCGGATAAGTCATTTGACTCCATATGAGGGATCTTATGCTTGAAAACTTTTAGGACAGCTGGGGAAAGGATACTGGTTTATGCTTTGTTCAGCCTCATCAGAGAACCTGGGTGTCTCCTCCTACTGTCTGTGGCTCAGTGACAGCTGTCGCCTCCAGGGTGTTCCCTTGTCCCTTTCAAAGAAGTCCAACTTTTCCATGGTATTCCAAGCTGTATTTAGGGAATGGCTAGCATTGCATCAACTGCATAGTATATTACGAAAGGTTGCGGTAGAAAGAAAGCGAACAGTTCGTGTGGGTAACAAGTAGAAACACTCTCACCTTAATTTCTGCTGCTGACTTAGTTGGCTGTGCTTACTATGTCCTTTTAACTATACATGTGAGAAAATCCTCATAACAGTTGCTTCCAGTTTGGAAATAAAAAAGATGATTTATTTTCTAGTATTGGAATTTTTTTTGCACTTGTTAGTGAATTATATATACCTGTTTCATCTTTCTTGAAAGTTCTTCCTGGAGTTCTTGCAAATGGTAAAGGTTTCTTTATTTGAGAAAGAAACTAGGTAACACGTTGTTCTTTTCCTTTGCTGGGATTTTCTTCCTTCCTTCCCTTTCTTTTCTTCTCATTTCATTTCTTTTCTTTCTCTTCTTATTCTTATTTCAACATAGCTACTCATTAGTTATTAAGTAACATGGATTTGGATAATAACAGGGATATTTACCTATGTGTGTGTGGAGAGAGAGAGAGAGAGAGAGAGAGAGAGAGAGAGAGAGAGAGAGAGAGAGAGAGAGAGAGAGAGCAGGTCTAAAAACATGCTAGGATACTACAGTCAGGCAACACCCAGAGCTGATACAATCTCAAAGGCTCTTTTTTTCCATATATTTTTTATTGTAATTAATGAAGGGTTACATTATATTCTCCAGAGAGAAGGTGCATTACTTCACATACATTGATACCCTTTCTCATATCTTGGTCCCCATTTCCCACCCCTGCCCCTCATCTTGTTTTCCCCCCTTTCCTATCCAATTTCAAATAACCAATCAAGCATATATACAATATATCAGACAACCAGGTGAAATACTGTAACAATATGAGATAACCAAGGGATGGCAAAAGAGATGAGAAATAACATAGTACATTAAGGACAACAATCACTTGTTATATGGCTTTTGTTTCTATATCCTGGAGGTCCTTTCATTTAGCGTCATTTTATATGGCCTTATGTATCTAGGTTTTGTTCTATTGTAGGAGAAGCCCATGGTTTCTACTGATTATGGTAGATGAGGGAAACCATTGAGCCTGTGTTCCTTTGAGTCTGGCTTACTTCACTTAATATTTTTTCTGTCTTTCCATTTCCTTACAAATGAGGCAATATCGTACTTTCTGACAGCAGCATAGAATTCCATTGTGTATAAATACCACATCTTGTTGATCCACTCATCAACTGAGGGGCATCTGGTTTGGTTCCATATCTTTGCCATGGTAAAAAGTGCTGCAATGAACATTGTTGTGCTAGTGGATTTAGTATGTCCTTGTTTCTGGACATTTGGGTAAATGCCAAGTAGTAGTATTGCTGGGTCATAGGGGAGTTCTATGTTTAGCCTTTTGAGGCACTGCCACACTGCTTTCCATAGTGGTTGAACGAGTTCGCACTCCCACCAACAGTGTAGTAGTGATCCCTCCTGGCCACATCCCCTCCAGCATCTGTTGTTATTCGATTTCTTGATCCTGGCCATTCTAACTGGAGTGAGGTGGAATCTTAGAGTTGTTTTGATTTGCATTTCTCTTATGGCTGTTAGAACTCTTAGAGCTGTTGAGCATTTCTTCATGTGTCTATAGGTCATTTTTGTTTCTTCTTCAGAGAAGACTCTCTTTAAGTCTTTGGCCCATCTTTTAATGAGATGGTTGTTTCTTTGGAGATTAGTTTTGGAGTGATTCAATTTTTTGAGCTCTTGATATATTTTAGATATGAGGCCTTTGTTCAAAGGCTCTTTCTTCAGTCTCTTTCTCCTCAGTTCACATGCCTAGGATTGCTCTCTCCATGTCTTCATGAGACTTTTCCATGTGTTTCTTTTCTCTAGAACATCAATCCTAACATAGCTGGATATCTTACATAGTGGTTTGGGTTCCAGAAACTTCGACCATTAGAGAGAAGAGAGCACGGAAAAGGGGGAAGAACGAGGGAAGAGTACCACCTATAACCTAGGCATGGAAGTCACTCATTGTACTACTGCTGCATTCTGTCCAAAATGCAGAGAGGCAAAGGAAACTCCACTTTGTGTGTGTGGTGCAGGGAGGAGGGGGGGGCTTGACATCAATGCCTAGGTGCTATCCCTGAGCTTTTCTGTTCATGGCTAGTGTTCTACCACTTGAGCCACAGCTCCACTTTTGGCTTTTATTGATAGTTAATCGGAGATAAAAGTCTCACATATTCTTCCACCTGGGCTGTCTTTGAATTGTGATCCTCAACCTCCTAAATAGCTAGGATTACAGGCATGAGCTACTATCACCTGGCTCTTCTTCGCTTTTTAAAGGGAAGTACATTGGAGAATTTGTAGGCATGTTTAAGAAAACCTAATTCCATAAGAAGATATAGAAGCCAGTGATCTCATGGCCTCCTATAGCATTAAATTTGACATGGTTCCAAGTGGCAAAGAATCCATCCCTCTTTATGTACATGAGTAACCAAAATCACCTACAAATGCATAAACTGGGTCCAGGAGCCTGGCCTAGTGGTAGAATGCTTGCCTACCATGCATGAAGCCCTAGGTTCAATTCCTTAGTACTACCTACTCAGAAAAAGCCAGAAGTGATGCTGTGGCTCAAGTAGTAGAGTGTTAGCTTTGAGAAAGCTCAAGGACAGTGCCCAGGCACCCTGAGTTCAAGCCTCAGGACTGGCAAAAAAAAGTGCCAGATCAATGAAGAAGCAGGATGTGGAATCAGAATTTCAATTCTGATTTCAAAGAAAGTATTTACCCGCACTTCCTTCCAAGACAGGTTAAAGCCCCACTGCCAATGGATGCTTTGAAATACAAAGCAAATGCTTGGTTAAGATGTCAAACAGAACATTTGCAGTAGAAGCTGTTCCAGGCCTATTAGCAAATAGAACTTTGTGTTTAGGCTTCATATAAGAAAAACCCTGTGTATGTAATATATAGAGGTGTGAGCATAGTAAATAGTGGCAAAGCAAAACCTTACTATTGCACTTACAGATTGTGAGCATGCTTTTCCAGATCTACTTCAGACACTATTGGCTTTGAGTTTCTCTATAAAACCCATATGCCAAAATTATATATATGAACTTCAACTACAAAGTTTGTTATGGTACTCTTAATAATGTATGCTGTTTTAAGGCACTAAGGGTTATCTTCAATCCTATTCCAACTCCGAGAATAATTATTCTGTAACTTTTTGTGTAACAATATAGAATCTGAATTGTCTTTATTTTTTTCAGGGAATCTATTTCTTATGTTTGACCAAAAGGTTCTCAGTCTACAAGAAAGCTTTCTGGCTTCTCTCTCAGCCCTTTGGTTAGATACCTACTTGCCTGTGTAATTTGCAGAGATACTTAATCATGAAAACTAGAAACTATTCAAATGTAGATGGGAGAAGTATTAAATGATCATTACTTCCACTGTCAGCTGAATAGACCTGATTATTAATATAAAGTATAAAATATCCCTTTATTTGCTTTTTGGAAAGAACTTTCTTGAGCCATTTAGAACCAAGATAGGATAGAGATCCTTCTCTTGTTTTCCTGATGATTGTAGTTGGATGAAAAGTTCTATGTATTCCTATATTGGAATTCCTTGTGGGTTTGGTTTGCAATAAGCTAAGTTCCTGAGAAGCCTGTAAATGTCCTGTACCTACATCCTTCCAGACAAAACAAAACACTGTTCAGAAAAACATCTTGAGCCCTCACTCTCCTGGGACTGGAACCACACAGTCAGATTTTTGCCCACTCATGCCCATAGCTGGCTCATCCAATTCTGAATGGCTTTGGGATGATATGGTGTAAGTGAAGGTTCTAGAAGGAAGACAGACAGACAGACAGAGAGAGAGAGAGAGAGAGAGAGAGAGAGAGAGAGAGAGAGAGAGAGAGAGAGAGAGAGAGAGACAGACAGACAGACAGACAGACACAGACAGACACAGACAGACACAGACAGACAGAGACAGAGAGAGGAGGGCGGGGTGGGGGAACCTGTCAGTGAGGCAAATATTAAATGAAGATGTGAAGTGAAGTTTGGGAGAGTGAAGGGACTTTTTCTAATACGTATTCCTTTCTTCTATAGGAAGCCAATGCTTTCATAATCCTTAACATTCCCACGTCCTTGGGCATTAGGTGTTAGGAAAATAACCCAATGGACTGCTAAGCACCAGTGGTGGTTTTCTCAGATTCTTTCATACTGCCTTGCCAAATGTTCATCTCATATTACAAACACACCATCTTTTTAACCTATTGTCTCTCTGACTCTGCCAAGTGCTGAACTTATGTCATGAAAAGACACATTCGTGGGTCATTCTTGAGCCTCTGAGAATGAGTTGTGCAGTGAGACCTGTTTTCAGTGTACATTCCCAACCTAGGCTTCTAGCTTTAGAAGTACAGTAACTGAGTTAGCAGACCCGGGCTTTGTCCTTTGGGAGCTGGAGTAAGATTGAAGAGGATTCCCTGACTCTCAGAGCCAGCTGATTTGTGAAGCTGATAAAATTTGTTTTCAGTGTCTTTTCCTATGTAGTTGAGCCATTATTGTGATTATGCATATCATTAAATACGTATCATTAAATTTGATGTAAATTTGACTGTGACACTTAACATATCTATATTTGCTCAGAATTCATGCTTTGTGGCTCCCGACTGTGAAGCTTAGAATTTATAAGCCATATTTTATTATGTTCAGCTTATTTCGTGGTAATAAAAAAGAACAGAAACCGTTTTAGTTAACTTGCCTTATTGATACTTACATTGAATTGACTCCATGAACAAAAAGGGGAAAAAAAATCCCCCAGACTTCTAGAAAGTGGTATGAACCCTTTAGCCTTAATAGACTAAGCAAGGCTGAGAATGCTGCCAAGTAACCAGTGTAGGCCAGTGTTTTCAGCTGCTTCTGATCAGAGTGTGTCCTGTGTCTGCTCCAAAAACCTGCCTTGCAATGTGTGCAGAGAGCTGCGATCAGTCATATTCAATTGAGTTCACTATATTAAAGCACAGCAAAAGGAGCCTTGGCTAATAAAGCACTTTGTGTCTGAATAGAATGGATGCTTAAGTGGAGGAAGGGAGTTGGCAAAAGAGAGCTCCAAATCTCTATCTGGAATTCATTCTGACTGACTCCAAAGAGAAAAATCATGGACTCATGTCCCTATTTGGAGTTTTTGCATGACGATCAGCATACCATTTTCATTTGGCAATATTAAATACTTGTCTCTACATATAAAAATCTTTGTAACCTTGTTGTTTTTGAAGTGAAGAGATGTGCATGCCCATATAATTACATGAACTACCTATATAAAAGTAGGGAGATGGTTTGAAAAATGGAGGCATCAGATTAAATTCTGTCCAAGACTTTGCCAGGCTATAACTCCTTCGCATGTGGCCCTTCTCCTGTGAGCTTGAATTTCAAGTGTGAAAATAAGTGGGAGTGACAAATATCGCTGCCTGTTTGTTCTAGAAGCAACTATATTTGTAAAACTACTAAAATTATTCCATGTTTGGGGTTGTTTATTGTGTTTATAGGAAGTTATTCCTATAAACACAATAACGTCCTGGCATGTGCCTGGATGTTAGGATGTAACTACTTATATTGCTGATGTCTAATTAAGTTTGTTAGTACTTAGGGAAGCAGGATATAGGAAAGGTGTTTTGCGTGCAGGCATGTGTGCGTGCGTGTGTGTGTGTGTGTGTGTGTGTGTGTGTGTGTGTGTGTGTGTAGCTTTTAAGGCAAGCTACTAAGTGATCATCTAAGGATAGAAAGATAAACATCTAGCAAATGAACCCACATTTCAAACAAGTCTTATTAGTATCACCCAGAGGTGCAGCTAAGAGATGCACCTCTGTGGGTTCAGATGACTTAGAAATTGGTCTAAGAGACCGACTTCTAATGTGTGATGTTCTCTAGAAACCCCAGTGGTATTGGTTGACTCCAGTTAGAGAGAGAGAGACAAAAATTTCACGAGGAATGCCCATGGTGGGAGAGTGCACACAGATGTTTTGATGCTACTGACAATCTTCTCACTGCTGTGAATATATCTTTTTTTATATAAATATTGAAACAGAAGTTGAATGTCAATTTTTATTTACAACAGAGGAATGGGTGATATGATAAATGTTCCACTTTTTATTTTTGTGTACAACAGAAAAATAACAGATGAATCTGACAATTGAGCTAAGCACAATTCAACAGAATGTTTTAGATGACATCAACAATTTCATTTGAGGGTCCAGAACCCCCTCTTTCCAACTGTGTGCTAGAGTTTCAGCTTGAAGTGCTCTTGCTCCCATCTCTAGCGTAGGAGTTGTACAGGATAGGAAGCTTAACATCACAAAGATTTTTTTTTTTTAGTTAATTCTGCTATGAATCCCACCACTCTCCTAGTGGGAGACAAAGGAATTCCTCTTGACCAAAACCAAATGAAGAAGCTTCTGTGAGATTGCTTTGAAACTTGATATGGCAAGTGTCCCATGCATAGTAACAGACACAGTGTGTTGGCCTGGGGTAACTTAAACACTGAATGACTCTGACCACAGTTTGCTTGCCAGGCAGTTAACTGAAAGGAAGGCCATGTTTGAAAAAAAAAATCACTTCATGCTCAACAATGGGGGAATCAAAATGTTTTCCAACATCCAATTGTGAGCTAAGAGCTGGAGCTGCTACAGGGTTCTCCTACTGAAGAGGGCTGCCTATTGATGTGGGAAATCCAGAGTTCTAGCATAGAGGGGATGTAGGAGGGGAGTAATTGTTTCGGTAGAGGAAAGCACAAGGAGAGACTTCAGTGATGGGTGTTGGTGGAGAACTTTCCTTAGCACGGACTGGGGAGGGGAGGAGAAGGGGCGGGGAGAAAGAGAGAGAATATCTTTTTAGATATTCTGACCCACTTGGAGTATCACTGTTAAGATTGCCAAACAGTGAGAACATTGCTCCTCTTGCCTATGTATGCGTCCTGCTCTTCTCTGTCCCCTGTGATTGTGAGGGAGGCAGAGCCAGCCCCTGAGGGATAGGAGATGAGAATTCCAAGTAAGTCAACCTCTTCCCTTCCTCACTGCAGCCTTTTACTGAGCAGACTCTCACTGAGAGACTCTGATCCGCAGTGTCGCAGTGTTCTGAGTTTGTGGTTTGTGTAGTGGAGTAGACATTACTAATTGCTGACATGAACTTTTGTTTGTCACCAAAATGCCCTGAAAGCTTTTTTTATCATTCGTTATTGAAGATTTTATGTGAAGTAACAGGAAAGAAAGGGCCTCATAAAGAAATTAGGCTTGTGTAGGGGAAAAGAGAATACAGCTATTATTTGATTACATTCATGACTCACTAGCTCAGTAGAAGGTGACACACTGACAGGAAAGATAACATCCAACTGGAGAGAATAATATGCTATTATCCTTTAAATATATGTGAATGCTATCTACTTCATAAGCACTTATGTCAGGTCCCCAGAAGGACCGGACAAATGCTATACACTGGTGACTAATTAAGTTTGACTGATAAAATTTAAGCGTTAATTCGTAAGCATTATTTTTAGTGTCCTGATTGTTGGAAAGGTGTTTCATAAAAGATGAACATTTACATTTCTGCTGACTGCATTTCTGGAGTTTTGGTTACTTCCCAGCCCCAGTTCAATTTGTTGCAATCTCTTCTTCACTTTTTTTCTTTCTTGAGATCTAGAAACCTATACTGATATCTCAAACAAATATACCTACCAAATTAAAAGTCACACACTCATATTCCCCTGTGATATCTTCCAAATGGGAACACTATAGAATTGAATGACTGGTTCTGATAGGACAGTGTCTAAGGATTCCATGATACAGAAAAAAGGAAGGTTTCTTAAAGAGAAGGTAGATTATCAGGCTAAATGCTAACTTTCTCTTTCTTTCTTTCTTTTTTTCTTTCTTTTCTCTTTATTTCTTTTTTTTTTTTTTTTTTTTTTTTTTTTTGCCAGTCCTGGGCTTGAGCTCAGGGCCTGAGCACTGTCCTTGGACTTTCTCAAGGCTAGAGCTCTACCACTTGAGCCTCAGCACCACTTCCGGCTTTTTTCTATATATGTGGTACCGAGGAATCGAACCTGGGTCTTCATGCATGCTAGGCAAGCACTTTAACCACTAGACCAAACTCCTGGCCCTCTCTTTCTTTCTTCTCAGTCACAAAGACATTAGGTAGCAAGAAGGTAGCATAGTTTGGACTGAGGGCCCAGGAAGGGATTCCAGGAAGGATTAGAACTTCTCTCAACAAGTAATCTCTGAAGTGGGGAGTTCTAATATATGAAGCAAAAGCGAAAGGATAAATAGAAAAATCCACCAATAGAGTTGCTGAATTTAATCTCTGTGTGTGTGTGTGTGTGTGTGTGTGTGTGTATGTGTGTGTGTGTGAACAAAGGATAGAGCAACTAAACAAGATACAATTTAAAAAATCTCCACAATATCCTTAACCAAGAGAATCTAATTTAGTTTTAGTGGGTCATGGGGTTTGAACTCGGCCTGGACACTGTCCCCGAGCTCTTCAGCTCAAGGCTACCACCCTACCCTTGAGCCAAGCCCTACTCCCAGTTTTCTAGAGGTTAATTGGTGATAAGAGTCTCAGGTCTTTTAGTACCTGGGCTGACTTTGAACCTTGACCCTCAGATCTCAGCCTCCTGAGTAGCTAGGATTACAGGCTTGAGCCAGTGTGCCCTGCAAGAATATATGTAAGTGTCCTCTCTGCTTCCCAAGTAGCTTATCAAATATATCTTAATTGATTCCTTATCACCTGGACTTCCCACTGTATCTAAAAATATCTAAAAAGACAATGTAACTGCTCAGTGAAATAATGAAAATCATCAAAAGTCAGTTACTTATATAACTATGATAAAGTATTGTTGCCGCCTAATTAGAATTCTGTGTATCTATTACTTTTATCATTACCCAAGATTAAACATGCTGTGAATGGAGGGATATAGTTGATATGCTGGGAGAGTTCAGGAAAGGTACATCCTACTATGAGTTTAGTGGTTAACAAACATTCACAGTCACTTAGCATGCCATGTTTGCTATGCTCTTCTCAGGTTTCTCAGGTTGTCACCTACCATTTGTATAGCTGTGAAATCTACCATAAAATTGGAAATGAACTCAATTGCATAACTTAATTAGCTTCTCATTTTCAGAATAGCAAAGGACCTGTATTTCTGATCGTTTATCTCATGTTGATATGGCCACTAAATAGAAAAAGTTGTAACTGACATAGTACATTGGAGTAAAGAAAAAGAGATGCTGAATCTAACATTGTACTGCTGAATCAATCGCCATCTGGGACCAGCCATTCATGAAAGATTAAATCTGAGGGAGGGAGAGATCTGAATATATGTGTGTCAAGTCTCCCCCATCTGTTTAAATTTTGCTTCAAATAATAACAGCTTTCCTTACTTGCTTTAAGCAGTGCTGATTCTTTCAACATTCTTTTACCAGAAGGATTTTCTTTGTGTGGTTTTTAGTAGTGTGTCAGATGTCCACCAAGATTAGCCTTCATTAGAAATGTTCTTTTTATTTACTGACTAAGCGTAGCTAGAGTTAACCAAATGTTAATTGATGCTTACTATAGAAAATCTATGCTAGGGCCGGGAGTTTGGCCTAGTGGTTAAAGTGCTTGCCTAGCATGCATGAAGACCCAGGTTCGATTCCTCAGTACCACATACATAGAAAAAAGCCGGAAGTGGTGCTGAGGCTCAAGTGGTAGAGCTCTAGCCTTGAGAAAGTCCAAGGACAGTGCTCAGGCCCTGAGCTCAAGCCCAGGACTGGCAAAAAAAAAAAAAAAAGAAAATCTATGCTATAATCTAACATTAGGAAATGATATCCGAAAAGACATTTGTGTTGGTGTGCATAAATTTTTGTAGGGACTAAGAGAAGGCAAGCCAAAATGTCTTTCTGAAGCAGCGTTCTTTTTATTTCAATTTTTCATGTAAATAATTTTGTATTTATTACCCATTTTACAATTTTTAAAATTGCAATGCCACTCAGCTTTATCCCTTTCCAACCACGCCTAAGCCGCAAATAAAATTTCACTTTCCCTAGACAAATAAATTTCGCTATGAGTTCAGGCAGCAAGTAAATGATCACAATAATAATATAATTTAGGACCTCATAGGTGATATTATTGTTGATTTAAAGAGATAACTTTATAGACATCATATACATACACATATTGTGATGGTACTATGCTTGATTTGGGTCTGAGCTGTCTCTGAGCTTTTTTGGGGGGGCAGTCAGTCGTTGGCTTGAACTGTGGGCCTGGGTACTGTCCCTGAGCTCTTCATCTCAAGGCTACCACCCTACCACTTGAGCCACAGTGCCACTTCCCGTTTTCTGGTGGTTAATTGGAGATATAAGTCTTACAGACTTTTGTGCCTGGGCTGGCTTTGAACCATGATCTTCAGATCTCAGCCTCCTGAGTAGCTGGGATTACAGGTGTGAGCCACCACGCCCAGCTTCCTGAGCGTTTTTGTTCAAGGCGAGCTATCTACCACTTGAGCCACAGCTCCACTTGCATCTTTTTCTTTTGTGTTTAATTGTGGACAAGAGTCTCATGAACTTTGCTGCTTAGACTGACTAATAACTCTGATTTGCAGATCTCAGATTACTGAGTAACTGTGATTACAGATACAAGTCACTGGTACCTGGGTAATAGAGGTAACTTAACTTGAAGCTTGCTTTCAAAAATCACCATGGAAGCATGAAGCCATATTGCTGTTCCTTCGTCATATACAAAAAATTGTATGTACTCAGCAAGTAGACCTGATCAAATGTTGTACCTATGACCCTGAACATTGTACAGGATTGACTACATGTCACCATTTCAATATATCTGTCACTTAGTAGTTTCCAGTTGCTGAAATGAGTGATAAATGTGTGGGGTAATCGCCATTTTAAATAGAAGAATAAATCTGTCCATATATGGTATCCTAACTAATGATAAACATGGCATAGTGGTTGACTGGGAGAGGAACTTTTCACTAAGTGGTGTCAGGTTAATTAGCAAGTCATACAGAAAAATTAATATTCTTTTATCATACACAAAACTAAAGAAGATTTGTAAATCTAGTGAAAGATATGACAATAATTTTTCAGAAGAACATTCTGAGAGATAGCATTCATGTCTCAGCAGAAACAGATTCTTAAATAATATGCCAAATGATGAACTTTTAAACAGAAAAAAGTATATATGTTGAGCCACATTAATGTCAAAATTTTTCTTTATTAAAAATCGTCATTCAGTGAACACAAAGGCAAGCTTCAGAGTACACACACACACACACACCTTGTTCCAGAATATATAAAAATAGCCTTACTGACTATGTGATGAAATTTTAGAAGTTTACAAGGAAAAAATAGACAACCCCACTGAAAAAAAGTGGACAAAAGACTTGAACAGGCATTTTACAAAAGAGAATTTCCAAGTATTCATAGCCATAGGAAAAGGTGCTCAACTTTAATAGTTATCTAGTCATTTTATTGTTACTATAATAAATCATCACAAATTTATTGAATTAAAACAAAACAGATAATAGATCCAAACCCAATAGAGCTATCAGCTCAGAGAGCTCATATGCTTGAAAGAACAAGTAATTAAGGGCCGGTAGCATGGCCTAGTGGTAACGTGCTCACCTAGCATGCACGAATCCCTGGATTCGATTCCCTGGAACCACATACACAGACAAAGCTGGAAGTGGCACTGTGGCAGAGTGCCACTTGAGCAAAAAATGTCCAAGGACAGTGCCCAGGCTCTGAGTTCAATCCTCAGGACTGGCTGAAACAACAACAACAAGAAGTAATTAAAACATGAGTTAACACTATGTGGAAAACTTAAACAGTTAGTAGCCACCCTTCCAGCAGTATAGAGATCTGCCTCTTTCTTCAGTTTACTTCAGCCTGATGTTACCAAGAGTCGTACCTCTCCCATAGTCTCCAGTCTCTCACCATCATGGCATCCATCTAAAGGCCTTGTGAGCCATATTTTAACCAGTAATATTTTAAAAGAGTTTTGGGAGCTCATCACAGTGACTGTAATCAAAGCTACTCAGGAGAGTGAACTTGAGAGGATTGTGGTTTGATGCCAGCCTGATTCTCAGTCAATAAAAAGCTGGACACAGTGGCCCATACATATGTAAGAAGAGTGACAGTCCAGGCTGGCCTAGAAAGACGCTACTCAACAAACACAGCAAAAAAGGCTGGCTGGCATCTGCCTAGCAAGCACAGTGCTCTGAGTTCAAATAGCAGAGGATCACAGTAGCTCAAAAGCTATCTACACATGGCCACATAGGATGAAGCTAAGCAAAAGGAACTCTAGGATATAGAAATAAGAGGTTTAGGGCCGAGAGTTTGGCCTAGTGGTTGAAGTGCTTGCCTAGCATGCATGAAGACCCGGGTTCGATTCCTCGGCACCATATACATAGAAAAAAGCCGGAAGTGGTGCTGAGGCTCAAGTGGTAGAGCTCTAGCCTTGAGAAAGTCCAAGGACAGTGCTCAGGCCCTGAGCTCAAGCCCAGGATTGGCAAAAAAAAAAAAAAAAAAAAAAAAAAGAAATAAGAGGTTTATCTTTGATTGTTGTTCTTAATGTACTATATGAAATTATTTCTTTTCTCTTTTTCCCCTTATGGTTTATTTCATGTTGTTACTGTGTCTGACTTTGGTATATATATATATATATATATATATATATATATATATATATATATGGTATGTATATTTATTTGTTTATCGGAAATAGGGAAGAAGAAAAACATGATTGGGAGGGGGAGGGGAAAGGAAAATGGGAGAAAAACAAGGGAAGGGTATCAATGTTCAAGAAAAATGTACACACTACCTGATGAATAGAACTGTAACCCCTCTATAATCACTCCAACAATAAAATATAATTGAAAAAAAACATGCCATCAGGAAGTGTTGTAAATCAAATAGTAATTCTACACTAACATTTTGAAACTGGAAGTAGCCTTCCGACCTACAGGACTATTGTGAGCATAGTAAATTTCACATTTACTGGCTCATATCAAGACTCTCTCGCCGCCTGAGTGACGGACGCGGGGATAGTCAGCATTTTGTGCCTATGCAGGCATTTCAGTATGTTTTGCATAACTGCATAAAATTTCATTTTAAGAGGTCTTTTTCTCCCAGCGGTGATGGCTGTGAATGTTTGGCATGGCTCATGCTTTGGATTATGAATGGTGAATGAGGGTTTTTTATTTTGTGGTGATGGAGCCATCAAAGTTTCCTTTGATGTGCTTAAGTTCAGTTGTTTGACTTTTTTAGTATCGGAGAGACAAACTTTAAATCCTGTTGACCATGATATTTTAGGCAAGATTTTGTTATTTCACACATGATGGGGATATTTTGTACTTTATGTAAGCCAACACCAGTTTATATTAGCAACCTAAGCGTGTTGCTGAATGGATAAATTTCATGTAACTTCACACATACTTATACTTCTGATCCTTTTTGTGGTTTGAATCCTTTATATCAAAATATGTCCCATAACTGTTGTGGTCTAGTATCTGTTCTCTCCTTAGACCTTTCCTACGCAATGAAGAAATGAATGATCCTCAAGGAAGGTAGAGTTAGAGAAAGCCTGTGGTTCTTGGGTGACACGTTAACATGTTATATGTTAATAATATGTTACACGGATGGCCATATATAACTGGGTAAGATTTGGAGCTGATGTAGTCTAAGTGGTTATTTACCTTTATTCAACATACACAGCCATGCCAAAGTTTCATAGATACACAGTACACACAGAACTGGATTGCAGCTGGAGAATGGAATAGAAAAAAATAAAACAATTATCCTATTCTATGTTAGTTTTGATTCTAAAACAAGATGAACTTAATTGCAGAGGTTTTGAAATCAAAATCACAATAAAAATAAAAAGTATAAAATTGAGGGGCCGGGAGTTTGGCCCAGTGGTAGGGTGCTTGCCTAGCATGCATGAAGACCTGGGTTCAATTCCTTTCCTCAGTACAATATATATATATATATATAAAACAAAGCCGGAAGTGGGGCTGTGGCTCAAGTGATAGAGATGTAGCTTTGAGGAAAAAGCCCAAGGACAGTGCTCAGGCCCTGAGTTCAAGCCCCAGGACTGGCAAATATATATATATATATGATATGTAAATTGAAATACCCTTAGATCTTACCACCCAGAGATAACCACCTTTTATATCTTGATTTATTTGATTTATTTTAGTCTTTTCCATCATCTGTCTGCACATGTGTGGGTGAGTGTTTGCATGCCAAGAGTATGCTTTAATTATCTCAAGTCCCTTATTAAAAAAAAAGCCATGAAACAGGAAGCCATTTTCAAAAAGGAATTTGTTGAGATCATTAGGAGAAGGCAGTCAGTCATCAATTTAATTTAAGCTTCAGGACAAGAAATATTTTGCTTGGATCTTGGCTAAAAGAGACAAAGTGGGGCCATCTGGTTTTAATCCCCTCTTTACCAGCTGAGCCTAGAAACTCACCTTCTTCCCACCTCCCCTTCCCACACTGTTCGGCAGGGCTAGATACACCCTGGCATGATCACCAAAACAAATGAATGCTTCTTAAGTCTGCTTGTAATTAATGATTCCCAACAGATCCTGAGTCTTCTGTGGGCTTGGATTCTTGCCTAATTTTCTCTAAAATAAGTAATTAGATGCTGAGAACTGATAAAACTCTCTCCTCTGAGCATCTATAAAACAGCCTGTATCTGTAATGTGGGTAAGGTGATGAAAATCTGAAAATGGCTGTTTGTTTGTTCATTGGTACTATCCAGTGTACCCCATCTCCCATGCCCATCACTTCCTAAAAGGAGAATTGGATCAAAAGAGTTATACTTGAAACCATTTAGCTGGGCTCATTAACCCTGAATGTCTGTCTTATTCTTGCTTTCCTTCTTTGGTTTTTTTTTTGTTTGTTTGTTTTGGTTTTTTTTTTTTTTTGTGCATCATGGGTTTCAACTCTGGGCCTGGTGTTGTTCCTGAGCTCTTCAGCTCAAAGCTTCCGCCCTACCCCTGAGCCACAGCCCCACTTCCCATTTTTTTCTAGTGATTAATTGGAGATAAGAGTCTCATGTTCTTTAGTGCCTGGGCTGGCTTAGAACCATGATCCTCAGATCTCAGCCTCCTGAGTAGCTAGGATTATAGGCGAGAGCCACCACAGCCAGATGCCTTATTCTTCATTTGACTCATACATTTTCTAGCAAGCCAAAGGATGTATTTCTCACTAGCTATAAACACGATCAAGCTGAAGACTGTGCCTTTCCTAAAAACCTGGGCTATATACCCATGGATTTGTGCTTATTAAATTTCCTCATGAGAATACTTTGGAGGCTTAGTAACTTGCCTTGTTACGAAACTCTGACTCAGAGCTCTTTATTGCCTGGGTGGTAATCCTTACTTGATTCAAAGGAAAATCAAATGACTCTTATCTTACTTTCTTAAAGAACAGTTTCCCAACACTGGCACTGCTAACATCTTGGAGAGGATAATTCCTTGTTGTGTGGGCATTGTAGGATGCCCAGTAATATCCTTGACTCTGCCCACTTGATTCTAGTAGCAAACCATCTCCCTCTCCCACAGGTTTGGACTATCAAAAATGTCTTCAGTTGGATACTGGTGGCACAAGCCTGTCATCCTAGATATTCAGGAGGCTGAGATCTGAGGATGGTAGTTTCAAGACAACCCAGGCAAGAAAGCCCACAAAACTCTTCTTTACAGTTAACTACCCCTCAAAAGAAAAAAGCCAAAAGTGGAGCTGTGGTTCAAGTGGTGGAATGTTAACCTTAAGGAAAAAAGCTCAGGGGCAGACTCTGGGCTCTGAGTTTAAGCCCAGGACTCCCTCTCTCTCCTTCCCTCTCCCTCTCCCCCTCCTTCTCTCTTTCTCTCTCCCTCCCTCCCTCCCTCCCTCTCTCCTTCCTTCCCTCCCTCTCTCTCTCTTTCTCTCTCCCTCCCTCCCTCCCTCCCTCCCTCCCTCCCTCCCTCTCTCCTTCCTTCCCTCCCTCTCTCTCTGTCTCTGTCTCTCTCTGTCTGTCTCTCTGTCTGTCTCTCTCTCTGTCTCTCTCTGTCTGTCTCTCTCTCTCTCTCCCCTCTCTCTCCCTCTCTCTCTTTTTCTCTCCCTCCTTCCCCCCCTCTCTCTCTCTCACACACACACACACACACACGCACACACGCACATACAAACTTTCTCCCCCCACCCCATACATACATATATCCACACAATGCCAGGTGTTGCCTGAAAGTCACTGTCTTGAATAAGAAGCTCATGAATAGTGTTCCTACCTCAGTGATAGCAGTAAAATAAATAGGCTTGTTGATGAGATGGACTGGGGCTCATTTACCTTTTCCACCGAGTTAGTATAAATAATTCAAAGGGTACATGTGGAGAATAACTGTTGGAGCATATATCCTAGTTTAAGCAAGCTGGTAGCCTAGCTGGATATGGTAGAAGTTCCCAGTCTCTAAGACTTGCATCTGCTCAGAATCATAGCATTTTAAAGAGAGGAAAGGAGGCATGTGAGCAATTCCAAAGGAGGATGAGTTCATCCCAGGGGCTCCTCTCTGCTTCTGGGAGTTTTGCACTCTTCTGGGGCCCAAGCTTACCTGAGAATAACCAAACTTTACTTATCCTTTCTGTAGGTAAGAACTTTGCACAAACCAACTTGGCATCTCACCAATGGAAGGAATTTCTAGTACAATTTAATTGATCCAAACCAAATGTTATGATTGGGGGAGAGTGTTCAATCCCAACATAGGGGTTGTAAGTCTAAAATGTGGACATAAAGAATGATTTGGGATGGGTGGGTCTTTGACCACTGGTATAATACAATCTTCTAGTATATGTGGAAATCATGACTGTCCTGTAAGTGTGAGAATTTGAGCACTCGTGAGACCCTTATATAAAATGGCACAGGATTGGTTTATAATCTCTACACTCCTCCTGTGTACCTTATATCATCTCTAGATCACTTATAATATCTAATACCACACAAAGGCTATATAAATAGTTGCTATACTGTATTGTGTAGGGAAAAATGAAAAGAAAATACAGTCTAAACATGTTCAGATAGCTGTTGATATGCGTGGTAATCCAGCTTTAATTAATTTTTTGTTATGCTGTTGGTTGAATCCACAGATACGGAGCCACAAGCAAGTGAGGGTTGCTGTATATGATAAAAAAAGTGTTCTCCAAGAATGTTTTCTCAGTTAAAAATCATTGCTAATGTCAAATTATGCTTTTCTTAATTTTTTATTGTTATCTTTAAGTAGTTGTACAGAGGAATTGCCACTTAACAAAGCAGTTTATCAGTGTTGCTCCTTTCAACATTCTCACCCATCCCTTCCCTCAGTCTTCTTAATTGTGTAGGATATGCATTGCATTCTTTTTTTTTTTTTTTTTTACCAGTTCTGGGGCTTGAACTCAGGGCCTGGGCACTGTCCCTGAGCCTCTCTGTGCTCAAGGCTAGAACTCTACCACTTGAGCCACAGTACCACTTCTGGTCTTTTCTATATATGTGGTACTGAGGAATCGAACTCAGGGCTTCATGCATGCTAGGCAAGCACTCTACCACTAGGCTACACTCCTGGCCCTATACATTGCATTCTTGCCTGCATTCTCCCTCTCTGTCCTCATCCTCTACCCCTTTCCTCCTTTTGAGTACCTTCTTCCTGGTGTTTTATTTTCCTGAATTGGATTTTGTCTTTCTAAGGAATTATTATTTGAGTTCTGTCTAGAATCTACCATGTTTCAGTTCATACATCTGTATACACTTGCATACCACCCAACATATTTACTTAAAAGTTTATAAGCTAAATCTAGCTTCCACATGAAAGAAAAAACATGCATTCTTTGTCTCTCTGGGCCTGACTTCCTTCATTTAACATAATTTTTTTCCAGGTCTTTCTTTGCAAATGGTACAAGATCATTCTAATGGATGAATAAAATTCCATTGTGTACACACACACACACACACACACACACACACACACACACACACACAGCACATTTTCTTAATCCATTCATCCATTAAGAGGCATCTGGACTGGTTTGATACTTTGGCCTTAGAAGGTCATTTAGGATGAGGCTAACTGAGAGGATCTCCACTTAATTAATGAGAAAGATGAAGCTTTACTGTAATCCACACATGTGTCAATTTATATTTACCTTTATATATTAAGGATGAGCACAGTATATATTTGAAAAGTAGTCAGATGATAAGATACATTTTGGAGAACAGGCTTGCTATTAGGCAAAGAATTAAGAAACAGACACAAACTCTGGCTCAGCATGAAAGAATAGCGGGAAATAATCCCCAACCTATTTTTAATGAAGGAGAATCAGCTGCCTTTCTTTTTGAGAGTTTGGCAACTGGCTCATTGGAGAATGACTGCTTTGATGAACTGAAAAAATATTAACTTAGAGATTGGGCTGAATAATGTTGAAAAATGATGAAACAAAGATTCAGCAAGGCATATTTACAGGCACCATACTCAAAGGTATCCTAAAAAATGTATGTAAGTTACTAGAAAGGATTTGCCAACCAGAAATAAAAAACCTTGGTACTATGTTATCTCTCATCTCTTTTGCTGTCCCTTGGTTATCTCATATTGTTACAGCATCTCACTTTGTTACCTGATATATTGGATATATTTGTATTTGGTTATTTGAAATTGGATAGGGAACGGGGGAAAACAAGATGAGGGGTGGGGGTGGGGGAAGGGAAATGGGGACCAAGACATGTGAAAGGGTATCAATGTATGGGAATTAATGCACCATCTATCTGGCAAATATCATGTAACCCTTCTATTAATTACAATAAAAATATATGAAAAAAAGAAATAAAAAACCTTGGTATTCTACTTCTTGCAGTTTATCATTAGGAAATCATTTGAATATTCATAAAGATTCAGCTGCAAATATTTATAGCTGTTAATACCAAAGAGAATAACAAGGCAGAGACCATATCAAAGTTCAACTCCAAGGGAGAAAGTGAAAATGATGGACCCATTATTGTGCTGATTTATTGGATGTTGTATGTCAAGAAAGTAACACTGCAAAAGACTAATTCAGACATGGAAGAAATAGTCACTCCATGATAAGTACAAAAGAAAATTATAATGCATGCATTGTAATTTGTGTGTGTTTCTGGGCTGTTTGACCAGTAGGATTACACTAATATACAAGTGGGTTATTTCAGCGACTGCCATTACAGATTATAGGTCATGGGTTTTTTTTTCCTTATTATATTTTATAAGCTTGTTTATAAACAAGGTTGTTTTATTGTAATTAATAGAAGGGTTACATTACATTCGCCAGATAGAAAGTGCATTACTCCACAAACATTGCTACCCATTCTCATGTTTTTGTCCCCATTTCCCTCCCCCCATCTTGTTTTTCCCCCTTCCCTATCCTATTTCAAATAAACAAATAAACATATATACAATATATCAGATAGCAAGGTGAAATACTGTAACAATATGAGATAACCAAGGGACAACAAAAGAGATGAGAAATAACGTAGTACATTAAAAATAACAATCACACATTATATGGCTCTTGTTTCCATATCCTGGAGGTCCTTTCATTTAGCCTCATCCTATATGGTCTTATATATCTAGGTTTTGCTCTATTGTAAACCTTTGCTAGGAGAGTTCAAGGTTTATACTAATTATGACAAATGAGGGAAACCATTGAGCCTATGTTCCTTTGAGTCTGGCTTACTTCACTTAATATGATTTTTTCCAAGTCTTTCCATTTCCTTACAAGTGGGGCGATGTTGTTCTTTCTGATGGCAGCATAGAATTCCATTGTGTATAAATACCACATCTTGATCCACTCATTAACTGAGGGACATCTGAGTTGGTTCCTTATCTTCGCTATGGTAAATAGTGCTGCAATGAACATTGTTGTGCTAGTGGATTTATTATGTCCTTGTTTCTGGACAATTGGGTAAATGAATGCCAAGTAGCTGAATTACTGGGTCATAGGGCAGCTCTATGTTTAGTCTTTTGAGGAACTGAACAAGGCTGTTTTTCAAACAACACATCCCTCCTAAAGTATATCTTACCGAAATGTTATGATTAAAAAGCCAATGAGAACCAGGCCTTGAGGGCTCATGTTGGCCTGGAGGCATGGCTGAAGTGGTGGAATGCTGTGAGCAAGAAAGCCAAATGTCCTAGTACTGGTGTGTGTGTGCGCGTGCGTGCGCGCACACGCGCACACACATACACAGACACACACACACACACAAACACACCCCATAGAACCAATGAGAAAGAAAATGCTTGTCAAAAATGCACCACAAGGATACTTACAGCTTTTTCTGAGTAGTTTGTTGGAGATAATATTCTCACTCAATTTCCTGTCTGGGCTGGCTTCAAACTGTAATCCTTAGATCTCAGCTTCCTGAGAAGCCAGGATTACAGGAGTGAGCCACCAGCGCCTGGCTTTTAAATAGTGTGATTTTTTTTTTTAGAAGGACCAGGTCAAAGCCCAACAAAACAATCACCAGGAAAGAGCTACATACAGGAATGGTGGGGGGGGGGGGGCACGGGTAAAGGTACAGGGACAGACGAATGAAGGGGGAAGGGGAGAATACAGTTAAGAATTCATTTTATATACCACAAAATTAAGACAAACAAGGGAAGGGATTGGTCAAAGGGAGCTGAGAATGTTGAAGGGATGACATTGATCAAGATGCATTGGACTCGTAAACTGTTTTGTTAAATGGCACCTGCTTTGTACAACTACTTCAAGATAATAAAGAAAATTAACAACAGCAAAAAAAATGCACAAGTTCATTTTAATGGAAAATGAAAATCATTCAAGCGGCTGAAATTATTTAGAAGAATAAATTTCTAAACCTGTCTTTAGACAAAGGAAGCTTTATGAACTCTGAGCTGCCAGATCCTTTCTTGTTCCTTTCCTGCTACCTTTAAGGGTGATTTTAGGCTGCCTATGTTGCTGTGTGTTGGGGGAGGGGGAGGGTTTGAATCTGGGCATGGAAATAACCGCACAACAGGTGAGACTGTAGGCCTGACTTAAGGAGGAAGATTTTAAGTCTCCATTGTTAATTATTGGCTCTTTAAACATAAACTGTCTCACAGTTTAGATTGTTATAAGCCAACCACATAACTGTCAAGGAGAACATTGCACAAGAGTTCAAGAGCCTTGCTGCAATTGAGGGAGAAAAGCAAAATGGAGACAGAATGAACAACTCCTGGGAAAATGGCATAAGGATGTGGTCCCCAGAGTAGAGAAAATGACAGTGAAAACATTGTAAGACAAGCCTGTACACACTCATTCCTTTCTATTGCCTAAGAAGAAAAGAGGGGGAAAGAGAAGGAAAAGGAAAAGCAAATGAGAAAGAGGAAGAGAAAGGGAAAGAAAAGGAAAAGCAAATGAGAAAGAGGAAGAGAAAGGAAGGGAGAGAAGGAGGAAGAATTCCGTTTATGCTTCAAGCTGTAAAACTATGAAGTCATTGAAATCTTTGATAATTATTTTGGCATTTTAATAAATCTGTGATTAATATTTAATTTTCATAGTTTTCAGCATCCTCCCTAAGCACAGACTTGGAAACTTTTTTCAAAGCTCTTGTAATGAATAACTACTGAAATTAAATTAGGTTTAATTTTTTTGCTTAGGCATGAAATTCCTTTTTTTAAAATAGCTTTTTCATGGCCTACTTCAGAATTTGTGTACATAATGTATTTATGTATCGATGGTGGGCTTTCCTATACTAGGTGAAGTTTGGGTGTCTATCTTTCCTTTGATGTGTTGGTAGAACCAGGACACTTATTAGGTTTGTGTCACTTTCCTGACATGTACTTAAATCTTGATCTATGCAAGGTACTATCCTGAGGAAAGCATTTGATATGCACCAGGCTTTAAAACTGGAATATGCAATTTAGAAGCTACGAGAGTGGGTGTATAATTTAGCATGCACCATGCTAATCAATCAATTTCACAATAATTTAGCATTACAAATGAAACTCTGAAAAAAATCTATCCTGATAACAGAGGGAGGCATCAACTTTAAATTTTAGTCTGCTTTCTTGATTCAAAAAGAACATGAACTCACATATGGATCGCAAGTACTTTAATGTTTGGCTCTAGATTTTTGAACCTTGATCATGCTTATTTAAGTGATTGACTTGAGGGATTTGGTTATCAGAAGTAGCAGTGGTACTTGCTAGTTCCGGTCGTATCCCTCACTAGCCCTTACCCTAACTTAAGGAATTTCGACAGGGGCTGTGGCCTTTGAGGGAAGAACAGGGTATGGTTTTGGTTAGACCCAGTGTTTAAAGTGACTATATTTTTCAAAATAATTTTAGGCCAGGAGTTTGGCCTAGTGATAGAGTGCTTGCTTTGCTTGCACAAAGACCTGGGTTCGATTCCTCAGTACCACATTCATAGAAAAAAGCCAGAAGTAGTGCTGTGGCTCAAATAATAGAACTCTGGCCTTGAGAAAACCCAAGGGCAGTGCTCAGGCCCTGAGCTCAAGGCCAGGATTGGCAAAAAAATTTAATGGTTATGATTCCTTTTATTTTATTAATTACTTTTTTGTTTATGTGATACCCAAGGCATATCATGCAAGCACTCTACCATGAAGCGACATTCCCAACCCTAACATATATGTGTGTGTGTGTGTGTGTGTGTGTGTGTGTGTGTGTGTATGTACGCATGTATATATGTATATCTATACATACATAGATATGTATAGATATACATACATATATATGTGGTCCATATATATGGTCAGTCCTGGAGCTTGAACTCTAGGCCTGGACAGAGTCCCTAGGCTTTTCAGCTCAAGTCTAGTGCTCTGTCACCTTGAGCCACAGCACCACTTTCACTTTTCTTGTGGTTAGGTAGAGATAAGAGTCTCACAGACTTTAGTGCCTGGGCTGGCTTTGAACCACGATCTCTGCCTCCTGAGTAGCTAGGATTATAGGCATGAGCCACCAGCACTTGGATCTGCGATATTTTTTTTAACATGACCTTTTCAATAAAATCTTAGCCAAATCATATTAAAGTCATTTTGGCAGATAGTTGAGCTACAGCATGTATATGTATGGGTAACTGCTGAATGATGGCGCCACACTGTTAAGTTTTGTTTTCATGAATTGGCATGAGGTAAAATAAAGCCCTAGGTAAATCTAAACCTTAATTTTAGTATGTAGTTTCATCTTGCAAGCCGTTTACTGAAGCTATCTGCAGGCGTATACACTTTGCTCAATTAAATGTACCTCCCTCCCCTCACACCTTCTGTTCAAAGAGCTAATTAACAGCCAGAAACAAAAGACAAACAACAGATGGGAGAGGAGGTATAGACACCCCCACGTTGGTGTGTGAGCCTCTGAATATCAGGAGTAGAATGGCTCCCTGTGCATCCTGCTGGCTGAAATTCATAAACGATGGTGCATTTTCTGTTGTGGCCTCTACTTAAAATGCTTCATTCTGTCATCAGCTGATTGCAATCTACTTTGGAAATTGCTGAAAAGCCACTGACAAGCTCCTAGCTGAGACCTGATTATAAGACTCCTTAAAATGCCTGTGTTATCCAAGGATTTTCTGAGTTTGCCATGGCAAATTCTATGCTGCATTAAGGGGTGGGGAGTCTGGGAAGCAGCGTTGCTTCCATCCCCAGGAGACAGGTGGGTTGGGGAGGAAGACTAGGAAGGATTGGGAGCAGGTTTTAGCTCGGCTTGCTTTTGGTAGGATTTGTGGGGTATAGGTTAGGAGGTGGCTAAGCAAAGGATAACATTTGGAGAAATCTTTATAACAGTGTTCTTTTTTCCCCAAGAACACGGGCCATGTTGGAAAAGAGGGGAAGACATTTCTCGTTTAATAATAGCCAAAGGATAAGACAGCAGGGGCCCTCCTGGCTTATGATATAGTCTAACACCTCTTAGAATCCAGGAGAAGTAGACTTGCCAAATTGGAAGCTCCCACTGCCCCCTGTCAATTAAGGGGTGGCTGTAGAGCTATAGAATAAACCAGTTTTTAAATTCACTCATATGCATCCATGTGCAGGCCATGCACACACAGACACACATTTCTTTAAAAGAAGATGCACTTATGATTTGTATATTTATCTGTGTGTGTGTGTGTGTGTGTGTGTGTCTGTCTGTCTGTCTGTCCTAGGGCTTGGCCTCAGCCTTGGACACTGTCCCCCGCCCCCTCCTTTTTCTTTTTTGTGTTAGGACAAAAGAGTCTGAGCATTGTCCCTTAGTTTTGTTGTTGTTGTTCAAGGCTGATACTTTTTTTTTTGTCATAGGGCTTGAACTTAAAACCTGGGCACTGCCCTAGCTCAGGGCTAGTGCTCTACCACGGTGAGCTACGGCACTATTTCTGGTTTTCTGATGGGTAATTGAAGATGAGAGAGAGTCTCATGGACTTTCCTGCTTGGGCTGTCTTTGAACTGTGATCCTCGGATCTCAACCTCCCAAGTAGCTAGAATCCCAAGGGTAAGCTACCAGTGCCCGCTCAAGGCTGATACTCTTATCAATTGAGGCGTACTTCTACTTCTGGCATGTTGGTAGCTCATTAGATATGAGTCTCATGGATTTTCCTGCTCTGGCTGGTTTTGAACCATGATTCTTAGATCTCAGCCTCTTACAGGTGGGAGGCATTTGTGTCTGGCTCTTATGAGTCATTCTTTTTTTGGGGGAAGGCATGGGACTTGCACTTGGGGCCTGGGTGCTATCTCTGAGCTCTTCATCTCAAAGCTACTGCCCTACCCCTTGAGCAACAGCACCACTTCTGGTTTTCTGGTAGTTGATTGGAGGTCAGTCTCACTGACTTTAATGCCCGGGCTGGGTTTGAACTATGACTCTCAGACTCTTGGTTTCCCCCCCTTTCCTATCCTATTTCAAATAACCAAATAAAAATATATACAATACATCAGATAACAAGGTAAGATGAGAAATAACATAGTACATTAAGAATAACAGTCACATTTTATATGGCTTCTGTTTCTATATCTTGGAGGTCCTTTCATTTAGCCTCATCCTATATGGCCTTATGTATCTAGGTCCAAACATTATTTTATAAGATTCATCCAAATCATAAAACTACAGCAGTATATTTGATAACGCTGCAAAGTTCAAGCAAGCATGCAAGTGGTCAAGTGTAAATGATTCCATTAATGATCTCTCTTCACTGGTCATATTTGAGTTCAATTTAATAAACATTTATTGGACTTCTCCTACATGATGGGGTAACCCCTTCCCTAAGGAATCTGCTAGTCTGATGCACACACACACACACACACACACACACACACACACACACACACACAGAGTTCCTTGAGCTGGAACTTTCTCAGGATATCTTGGAAGCAGGTTCACTGGACCAAAGTATATGAACATTTTCTGAGCTCTTTGAGGTAGTTTTGCATGCCATACATCTTACACCTTGCATTGGCCTTGATCTTCATTGTGACTTCATTAGCCTTTCCCTTCATATACTACTGACTCTTTTGCCTTATAATTGGCAAGGAAATCATCAGGAACTGAATACACACTGGAAGGGGGAGATAAGCAGAGTTATCAAAATCAGCTCCCAAGACGAAATGGAAACTTAACCTAGCTAGGCTTCCAGTAGCACCCTTTTTAATTGTGTGATTGCCTCTTGATGTTGTACATTTACACAAGTGGAGAAAGTGAATGGCTCCTTACTTTTGGACTGGGGTAAAGGTAAAGGGGAGGCAGACATTCAAGTAGATTAGGTTCATACCTTTTTAGAATCACTGGCTTTTGGTAATTGTTGTTAGTAACAATTTCAGGCAGCATAGCTTCTCCTAGCTATGAAGGGGTGTGAACACAGTCTGAGGTTCAGTATTGTTACTGGTATGCCATCGTGAGGAGGCTTGTGTCCATGGAGCTCCTGTTAGAGTTTCTGTGGGTTATGCATAAAAGCCTGGTTCCATCCACTAAACTCTACATGGCTTAGCTCATCATATCACTTCTGGCCTGTGGGCCATCCTGAGTTCCAACTGGGCTCTGAAATCTCTTAAGTCAGTTGTGGAGCTTGAACTCAGGGCCTGGGCACTGTCCCTGCTCAAGTCTAGCACTCTACTACTTTGAGCCACAGCACCACTTCCAGTTTTCTGGTGCCTGGCCTCCTGAAATTTTTGACAGAAGGTTATTGCTACAGCTAGGGTGGTTAAAATAAACTTCTGCAGCCCCAGCTCCACCTATGGGTGGATTCAGGACCAGGACCCAGCCAGATTGATTAGGAGTAGCCTGAAGTTGCCAGAATAGCTTTTCATTCTTTTCTTTCTTCCCTCCTGCTGTCCTTCCTTTCCTTCCTCCCTCCCTCCCTTCTTCCCCCTCGGTTCCCCCTCTCCTTTCCTTTCCTTTCCTTTCCTTTCCTTCCTTCCTTCCTTCCTTCCTTCCTTCCTTCCTTCCTTCCTTCCTTCCTTCCTTCCTTTCTTTCTTTCTTTCTTTCTTTCTTTCTTTCTTTCTTTCTTTCTTTCTTTCTTTCTTTCTTTTTTCTTTCTTTCTTTCTTGCCAGACCTGAGGCTTGTGAACTGAGGGCCTGGGCACTGTGCTTGAGTTTCTCAAGGGTAATGTTCTGCTATTTGAGCCATAACACCATTTCTGGCCTTCTCTGTGTATGTGATACTGGGTAGTTGAACCCAGGGCTTCATGTGCACTAGGTGTGTACTCTACCACCAGGCCACGCTCCTGGCCCATTTCTTATGATTTTTTGTATGCACTTGAACTCAGGTTCTCACATTCTTGCTTAGCTCTTGCATTCAAGGCTGGTACCACTTGAGCCACACATCCACTTCCAGCTTTTTTCTGGCTAAGAGTTTCACAATTTTGTCTGCTTGGGCTGGCTTTAAACTGGGATCCTCAGCTCTCAGTCTCCTGAGTAGCTAGGATTACGAGCATGAATCACTAGTGCCTGCCTAGCATTGTATTTGTAAACACAGAGAAGTGGAATGTAAAATAGAATTTTTCATAGCAATGTAACTTTCTAGGGGCCTTGGCCTATTACCAGACCTTCTCAGTCTTGAAGGCTCATAAATGTCCAAGAGGACATGCTAAAAGATAAAAAAAAAGTCCCATTCTCAGACTTCTCTCTGGTACCTCCTCCTCATGGTCACAGTGATGATTTTCTGATGGTTTTCTAGCTCTTCCCATTCCTCCTTTGAATATTTGCCCTAGAGTCTAATCAGAAGCAAGCAGAGAGAGCTTACCTCACAGACCCACTAGCTACACTTTCTGTTTTCACAGCCACACCACTAATTTTCTGTTTTCTTAAATAGCACATTTCACGTTTTAAAACTGTGCTGAGCTTGAGGTGTCTTGGGACTCCTAAAATTTTCCCTGCCTTCTTGTTTCCAAATAACCAGTCATAATTTATGTTATTTATAGAACTTGCTCTTCTAGCTCAAGTACAACATGTATGTGTCCTCTCACAAATTTCAGTAATAGGACTGGTATCTTGTTAACTCAGCAGGCAGTCAAGTTGCCACTCACTGAGTTCACATTGGATCTTGATTTCATTAGCACAGATTGACTTTGTAAAGGTCTTAGCCTGCCACATATGCTGCCTTTACATCTAAAAACATGGAGCTACTCTCTGGGTGAGCCTCCAGTGCTGTGGAAATGCCTTTCAATTTGGAAAATGAAACTGTAATCTCAAAAACAATTATCTCAAGTTAAAGCAAAAATAATTTATTAAGATCTAAGTGTAGTAGTCCCAGTCCTTTGAAAGGCTGAAGTAGGTCTGCTTGAGCCTAGGAACTCAAAACCAGCCTGGATAATTCAGCAAAACCACGTCTCGAGTGGGAAAAAAATCTATTGAGCATCCCAGCCCTGTGAACCAACTTAAGAATCGAATGCTTGAAAATTCCGTTTGTTCATTCCATCTGCTTCCTCTCATCCCCGCCTGTCACCCACCCAGACATTCATCTTAACTTATCGGTAGGAGTGGGAAATGGACTTTAATCCTGAATCTTCTCATTTTTTTCCATACCAAGAGAGTTTGCTAAAAAAAATTCAAGCTGGTAAGAGGCTAGGGAGGAATAAGTAGGGCCACACAGTAATTCTGTCTGAAACATCACAATTGATTGCTTGAGGAAAGAAGCAATTTGGGGGAGCAATGATAAAGAATAAGACTGAATAAGAATAAGACTAAATGGGCCAGGTAAGTTTTTTTGTTAAGACAGCCATTGTAACAGATACTTTAGACAGAGGACCAAGTCAAGACCTGGATCGAGTATAAACCTCATTGTTTCAACAGAACCCTATAGTGACATATTGGATATTGTATTTATTACATACTGACTTTATGAGCATAGTTCAGTGTGAATGCATGGGCTGCATAAATGTTGATGATAAGCCTGAAGATGTATTAATGAAGTATACTTAAGGGAAAGTTAAACTAATTTATTTTATATTAAATACATGAAATCACAGCCTCTGATTTATAATTCTGAGCTCTATTGAAGCGCTCATTGCATTTTAGAGCACTGCTTCTCTTGCACATTTTCTTAGCCAAAACTGTGTTTGAAAAGAACCATTCAATTTCTGCTTTTGACAAGGGAGGAGGACGCTGGTCTCTGTAGAGCAATGTCGTGTCGCATGCATACTGTGAGCCACAGGCTGCATGTTAAGTTTGGATTTTGAGTCATAGCATGAGTTCTCCACTCGTTCTGGTCCCCCACTGCCTCCAGGGAGGAGTTTCTGCGGAGCTACGATTTTTACCTTGTCCTCTGAATATATTTAGGGCCAAATCTTAAATTAGAAAGTTATTCCAAATTGTAAATGCCAATTTCGTATGACTTGCAAAATGTTTTTTTCTCTCCTCTAGACTGCATTGCCGTGTGTGGTACGTGTGTGTGTGTGTGTGTGTGTGTGTGTGTGTGTGTGTGTGTGTGTGTATCCTGGAGTTTGAACTCAGGATTTAGGTGCTGTCCCTGAGCCTTTTTTCTCATGGCTAGCATTCTACCACTTGGACCACAGCTCCAGTTCTGGTTTTTTTGATGATTAGCTGGGGATAGGAGTCTCATGTTTCTCTTCCCCCAGTTGGCTTCAAACTGCAATCCTTAGATCTCAACCTTTATAATTATAGGAGTGAGCCACCAACATCTAGCTTATCAGCTGATTGGGATAATGTAGGGTTTTCTGAGCATGGTAATCCACACCTGTAATCCCAGCACTCAAGAAGGTTGGACAGAATTATGAGTTTGAGCCTAGACTTGTCTACAAAGCAAGCTCCAGGCTAACCTGGGATACATAAAGAGATCCTATCTCTAAATAAATGAGTACATACAATTTTTAAAAATTAAAAGAACACATGTTTTGAGTTAGGTTTGGGTTCTATTATGTAATCTGCAATTTACTGGCTTGATGAACCTGAAGAAGTTATCTAATAGATTACTTGAAGTTTGATTGGAACTATCCATGTAAAGTTCTTAGTGGAGTTCTTGGCTAATAGTAAATGTTTAATAACTCTTGCCTGCCATCAATGAAAAATATCATTATCATTTATCAACACTGCCTTCCACATGGTGACAATCCCCACTGCCACTGCCGCCACCACCGCCACCATTGTCAGTATCTGTTCTCTTTCTACTCAGTTCCCTTTGCAGGTTCTCATCCTCCTCCAAACCTTAAATATTGAGGCTCCTAGGGATTAAATCCTAGGCCACCTGCACTTCTTCCACTATATATGTCCCTGATAGTTTCATGCACGCTGAGCTTCGTGTGTCAGCTCCAATCCTTGATAGAACCCAAGTATCCCTTCCAATTTGCATCTGTCCGCCAGACATCTCCCCTTGAGGTTCCCAGCCCCAAATGCTATGCACTTTCCTTTTCCTGCTCTTTGTTTTTCTTGTTGCATTTCCTAAGGAAAGTGTGACCATCTGCTGCGTTACCAAAGCTAGAAGACCACAGGTCATCCCCCTCTGTAGTCTTTGGCTGCCTTTCTCCAAGGGTCAAGTAATGAATGACGTCCACTTCACTTTCTAGAGTGTAAGTTCCATGTAGATTGCAACCGTGTTACTACAGTAATATCTGTGCTTTGAAAGAATAACAATTGAATGAATGAGTGAAAGATTGAATGGAACTCTTGAATATACTCACTGTCTTCCTTTCCCTTGCCTCTTCTGCAGTTCCAGCCACCCTCAGTTTTTCACATGACTATTAATTCATGATTTAGAAATCCCAGTTACACGGTTCCATTTTCTCATATGCACACTGCATGCAGGGACTATATGGAATGATGCATATATAAAGTCCAAGGATTATCGTCATGCATCTTCCTTACCTGGGTCACACTAATGACGGAATAGCTACCCTGCTTTGATACCTAGTGAACAACTGCTGTCTCAGACAGCAGTGACCTATGGTCACTCTAAGTTTAGTGTATGTCCTGCTCACATTTCTCACCTTTCCTGCTCATTGCTCTTCATGCATTAGTCTTATTAAACTCATTAAGGTTTCTGGAGTAGTCTTCCTTCCTCTTTGCCTGATGGACTCCTGCCATCCAGGTTTTAGGTTAGATGGTGCTCAACAGAGGAGAGGAGACTTCTCGTTTGCTACCTGGCATCAATGCCAGGCTCCTAGGGTATGTGTCTGTGGCGTCTTAGTCTTCCCATTCCAGGTCCTGCCTCATCGCTCTGATGATCTGTTAACTTGTGTGGACTCCCAGCTAGCCTTGAAGCTCTATCAGGTCAGTGACAAAATCAGCTCACTACACAACTGAGGGCTGGTGCCTAACTCGGAGTCCTGCTCATAAGTGATAGAAGATGTTGCTGAATGAAGTAAAGCATCCCATATAGGCAGAATAACCGAGTTATGCATGTGGAAAAATCTTATTCTACAAAAATGTTATAGGAACCTGTCTGACTTGTGCCTATCACACACAGTGCTTTTGTGTCCTGCTCATTGTGTTTGTAATAGGGAGGACATGGTTCTGTGTTTCCCTGATTAAAAGTTCATTCCAGGACAGGATTTGGAATTGGTACACACTCAGTTCAAGGAAGTCTTGTGGGTGAAGTGCTGCAAAACAAAGCAAAGCGCAGAGGTTCACTGGCCTTAGCAAGCATTGTACATCAACTAGGTAAGACATGGATTTTTAAAGTTAGTGACTTTGAAGTTAAATTAAATGTGCTTTCATTAAGAATGACATCGCCCCATTTGTAAGGAAATGGAAAGACTTAGAAAAAATCATATTAAGTGATGTAAGCCAGACACAAAGGAACATAGGCCAAAGAATCTCCCTCATTTGTCATAATCAGTAGAAACCTTGGGCTCTCCTAGCAGAGATTTACAATAGAACAAAATCTAGATACATAAGGCCATATAGTATGACACTAAATGTAAGGACCTCCAGGATATAGAAACAAAAAAAGTCATATAATGAGTGATTGTTGTCCTTAATGTACTATGTTATCTTTCATCTCTTTTGCTGTCCCTTGGTTATCTCATATTGTTACAATATTTCACCGTGTTATCTGATACATTTTATATATGCTTAGTTGGTTACTTGAAATTGGAAAGGGAAGGGGGGAAATCAAGATGAGCTGGGGAGGAGGGAAATGGAGATATGAGAAAGGGTATCAATGTTATCAAGTTATGCACCTTCTATCAAGTATCAAGTTATGCACCTTCTATCTGATGAATATAATGTAACCCTTCTATTAATTACAATAAAATATATGGGAAAATTGCCTTCATTATTATGACATTTCCAAATTCTACTCTCATAGTAACAATGAACAAGCATAAGACATTTTATACTTTCATTGTCATTATAAATTGGGGCTATTCATTTTGAACTGTCTCTTGATATACCAGAGACTCCTAATACTGTAGCATTTTTTTTCCCACATGTATTGGCTAGAAGTGAATTCTCTATCTATGAGGACAACAGATGTCATTTCATAGAATAAAGAGATTATTTGTTTTCTTGTTAATGGCCATTCTTACTGGGGTGAGGTGGAATCTCAATATAGTTTTGATTTGCCTGTCTTTTATGGCCAGAGATGATGAACATTTTTTCCACTTTTTTATTAAGTGTTTATTAATTGTACAAAGGTGTTTTGTTGTTAATGGTTCCAGACATAAATCTTCATTATTAAAAACTAGGCTATTATAGCCCCCAAACAATTTCCATTATCCTTGTAAAAGTACAATATGTGCCAAGAAAACAATATAACCTCCTATTACAAAAACAGTAAGTAAGGTGGGTATCTGTGCTGGTTTTTGTGGAATGACCACGAATGACTAAAGAAGTAGGCCAAGAACACTGGATGGGGCTTTGAAGTAAGAAAGACTTGGAAAGCCATTTGCCTGTGAACCCGGGCAAGGTCCAACTGAAAGTCCACAAACAGTTTTTTCCAAGACAAAATCAGAAAAACCTACTTAGTATCCACATGGAGCTCTTATGTTAAGCAAAAAAGAAATCTCTGCCTAGCCTTTGTTCAAATTAGGCCAGAAGAGGATGGGTGACTTTTATTGGCCTCCAAATCTAACCAAATCAAGAGCTCTACACAAGTATTTTAGAAGACTTTGATCTTGTAATCACTATGGTCACAGAAGTCAGCTTGCTTCTGGTTCTGTTTTCTGAGAAGCTAAGAGGACTTCGCGTGCTGGTTTCCTTCGCAGTCTCTTAGCATTTGTAACCGTCATAGGATGCAGAGGGCAAAAGCCAGAAAGACCTAGAAGCTTCTCCATAGGCTTAGCGAGGTGAGCCCCAATGCCCGATCCTGCCCAAGCTGAGGGCAACCAGCTTATCCCCCGTGGCTGAGGGGCAGCAGGTCATAGGAGCCCCAACTGCTCCACGAAACAGCTGTCCCAGGGACATTTGCTGAGCAGCCATGAGAGCCAGGCGGATGGTGAGGTGGCCCCCGCGGTATTTCTTGCAGAGAAGGGTGGTGAGGTGCACCATGGTGTGGCGGGGGGGGGGGGGGGGGGGGGGTCAGGGAGTGGGCAGTAGGCTAGCCCAACACCACTGCTCCCCAAGATCAGCTCCCCCACCTCTCTGGAGCCCGGGTTCCGGGAGATAATGAATTTCTTCATGTATCTATCAGCTATTTTTATTTCCTCTCCATAGAAGTCTCTTTTTAATTCTTTAGGCCACTTACTATTGTTTTTTTTTTTTTGGCCAGTCCCGGGGCTTGAACTCAGAGCCTGAGCAGTGTCCTTGGGCTTTCTCAAGGCTAGAGCTCTACCACTTGAGCCCCAGCACTATGTCTGGCTTTTTCTGTGTATGTGGAACCTAGGAATCGAACCCAGGGCTTCCTGCGTGCTAGGTGAGAGGTGAGTACTCTACCATTAGGCCACATTCCCGTTCCCAGACCACTTATTAATGGGATAAGATTTTCTTTGAGCATTTGGGGAGTGTTCAGTTTTTGAGTTCCAGGAATATTTTTGGTGAGGCCCTTGTCTGTTGTATGATCTCCTGATCTGTGGCCTTTCTATTTATTTTGCTAGCTATGTTCCTTGCCATGCAGCTTAATTCTTTGATTTGTTGTATTTCTGAATCCTTAGGAAATTTTGACCTGAACCAAGCATATCTCACATTCCTTCCTGTAATTTTTTTCAAAGTGTCTGCTCTGGCCTCAAGGTCTTTGATGCATTTGGAGTTGATTCAGGTGCAGAGTGATATATAAGGGTCTAGTTTCAGTTTTCTACACTTTGTGTAGCCAGTTCTGCCAGCACCATTTGTTGAGGAGGCTCTCTTTCTTCCATCTAATATGTGTATACTGGTACTGCGGCTTGTTTTATTTTGTTTCATTTTTCTGCTCATAGCTACCTCTTTGCTGCTTGAACCACATCTCTGATTCCAGGTTTTTTCTTGGAGATAAGAGACTCCTGAATTTTGTCTGCTCAGGTTGGCTTTGAACCTTGGTCCTCAGACCTCAGGCTTCTGAGAAGCTAGGATAATAGGTGGGAGCCACTGACACTTGGCAAATACGACTTTTTTTTTTTACCAGTCCTGGGCTTGAGCTCAGGGCCTGAGCACTGTCCTTGGACTTTCTCAAGGCTAGAGCTCTACCACTTGAACCTCAGCACCACTTCCTGCTTTTTTTTTTTTTTGCCAGGCCTGGGCTTGAGCTCAGGGCCTGAGCCCTGTCCTCAGACTTTTTCAAGGCTAGAACTCTACCACTTGAGCCTCAGCACCATTTCCAGCTTTTTGCTATGTATGTGGGATACCGAGGAATTGAACCCGGGTCTTCATGCATGCTAGTCAAGCACTCTAACACTAGGCCAAACTCCTGGCCCCGCAAATACGACTTTAAAAGGTGTTTTTCACTTGACAAGTTTGGAGAGACTTTTAGGGAGAAAATGGGTAAATTATATTTTAGGAAGTTTTGCTTTTCAGGGTTTTGAGTGACTTTCCATTTTCATTCATCATTCTTATTAGGACAACTTGTATAAAATCTACACCACTCTTTGAATCACTTTAGTCTTCATTTGTAGGAAACAAATACTATGCTATCTACTTTAAACAGAAAAAATATTTTTTTTTGCCAGTCTTGGGCTTAAGCTCAGGGCCTGAGCACTGTCCTTGGACTTTCTCAAGGCTAGAGCTCTACCACTTGAGCCTCAGCACCACTTGTGGCTTTTTCTAAGTATATAGTACCAAGGAATCGAACCCGGGTCTTTGTGCATGCTAGGAAAGCACTCTACCACTAGGCCAAACTCCCAGCCCCAGAAAAAAATATTTTTAAACACTTTTAAAAGAGGATTCAAAGGTAAGGAAGAATAGAGTCTTGGCTGGACCTCTAAGAATAAGCCTGAAAGGATACCCTGGCCTGTGGAGAGGCTGCAGGTCCCCATACCCAGTGAGAAGGGGGCATCAGAAGATAATTTCTCTTGCTGACCAGCAAGGGGAGGGTTTTCATACCACTTCCATGGCCCCTAGAGCCACAATGCTTTCTCACTTGACCCACACTTTCCAGAAGTGGATGATTGAATGCATCCTTGCCTCTTGATTCTCTGTCTTCACCCCTTGATGGCTTGTACACAGCAAGGAGGCAGACACGCAGTGACAACTCCCTATCTGTGCACTCATCAGAAATCAGATTTCTATTTGTTATAATTTTTCACCTTGTTATCTGATATATTGTATATGTGCTTAATTGGTTATTTGAAATTGGATAGGGAAGGGGGGAATCAAGATAAGTGGGGGGAGGGGGGAGGGAAATGGGGACCATGTCATGAGAAAGGTTATCAATGTTTGTGAAGTAATGCACCTTCTATCTAGTGAATATAATGTAACCCTTCTATTAATCACAATAAAAATTATTTATAAAAAAAAGAAATCAGATTTCTTCTGCCTCACTTCTGTCTTCAAAATCTTACACTTGGCGTTTAACTAGCAGCATTTAAATCTTACCGTCTGATGTTTTCACTGCCTCGTTTAATCCCTCTTATTATATAGGTCTCTTATTTGTTGTTGTTGTATCTCATTTTTGTGCTGGTACTGGTGCTTGAACTCAGGGCCAGAGGCCTCTTCTTGGCTTTTCCTATTCAAGGCTGGTGCTCTTCCACTTGGGCCACAACTCCACTTCTGGCTTTTTCTGTGTATATGATACCGAGGACTTGAACCCAAGGCTCTGTACATGCTAGGCAAGCACTCTACCCCTAGGCCACACTACTGGCCACTCTTTTACTTTCATGATAGCACTCGTCACTTTCTTATTTATGTCTTTATTTTTGTGCCTGGGTTTCTTTTATGAAGTGAAAGTTTCATGAGAATAGGAACTTTACTTATCTTTTTCAATACTATCTCCAGAAATTGTACAGTGGAAATGGAATTAAACTGGGCGCTACTAATTTTTCATTATTACAAAATTGCTAGATGAAAATGGATTTAACTGGTAATATTTTTCTGGATTGGTGAAGTTGAACATCTTTTCATGTATGAAAGTCCATGTATGTGTGTGTGTGTGCGTGAGTGTGTGTGTGTGTGTCTGTATGTGTGTGTCTGTGTCTGTGTGTGCTGGTGGTAGGGCTTGAACTCAGAGCCTGAGTCCTGTTCCTGAGCTTTTCTTTGTTCAAGGCTGGCATTTTACCACTTGGGTCGCAACTCTCCTTCTGGCTTTTTTGGTAGTTAATTGGAGATAAGAATCTCATGTACTTTCCAGCCTGGACTGGCTTTGAAGTGTGATCCTCAGATCTTAGCATCCTGAGTAGCTAGGATTAAAGGCATGAGCTACCACCACTTACCCTACCTCCTTTAAAAAAAAGTAGCAAGTGTCAAGAGGATCTAGAAGTTTAAAAATTTAATAAGCCTATTGTCTTGAGATAAGCTGTATGTGATTTCTTACATTGCTGATGAGCTATATAATTCTTACATTTCTGAAGCCTCCTTTCTCATTTATAGCAACATTAGTATCCAGAGGGTTTAATTCCTTTTTCAAAATTGGATTTATAACTGTGCCTTTTTTTTCTATCTCTACAGCTTTTGGAAAGAACCAACACTGGCTTTGAAGAATCTGATTCCAGTGCTACCAAGAGTCCACTCCATTTAGCTGTAAGTGAGATGCTGTAGACACCTGTAGCTGTTAGAAAAAGAATCTAAACAGTCCTAAACCTAAGTGGCTCTGAGACATAAGCCAAGTTATGTAGTGACAAGTGATACTGACATTGTACAAGTTAAATGCACAAGCTACATAGAGAGAGGTGGTCTTTCTCTCTCCAGCCCCAATTTCACCTGCTGTGAGCTTAGATACATGTACCTCCCCTGTCCTGAGCCTTCACTCACCTACAGAATGAAGACAAATGGAAAGGTATAATGAACATGAATTCTTTATCACAGCACACTTAGTAAATTATCATTACAAAACTTAGCCATCGTTAACATGTAAAGAAAACATTTCAATTTAAGAGACTGGATTCTAGCCCAATGTTGGTGGCTATGCCTGTAATTCCAAGCTATTCAGGAGGCTGAGAGCTGAGGATCACTGTTCAAAGCCAGCCTGGGCACAAAAGTCAGTGAGACTCTTATCTCCAATTAACTACCAGAAAACGAGATTGGATTCCAGACAACAATGCGGTGAAATTTAAACCTGTGGATAATCAAGTGCCATATTTTCAGATGTCACTGTAGACAGGTGGCTACATACTTTCTTCCTGGACTTGACATTAGGGTGTGCAAGGAGGTCAGGCCTCTCTACTTGGTGAGACCTGGAAGGGAGAGAAAGCATTATCATCCACACAGCTTTCTCTCCACATCCCAGGAAAGGAAGGGATTATCCCCTTCCCCCATGGAGGGCCAGGACAGGATTTCCTCACTCTCTATCCTAGGTTAAACCCTCTAACTGCTGGACACAGATCAGCAGCTGTTCTCAAGGCCCTTCCTACCTGGCAGCTTCCCTATCCATAGTCGACCCACCTGCCCCTGCTGCCACAGTGGTGGGTTTGGATACTTCTTTGCTTAGTAAAACCCAGGAAATAGGACTTGGGGGTTTGTGGGAAGGGTCTAGATCTTCGTATGAGAAGGGGTTGTGGTATTTTACTTATACATATAAAAACACTGCTGCAAGCAATTGTTTTGATGAAAAATTGAGGTTAAGATTTTATTTAGAAAATACTCCTTTTATAAAGAGTATTTTATTACTAGGCACGTATAGGCATTCAGGCAAGATCAGGACAGACAAGGCCACGGCAGAACGATTAGGAGTATCCAGGTGTGCTGTTGCAGCACAGAGCCCTCCCTCCACCGCCTGTCACAGCTGCTACACTGCACTCACACATCCTCCAACCAACATCCCCACTGCACACGCACGTGTATGTGTACACACATACATTTTGAGTGCAGTGAAAGCAGTCATTAATCTTTGTTGGATAGATGTTGGTGGAGTGGAGAAAGCAGGTAGTTAATGGATTATCTGTGTGTAAAAAAGCTTTCTAAAAATGGTTCTTTTTTTTCTTTTTTTCTTTTGATTGGTTGTAAAAAAAAAGCTTTCTAAAAATGGTTCTTTATTTTTTTCTCTTTACTTTTTTTTCCTCTTGGTTGGTTGTAGGGCTTGAACTCTGGGGCTGGGCTCTGTCCCTGAGCTCTTCAGCTCAAAGCTACTGCTCTACCCCTTGAGCCACAGTGCCACTTCTGCTTTTCTAGTGGTTAATTGGAGATAAGAGTTTCATGGTCTTTAGTGCTCAGACTGGCTTTAAGCCTTGATCCTCAGATCTCAGCCTACTGAGTAGCTAGTAGGATTACAGTCATGAGCCACCATGCCCAACTTAAAGATGGTTCTTTAGAATACTTGCTCAGCCTTCTGCTGTGATTTGAGAAGTTCCCCAAGGCTGAGCACTTCTAAACACGGCCCTGGCTATTCATTCAGAGACCTGTGTAGGGAGTGAGCTCAAACTCTTTGAAAATAGAGTTGATTATACAGCTATTGATCTAAGAAGAGTGTTTCTGCCATCTCTTATTCTGTGTGTGTGTGTGTGTGTGTGTGTGTGTGTGTGTGTGTGCACGCGCGCACTGTACATGGCTCCTCATGTTCCAATTGGGAAAACTCTTTTTACTCAGAAGAGCAGGAAGCCACATGGACAGATTTGAGGAGACACATGACCTGGAAGGACTTCTGTTTTCATGGGATCACTTCAATACTGTACTGAATCACCACAGCACCAGAGCCAAAGCAAAGGCATCCAGGCAGGAGATGGTGATGGTAGCTTTGTTCAGGGGAACCGCAATGGAGTTGTTCTAAAGTTATTTTATTCTTTCCCTCTAGGCACTAACACTTAAAAAAAAAGCCTGCATATTTTAAGATCACTACAAGTATGCCTATCTCCCTCTCCAGAGGTAACAATTAAGTTGATAAAACTCATGATCTCTTAGGTGGAAGCAAGAGAACAGAACCAGATGTCCCTAAGCCTTGACTGCTTCCACTTGATCTGCCTTGTCACTGTTTACCGGCTGAATGACTCAAGTCTCCGTAGTTATCACAGCCCACTGAATTCCATGAACATTGCATCCACTTGAAAAAATTAAATGATGAAACAGGATTATGTAAATGAAAAGTTCCAGCTGTTGAGATTTGTAGATGACCATGATTTCCATGACTTCTGTTGAGGTTCCTGTTTTTCTCTCTCATTGACCTTAGTTCCTATCTTAAAAGGTTCAGTCACCTAGTGAGATTTTTTTTCATATATTTTTTATTGCAATTAATAGAAGGGTCACATTATATTCACCAGATAGAAGGTGCATTACTTCTCAAATATTGATACCCTTTCTCATGTTTTTAAGAGGTATTCCTTAAAATGATTTACAAGTTTGAAGCCTTTATTCAGAGTGAAATTCAACAGTCACAAACTAGACTAAAGAAGGAAGTTACAGGAGCTGGGAGTTTGGCTTAGTAGTAGAGTGCTTGCCTAGCATGCTCGAAGACGCAGGTTTGATTCCTTGGTATCACATACGTAAAAAAAGGCTAGAAGTGGTGCTGAGACTCAAGTGGTAGAGTTCTAACTTTGAGAAACTCCAAGGACAGTGCTGAGGCCTGAGCTCAAGCCCAAGACTGGCCCCCCCAAAAAAAAGAAAAGAAAAAGAAGTTACAGGTAAATCTGACCTGTGTGTGTGTGTGTGTGTGTGTGTGTGTGTGTGTGTGTGTGTGTGTGTGTGTGTGTTGGTTAATCAAAAATAAGAGTTGTACAGATGTTCCTTCCCAGACTGGCTTCCAACAGTGATCCTCAGATCTCAGCCTCCTGAGTAGCTAGATTTGTAGGCATGAATCACTGGTGCCTGGCTTCAACCAGGCTATCTTTAATAGTATTTGGAGGTGCTTTTTCTAGAGAAAGTAGAGGCTAAAATTTTAAAGCTATCCTAAGTAGTAAAGCTTACTCCATTTTATTTTAATTAAGCCTCTTTATTTATTAAGCCTCTTTAACCTGGGGGATTGGATTTTAGTTTTGTTCTAAGGATTAAGGGAAACATGAAGGGGTCTATGCATGGGGTAAATTCTCAAGTCTGTGCTCTCAGGCAGCTTTGTGAGGAGGGTCAGGACAATGCTGCCTTATCCTGTTGCTGTCCTTCCTGCTTATTCCTCCTTTTCCCCTGTGGGTCTTCTCTTAATTAAATCTAAATGTGGTAGCTTTGTATATATGTATGCATTATAAGCTGCCAAGTCCATTTTTCAAGATTAAGTCAAATGAGCAAAAACTCAAATGCTTATTTCCTTGTCATTCTAGCATTTGCAAATAGAGCCTGCTATCTATCTATATGGGCCCATTAAACCTTTGGTGTGAAGATAAGAATCTTTTATTCTTTCCCTCCCTGTCTCCTTCTCTCCTTTCCTTTCTTCCTTATCTCCTTCCTTCCTTCCTTCCTTCCTTCCTTCCTTCCTTCCTTCCTTCCTTCCTTCCTTCCTTCCTTCCTTCCTTCCTTCCTTTTCTCTTTTCCCTTCCTTCATTCCTTCCAATTCCTTTTCCTCCCTCCCATCCTCCCTCCCTCCCTCCCTCCTTCCCTCTCTCTCTCTCCTTTCCTTCCCCTCCCCCATTTCTTCCTCTTTTCTTTGTGTACCAGTACTGGGCCTTGAACTGAGGACCTGGAGCTTTCACTTGATTTTTGGTCTCCAGGCTGGTGCTCTACCATTTGAGCCACACCTCTACTGAGTCTATATTAGTTGAAACAGTAAAGTAAAAAGTATTATGCAATGCCAGTTGTCAAAATAAGCATATTTCAGCTGATGGTCAAGTACAATGGAGTTACTTACAACCTGACATGGATGCTTTCATTTCTACGGCCTTTTACATAAGATCTGGTGATTCTCAGTTAGCTTAAAATCACCTATGGCCAGAGTTGATAATGGCTAAAACTGGGTGAAGGATGAAGGGGAATTTATTATGTTATCTCCTCTCAGTGTGTCTCCATCTCTCTTTTCCCTCCCACCCTGTCTGTCTCTGTCTCTGTCTGTCTCTGTCTGTCTCTGTCTCTTTCTCTCTCTCTGTCTCTTTCTCTCTCTCTCTGTCTCTTTCTGGAGAGTAAATGTATCTCATTACTTGTTTAGATGTTTATGCTCTTACACTAAGTTTTTACAAGCTGGGGAAGAGAGACAAATAATTCCTCCTACAGTACTTTAACCACACATCCCCAGAAAGTATAAAAACATAGTTCAATTAACATTAATAAACATCATTACACACTAGTACACATCATAATAAAATTGAGGGCAAGTACCAAATACTAAATTATATAGATTAAAAGGCATACAAAATATTAAATGTCTGCACTTTTTTTTCAAGAGACACTGGGAAGAGAGGGAAAAATCATAATTCAAACAAAAAACTTAGTAAACATCATATACAATGTATAGAAAACTATTGTAATTTCAGAAATTTTATAGAAATTGTTTTAGCTGCAATAACAAAGCATCTCTAGCTTTAAAAAATATTGAGGGGGCCAGGAGTTTGGCCTAGTGGTAGAGTATTTGCCTAGCATGCACCAAGGCCCGGATTCGATTCCTGGGTACCACATACGTAGAAAAAAGCTAGAAGTGGTGCTGAGGCTCATATGGTAGATCTCTAGCCTCGAGAAAGCCCAAGGACAATGCTCAGGCCCTGAGTTCCAGACCCAGGACTGGCAATAAATAAATAAATAAATAAAAAGATTGAGTAAAATAAAGGGCATTCCCTACATTTTCTGTACAAGGCAAAGGTAATGTCTTCCTAGAAGTATTTAGTAACACTCCTTCCATTTCATTCTGAGGCCCTCCCTATTGAAAGGCACCTTGGTGGGCAAATAGAAATTAACTGTAAGTTTCTCTTGTCCAAAAACATTATTTTTCCCCCTTTGGTTATTTTTATTGTAATTAATAGAAGGATTACAGTTATATTCAGCAGATAGAAAGTACATTACTTCACATACATTGATACCCCTTCTCATGTTTTTGTCCTTATTTCCCTCCCACCACCCCCTCTCCTCATCTTGTTTTCCCCTTCCCTATCCGATTTCAAATAAACAAATAAACATATACACAATATATCAGATAACAAGGTAAGATACTATAACAATATGAGAATAAACAAGGGACAACAAAAGAGATGAGAAATGACATAGTACTTTAAGAACAACAATTACACATTATATGACTCTTGTTTCCATATCCTGGAGATCCTTTCAGTTAGCCTCATCCTATATGGCCTTATATATCTAGGTTTTGCTCTATTGTAAACCTCTGCTAGGAGAGTCCAAGGTTTATACTAATTATAACAAATGAGGGAAACCATTGAGCCTATATTCCTTTGGGTCTGGCTTACTTCACTTAATATGATTTTTTCCAAGTCTTTCCATTTCTTTACAAATGGGGCGATGTCATTCTTTCTGATGGCAGCATAGAATTCCATTGTGTATAAATTCCACATCTTGTTGATCCACTCATCAACTGAGGGACATCTGGGTTGGTTCCATATCTTTGCCATGGTAAATAGTGCCACAATGAACATCGTTGTGCTAGTAGCTTTAGTATGTCCTTGTTTCTGGACATTTGGGTAAATGCCAAGTAGTGGAATTGCTGGGTCATAGGGGAGCTCTATGTTTAGTCTTTTGAGGAACTGCCATACTGCTTTCCATAGTGGTTAAATGAGTTTGTACTCCTACCAACAGTGTAGTAGTGATCCCTCCTGGCCACATCCCCTCCAGCATCTGTTGCTATTAGATTTTTTGACCATGGCTATTCTAACTGGAGTGAGATGGAATCTTAGAGTTGTTTTGATTTGCATTTCTTTTATGGCCAGAGCTGTCAGGTCTTTCTTCATGCGTCTATATGCCATTCTTATTTTTTCTTCAGAGATGTCTCTCTTTAAGTCTTTGGCCCATCTTTTAATGGGATGGTTGTTTCTTTGAAGATTAGATTTGGAGTGATTTAATTTTTTGGGCTGCTGGTATAGTTTAGGTATGAGGCCTTTGTCTGGTATATGGTTAGTGAAGATCGTCTCCCACTCTGTGGGTTTTCTATTTAACTTGCTAGCTGTGTCCTTTGCCATACAGAAGCTCTGCAGTTTAATGCAGACCGATTTGTCCAAACTTTCTTTGTTGTTTTTCTGGGTCTTTATTATGGAAGTGCTACTGAGGCTCAAGTGGTAGAGCCTTGAGAAAGTCCAAGTTGCTCAGGCCCTGAGTTTAAGGCCCAGGACTGGCAAAAAAAAAAAAAAAAAGCCTGTGCCTGGCAAGTTCAATTCTTCATCTCTACATTTTCATTGTTTTTTTTTCCTTTTCTTTATTGTGATTAATGGATGGGTTACATTATATTCACCAGATAGAAGGTGCATATAACTTCACAAACCTTGATACCCTTTCTCATGACATGGTCCCCATTTCCCTCCCTCTCTCCCCCGCACATCTTGATTTCCTTCCTTCCCTATCCAATTTCAAGTAACCAATTAAGCACATATAAAATATATCAGATAACAAGGTGAAATATTATAACAATATGAGATAACCAAGGGACAACAAAAGAGATAAGAGATAGCATAGTACATTAAGGACAACATTCACTCATTATTTGGCTTTTGTTTCCTTATCCTGGAGGTCCTTACATTTAGTGTCGTACTATTTGGCCTTATGTATCTAGATTTCGTTTTATTGTAAATCTCTGCTAGGAGAGCCCAAGGTTTCTACTGATTATGACAAATGAGGGAGAGTTTTTGGCCTATGTTCCTTTGTGTCTGGCTTACATCACTTAATATGATTTTTTCTAAGTCTTTCCATTTCCTTACAAATGGGGCGATGTCATACTTTCTGACAGCAGCATAGAATTCCATTGTGTACAAATACCACATCTTGTTGATCCACTCATCAACTGAGGGACATCTGGGTTGGTTCCATATCTTTGCTATGGTAAATAGTGCTGCAGTGAACATCATTGTGCTAGTGGATTTAGTATGCCCTTGTTTCTGGATGATTGGGTAAATGCCCAAGTAGTGGAATTGCTGGGTCATAGGGGAGCTTTATGTTTAGTCTTTTGAGGAACTGCCATATTGCTTTCCATAGTGGTTGAATGAGTTTGCACTCCCACCAACAGTATCTCTACCTTTTTTTAAAGGAGTTGGGGAAAATGAAGCTGACTTCAAAGTTTGGGGTCTGAGCAACTAGAATAAAGTGGGTTTTTTTAACTGAGATGCAGGGAATAGTTAGAGAAAGTTAAAGGAAGGACAGTTTCCCATGCTATCAGAATCCAAATGGAATTACTAAGAGAAGGTGGATAAAGTAAAAAGAGAAGATGTGACTGGAATAGAAATCTGAGATTTACTACCATATGTTATGATATTATTGCTATTAAATAATATTTCATTATTCAATTTTCCTTTATATTATATCTGTTTAACATGTAAAATAACTATGATAATAACACTAGGGCTTTAAAAAAATATGAGCATTCATAATTCTACCATAATATCTTAAAATCTAGCTTTTGTTATTTTTTTATAACAAAAATCATTAAAACCAATTTTAATGATGAAGTGAAATAAATCCATTTGCTCATTCTCCTACCTCCCAGTTCTAAATTTGTCACTGCTAGTAGTTTCTTTTATATCCTTCTAAAATCTGTCTGTGGATATAGAACCATATGTGACTATAGATGTGCATGCATTCTCTTTTTATATAAATGAGGTCATGGTAAATATAGCTTGAGACTGCATTTCTTTTTTAAAAAGAAATTTTATAGATTCTGTCAGATCAACCTCCACAAAATTCACACCAATCTATATTCCCACCAACAGAGTAAAAAAGGCTTCATTCACAGTCTTAACTAATGCAACACATGACCAAACTCGTCAATTATTGCCAAGGCAGTTGAACAAATAGCACTCTTAAATTTTACATAGACCTTTTTCAGGTCCATTAGCCTTTTACATTTCTTTTTCTGTGAGCTGCCTTTTCATGCTTTTTGTCCATTTTCCAGTTTTTAAAATGGTTTCTAAGATTGCTCTATTATATTAAGAAAATTAATCCTTTGGGCTAAGCCCTTTTTTTTTCTCCAAATAAATTGTGTTAAGTGATGGCTGCAATTTTTTTTAAAGTGCAGGTGACAAAGAGTGGTATTTAACTGCTGGGGACACTAGGAACAGATTTTACTTCTTTCTTTCCTTCTTCCCCAAGCCATTCCCCCCCCCACCTCTATCCCCCGCATGATTTTACCTTTCTATTTTCAGTGTTCTTTGTCTGAGAATGTGTATTTTTTTAATCTTATAATAGTTGGAATAAAAATTATCTTTCATGCCGGGTGCAGTGGCTCAATGCCTATAATCCTAGCTTCTCAGGAGGCTGAGATTTGAAACTCAAGGTTCAAAGCCAGCCCAGGCACCAAAGGACCCGAGACTCTTATCTCCAATTAACTTTTAGAAAACGGGAAGTGAGGCTTGGTTCAAGGGTAGGGTGGTAGTCTTGAGTTGAAGAGCTCAGGGACAGTGCCTAGGCTGTGTTCAAGCTCCATGACCCACAAAAAAATTATCTTTCATGCTATTTATCTTGCTTTCTAATGGTAGTAAGCCTATAATCTTGACAGAAGCTAAGCCCTCATAGATTTGAACTTGATACTCATACATTATATAAATGTGTGTGAAAAATTTATTTCTGTGTTCTCACTATCATCTGTTGGGAAAAGTAAGGAAGAAAAATCACCTACTATATATAAGATACTATGAAAGCCATTATCTCTTTATGGTTACAGTAACCTCAGGAGATAGCTTTTCTTGTTGCCACTTTAGGGGTGGGGAAACAAACACATAGCACAATTAAGATACTAGGTTGAAAATGAACTGTATGACTTACAGATGGGGAGGGAAGGGAAAACCAGAAGAGCATGAGGGAAGAAATGGCATTTTCCAAAGAGAAATAAATGTACTTATTACCTGACTTATGCAACTGTAACCCCTCTGCACATCACCTTTATAATACCAGTTTCAAAGCATAAAAGAAAATAGGCTGTCCTAAGAGCCAGAGGAAGGAAGGAAGGAAGAAAGGAAGGAAGGAAGGAAGGATGGATGGATGGAAGGAAGGAAGGAAAGGATGGAAGGAAGGAAGGATGGAAGGAAGGAAGGAAGGAAGGAAGGAAGGAAGGAAGGAAGGAAGGAAGGAAGGGAAACAAGCAAATTCTAAGATGAAGCAGTTGAAGGAGTGGAACACTGGAAGATGGACTTGCCTTGCTGCATCCCAAAGATCATGTTGTTCCGGTCATTTTCTTCTTCATCCTTACTAATAGAAAAGACTGGACAAGAAATTCTCATTTTATCCATTGTTAGGTGTAGGATTGAAGTAACAGATATAAGAATTCATTAATATACACAGCAGTTTTCCTATATTAGTTTGGTAAATGTATGTGTAATGATACATCAGTGCTCTCTTTCTCATGTACTATGTGGCGTGGTCTCTGCCCATGGTTCTCACTGGACGGTTTGGGGTCGAGGTGAGCATTCCAGCCATTGCTTTCTTCTTCACAGGCCTACAATGGGCACCATCAGGCCTTGGAGGTCCTCCTGCAGTCATTGGTGGACCTGGACATCAGGGATGAGAAGGGCCGCACGGCTCTGGACCTGGCTGCCTTCCAGGGACACTCGGAGTGTGTAGAAGCCCTGATAAACCAGGGGGCATCCATCTTTGTGAAAGACAACGTCACCAAAAGAACTCCACTTCACGCCTCAGGTAGGTCTGGCCTGACTCTCATCACTCACATTCTGGAGTTCACGACTGAGTACAAATAGAAGAAGAATAATGGCCTCTTCTTTCATTCCAGCTTTCTTTCCCCACCAGACATAGTTGCCCATTTCCTACATGTTTTGACATGGCAGGTGATCTCTGGCCAGGCAGCTTCTGCCCTTTTTCCTAACTTCTAAGAGATATTGGGAGCTTTGGCCAAAAGTTCCCTACTACAAGCTTTCTGAACAAAAGCCAAAGTGTAATGTCCAGAATATGTCACCTAGCACTAATCACATCAAAAGCACCCAGCATTTTCTCTGTTAGTATTTTCATCATCACCCTCCATTTCCATCATTACCCCCAGACCAACATTCCTCTTACTGTAGGCTCCCCTCCCATTTGTTTTCCCCTTCCCCCTCAAAAAAACCCAGAGACCCTGCAGTTACACAAAGACTTCTTCAAAGAAAGTTATTTCCTTTGTTTCCAGCAATTTAAGACAAGACTCAAAAAAACAAAACAAAACAAAAAAACACCTGAAGAAAGTCACTGCCCATGAAAATTCAGATGACAAGAGCCAGAGCAAGAGCCAGAGTCAGAGTCACAAAGAGATATCATAGCATTTCGAGCTTGACATTACTGTATCTTAGGGTCATTTCACATACAAAAGCCCATCAGTACACAATTCCAGCAGCCTGTTTGGCTCTTGGCTTTTGGTTTGGTTCTTGATGCCTCCGATGTATAACTAGAGACCCTCAAGAGTACATGGATAGCCAGTGGCTCGGGCTAGTCAGGAGGCTGAGATCTGCTCAAAGCCAGACTGGGAAGAAAAATGTTTGAGACTTTTATCGCCAATTAACTACCAGAAAACCAGAAGTGGAGCTTATGGCTCAAAGTAGTAGAGTGCTAGCCTTGAGCCAAAGAGTTCAGGGATACTGCCTAAGCCCTGAATTCAAACTCCTTGATGGACAAAAGGGGGAAAAAAAGAGTACATGTATAAACCAAGAAGTAAGTAATGTACCTTTTCAGGAATTTAGATTTCTAATATACATAACTTGTAATCAACAAAACTCTTCTAGGCATATATACAGAAATAAAGAGTAAAAAGAGTTTTTGGCTTGGTTAAGCCATAAATAAATACCTTTGAGCTCAGGAAATCCAGTAATATCTGCCTTCAGTGAGGGTAATAGACCCTTAGAAGGAGAAATAACTGTGAAATATGATGGAACTGAGGAAATATAGGAGCGAAGATGTTTTCCAAAAGACCTTGTGACTCATTATTTGGGAAAAATTTTCTAGGAGAAATAAACTTGCCACTGATTTCCCTTGATGTTCAAGCCAATTATAGCAACTGAAAAATGCCTGGCTATTGCATAATTACCTGAAATAATAGTACCTGGGGTGAGGGAGCTTTAGAAGCGATAGTTCACATGGTCAAATTATAAATTCGTATTTTCCATTGCAGTCTTTTTTTTTTTTTCTCCCTTGGCTAGTGGTGTTATCCAGTCTAAATTTTGTTTTCCCTTTGTCAACATTAGTTGCCAATTATTAAGGCAAGCACCCTTCTACCCTTCCTGACAAAGACTGTTTTGGTTGAAGAAGCCATCCTTGCAAACAGTAAGCAGTGACCAGCCGTCACGCATTTGCCACCGTGATGTAGGTGTGGTCCGAGGGCACCCCCTAGTGGTCAAGCGGATTCACTCTGTTGGGTTTCCCTCACGGTGTTCATTAAGGGCATTCCTTTGACTCTTACAAAATGCAGATGTTACAAAATGATGCAGAGGTGATTCAGGCTCTGTAAACCCAGCATCTTTTTGCAGTTCCCTTGAAAGGCAGGTCTTTATTTCAGTCCCTTGGAATATTGTGGAAAAGCACCAGCCAGGATGGATATTGGAGATTTGGCACAGATAAATGTAGTGACAGTTTTGATGGTTTTTGAGCAACATGAAAAACAATAGCTGTCGCTCATAGCCAGGAAGATGCTGAGGTAGAGGAAGAAAGCTGGGCTGGCAGAATGCAGCTAAGGATGTTGAAATCTTTCTGCTAGAAGGCATAGAAGGGAAAATGTAGTATGTGAGAAGGTAAGGAAAATTCTGGTTCCACTTTTATTCTGAAGGGGATTTAAATTTTCCTCAGAGCTTTGGGCTGAGTTCAGTAAGCTTACATGCAAAACATGGGTACAAAAGCACAGCATTGCTTTTTCTGTCTAACACATTGAGTGATAATAGAAATTAGATGCTGTTTTCTATGCTCTATTAAAATGCAGTGCCCTTGGAATTGTTAAATATGAGCATTTAAAGAGTATCACATTACTACAGAAAGAAGAGCTAGTAAAAACAAAAACAAAAACCCCTGCAGTTCCCTTCCCGCCATGCATCCATCCATGGCTGTGATATTTAGTTGTCAGTCCTCCCTGGTCATTTCTTTTTAGGCATCATAGATATATAGTAAACTCCTTGCGTATTGCAATGATGGTAACAGATTTTTGCATAATTTTAAAAAGATAATGGAAACAACAGCAACCATAACATATTACCTATAACTCCAATCTGCCAGATTTCTTTCCAAGATTAAGTAAATGGATGGTGCTGAGATGAGGTGAATGGAATAATCTATGTAGTGTTAGCATTATTCCTGTCATTCATTGGGTGATATCGATGAATGAGAGCTAATTCTGATAGGTATTGTCCCTGAAAACTGTCAATGTTAAATTAGCATTCTCTCACCACTGGCAAGCTATAAAAAGGACTGTAAAACACAGCCCTGAAGAGAGCCTTTGTCAGCCTAACATAGCTACATAATTTCCCTTTTCTCTCCACATTTATCACCAGGGAAATTCAATGTATTTTATTGTGTTCTTATTGTTCAGACGGGAGAGTAGGTCATGTTCAGAATTTTAAACATATTTAGGCTCTCTGAAAGCCACGTTTAGGCAGCTTTTTCTTCCTTCTATCCTCCAACTCCTCCTCCTCCTCCTTCCTTTTTTCTTCTGCTCAGAAACCTGGAGGAATGAGCCTCATATTTGGTTTCTGCTTCTCCCAGGATGTAAAGCCAACCTGACATTGAGATTGCACTGCATTTCCTGCCCACTATTGGGTTGGTGGGGGCAGGGTGGATGAGAACCAGCAGCCCTAGAAGGGGCTTTAGAAGGCATTTGGTCAGAGGAGGGGATGGTGAAAAGAGGAGATAGTGAGGCAAGGAGGAAACCAGGAGGATCCCCCGATGCCTGAGTGTGCTTGTGACAATGTGGGTTGTGGTTTGGGGAATGCCAGGACCCCACAGGAACACACTTCTGAGTAACCTGAGAGTCTCAACCAATCATCCCTGAGCAATGAGCACAGCACACCTTTACAGCTTAGTTGCTTCAAGCCACCACTGATGAGTGAGAATTGCTGCTAGACTGTCCAGAGTGTAAACTGACTCATAAGAAGATCCTATTCTGTTCTGGTCTTCCTTTTTCCCTCCTTCCTCATCTCTTCTCTTCCCCTCCACCTTCCTTCTATCCTGCCACTGTTCCCATCTCCTCTCCCTTCTTTCTCCTCCTTCTGCGTTCTTCCTTATTTTTATAAAGGTTGGGAGACAGGCTCGACAGAGAATGATTATATAGAAGCAAGTAACATTTAGAGAAACAAAAGGTGAACTTTGTGACAAATAGGAAAACATGTTAGTCCTACACAAGGAAATAAGCAAGGACATCAAGTTTAAGAAAAACTTTCTCAAGAGTAGGGTTTGGCCTAGTGGTAGAGTGCTTGCCTAGGATGCACGAAGACCCAGGTTTGACTCCTCCATGCCTCATTCATAGCAATAGCTAGAAGTGGTGCTGTGGCTCAAGTGGTAGAGCTCTGTCCTTGAGAAAGCCCAAGGACAGTGCTTAGGCCCTGAGTTCAAGCCCCAGGAATTGAAGAAAAAAAAATAAAAAAGAAGAAGAAAAGAAAGAAAAAAAGGAAAGCTTTCTCAGCAGGGAAAGCAGAAAAGAAAAATGAAGATCATAAATTCCTGGTAGGAATAAAGGAAAGAAAGATGAACACTGAGCCAGGATATGCCTCGGGCCATCAGCAACTGGAAATCCAGAGGTTATCTATTAGCAGAAATGGCAGATCACTGACTTGAAGTCCAATAAATTTCACTGTAGAGAGATTTCTGTAGTATTTGTCTGTTAAAAGGCTGTCCATTATTTGTCCTTTCTAGTTATTAATGGTCACACCCTGTGTTTGCGGCTATTACTGGAAATTGCAGACAATCCGGAAGTGGTTGATGTCAAAGATGCCAAAGGACAGTAAGTGACCTACATTTGGCCTTGGGTTGACATTGTAATAACAAGAGGTCATTGGTTGGTTTGTTGAATAGGTAAGTGGGCTGATGGCTGAATTCTAGGTTGTGTGAAATTGATGGGTAATGGCCTAGAAAAACAAGGCTGTGTGCCAGTCTAGCTAGAAGAAACAGTGGGGGAGTGGGCATTGTATTTGTGGGCCCTGTCTCCTGGCTTTCTTTTATGTATTCCATCCTTTTTCCTCTTTCTTCCCATCTTTAATCTCTCGAAGCGGCTACAGTCCTATTAAATGAATCATGGCAAAAAGACAAGACCTCAAAACCATTATCCCATCCATATTTTCATCCTTTCTAATTTTGTTCTTCCAAGGATTTTTTTCTTGGTTGATTCCCCACCTGTTCAGTTTTCCATATAGGAAATTCAGAGCAGTAAAACTCTGGTGCCTAGCCCCAGGTATGTGGGTTTGTTTTGTAGTCACACCTAGAACTGCACCTCTGCAATCCAGCACTTGGTTTTTTTCTTCTAGACTTACCAGGTTTTTCTTTAAGACAATAAAGTAGGAAGAATGAAGAATCACGTTTTCCTTAAAGGCAATGAAGCATTATTCAAATGAAAGCCAATGTAGAGGAAGGGATTCCTAAGACTATCCTTTGGTCTCACTCTGTGAATGCCTAGAGACCTCTGTGATTTATCATGTCCCAGTGTATGTTGTTTTTACCATGCAGAGTGTTTGTAGATTTATGTTAGCTACCACAAATGAAGGAAATCATGCACTCTTTGTTTCTTTGGATCTGGCTTAATTCATGTAATATAATTTTTTCCAAGTTTTTCCATTTCCTTACAAATGGTACTGTAGCATTCTTTCTGATGGATGAGTAGAATTCCACTGTGTATATACACTACAGTTTCTTGATCCATTCATCCTCTGAGGGACATCTGGACTGATTCCACATCTTGCCTATGATGAATAGTTCTTCAGTGAACATAGTTGTGCTGGTGCTTTAGTGTGGCCTGGTTTGTGGTCAATTGGACAAATGCCCAGAAGTGGAATTGCTGGGTCATAGACAAGCTGTGCCTAGTGTTTTAAGGAACCTCCAAAAGGCTTTCCTGAGTGTTTGAACAAGTTTACATTCCTACCAACAGAGTAATAGAACTCTCTTTTGGCCACATTCCTACCAGTATGTGTTATTGTTAATCTTCTTGATAATGGCTGTTCTAACCTGGGATGACGTGGAATCTCATGTTGTTTTGATGCCTGCCTGCCTGCCTTCTTTCTTTCTTTCTTTCTTTCTTTCTTTCTTTCTTTCTTTCTTTCTTTCTTTCTTTCTTTCTTTCTCTCTCTCTCTCTTCCTTCCTTCCTCCCTCCCTCCCTCCCTCCCTCCCTCCCTCCCTCCCTCCCTCCCTCCCTCCCTCCCTCCCTCCCTCCCTCCCTCCCTCTCTCTCTCTCTCTCTCTCTCTCTCTCTCTCTCTCTCTCTCTCTCTCTCTCTCTTTCTTTTCTTTTTCTTATCCTAAAGCTTGAACTCAGGGGTCTGGGCACTGTCCCTGAGCCGCTTTTGCTCAAGGCTAGCACTCTGCCACTAAGCCACATTCCCAGTCCCAATATGCACTTCTTTTATGGCCAAAGTTGTTGAACACTTTTTCTTAGCCAATAATCTATTGGCCATTCTTACTTCTTCTGAGAAGTTTCTCTTTAAGTTTCTAGCTCATATATTAGTTGGATAGTTGTTTCTTTGCATCTGGTTATTTAAAATAATATTGAATGAAATGAACTTCCAGGAAATGGAAGCAAGAAGTTTTTTCTTTGTTGCTGTTTTTCCTTTCGTTTCGTTTCGTTTCTTTTCTTTTTTCCAGTCCTGGGCTTGAGCTCAGGGCCTGAACTGTCCTTGGACTTTCTCAAGGCTAGAGCTCTATCACTTGAGCCTCAGCACCACTCCCGGCTTTTTTCTATGTATGTGATACCAAGGAATCGAGCCCAGGCCTTCGTGCATGCTAGGCAAGCACTCCACCACTAGGCCAAACTCCCGGCCCTTTTCTTTTCCTTTGTCTTGTTTGTTCACTCATCTGTCTTTGGGATGATATATAGAGGGGTCACAGAAAGAGGCAAATGGTGAACAAATACAGAAGGGGTACTCACTAGACCCTGTGCCAAAAATGAACTATGCAACTTGTGGGTGGGGATGGGAGGGAAAAACTGGGAGAGAGGGAGAGAAAGGATGATTTTGTTCAAAAACAATCTGACATTGTAACTTCACTCCCCTGTACAACACGATTATAATAACAATAAAAATGTATATAAAAAGGAAAATAGGGGGCAGGAGTTTGGCCTAGTAGTAGAGTGCTTGCCTAGCATGCATAAAGACCCAGTTCAAATCCTCGATACCACATACATAGAAAAAGCTGGAAATGGGGCTGTGACTCAAGTGGTAGAGCTCTAGCCTTCAGAAAGCCTAAGGACATCACTCAAGCTCTGAGTTTAAGCCCCAGGACTGGCAAAAATGAGAAAAAAAGGGGAAAATATACCAAAAAATAGAAGAAGGTTTTCCTCATACACATACAATACCCAGTTGATACTTAATGCATGGTACATGGCTCCAGTAATGAGGGAAGTAGGAATAGTTGGCCTTGGGACTTCCCTCAGCCCTACCTACCCTGTACATTGTTCCTCTTACTTTATTCCTTGTGGTCTTAGAGCGGAGGGAGATTGCTCCTTCTGCAGAGCAGCTAGCATGCTGGGGACAGAGACAGCGCTAGCTATTGTCAAGAACAATGGAGAGACATCTTCCCCCAGAAAGTATTTTCTACCTCATTTAAAAGCCTGTTTTTCTTCCTCCCGAGGACCCCTCTGATGCTTGCAGTAGCTTATGGACACATTGATGCTGTCTCCTTGTTACTTGAAAAGGAAGCAAATGTAGATGCTGTTGACATTATGGGATGTACAGCTTTACACAGAGGGGTATGTATGCCTTTCACAGCTTTCAAGCTTTTGTCTTCTTTTTATCCTCTATGCAAAATTTTAAGAAAAAAAAAGCTTGCTGAATAATATAACCAGTTAACCTCAGACAGTCAAAAAAAATTACAAAATCTTGCACGAAGGTACAATAATGAAAGTACTCTCTGTTCCTGCTCTTAAGATTTCATGATGGATTGTGATAATAACTTCATGAACACCTGTTATTGGTGGGCTTGCTTCTTCTTTTCTGATTACAAATTGCATGTACACCATAGAACATTTGCAAAATTTTTTAACATAGAGGAAGAAAATCACCATCACTACTAATCATACATCTCGGAGATAACCACTTTTGGGGTGTCTACCTATTTCCAATTCTTTTTCTTCACTTTATGTAGATTTGTCTTACACATTGATAACAGAGAATACAGAAAATGCTGTTTGGAATCTGTCATATTTGTCTCAGCAGACATTGACAGCATAACAGGGAAGTTTGCTTTAATAACTCCATAGATGTGTACAATGGACCTTGAACAAATTTGCCCCCTCTTTTTTGAACAGTTTTTAGTGGGATTCATTATGCGATCTTCATAATAAAGATATACTATTTTGTACTATCTTCATTATGCTCTATTCAGATGTGTGTGTGTGTGTGTGTGTGTAAAATGAACTTTGATTCTCTTCACCTTCTCCTTTTCCCTTTCCTCTTTTGTTGGTTCCCCCACCTGATTCTCCCTTTACACTCATGTTCCATCATCATCATCATCATCAATAGATCCTACATATGAGTGAAAACATACAGTGTTGCCTTTTTGAGCTTGACTTACCTCATTTAACATAATGATCTTCAGTTTCATTCATTTTCCTGCCAATGACATAATGCCATTCTTCTTCATGATTAAATAATGCTCCGGGGTGATGGTGTAGATAGATACCATATTTTTTCTATCTGTTTCTCTGTTGTTAAGCACCTAGGCTAATTCCACAGTTTGGCACTGCAGTAAACACGAATGGCCAGGTTTCTCTCTTGTATGTGGATGTACAATTCTTCAAATACATGCCCAGCCATGATATGACACTCCAGAAGGTTAATGTGTATTTAGGTTTTTGAAGAATCTCCATGCTGATTTCTCTCACGGCTGCACTTGTTACATTCACACTAGCAGTGGACGAGGGGCCTTTACCCCTAATTCCTCATCAACATTGTTTCCTCAATGATTCTGATATTTCTCAGTGCTTCTATTCTAACTGAGGGGAGGTGGAATCTCAGTGAACTTTTGATTTGCATTTCCTTGAATGCTAACGACATTGAGGACTTCTTCAGGTATTTTCCAGCCATTCGAACTTCTGAACACTGTTTGAATTATTTGTTCTCTCGCTATTTATTCGTCTCCTGTCTGTTGAGTAGCTTGTAAAGATTATCTTCCTTTCTCTTGGTTCTGGTGCTTGTTTCCTTCAAATATATCATCATTTTTTCATATTCCATTGTGTGCTAGTGTTCTGCCCTTGATGACCTGGTTTTTCAGTAGTCAAATTATTTCTATTTGTTCTTGTTTGCATCTGATGCCAGAATGCTTATGCTGTGAACAATTCTCTGTATACAGCTACTAAATTGCTTTTCAAGGGATGCCAATTCAGCCAAATAAACAAAACTAGAAATCACAGCATTCCTGTTGGTGCCTATGGTACCTGAAGTGGAAAGAACTTTGTTGGTTAGTGTCATCGTCACAGTTCTTATTTCTTGGGCACTTCTCATAGGTTGTGCAGCAGGACAGGAACCTTTTTCTATGAACTCATGTAGCACATAGCCTCCTTTCCACCAAGACAGATCATGTATGTACAATGATAGTCTCCTAAGATAACAGGAGAGCTGGACAATTCCCATCACGTAGCACTTTTACTAGACCCTTCTGTTAATGTACAAATACCCCATAGATTATAATTCTGTAGTACTCAGCTCAACAACATGCTAGACAGCTAGATAGCATAGGTATATAATAGACTTTTCCTCTGGCTTGTTGTGCCTATATTCGGTGTTGGTCACAAAGCAACAAAATAGCACGACAGTACAGTTCTCAGAATGAACACCCAGCATGTATACAACTCTATTATCTTCTCACTTCTAATAACAGCCCATGAGAATACTAGTCTTATTCCTATTGACAGACAGATTAAGACAGACAGACAGAAGCAATATAATCACCTTGTCCAGGAGGTGGGAGCCAAGATTTAATACATCTTTCTTATTCTAAAGTCCGTACTTTCTTCCAAGTCATGGTATCTCTTGTGGTTATGTTTGGAAAGTCAAGATGTTTGTAAAATGCTCTGCTGCTCACAGACTTTTCTGGTATGATGTTGGATGGGTTGTCCTGACCCTGGCCTCAGAACTAGGCCAGTCTGCTTTCCTTCAGGCCAGGGCCCTCTTGCTCTGAGCCCAGTATCAGCTGACTGTCTCCCCGAATCTTCTCCCCTTCTGACCTGTGTGTTATGTTTTCGTTGCAATGCATCAGATTATGACAGGACATGAGGAGTGTGTGCAAATGCTTCTGGAACAAGAAGTGTCCATTCTCTGCAAAGATTCTCGAGGGAGAACACCCTTGCACTATGCAGCGGCGAGGGGCCACGCCACGTGGCTGAGTGAGCTGCTTCAGATGGCTCTTTCTGAGGACGACTGTTGTTTCAGAGACAACCAAGGCTACACACCACTGCACTGGGCTTGTTACAATGGTGAGTTGCTTGAAATTCCATTGATTCCACAGATATCCAGCCCCAGGACCAATGTGAAATAGTACCATGCTATAAACCATGGCTTCACCTTTCTGTGCCCTAAATGCTCAATTGTTTGTGTCTGTTTGATTGCTTGATTGGAATGATTTCTTCCTCTGTCCCCATCCTGTAGCTGCCATGTTGTCTTAGTTGGGCAAAAGTTCACCTGCCTCCTTTTGTTATTCAGGAACATGTAACTCCAAATTAGAACTAGATGATTAAACTTTTAATTGGTTTCTGAACTGTCTAAGAGAACCAGGAGTTTCACAAGGAATTAAAATAATATAGCTAAAAGCAAAAAAGGAAATGTGATGATGAAATGTGATAAGGAATAACCTGTCACAATGAATCATAATAGACACATGGTATTTTTCCTTATGTTTTATATTCCACATTTATTGCAATTATTATTAGGGAAATTTAAAATTTTAATTTCTCTGACATGAATAAAAAAGGAACACATGCAAATTGTACAAAATGAAAATTCTGAAGTATCTACAGTAAAATTAACTTTCCTTTCAAAATCCATTTCCTGAGGTGATGTTTTATCTTTCATAATCTCTCCTCTGTTACTATAAATAACTGCGTGTGAATGCACATCTATTTGCATCTTGTTGCTGGTATTAGGATTTGCACTTTGAACTCTGAGCTTGCTAGGCAGGTAGGCAGGCAGGCACTCTTACTACTTGAGCCATACCTCCATCCCTTTTTATTGTTTTAGTTTGTTTTTGCATAGGGTCTCACCCCTTTGCCCAGGGCTGGCCTCAGATTGAGATCCTCCAACCTCTGTCTCTTACGTGGCTAGAACTACTAGCATCACAGTTCGCAGCTTGTTTTATTATTGGTATTTTTCCTTGATGGTACTGGGTTTGAATTTAGGGATTTTTCACTTTCTAGACAGGTATTCTACCACTTGAGCCATACCTTCAGCTCGTTTTGTTTTAGTTAATAGATGAGATCGTTTTACTTTTTGCCCAGGTCAGACTGAACCATACTCTTCCTCCCACAGATGGAGGGAGGGGGTGTGTCTCATAAACTTTGTTCAGACTGGCCTACAAACATGATCCTCATGAGTTTAGCCTTCATTATAGCTAGGTGACAGGCATGCACCACCCACTCAACTATTGATTAACTTTATGCCCTGGCTGCCCTTGAACCACAATCCTATCTCACAAATAATTAGGATGCACCTAGAATGTGCATCTATTTTTAAAAAATATTATTATATAGCCAATATCATCCTATAACTTTCAATACTGTTGGTACTTACTTAAACTTCTATTTCAGAATGTTCTCTTTTTTGGCCAAATGTTCTCACAAGTTAGTGCCATCACAATAGTAAACTATGGAACCTAGGTGTTCATCAACTGATGGACAAAGTAAATATGATGGGTTCCTCTTTACAGTCCTCACTACTTGGGAAGACTCACTACAGAGGAGGCTTGTGGTTGGAGGCCATTTGGTACCAGAAAGCTAGAGACCTGATCCCAAAGAACAAGCTGGGCAGGTGGCTCATACCTGTAATCGTAGTTGCAGAAGGTGTAGGAAGGAAGTGGCTGTAGGGGTCAGTGGCCCCGGGCAAAATGTGACATGCCCCATGTGAAAAAGAACTAAAGCAAATAGCTAAATAAATGCTAACAAAACTTTCAAAAGCCCCACACATTTAATTACTTATTAAAAAGTTCTCCTTAGATGCCTACTCTGTACCATCTGGCCCTGAAAACACTCCCACAGTAAAACTCAGAGTCCTTTAACATGTCCTCCACATCAAAAAGTGCACTCTGCTAGTCACACCATCTCCCCTTCCCCGGAGTATGGAACATATTAACATATTCATGAAGGTGAGAGGTAGAACTCCTATTTATGAATATGAGACAATGGAGGCATGTGTATGTTAGGCACCTGTCTGTCAAGGGCTCAGGGTAACACTGAATCCCTTCAGCTTTCAGAGCTGTCTTTCTTATCGGTGCTTGACCATATGGCCTTCACTGTTTCATTTGCTCATTTTGCCTCAGAACATCTGTGAGCAGGGTTAATAACATTTCAGCACTTTGTTAATTTTCTTCCATGCAGGAAGAACATTCAGGCAATCAGGGAGAAATTTGCAAGTCAGAATCAAAGTTTCTTGCTTGGAAATGCCTGAAATTCTTTTGATTCCTTACAGGTAATGAAAACTGTCTAGAGGTACTTTTGGAGCAAAAGTGTTTCCGAAAATTTATTGGTAATCCCTTTACTCCACTGCACTGTGCAATGTAAGTAGAGATGCTGGTGTGAGGAGAACACGGGGACAAGTGTAGGGACACATGTAGAAAGATTGCCCTTTAGGGAAGGAAAAAGCGATTACACATAAAATTAAAATACTCCATTTTGTTGCTGAGGACAAATAAGGTGAGAGTAAAGAATGGTGCCCAGTGTTAATTAATTCCCAGGAGCTTGTGGAGCTGTTGCTGTCATCCCAAGGTGACTCAGAACCATCTTAGGAAGTTGTGTGAAGGACTGGGCCTAGAGGCACATTCTTCATGACCAGAAGAATGCCTCAGTGGTTGCCCATATCTCTCTTCCAAATTCTAAAACTAAGTCAAGTTTCATGACTAGGTGCCTATGCATGGTTAGGCATTTTCTACCAGGAAGACTTTGCATGCAATTCTCCACTGTTTATATGTGCTAAACATTTTTTTTTTGCAAATGTAAGTTGTTTTCCATCTCATACACTGAGTTATTATTCCGAAGGTGCTTGGTGCTTAATTGGCCCATGATGCTTGGCTCATTGGTTGTAAATATAGTGACTGAATATCATAACTCAATCAACAAAGTATAGGCGATAATGAATCTAGGTTATTTTAAATCTAAAGGATCCATGCCTGACATGACATCTCATTAACTAATTTGCAACGTGCTCCTACCTGAGTACAGAGGTTCAGAGGAGAAGCTAAGGGCTATAAGGTTGAAACATCTCCCACAAATACTGGCATCAGATTGTTACACATACTACGTGTTACGTTAGACTGTATCCTTGGCATGTATGTACTGTGACACACACAGTGTGTAGGAAGATGAGGTAGGAGGGACTAAATTATCTTTGAAAGAGTGAGATTTTTTTCCCATTAAAATCCATTTTAATTTCAGAATAAATGACCATGAGAATTGTGCATCGTTGCTTCTGGGGGCCATAGATTCCAACATTGTCAGTTGTCGCGATGATAAAGGCAGGTGAGTAATCCCAGTATGATTTTGTCTTGATGAGTCTTATTTTTTGTGTTGTAGTCACAGAGCAGCAAAAATGCTTTTAATTGGGGCTGGGAGTTTGGCCTAGTGGTAGAGTGCTTGCCTAGCATGCACGAAGATCTGGATTTGATTCCTTGGTACCACATACATAGAAAAAAGCCGGAAGAGGTACTGAGGCTCAAGTGGTAGAGCTCTAGCCTTGAGAAAGTCCAAGGACAGTGCTCAGGCCCTGAGCCTAAGCCCAGGACTGGCAAAAAAAAAAAATGCTTTTAATTGGGTTTTACTTTTTAATAGTTCTCAGACTTTCCATGTGTGAGGCAAGTCCTACACCACTGAGCCATCTCCTCAGTCTTTGTCTTACTTGGTAGCCTAGGCTAGCTTTGAAGTGGTGACCTTCCTGCCTTTACCCCCTGAAGGCTGAGATTAAAGGTATAAATCACCACATGCAGATGAACATCTGCTACTTAAATGAATAACGCGTGTTTTTTTTTTTAAACTACATACTACAAAGCCAGATGCCAGTCGGTGGCTTTTGCCTATCATCTTATTCACTCAGGAGGCTAAGTTCTGAAGATCATGGTTCAAAGCCAACCTGGCCAGGAAAGTGTCCAGGCCTTGAGTTCAAGTCCCTAAAACTGACTAAATAATTTTCCCTCTTACCCTAGAATTCCAAACCTTGGCTTTAAAAGAGATTTTATATCTCTTAAATATTTTATGTACTCATAAATATTTTCTATACATAACTTTCAGTATATTTGTGTGTGTGTGTGTGTTTATGTGTTTCCCAGTGTGTGTATGTGTGTGTGTGTGTGTGTGTGTGTGTGTGTGTGTGTGTGTGTGTGTGTGTGTGTTTGTGTTTCCCAGTCCTGGGGCTTCAACTCATGTCCTAGGGATTTTTTCAAGGCTAGAGCTCTACCACTTGAGCCAGAGCACCACTTCCAGCTTTTTTCTATGTATGTGGTATGGAGGAATTGAACCTAGGTCTTCGTGCATGCTAGGTGAGCACTCTGCCATTAGGCTACACTCCTGGTCCCCTTTCAGTATATTTGTGAGCATACATTCTTTTTATATAAATTGGAGCACTCAGGAACTACATTCTGCTTTTAGAACATATTGGAGGTCTTTCTTTTTAAAGCTGTATGTTATTTCATTGAATGAATTGATTGTGTTTTCCTAAGCCTCTCTTCTGTTGAACAACATTTGTTTTCAATATTTTACCCTCTTAAGAAGTGGCACAGTGAGCTTTCTTATATATGAATGAGTCTGTACACATGGCCAAGTATATGTGGAAAACAAATTCTAGGAGTGCAGGTGTGCCTTCAGTGGTAGAGTATTGCTGAGCAAGTACAAGTCCCCGAGTTTAGACCCCAGTACTGATGAGTAAGAAAGAGAGAGTAAGTTTAAAGGAAGTTAAATGCAAAGCATTTGTTTGACATCTTTAGGACACCCCTTCATGCAGCAGCTTTTGGGGATCACGTGGAGTGCTTGCAGCTTCTTTTGAGACACAATGCCCAAGTGAATGCAGTGGATAATTCGGGAAAGACGGCGCTGATGATGGCTGCTGAGAATGGGCAGGCAGGCGCCGTCGGTGAGTACTTGCCCTGTGGACTCTGCATTTCTGCCTATCCAAAACAAGGGAAAACTGAGGAATTAAAATCTTCTACTATACACACTTGAAAAGAGCCATTGTCACTTTCACATAAATCACCTGACTCCATTTGCTCAATGGTTCACTGTTCCCTGTAAGGTCTTTTGTTTGACTTTGTATTCCTCTACAGTGCAATGCCTCAGTGTTGAGAAAACAAATACAACAGAAACATTATAACTGGAAATAATAAAACAGTAAGATAATTAAAACTAATGCATATTGCCATATTGCCTGGTGCGGTAGCTCACGCCTGTAATCCTAGCTACTCAGGAGGCTGAGATCTGAGGATCAGGTTCAAAGCCAGCCTGGGCACAAAAGAACCTGAGACTCTTATCTCCAGTTAACCCTTAGAAAACAGGAAGTGCTCAAGGGTAGGGTGGTAGCTTGAGCTGAAGAGCTCAGGGACAGCGCCCAGGCTGAGTTCAAGCCCCATAACCCACCAAAAACCAAACAACAACAAAAAAACTAATGCCTATCTGCTTCCAGTTTGAGTAGAACATATGTGGCACAACTTGGCTCTTTTTCTCTTTCAACAACATCAAATAATATGTAATCTGAGTTCTGTCCTCAGCTCTGAATTTATAAACTGTGTGATTTAAATATCCTTTGTTTTTTGGTAGCAACTTTACCATGCATGTGATTAGCATTTAGTTTAAATTAACCCCTTGTGTTCTTTTTTCTACAGATATCTTGGTGAACAGTGCCCAGGCCGATCTGACTATCAAAGATAAAGACTTGAATACACCGTTACATTTGGCTAGTAGTAAAGTATGTAAATGAACTTTACACAGCATTAATTAATGTTATAACAATAATCCCACTGAAATTCTGTCTGTCTGGGAAGTGTTTAGCATGGCTCTTGCAGGGATGTTTTCAGTGTGAGTGGAATATGGAGTGCTGGGAAGGGCAGAACCCTAGGTAGAGGAAGATAGGTTAGTTCCAGCACAGTGAGTGAGGAGGACATGAACTATGCCACTTGGATTTTTGCCATATTCTACCTGTTGTGTTACCAGAACTGCATCTGTCTCCCTGGTTGTGGCATCATAACAGGACCTTAGCTATATGCCTTCTAAGCAGTTCTGCTTGCTTTCCTTAGTTCCATCTGAACTAATAACATAGCCCAACATACTCCGTGAAGCAAATAGATGGACCTTTCCTCCTGGGACTGAAACCAAGGCCTTGCTTTCCACTTTACCTGGGCCTCCATAGGACATGGATTTGGAGGCAGGATCTCACTATGTAGATCATCTGACTTTGAACTTGAGATCTTCCTGCCTTGAGTTCCTGAATGCTAGGCTGACAGGTGTACATCATAATCTTTGATTCTTTTTTCCCCCGTGCTGGAGATCAAACTCCGAGTGTTGTATAGGCTAGAAGGAGTCTAAAGAAGCTATATTCTCAGCTTCTTATGCAGCGTTAAGTGCCAAGAACATGGGGGTTTCCTTTTTTGTTGATGATAGTGTTTGTTCTTCTGTATACACACATATGTATGTGTGTGTATAGATGATTCATATGTGTGTATATGTATATGTGTACATACAAAAGACAGTATAGTACAATGGAAGTTGACACCAGTGATGGCAGTTTATTTTAACATGGCTAAGTTAGTGTTAGAAATCTCTGACTTTTTCTTTTGTTGCTGTGTTTTCTCATTACATAACCTGGGAAGTCCATGGAAACTGCAAAACGTGTTGTCTCATGCAGTTTATTTAGTATGCTAGTGAATACCTTACTTTGTTGAAATACAGATGCTGGCCAAGTTTGGTGGCAGATAATCTGAAATCCCAACACTCAGGAGGCAGAGGCAGGAGGTTTGTGAACTGAAGACCAGCCTGAGTGACCTACTGAGACAGTATTTCAAATTTTTAATTAACATGAATTAGTTCATTAAAAATACAGGTTCTGACTTACTAGGATTGAGTCTAACTTTTTTTTCCAGTCCTGGGGCTTGAACTCAGGGCCTGGGTGCTGACCCACAGATGCTTCTGCTCAAGGCTAAGGCACTTGAGCCGCAGTGCCACTTTCGGCCTTCTTTGAGTAGTTTATTGGAGGTGAGAACCTCACAACTTTCCTTCTGAGGCTGGCTTCAAACCTTGGACCTCAGATCTCAGCCTCCTGAATTTTGCTTTTTAAGCTTTTTGTCCTTGTTGGGTTTGGAGGCAGTCTCACTACACACCTACAAGAGTCAACAGTTCCAAGTCCCAGGTGGTACTGCAGTTGCCAGATTATGGATCTTGATTAGCAAAAGCTTCAGAATCCATGAAAACCAAAAGGGGCACCAAGCTTGATGTTTTTAAAGGATTTCTGACTTAACAATTGATTTTTTTTTTAAATTATGAGCCATCTCTTACGATAAGATCCAGAAATACTTTTCCCTGGCTGAGTAATGAAAGAAGCTTTCCAGAAGAAACAGGGCTGTTTCAAGACACAAGGTCATAAATGATGAGCCACGGTGTGCTGGGAATCCTAAGGATAAACGGATCTCGGCAGTGGTAACTGGAGGAGGAATTTGATGTGTATTTACTAAATAATGTTGAAGGATTTAAAGGAGTGTCGAATTCTGCCATCCACCAGCTGACCTAGCTAAACTAGCATCTATCTTAGCTCTCTGGACATTAATTCTAAAAATTATCTTATTAATATTAACTATGAATATTTTAGAACAGGCAAATGTTAACTAAGGCCTAATAGACGTTATTTAGACTCTTAAGAGTATCTGGGGCCTATTTACTTTTTAGGAAAAAAAGTTACTCAGAAAATAGCCTTGTAGAATGTTTTGTTTTGTTTTTTTTAGACAGAAGAAATGTATTTTCAATTTAAGGCCTACTGAAAAAAAATTTTTTTTTCAGGAGCTTGTCTGTGTCTGTGTTTCATGTTCCTTATTGTTTTTCTTTATTAGGGTCATGAAAAATGTGCCTTGTTAATACTTGACAAGATACAAGATGAGAGCCTTATTAATGCAAAAAACAATTCACTGCAGACGTAAGTGTGACTGTTACAGTTTGACTTATATACAACGTCAGCAAATGTTAAGAGCCTGCCATGTGCCAGCTCCTTCCTGGGAACTTATATGACAGATGAAGATCTGGCTTTCCCACTTCTGGAAGCTTTTAGTCACACATCTGCAAATGCTGATTGCAAGGCAATTTTAATATGTGTCCTTGTGATATGCCTTCACAGAATTTTGTAAGGTCTTTGTTTTCCCCTGCTGATATTTCAGTGGCAACATTATCAATTTTGCAGTCTGTTTGAAAAATCTTATGGGATTATGAACTGGCATATTTGGGGAACCTATTTGTAGTATGTTGATACATTATGTATTCTGACTAGAAAAGAACAGTTTTGTAAATCAGGTTTCCAAAATACATTTGAAGAGTTTCTAACCTATTTGTTTTAATTATACTTTAATGTAATTCACTGTAATCCATGGTGTGAAAGATCTAGAAGCTGCTTTGCTTTCTATTTTAGGAAGTTGCATAGATGCTTGTTTTCAAAGAAAAAGAATATTAGAATTGTTTTTTTTCCATTGAACATTCCTAAACAGTTGACATAACACACTGTGATGAATTATACCTTTTTCTATAAGAATCCAATAAAACCTGTGTGTGCTTTATAATAAGGATACTTGGGGACTATATATTATATGCCAGTCACCTTGATGGACTGCATGGAACAGTGACTTGGATGTTGAAGTAGAAATCAGGCAGTGAAGAACCTTCCACAAAAACACCAAAGCTTACATTCTTCCTAGGTACTGTCATTGCGAATGTTTGAGGCACAGAGTATTTGCAACACTGATACAGAAATCTGAGCCAAATATGGGAGAGCAATTGGGAAAAGATCAGTGGAACTTATATCTTTATACTACTGCTGCGACTACTACTTTAATTGTTATACAAAGGGGTTTCAACAAATCAACTTATAAGTACACTGCATCGTGATCAGTATCACCCCGTTATTAAAGCGTATTAAAAAGTAAAAAAAAAAAAAAAAGAATGTAGCTGGGCTCAGTGGCTCACACCTATAATCCCTGTAATCCTAGCTACTCAGGAGGCTGAGATCTCAGGATCACAGTTCAAAGCCAACCAGGGCCACTACAGTCCATGAGACTCCTATCTCCAATTAACTACCAGAAAACTGGAAATGTTACTGTGACTCAAAGGGTAGGGTGGTAGTAAAAAACAAAAAACAAAAAAAACCCCTGCATATACTATTTGCAGACTCTTTGACCATTTTCTTTTTAGTGATATCCATTGACCAAAACATTGCATTGATATAGCTTTCTATTATATCAAATGCCTGGCACAATCAACTTATGAAGAGAAAAGATTTGCATATGCCAGTGCAAAGTTGTTCTCCGTGGCCAGGACAAAGAAAAGAAAGAGATGGAGTGCAGCTATTCCTTCAAGGGCACACGCTTAGTGACCTAAAACTTGCTCCCTTTAAAAATCCTACTGTCTCTCACTAGCTCCAAGTCTGGGACCAATCCTTTAACATGTGGACTTTTGGGACTATTACACTTACACAAATGTATGGCATCATTGAAGTTTGGTGTCTTTTCTGTTCTGTTTTGTTTTCTAGACCTCTTCATGTTGCGGCACGCAATGGCTTGAAGGCGGTAGTTGAGGAGTTGTTGGCCAAAGGAGCCTGTGTTCTTGCTGTAGATGAAAATGGTGAGTGGAAAAGAAATTAACAGTTGCTGCAGGTGCTTCTCATATGTTAGCTGAAGCCAGAGGAAAGAGACAGGGGTAGGAGCTGCTTAAAAAGGAAGAATTCTCCCCCTTGGAATTATCATTCAAGCAAGGAAAACATGTCTTTCAGTGAAAACATATTGTCTACCTGTAGCTCACCAGTGTGGCCCATCTTGCATGTAACATCAGCCACTGACCTCTAACTCTTCAGCACTCCAGTTAACACGTTTAAGGCAAAGTCAAAACCTTTCAACTTGGCATTTTAGATTCTAACTGCATATGCTAAAGAGTTAGAGATAACATATGTCATTGGTGCATGCTGATGGCTGATTAAAAAAAAAACTAGTTCTTAGACTGTATTTCAGTTCATTCAGAGATCAAACTATTTGTTTGTTTGTTTGTTTGTTTGTTTATGTCTGTGCCATTCCTGGCACTTGAACTCGGTCCCTGAGTACTGTCCCTGAGCCTTTTTTCTCAAGGCTAGTCCTGTACCCCTGGAGCCAGAGCACATATTTATCTTTTTGGTGATTAATTAGAATCTCAAAGACTTTCCTACCCAGGCTGCTTTGAACTGTCATCCTCAAATCACAGCCTCCTGAATAGCTAGGAGTATAGGAATGAGCTACCAGCACCTGGCACCTTTTATATTTTTAATGTGAAGATCAGAACTTATTTCCTTAATCTGGAAATTAGGATAGCAAAAGAAAAAAATTTTTCTCTGTCAGATCTGGGGTTTGAACTCAGACCATGGCATTTCCCTTAGTTTTTTCACTCAAGGATGGCATTCTACCATTTGAGCCATAGTTTCACTTTTGATTTTTGCTGGCTAACTGGAGAAAAGAGTCTCACATCCTCACCTGCCCAGGCAGACTTTGAACCGTGATCCTCAGGTCTCAGCCCCCTAACTAGCTAGAATTAGAGGCATGAGCCCCTAGAGCTCAGGAAGTAAGAAATTTTAATTAAAGCTTAAACTTGAAAGCATCTTCTGACCTATATAACATTTCTTTTTGAAGTGGAATAATTCTTGTCAGAAGCTTTCTACTTTGCTCCAAGAAAATTTGAAAACTAACGAGTACTAGAATAAAACTAAATATGCCATTCTAAGCACAGTGCCTCTTGGCCTTGGGGAGCCAGAGAAACTTTTGGATCCTCATAAAATATGTAACTTTTATATGTGGCATTAATCAGTACATCTTAATTGAAGTATTCTAATGTAGTAATGTAACTCAATTAACTGCTTATTACAGGTATTGGAATTAGCAGCCCATGCCCATTTCTCAGAAGTAAGCAGCCATGCTGACATACTAGCTACTCTTACTAGTTTGGGTTTGCCGTTCTATTTATCCTAGCATGTACCCTGCTCTATTCCCAACCCTATTCATCCAGGAAGCTTTGGGACTTTATCCCCTTGGTTTTCCCTCCCCCTTCCCCTTGCCCTCTGATCACCTATATATGCTTCCACCCACAATTTGTTCTCCAAAATGACCAAGAAGACCAGAACAAATGAGTTTGGCCTTTCTCCCATGTAAATAAATCTACTGCCCTCAGAGGTTTATTTAACCTTTAGGCTCAGGAAGGAGCCCTGAGTCAGTAGCTCGCCTCTCTAGAAGTTTAGCTGTGTTGTTGCTTCCTCAGGACCTAGGACATTTGGGAGCAATTTTGTGCAGCATGGCAATAGTAATTCCCTTCTACACCAATATCCTTACTGGAATGAGATGTTCACCTATGTGTCCATTCTTGTTTGTGTTCACACCTAAGAGAGGGATGGTCTCTTAAAGATGGAGTGATCTCTGTATGGCTGGCTGAGCAAGTAAACTGCACCTAAAGTAAGAGGAGATTTAGCCCCACAGAGAGGGTGACTAATCCTTCCTCTTAGGACCAATAGAATGATGGTTGGACCAAGGGTGGCAATCTAATCATAGGGCCCACGTATCTCTCCAAGGCATCATATGACGTGTTCAGTCAGGCAGCTTTCTCATCTAAATTCCTCAGCTAAACTCCTTAAAGTCTAGCTGATAGAGAATGACACACTTCTTATTATGGCCAGCACAGTCATTCCTGTGCATTTGTGACAGTTCAAATTTGGGCCTTTAGTTGAGGAGGTAGCAATTCCTTTTTGAAGGGGAGTGGTAAATTCTGTTAAAGTTTTTTTTTTTTAAGTGGTAATGAGTTTTTGGTGGCTTCCATCAATGATTATGGTTACATCTCCCTATGTGGTTACACTGTATTCCAGTCAATGTGATCCCATAGTAGTCAATTTTTAACCATAAATGAACACCCTCCTATGTCTAATCTCTTCAAATAATTCCAGTTTTTTTAAGCCAGTTAATTGGTCTACACTTCCACTAAAATGTCAAGGCCTCATCAGACGTTTAGACAGTCCTCTAATTTCCAGTATCTTTTCTGTGCTGATACACAATTACTTACCATACTGAGTCATTGTTCTCAGAATCAGAGTCCTCCTCAGGCCAGGCCTGGGGCTCATGGTGTCTGTGCATGCTGTCTGGTGGAAATGTCTTCCTGGTTGTGGTGTTACTATTTTTTGTGGAATTGTGTCTCACCCTCACCACCTCATGTTTCTATCCACTAGAAGAAGGTTGGAATTCTGCCTAACTTTAGATAATACTGCGCTTTCTGTAGTCATGTGAGCTGCAAATGACAAATCCTTCATAAAATGTCTCTCCCTCCCAACCCCTTCCAGCCTCACCCCTAGCATGACTTGTGAGAATTCCTTGCACCTGGCATGAATTCTAACTCTACATACATCTCCACTCTGACGTTGTAGGAGATGTACTGTGGAATGCTCATGGCGCTCTCGGCCCTTAGGACTAACCACTGCTTTGTCTGCATTTATGCCCAGGTCATACCCCGGCCCTCGCTTGTGCTCCTAGCAAAGATGTGGCTGACTGCCTGGCTCTCATTTTGGCTACCATGATGCCTTTTTCTCCTCCCAGTACAATGACGGCTGTCAACTTCGTTTGTTTTAAAAAAGACAATTTGAGCAGGACGACCCTCTCCAATCTAGGTAGCATGGTTAGCCTGTGCAGTAACAACGTAGGCTCCGAGGACGGATACAATGAAAATGATTCTGATTCTGAAACATTCTGATTTTGGACTGTAGAATTTCTTTCGTGATCAGCTATGCTGGAGGAAGGGAAAGAAAGAAGCTTGAACTCCAGGTTTATGCTGTGTCCCAAGTATTTGGGGGCCACAACCAATAAAGTATCAACAGAAGGGAGGGTAAGCTAGGCTGGCTGCAGTGAGAAATGCTCCCACGTGTGCCCTGATTCTTTTTTGTTTCTCGTTTTCCTTAAATCTAAGGTACTTCTGTGAAAGTCTACCTCTTATTTTAAGCAAAGAATGTAAAAGTATTCATTTTTTTTCTCTCTATCTGGGGAATAATACAATAGAGAGGCAACTGTTCATGATTGAGACTCCTCTCCAACCCCCCCTCCTCAAGTACTTAGCAATTGAGTTCTGAGAAGGCCATTGATGTAACATTCATGTTCCCTGGGAGGAGAGGGCCAGAGTGGACAGGAAACGACCTCTCCTTTGATGTTTATTCCATCATTAGGAGCCAGAGATAAAGGTGTTCATCTTCAGAATTAATAATGTCTGTAATCTTTAAAAAAAAAGAATTCAAACTATTCCTGTCCTCTGTAGTAAGAACTTAATTATCCTCAGCTTCTTTCTGATGATGTTTGTCCATGTGGCCAGATGAATGGGAAAATTGAATGTGTTTTGTTTTATTGAAGACAAATATGGCACCAGTGTTTCTCATTAATAAGCCTGTGATAAATTTTTACCCAAGTGATTGAACCCAAATCCATAGCTAATAACATTCCAGGTGAGAAATTATATTACACCAAAACACTGAGACGACATGCCAGTTTAATATGAAACAGCCCTCAGATAGCTTGTTCTTTATATCAAAATACCAACTTTGTGAAGATATTAGAATTGTCAGCATGTCAATCAGGTAGTAAAATACTAAGTAAGCTTCTCAGTCAAGGAGTCAAGGCCTTCTTGCCAAGGGAGTGAAAGAGTAATTATCAACGGGAACCAAGAAAGTGGAGCAGGAAATAGAAATGGGCGAGATGGAAATGAAATCCAATTGCGAGTTGCTTGATGACAAAATCAACATAGTGAATCCTGTGTCTGCTCCCTCTGCCAAAGCTTCTAGGTTGAATGGACCCTGTTCTACATCTGGAACAGCTGTACAAAAAGAAGAATGAGACTTTCAAAATGATGCACAGACACACATTGGTGTGTATGTAAATATGTCCCTCAACCAGCTGTCCACGAGGACCAAAATGCTTCAGACTCAAAGGAAAGATTTAACTTTTTTTTTTCTTTCAAACTGCGAGTGAGAATTCTAGTAAGTTTTTCTATGGATTAAAAAAATGTAATCTTTTTGTGTACCAGTCTTTATTGTATTTTATATTTCTTATGACACAGATTTCTAGTTGATGGTTTAACATTTGTAATTGATGATGTATTGACCACAGTTTATTTTCTTGCCAAACTAGAGAAAATGTCTGTATACTTTTGATGTGAATGTGTTTGTATTTATTTGAAATGAAACCAATGCCAAGGAAACATTAACTGTTAGCTCTCTTCTAATTGCTGTGTACTTATTTGGACTATAATGAAGGTGGAAAATCACCCTTGACCCTGGGATAAGCAACAGCCCTGGGGACAAATCCAGCATTTCCACTACTAACATTTCCAGGCAGCCCTTAGATTCATTCCTTGCTCAGCCCCATTCTGTAGGCAGCTTGTAAAACATTTGCCACCCATATGCTTTTCTGCAAGCTGAGCACTGAAACAGTGTGAAGTATGTATACCAAGATGGCCCAAAATAAAACCCCCAAATGACCCTTAAGATACTGAAGAGAATCTTAAAAATAAGTGGGACATGAGGTCAGCTTGGACACTGTGCCAAGAGAGGTCATAAAAATTACCACCCCAAGTGCTATTTTCCAATTGAGGAAGAGACAGGGAAGCCATAGGTTGTGTTGGGACAGTTCTTTTCAACATTTTATAATAGCTTACATTTCACCCTGCAAATTTCTATTGTATAATGTCTGGGAGATAGTTGTTTTTAAACTGTCCATCACATCTTCAAAAATATATATCATGCATTATTGGGGCTGGGAGTTTGGCCTAGTGGTAGAGTGCTTGCCTAACATGCACGAAGACCTGGGTTCGATTCCTCGGTACCACATACGTAGAAAAAAGCTGGAAGTGGTGTTGTAGCTCAAGTGGTAGAGCTCTAGCCTTGAGAAAAGTCCAAAGACAGTGCTCAGGCCCTGAGTTCAAGCCCCACAACTGGCAAAAAAAATTTAAAAAAATATATCATGCATTATATTTTTCACCAACTGCAAAGGAATCAAATCACGCTCTTTTAATGTACTAGGGTTAATTAAAACTCATCATGTATGTTCAAATTCAACATGAGAACATAGTCAAAGGTCTTATAAGAGGACTGGAATTATAATTTTATAAACACCTCCCATCACCACCACGATTATTTTTTAAACTCTTGGTGTTGTGTTTTCTTCCATCTTGTTCAGAGAAGATGGGATTTTTTTTTAAGTAGATAAATTGCTAATGAGCACTAATGCCTTTATCATCAAAAAATGAAGATACAGGCGCGCTTCAATGTTGAGAAAGCATGTTACACTGAGCTGTTGGTTTCTGGAAGTGAATGGAAATCTCACTCAGTTGGCATTTAAAACAAGAAAGGAAACGCCTGCATTAATGGTGAAGCAGCATTAACATTTTTTTCTTATAGAATGGCAGAGAATAGAAGGCTGGGTCAGCAAAACAGTGGCCTGTCATGAGACATTCTGTCCATGGTGCTGCACTTGGACTTCTCCTCACTCTTTCTAATAGAAAGACAAAGGAACACAGTGGAATCATGCTTACAGTGAAACAGTCCTTGACACAGTCTCTCCCCTCATTTGATTTCTCTCTTACAACATCATTGTTTTTAAAGAAATGACTTTAAGAACAAGAATTTCTTTGTGTTTCAATTCAATCACTTAGAAATAAAACTATGACAGTCGGGAATTTGACCTAGTGGTTGTGCTTGCCTAGCATGCACAAAGATGCAAGTTTGATTCCTCAGTACTATATACATAGAAAAAAGCTGGAAGTGGTGCTGAGGCTCAAGTGGTAGAGCTCTAGCCTTGAGAAAGTCCAAGGACAGTGCTCAGGCCCTGAGCTCAAGCCCAGGACTGGCAAAAAAAAAAAAAAAAAAGGAAATAAAACTATGCTTTCAGCATAACTTTCTGTGCAGGGGTATCAGAAAATGTGTTTTGAATCAAGTCCTAGTTGATTAGTGCTTTACCTTAGTGTGTTATTTTTAGACTCTTGTTTTATCCATGGCCACAATGATAATGTTTGGTTATCTGTTTGCCAGTGTCTGCCTATCTTTGGTAAATACATTCCTATCTCAAAATTGCCTAAAATATGCTATGATTCTACAACAAATAAATAGCTCAGGGGATTTCTATTTATCATTACTAAAAGGGCATCAGAGTATGTTTTGGTACTTTAGGCAGTGAACAGCTGCTTCCTGTCTTATTTTAGTATGAGTTAGAAGAACACCTAATGGATTTGCTGCACTAGTTATTCTTTGTACTGTTGAGCAACTTAGTTTGCTTATCTGTTTCTTTGGTTGCTTGAAGAACTCATTTTTTTAAAACTTGTAACATGAAGTTAGAGTGCCTTTTATATTTGTATATTCTGAAAATGTTCTGTGAAATGTTTTGTATTGTTTTCATTTGAGTGTTATCAGAGCAATATAATACCAGTAAGTTTTCATTTCAGTCCTCCTTTGTACAAAGTGTTTCCCCATTTTTTCCCCCTGCTTTGAAAATGAAAACGCTGAAGTTTTCTATAGGAATGACATTTGATTTTGCAGTGCTAAAATGCTTTCTTCTTACAAAACTGTAAACCATAGGTCAGTATTATAGGAGAAAGAAGTTTTAAGATAGTGACAATCGAGTGTGTATAAAATGTAATCCTATGTGTTTCTTCTGCAGTGATGTAAGGGTTCGATGCAAGTATCTTTCATTTGGTAGTTTTGTCTACAGTTTTTCTGCTTTAGCATGTGCAATATATCTTTGCAAAGCATGATGATACGAATTTGGTGCCAGTATTTTATTTTGCATAACATCTTTGTACCAGCATAAAATATTGTTTGATATTTCAGTGGAATTTTTGTGTGTAATGTTTTCTTATGTAAATTGGAGTTGAATGGCTCCAGGAAATGTCATGACTGTAAAAATGAGAAAAATGGCTTTTAGTTCAGTGAACGACGTTGAACCAGTCTGAATCGTCTCAAGCACAGTTTAATACTTTTGCAACTACTGAATGCTCTAATAATGTAATGAAGTACTTAACTGTAATATACTTTGGAAATGCATTCAGATGGTTATTTTTACAAATAAAAACGGTACAAATATTGTTGCAATTGGTATTCTCTTTAATTTATCCAATATATGCATTTTCCAAATTATGCTAATTTAAATATTTGTCCTACCCTTAATCAAATTACAATTTGAAAATAATCAAAATAGAGTTGCCCCTAGCTCCATTGTTTTGCCATTTCTCTTTGTACTATCGAAATAAGAGAAAAAAATCCAAGTATCTATATTGTATCTATTATTTTTACTTATGCCTCTGACCTTTTCCATGAAGAACTTCAGCTGGCTGGCAACAAGACATGTAATAAAGACCAAGTGGGAAAATTAGGATGGGGGAAAGAGTGCAAACAAATACAGGAACTATGAAATGTGTCACAGTAGTCATAGCGAAACCTGAGTTTGCTCTAAGTCTCTTTGAAGATAAGGGAAAGGGGAAATGTGACAGGTTATGGGTTCTTCAAAATTGCAAAACCAGCAACCTGTCCTCATTGCTGTCACTGCTACTCTTTGGTTGATCCATAACAATGACAGAGCTGACCTCTCTGCATTATCTTAAAGATGTCCATGTAATTCTGTTCTCTGTCTGTGTTACTATCTACAATTTCTCTTCTGTGTTCTCTGCCACATTCTGCCAGAGATGTTCAGGAAGGTTTGGTACTCAGCCTTGCCTCAGTTGTTTATTCAAATCTAAATATTATTCAGTCTGGGATTCAGTCATGAATCATGTCACAAGTTATTTACCAACTTAGAGCAGACAGTTTTATCTATCGCTGAGTAGCCAATCTCTCCTAAACTTCATGGCTTAAAACAACAAATAGTTAATGTCTCATAGTGTCTGTGAGTCCATCATGGACTAACTGGATCTGTTCACAGGCTGTAATCCATTGCAAGGTCTGCTCACAGGGCTAGACTGAAAGGATTTTTCATAGGTTGTTGGAATGGGTGCTTCATTTCTTTAATTAATCTTGGCTGCCCTTTCTGAATTGGCATTTCTCTCTTGAGGCAACTTACCTCAAGATAGCAAGCATTCTAAGAAAAGCCAGACGGAGGTCTGGGCATTGTGTCTCCAGGAGAGTACTTACCTAATAAACATAAAACTTTAAATTCAATCGCAGTATTCCCCCCACTCCAAAGAAAAGAAAAAAAGGGCCAGATGCCAGGGACTCATGCTACTCAGGAGGTTCAGGATGTCTGCAAAGCCGGCCCAGAGTGAAAAACTGTGACTCTTATCTCCAGCAAAAGGCCAGAACTGGGGTTGTGGGCCCAAGTGGTAAACAAATAGCCTTGATCAAAAAAGCCAAGAAATAATACCCAAGCCCTGAGTTCAAGCGCCAGCACAAAAACAAACAACAACAACAAAGAAACTGGAAAAAAAGCAGAAGAACTACACAAAAATCTGAAGTTTGGGGACGTCTTTGAAGTGCCATTCCACCATTTTCTTCATATTCTACTTATTACCGGCAAGTTAGGAGGTCCAGTCTATTCCCAAGGCCAGAGGATTACTTTAAAAGGGTATGAATACCAGGAGGAGAGAATAACTGAGAGCCATTTACCATACTACTCTGTCACCATCCTAGGGGTGGGTAAAATCATGCTAGAATACCTTCTTCCAGGTAATGGCTAAGAAATGGTTAGCTTTTCATATTCACTCTTTCAAGGAAGACAGAAATCCCCTCATTTTACTTGTCCTCATGAACAAGTGGAAATGGAAGAATGGCCTCCACTATAGTAATTATGTGGAGCATTGATGTGGCCCTTTGTCTCTAAACCCGATCAAATGATCCCTCTCTGTCATTCCACCCAGTAGGTTTAGATCCTATATGCCTGTCCCTCATTTAACACACTTACTGTGTTCCAGAATTAGCTTGCAAGGCACAAAAACATGTAGCTAAAAGGCTATTAACATAAGCATTGTGGGTAAAAGTGTTGCATGAATTATCTAGCACATTTCAGGTGGAAGGTACATTTGCTATAAAACAGAAAGCAGCAAATGGCTGCGCCTGTGCCATTCACTAGTTCACAAGAACTACAGCTAGTGATTGGAGACGTGGGCATTTGTGGTTGGCACAGTAACTAGGGAGTGGGAATGAGAGGGTTGCCACCTGCACATTTTCTGAGACCCAGCAATAATGAATGTGCCAGTCCAGTAACCAGCTGTCCCTCATGCCACTCACTCACAAGGCCAAGGCTCCCCCACCCCTCCGCTCATCTACTCGCTGTCCTTTTGTTTCTGAAGCACTTCATCAATTTATTACCTGTGAACTAGGTCATGTTTCTTTCCACAAGGAAATGCATGAACGCACTATACTATGCATTGGAAAGGCAATGTTAAGCCCAGATGCCCCACTGTTTTTTTCCGGGATCTATTGATCACCTGCAGGTGAGTAGACAGAGGAAAGCTTCAGGGATTCAATGCAAATATTGAACCCCTGTTTTATTAAACAAAACATTTAGGTGCACGTATGTGTATTCCTTTGCCTAATGCAAGTGTGATCACATCGACTTTTCAGGTCATATAGCAAGGTCTGGCAGCACTGCATCACCACTCTGCTTCTCTAGGCACAAGTGGACATAGCCTCTAAGGTACTAGTGTCTACCTTTAAATGGCAATGTAATGAAATTCTGGAGGAATTCTATCATTTTAAAAGTAAAGATGTGGACCGGGAGTTTGGCCTAGTGGTTAAAGTGCTTGCCTGGCATGCATGAAGACCCGGGTTCGATTCCTCGGTACCACATACATAGAAAAAAGCTGGAAGTGGTGCTGAGGCTCAAGTGGTAGAGCTCTAGCCTTGAGAAAGTCCAAGGACAGTGCTCAGGCCCTGAGCTCAGGCCCAGGACTGGCAAAAAAAAAAATAAAAAAAATAAAAGTAAAGATGTTTGAGCAGTCTTAGAGTCCAAAAGAGCTTGCTTATGTTTATACTCACTAGATAAAGCACCTAGAAAATTTGAGAAATTACTCATCTACTTTTTGTTTGGTTGTTTGGAGGGTGAACACATGACAATGCACTTGTTAGACAGGAATTCTACTCCCTGAGTCTTGCTCCCAGACCTTTTTTCTTTAGTTCTTTTGGGAATGATGTCTTGTGTTTTTGCCCAGGCAGATCTGAACCACCATCCTCCCATTTATACGTCCCGCATATCTAGATAACTAGTATGTCCTATCACACTTAGCTATTAGATGAGATGGGGGTCTTGCTAAGTATTTTTCCCCAATGTTAACCTCAAACTGTGATCCATCCAAACCACCACCCAATATTGTCCTCCCTGGCTGCTAAGATTATAGATGTGAGCCACTGTTCCTCGCTTGTATTTCTTACAGTTGAGTTTCCTAAGAAGTATAATCACTAAAGCTCCGATCTTAACTGCCAGAAGTTACCACCTGTCTAAAGAATAAGGAAATGAAGGCTGACACAGAAAGAGTGTCTGTTGTATCTTTTTGTTTCAATTAATTCTGGGATAGCAAATAAAATATAGAAGAAGCTGACCAGTGGATTTGCAACATAAAATTTATTACTGACCTTTGCCAGAGCATAGCATGTCAGAGTAGTATGAACAACAAACCAAAGATAGTGGATTGAGAAGAGAATGGGAGGAGAGAAAGGCAAAAGAAAAAATAACCTGGGCACTGGTGGTTCAGGCCTGTAATCCTAGCTACTCAGGAGGTTGAGATCTAAGGATTTCATAGCTAGCCTGGGCAGGAAAGTCTGTGAGACTCTTATCTCTAATTAGTCACTAGAAAACCAGAGGTGGCACTGTAGTTCAAGTGATAGAGCCTTGAACAAAAGAACTCAGTCTCCAGACTCTGAGTTCAAGCCCCACAACTGAACAAAAATAATAATAAGGGGTGGGGATGGTAGCTCATTCCTGCAAATTTAGCTTTGTAAGTGACATTGGTGGGAAGTACATGTTCTAAGACCAGCCAGCCCTATGGAAAAAAAAATGGCAAAAGAGAACTGGGGTGGGTGGCTCAAGTGATAGAGTGCTTGCTTACCAAGCATGAAGCCTCAGGTTCAAACTTCAGTACTACCAGAAAGCATTTGTCTTTAAAATGTTCTTTTCTGTTAATTGTTGATACAAAAGGGGTCTAAGAGAAGACAAGGAAAAGGAGGGATGGCATAGCAACTTTGGCAATTACATTTCTGGAGTGCTGGAGAATTGCTGAGTAGAATTTAGAACATTTGAGATCTCTGAGTAGATACTTGGATGCAGTCAGAGAAGAAATTAAAGCTAGCTTAACCAGAACAAAGCTCTCCCAGGTAAGTACAGGAACATGGAGATATAGCACCTTTAATCCATGTGATTATTCGATTATGGATTCTAAAATATGAAAAGTAAACATAACAGTGGAACTATTGTCCAGATACCCCTCAGACGATGAATGGGTCAAGAAAAGGTGGTATGAATACACAATGGAATTCTATGCTTCCATCAAAAGAATGACATCACCTCATTTGTAATGAAATGGGAAGACTTGAAAAAATTATATTAAGCAAAGTAAGCCAGATCCAAAGAAATATAGGTTGTATTGTTTCCCTTATAGTAGCTAGTAAGTACCTATAAATCTACAAGTCAACACAATGGATGATGAAAAGCAAAAAAATACATATTAACATGATAAATTATACAGGACTCTAAATATTCACACAGTGAAACCAAAGGAAGATATTCTTAGGAGAGGATCGCAAAGGCTTAGTAGCTATGTGCATGTGTTAATAAAAATGATGTTTATTAAAATGAACTCCAAGAAATGAAAACAAGAGAAGAGGGGTTTTTTTTTTGCTATTTTGCTTTTTTCTCCTTTGTTGCTGTTTTTTTCTGTACCTTTTGTCTTGTATGGAAGTTAATCTGTTTGGGGGAAGGAAAGGAGGAGCACAGAACTGGACAAAGGGTTAACAAATGCAGCAGTGATACTACGTACTATGTTGAAAATGAACTGTACAACTTGTGTAGGGGAGTCTGAAGGGAAAAACTGGGAAAGAGCAAGGGAAGGAGTACACTGTGCAAAAAGAAATGTACTCATTTCTTGATTTATGTAACTATAAGCCCTCTGTGTATTACCTTTACAATAACAATCTAAAAAAAAAAACTGTTGAGTTGCGGCAGCATAGTTGGTGAGCTAGATGCGACATGTAAGGATTTCAGAAATGCCACAAGTCCAAGCCTAGCACTACCAGGATATAACCATAGAGTGGTGTGGCTGAGGACAATTGGTAGAAGGAGCAATAGAAACAAAATCAAAACCTGAGGTTGTCAATATAATAAATGGCTCGAAAGTCATTTGTCATAAAATCCAAGGAAAACTGATGAGAAAACGTGGCCTCTACAACATGTCAGTCATGGGCCTTGAATGCTGGGCCTGGTGCTGTCCCTGAGCTCTTCAGTTCAAGGATGCTGCCCTATCCCTTGAGCCATAGCCCCATTTCCTGTTTTTTTCCCCCCTAGTGGTTCATTGGAGATGAGAGTCTGACGTTCTTTAGTGCCTGGGCTGGCTTTGAACAGCGATCCTCAGATCTCAGCCTCCTGAGTAGTTAGGATTACAGGTGTGAGCCACTGCTCCTGGCTCTGATATTTTACTACCAGTAAAAATAGGACTGGCTTACTGTCAGACTCAGGATAAAGTTTGCCAGACATAAAACTCAACCCTATCTGAAATTAATCAGCCCATTGAAAGGACTGGCAGAGAGGCTCAAGGGGTTGATCATTTGCCTACTAAGAGCCGTCCCCTGAGTTCAGCATCTAAAATATTCTAAGAATGGTGAATGCAGTTCTCTTAAAAAGAAAAAAAGATAGAGACAAACCAACCTTGACTTTGACACAGTGATATGTTTTATGACCATATGGTTTAATCTAAATGTGTTTATCAGGCTCTTCAGGGAAAAAAAAAATTGATGGATGGCTAAGAGCTGTGGAATTAATAAAAGGCGTGTGAAGATCAGACAAATTTCTTGGAGATAATAATGAAAAATTGAATACTTCCCAGTGGGCCTTGCACAGAGAATAAAAGACTGCAATCATTAGGATCCTGCACTGCTCTGTAGGTAAAAACTAAATTTGCTTTAAAATATTAACTTTTCCTGAAAAACCTCAGTTGATACCTAAAAAATAGAAAGCTAACTAGAGTTTATAATTCCTTTATGAATTTTTTGTAAGAACTACTGCCTTTATTTCTAATGCCTTATTTATTTATTTGTTTGTTTATTTATTTATTTATTGGTGTCAGTTCTGGACTTTAGCTCAGGATCTGAGCACTGTCCTTTGACTTTCTCAAGGCTAGAGCTCTACCACTTGAGCCTCAGCACCACTTTTGGCTTTTTTTTTTTTTTTCTATGTATGTAGTACCGAGGAAACAAACCCAGGTCTTCGTGCATGCTAGGCAAGCACTCTACCACTAGGCCAAACTCCCAGCCCCTCTTCAGGCTATTTTGCCATTACTTAAAATCTGTAAAAATTTCATTCGAGGAATTGTTACCTTTACCTAATAAGCTATTGTTCTTGCTGCTTAACTTTATTCACAAGGGAGCCACTCATTCACATGTAAATATTGATGAGACTGCTGGGCCTGTTTTGCTTTTGCATCAGTGTTAAAATTGCTGATAAAGGACCCAGTCAGGGACAGGAGCATGGCTTAGTGGTAGAGTGCTTGCTTAGCATGCACAAAGACCTGGGTTTGATTCCTTGGTACCACATACATAGAAAAAGCCAGAAGTGGTGCTGTGGCTCAAGTGATAGAGTCCCAGCCTTGAGAAAGCCCAAAGGCCCTGAGTTCTAGCCCCAGGACTGGCGGTGATGATGATGATGATGATGATGATGATGATGATGATGATGATAAAAAGGACCCAACCAGTACCCTCTGAAAGCTTTCCTTGTGAGGTCACCATGACCTGAGAAATTAGACTGAGAAAGCCAATTAATTTCCCACAATGTATTTTAGATACCGAAAAACAAAAAAGCCTTTGAGGGTGCTCACTGGAATGCCTTGAGATATGAACGTCCTTTCTAGTGTATATTAATCATCTCCTCATCATCCTTGCTGCCAGCCTTGCAATCTGAGAGTGAGCTGGATAAGGACAATCTTGTGAAGATGTTGCTTGTAACCAGAACTTCTGTAACCCAAATACAAATCACTCTATTAAATGACTCTAGCTGCTTTCCAATTAGAGTGCTTTGTTCCCTTAAAGAGCCCTTGAAATACCAAGATTACTATAACTGCCAAGACCACAGAGCCAAACATATGGGATTCAAGCATAATTCAATATATGATTTTGAATGCTAGAAAATTGGAGGCTAGTGAAATGATGGACATTCTTTTACATACTTTCATTGCTTTTTTCACCTTGATTTTTGTTGTTGTTGTCTTTAAGATAATATTTTATGGCTTTTCCTCTGTGTCAGGAAATAATGGGTGTCAAAATAATGGTCCAACTCATGCTAAAAGTTTGGATCTCAACCTATGATGCTTCCCAAAGGCAGAAAAATCCTTAAGCGGTGGGGCCTGGTGAAAATTGGTCCAATCGTTGGGGGCGTGTCCTTAAAGAGATTGTATATCCCATGGTCAAAACCAATAGTTACTTCTTCAAAAAGGCTTTATTGAGGTGTCGTTGACACCACTAATTTTAGCACATTCTTATCACCTTAAATCTTGTATCCATTAGCAGTCATTCCTATTCTCTCTCTTCTCATCCCTTCAAACCACTAATTATTTAGTGGTAATAAAACACTATTCAGTCTCTATGAATTTAAGTGAAGTAATACAAAGTGTGTTTTTGTGACCTATTTACTTTGCATGATGTTGAGTGCATACATGTTTGAGCCTGTATCACTATTTCCTCTTCACAGCTATATCCATATGAGTTAAACTCATCTTAATAAGTTTAACCACTCTTGAATTATGGACATCTGCATTGTCTAAACTTTTTAAAGCTATTATCAGTAATGCTGCTATGAACTTTTGTCTACAGATTTTGTCTACAGATTCAAATATATGTGAACATATATTTTGACTTTCTTGTGTAAATTTTTGTTACTCTACACATAAAATATATTCTTTTTTTTTTTTTTTGCCAGTCCTGCGTCTTGAACTCAGGTTATTGAACTCAGGGTATTGTCCTTAGACTTTCTCAAGGCTAGAGCTCTACCACTTGAGCCATTTTTCTGTGTATGTTGTACCAAAGAATCAAACCCAGGGCTTCGTACATACTAGTCAAGGATTCTACCACTAGACCACACTCCCATTCTGAGATATTATTCTTTTTGAGGTTTGGGTCTTTGGTTCAAGTATAGTATTGTTTTCCTAGAACAAGTTTAGGAGTATGCATGCTAACCTAGAAATATAATCTCTCACTGAAACTCTGGTTCATGACTTACTCCCATTTTCTTCCTATACTAGCTTTATCTTTTGCAGAGAATTGTTTATCACAGATATAGCGAGTCTGAATGACCAAGCTCTGCCTATATCCTCTGCACCTTTTGGCTTCTCTAAGGCCTACGGATGTTTGCAGTTTATCAAGAGGATAAACCTGGAGAAACTCATATAGGACGTACGGGTGTGCTCAGGACATTACGTTGGGAATTTTAGCCACTTGGGCATCACAACAATTTAGAAAAAGAATCACAGATTGTAATTGAGCTCACTTGTTTGGCTCATGGAGTCTTTGCCTATAAGAAATGGACAAACTAGAGCAATTTTCTCAGATCTGGGCCTAAAGATGTTATTGCTAGCCAATACACTTTATGACAAAGTTAAATACCAATATATGTTATAAATTTAATCCTTCAGAAAAGTAGACATGTATGCCAACACCATTGTATTTTTTTGGTAGTAGAAAGACTCAGGGCCTGGGCACTGTCCTTAGACACGTTTTGCTCAAGGCTAGTGCTCTGCCACTTGAGCCACAGCACCACTTCTGGCTTTTTCTACGTATCCGACACCAAGGAATCAAACCCAGGGCTTTCATGCATGCTAAGTGAGCACTCTACCACTAGATCGAAATCCCGGCCCCTAGAGATGATTTAAATGACATTGTAGAATATTCCTTCCATGGAAAAGTGCATCACTAGTAAAAATAATACTGTGATCACAAAGTATTATGTATGGTTTAAAAAGTAAGTTTCAGTGAAATGTCTCTTACTACGATATTTAAAACATCATTGTAAACTCATGTATGTCTAGGTATCTATATGATCATGGGTAGATAGATCATGAGTAGACTTACTTACTAAGAAGTTCAAGGAGGAAGGCATAAAGATTATTAAGCTGGTAGGTAAATGGTAAAATGTAAATGTATAATACTATATAAAAACATAAAATGTGGGGTAAAAATTGATTAATATTATAAAAATAAAGAAATAACGACTATATTTATGGATAAGAAGTAGAATGCAACAGATGCTGATTTAATCCAATAACAGAACTGTGGGGAATTTTTTCTGCATTTTTGTTGTTTATTGATTTTACAACAAAGCAAATAAGAATTGGGAGGCAAATCCTCTAGTTTGATCCTATTCAGCTGAACCAGCTCAAAGCTCCATTGCTAAAGAGAAATGAAGCAAACATGGAGCTGCTCCAGTAAAACCACAGGTACATTTAAAGTGACAGAAACATCTTTTTAGGAATATTAAAAGGTAATGGACTTAAACAACTTCAAACCTTCTTCCAGTATAAAATATAGAGCTTTGAATCTATAATTTCTCCTATGGTTCTAGAACTAATGTGTTTTCACTTCATAGATTAGATCTGTTCACCAGTAGAGCAACTGTCAAGCTCAGTAACATCTACAGTAGTAGATTAGGCATAAGCTGATGCAGAGGATAATTTTAGTTAAAGGATGATGGCATCACTGATGGTCCTTCACTATATCAAGGATTTCTTCCTGATTAAGTAGATTTGTCCTTCCTCTAAGCAAGAAAATAAATGGGCTCTAAACTGCAGTGCACTAAATTTAGAATGGTGAAAATTACATAAAAAATACACAGTGAGCCTGGCGCTGCCAGATCAGGTAGGAAAGACCATGCGATTCTTTTTTTGTGTGTCCTTTAAAAAAACTTTATTGTAAATAATAGAAAGGTTACATTATATTCGCTGGATAGAAGGTACAGTCCTTAACAATCATTGCTACCCCTTCTCATGTTTTTGTTCCCATTTCCCTTCCCCACTCCCTCCCCACATCTTCTTTTCCCCCCTCCCTATCCTATTTCAAATAAACAAATAAACATATATACAATATATCAGATAACAAGGTAAGATGAGAAATAACATAGTTCATTAAGAACAACACTCACACCTTATGTAGCTCTTGTTTCTATATCCTGGAGGTCCTTTCATTTAGCCTCATCCTATGTGCCCTATTGTAAACCTCTGCTAGGAGAGTCCAAGGTTTATACTAATTATGATAAATGAGGGAAACCATTGAGCCTATGTTCCTTTGAGAATTTTTTTTTTGTGGGTCATGAGGCTTGAACTCTGGGCCTGTGCGCTGTCTCTGAGCTCTTCAACTCAAGGCTACTACTGCCCTACCTCTAGGCCTAAGCACTGTCCCTGAGCTCTTCAGCTCTTTCTCCCTACCCCTGGAGCCACAGCCCCAATTCCCATTTTCTAGTGATTATTTGGTAATAAGAGTCTCTCATTCTTTAGTGCTCCGGCTGGCTTTGAACTGTGATCCTCAGCTCTCAGTCTCCTAAGTAGCTAAGATTACAGGCATGAGCCACTGCACCCAGCTCATGAGATTCTTATTTCCAGTTAATCACCAGAAAACTAGAAGAGTTGCAGTAGTCAGAGTGATAGAGCCTTAAGTGAAAAAGCTCAGAGACAACACCTAGGCCTGAGTTCAAGCCCCATGACCGATTAAATAATACATGCGCACATATTAAATACAGAAGTGAATAATATAAGACTGACTATAAAGAAGCCCCCCTTACTGGAGACTCAGAATGAAGAATATCATTCTTGTTAGAGATGTCTAATAGTCAGGACTCCAAGGCTCTGAACCCTTTCAAACACCATCTGTACAACTGTCCTTGTCAGCATGTTTGCCACAATATTTTTATTATTATTTTTGCCAGTGCTGGCTTGAGCTCAGGGCCTGAGCACTGCCCTTGGACTTTCTCAAGGCTAGAGCTCTACCACTTGAGCCACAGCACCACTTCCATTTTTTTCTATGTATGTGGTACTGAGGAATGGAACATGGGACTTCGTGCGTGCTAGGCAAGTACTCTACAACCTAGATTTCTCTATGTTCTTGTCGTATGAATGACACATTATAAGCATGTTATAGCTGGTCCCTTCTAGGAACATGACTTGGATCTCAAAGTCAGAACTAATGTATTTTTCTGAGTGGTGTTACTTTGCTGGATGCCAAGTACTAATGGTGCACAAGGCCATTCCAGCAGACCACAGACTATGGAAAGATTTTGAACATAAGCAGAGGGGCCCAGGCAATAGTCAAAGTGATGAACCTACAGCAGAACTAAAGTGGATAGTTACTGAAGTGACAGCCGAGAGAAAGCCATGCAGTGGCTTTAGAGTAGAATGAGCCATGAAATCAGGGCTTACGAGAGTCCAAAAGATATATCCGTGTCTGACTTACCAAATGAGTGAGACATTCAGAAATGAAAAAGGAAAAATTCTTTTGAATGTGCATTCTGTGAAGGGAAGTCCATCTGTTTAAAGATACTCAAGTCAGACTTCATAAGAACTTCCCTGATGTCTCTCCCTATCCACTGGGCAGAACAGCCAGTATATCTTAGATATCTTTTATACATGGTCAGACTGCTGGCATCTTAGTACAGGTTCTGGTAATATCTAGGAACTCTACTGCTAATCCTTGTATTCAACACTGTTATGTAATAGTGCTAAAAAAAAAAAGATAAACTCAGGGATACAATACAAGCTCAAAGACTTTTGTTGTCAGTGGCCCTTTCTGGGGTCAGTCCCTGAAATCAGTTTCTATAGGATCTTTAAGAAAATCCAGTGTTTTCACACAACCAACACTTGGTCTTTCTGCATCTTCCATAATAATCCTCACGGAATTGTTTAAATTGTTATTGACTTTACATAGCAGACAACCTAAAACAGCAAAAATGATTTTCCAAAGTCAATTTTAGAACTTCTATCTATTGCAAATAGGTTCTTTTCCACTACAGATAATTCAGATGAAAGGCTGCCTTCAAACTGCAGTCCTTAGATGTAACCCTCCCAAGTAGCTAAGATTACAGGCATGAACCACCAGTGCCTGGCCCACTATTTTTATTTTAACTATTCTGTATGAGATTTTTATACAAGCAAAATTTTGTACCTTATTTAGAAGTCAATGGATATAAATTGTAGAAATCTATCACTTAAACCTGAGTTCCATTCCTCTGCTAGTTCAATAGTAATTTCTCATGTCTTATTAGTTCAGATTAGTTGCCTGATTGTTTTAAAATGTTTAGTCTATCTTTAATATTGGCAGTCAGGTTTATATTTGGTTTTCCTATACAGACAGAGACAGAATTGGAATCTCTGTGACGTCTAAAATTACTTACTGCTCAATAAAATGTAGCAAGTCCTAACTTCTAAAAATAAACCTTTAATGTGAAAGTAGTTTTAGACACAGAAAAATTGCAAGTCACAGCAATTCCCTGCTTACCCCACCTCCAGTTTCTTCTGTTCTTCACATTGCTACAATTGCTCTTCAAGTTTTACTTTTGCAATTTTTAATGTAAAGACAGAGGAGATTACTATTTTCTAAACTAAAATGTTAATATTGAATGCCTTTGGACTTTCTCAAGACTAGAGCGCTACCACTTGAACCTCAGCACCACTCTGGCTTTTTTCTATATATGTGGTACTGAGGACTCGAACTAGGGTCTTCATGCCTGCTAGGCAAGCACTCTACCACTAGGCCAAACTCCTGGCCCTTGACTGTATTTAAAACAAACAAACAAACCTATACATCCTCCTATACTCTTCCAGGAGAGCCATTATTTTGAAGACTTCCTCAACTATAGTGAAGTGAGGTTCAGCATCATTAAATCACAGTCATTTCACTCAAGTAGAACACACACCAACACATAACTTTCCCCATGAGTCAGCCGCTGAGCTGCTAACATTGAATCATAAGTAGGAACTACTGACTAGAAGCTAGTGCTTCAATAAAGTAGGAGTAGTGAAGCCCTTCTCCTAGTCAGAATCAGGAAACCAGAGTGACAATGTGACGTGTAGCATCAAAGTACTAAAAGCAATCTAGGATAAGCAAGACAGTCAGAAAGCTGTAAACACTCCTGGAAGGAAATTCAGAGTCATAAACAGCATGGATGGCCTGCAGGGATAGCTGTGATTGGAAGGGAGCTGATGAACTGACATGGATGAATTATGTATCCTCTATAAGAAAGTGGTTTGTTTAAATATATGCAGAATAATGATTAATTTGCTACATTTTACTTTTTCACTCATAAGAGATTCATGTATATTCATGGTTATGATTATAAATGCATATTAAGAAACTATCTGAAAGGCTATGCACCAGATTGTAATAAGTGATTACTTGTGTGGATAGGGGAGAGGGTTGGGATTAGAATGTGGTAATAAATACCAAAAGACATTTTGCTTCTACAGTGTTTCAGATATTTGCAGAATTTATTAGTGTCCTATATAGGTAAATTAGGGAAGCAGAAAGTAAAAGTGATGCAAGTTTTTAAATAAAATTGGAAAATAGGTAGTAACTTATGAAGAATTATAAATTATTCACATTACCAAGTGATGACCATTTCTTCTGGTGAACTTTTTCCCACCTCTAGCCCTTTTCTTAGTCCAGAGATCTGTACATGCACTAGGTGGTGACACCAACACACTTGGTCCTTCCTGTCAACTGACGGTGACTTTAGGGCTGGCTCAGGTGTCTACAGTCTCTTTCTTCTCTCTGCAATCATGGAATCTTGTCTCCATGTCTTTTTGAACCAAGAGACACTTCTGCTAACTTAATTAATCATTGCTGTGATATAAAGCCTGAAGAACACATAGGAACACAGGCACTCTTCGTCATTATTCGTGAAAATTGTTGCAAGCATTTGGAAGTTATTAGGGAATATTAAATGATATTATAAAATCATATAACATCTGGTTAGACAATTAAATGTTCATGGGTTTATCTCCCCAAATTCATCAAAATTCATACATATAAATGAGTAAGATGTTAGGTGTAATACCATGTCTAATAATCAAATATTGGAAATAACCCAAATGTCCACCAGTAATGGATTAGATAAATAAATAATGTTATATCAATATAGTAAGCTATGAGACAGGATTAAAAAATGATTTAGCACTTTTTTTGTGGGTCATGGGGCTTGAACTCTGGGCCTGGGCACTGTCTCTGAGCTCTTCAGCTCAAGGCTACCACCCTAACCCTTGAGCCTCAGCCCCACTTCCTGTTTTCTAGTGATTAATTGGAGATAAGAGTCTCAAGGTCTTTTAGTGTCTGGGCTGGCTTTGAACCTCAATCCTCAGATCTCAGCCTCGTGAGTAGCTAGGATTACAGGCATGAGCCACTGTGCCTGGCTTGATTTAGCACTTTGTATACTGACATGAAAGGATCTGCAATTTAAATTATTTAAATTTAAATTCAAGCCCCCTTTTTCATATACTTTTTATTGTAATTAATAGAAGGTTACATTATATTCGCCAGATAGAAGGTGCATTACTTCACATACATTGATACCCTTTCTCATGTCTTGGTCCCCATTTCCCTCCCTCCATCCCTGTCCCTCATCTTGTTTTCCCCCCTTTCTTATCCTATTTCAAATAACCAAATAAACATATATACAATATATCAGATAACAAGGTAACATACTGCAACAATATGAGATAACCCAGGGACAGCAAAAGAGATGAGAAATAACATAGTACAGTAAGGAGAAAGCCCCCCTTTTTAACTATTTACTGTATTTAAGGGTTATTTGGGGCTGGGAGTATAGCTAGTGATAGAGTTCTTGCCTAGCATGCTTGAAGCCCTATGTTCAATTCCTTGGTACCACATACATAGAAAAAGCCAGAAGTGGTACTATAGCTCCAGTGGTAGAGTACTACCTTGAGCTCAAGGACAGTGGTCAGGCCCTGAGTTCAAGCTCCAGTACTGGTGAAAAAAAAAAAGATTTGTAACAGATACATAGTACTATTCTATGTGTGCTGGTAGTGGGGCTTGAACTCAAAGCCCTTGACTCTCACAGTTGGTGCTCTACTTCTTGAGCATCACTTCTTTTTTTTTTTTTGCCAGTCCTGGGCTTGAGCTCAAGGCCTGAGCACTGTCCTTGGACTTTCTCAAGGCTAAAGCTCTACCACTTGAGCCTCAGCACCACTTCCAGCCTTTTTTCTATGTACATTGTACTGAGGAATCGAACCCGGGTCTTTGTGCATGCTAGGGAAGCACTCTACCACTAGGCCAAATTCTCAGCCCTTGAGCATCACTTGTAACTCCAGCTTTTTTGCTGGTTAATTGAAGACTCCTTCAGGTTTACTTATCTCCCTGGGCTCCCTTCAAACCACTGCCCTCAGATCTCACCCTCCTGAGTAGCTCGCATCCTAGCTAGGCATGAGCCACTGCCTCTAGCGTATATTACCTTTTCAATAAACATTTTTTTTGTCAGTCCTGGCCTTAAGCTCAGGGCCTGATCTCTGTCCTTGGACTTTCTCAAGGCTAGAGCTCTACCACTTGAGCCTTAGTACCACTTCCGGCTTTTTCTAAGTATGTGGTACCGAGGAATGGAACCCGGGTCTTCGTGCATGCTAGGCAAGCACTCTACCACTAGGCTAAACTCCCGGCCCCCAAATAAACATTTTTAAAAAATAATCAATTGCTACTATTTCAAGTCATTGCCTGAAAGTATGCATATTCTTATGTTATAGAAACCTTTTATGGTAGTAGATAAATTTCCTTTGAGGTCATTTAAATGATGGAAGGAACAACATTAAGAAAAATACCAGAAATTTCAAAATTTAAGCCAATTCATTTACATTCCAGTCATAAATACCTGGTACCAAATATCACAGACATCATAGCACAGCCCCATGTTGGATTCTTTTACATAGTAGAGAATAAATTTTTTGAATCAGACTATAAAGTCTGCAAGACTTCAGTATATTCTCACCATGGGGTAAGTCCTACTTATAATTGATTGTTTTTTGTTTGTTTTCTTTTTCTGTTTAATTTTGTCATCAGGGTGATGTGCAGAGGGGTTATCATTACATACATAAGGTACTGAGTATATTTCTTGTTAGACATTGTTACCCCTTCCATATTTTACTCTCACTTTCCCTCCCTTCACCCCACCCCCAAGTTGTAGGGTTCGTTTCCAACATATTGTCTTGTGTGTATAGCTGTTTCTTTGGTTGTTTTATGTTAATTTACCAGTTACCTTCCCAGAACAAGCTGCCAGTAACAGCTTTCCATTGGCCTGTTGTCCATTTTGGCTATTTGTTTCTGTTTTGATTTGTTTGTCCTTGGAAGTTCTTCCATGTTCTGACAACATGATTTCTTCATCTTGTAGGATACAATTCTTTTCCTACATACATACATTTGAAGCTTTGTCTGGGGTCTTCTGGAGGGCATCCTACCAAACTCTTCCTAATTCCCACGAGATTCAGTTGCCACTCCTGATTCAGCACCACCCCCACCTCTGAAGGCCTCTATTGTTTATGTTTACCTCAGAATGATTCAACGACTTGACATCAAGCTCGGATCACATCATCCTGCTGAAGGACAGCACTCACTGAACTACTGCTGTCTGCTTACCCTCTACAGTTCTGGGCAAAGTCTCTCATTCCCTTCACATACTATATTGCAGAACACATGTTTGAAGTATGCTACTTACAATGCCATAGATCAGACCAGGAGTTTGGCCTAGTGGTAGAGTGCTTGCCTAGCATGCACAAAGACCTGGGTTTGATTCCTCGGTACCACATACATAGAAAAAAGCCAGAGGTGGTGCTGAGCTCAGCTTAGGTGGTAGAACTCTAGCCTTGAGAAAGTCCAAGGACAGTGCACAGGCCCTGAGCTCAAGCCCAGGATTGGCAAAAAAAAAATGCCATAGATCATTTAGCTAGAATCCAGATACTTCTTGTGTTTGTACAAATACATACAAATACAATCACTAATATCTAATAAGTATTTTCTCTCATTAACATGCTTGCATGATAGATTTTGGTAATGGGACTGGGAAACAAAATAGGGGGTATGCATAGCAAGATATGGAACCAAACAAGATGCCCCTCAGTAGATGATTGGATCAACAAGATGTGGTATTTATAAACAATGGAATTTTATACGGCTATCAGAAAGAATGACATCGCCCCATTTGTAAGGAAATGGAAAGACTTGGAAAAGAATCATATTAAGTGAAATAAGCCAGACCCAAAGGAGCATAGGTTCAATGGTTTCCCTCATTTGTAATAATTAGTACACATCTAGGACTCCCCTAGCAGAAGATTACAATAGAGCAAAAGCTAGATACATAAGGTCATATAGGATGAGGCTAAATGAAGGGATCTCCAGGATATGGAAACAAGAGCTTTATCTTGTGTGATTGTTGTTCTTTATGTACTATGTTATTTCTCTTCTCTTTTGTTGCCCTTTGTTTAATCTCATATTGTTACTATATCTGACTGGGTTACCTGGTATATTGTGTATACATTTGATTATTTGAAATAGGAAAGGGAAGGGGGGGAAACAAGATGATTGGGAGGGGGTGGGGGAGGAAATGGTATCAGTGTATGAAAAGTAATGCACCTACTCCCTGGCAAATGTAACTGCAACCCCTCTATATATTACAATAAAACATTTAAAAAGAATAGAAAGGGTATATGGGGCCAGGAGTTTGGCCTAGCGGTAGAGTGCTTGCCTAACATGCACAAAGACCCAGGTTTGATTCCTCAGTACCACATATATAGAAAAAGCTGTAAGTGGTGCCATGGTTCAAGAGGTAGAGTTCTTGGGGCCGGGAGTTTGGCCTAGTGGTTAAAGTGCTTGCCTAGCATGCATGAAGACCCGGGTTCGATTCCTCGGTACCACATACATAGAAAAAAGCTGGAAGTGGTGCTGAGGCTCAAGTGGTAGAGCTTTAGCCTTGAGAAAGTCCAAGGACAGTGCTCAGGCACTGAGCTCAAGCCCAGGACTGGCAAAAAAAAAAAAAAAAAAAGAGGTAGAGTTCTTGAGAAAGCCCAAGGACAGTATTGGCTCAGACCCTGAGTTCAAGCCCCATGACTGGCAAAAAAGAAAGGGGGGAGGAAGGAGGGAAGGAAGGAAGGAAGGAAAGGAAAGGAAAGGAAAGGAAAGGAAATAGGGAGTATGAGGATGATGTGCCTATATATATATATATATATATATATATATATATTCCCAGATGTCAACATCTAGCAAGCAGTATGTAGGCCATTTTTCCCAAGTCACTGTGGTATCCAGCATTGTTGTGGCTGCAAGGTCACAATATATTTAGCATTTTCTGAGTTAAGTGTTTCATTAGTGGTAAAATATTTTTTCCTTCCAACCACGCGCCAGAAATGAGTACTGACAAATGAGAACTGCAGCAGGCATAGAAAAATTCTGTGGATGTCCTCAAAGGGCCACTAGAACAGAGGTGACTGTGGGACGTGATTGTATCCCTTCCTGTAGGAGGTGATGGGCACTCAGCACATGTTATTTGGATGAATGAATGACTCTGAGTAGTGATAAAGCTGAGAGATTGCTTTGTGAATCTGGGAAGCATGAATTCTTCCATAAAGAACCAGGATCATTAAAAAAAGAACTGTGATCATATTTTGGCGAAAAAAATGTTCCTTATTGAAAGACAATGGAATTTGAACCTATTGCAATTTATTCATAACTCAGTGTTTGTTCCTACAGGCAAAAAGTAGGTGGTAATTGTGTTAGAATGTTTTCTCTATTAGTAGAACATCTTCATAACTAGGTGAGCTTTAGGCAATCTGTCTGTCTGTCATCTATTTACCTATCTCTCTATTTACCAGTCTACCATCTATCCATAACATCTATCTACCTAGCATACATTTTAGGAATAACAGCTTTTTTTAAGTTCTTTTTTTATAATTTTATCTATTTTTTATTAAAGAATTTATTAACATTGATTTTTACATCATATTTCAAATGACGTGTTTAACAAACAAGTATTCAAGAAGGGAATTTATATACAGTCACTGGCACTTAGATTTTAGAACATAATTAAAATTAGGCTGAGGGTTTGTATGTCACAGATACATACTGAATTTTTATTATATAATTTTTCCATTAGTCTTTATTTGTATTGTAATGGTGATGTACAGAGGGGTTACAGTTATATTTTTACTTTAATAATGATGTACAGAAGTGTAATAGTTTGATAAGTCAGGTATTGAGTACATTTCTTTTTTGCCTTTATTTTCATATATTTTTTATTTTTATTTTTTAATTTTTTTTTTTGCCAGTCCTGGGCTTGAGCTCAGGGCCTGAGCACTGTCCTTGGGTTTTCTCAAGGCTACAGCTCTACCACTTGAGCCTTAGCACCACTTCCAGCTTTTTGTTTTTTCTATGTATGTGGTACCAAGGAATCGAACCCGGGTCTTCATGCATGCTAGGCAAGCACTTTAACCACTAGGCCAAACTCCTGGCCCTCATATATTTTTTATTGTAATTAATAGAAGGGTTACATTACATTCATCAGATAGAAGGTGCATTACTTCACATACACTGATACCCTTTCTCATGTCTTGGTCTCCATTTCCCTCCCTCCACCCCCACCCCTCATCTTGCTTTTCCCCCTTTCCTATTCCATTTCAAATAACCAAATATGCATATATACAATATATTAGATAACAAGGTGAAATACTGTGACCATATGAGATAACCAAGGGACAGCAAAAGAGGAGAGATAACATAGTAAATTAAGGACAACAATCACTCATTATATGGCTTTTGTTTCTATATACTGGAGGTCCTTTCATTTAGCATCCTACTATATGGCCTTATGTATCTAGGTTTTGCTCTATTGTAAACCTCTGCTAGGAGAGCCCAAGGTTTCTAATGATTATGACAAATGAGGGAAACTATTGAGCCTATGTTCCTTTGAGTCTGGTTTACTTCACTTAATATGATTTTTTTCTAAGTCTTTCCATTTCCTTACACATGAGGCAATGTCGTTCTTTCTGACAGCAGCATAGAATTCCATTGTGTATAAATACCACATGAATAACAGCTTTTATAAATTGGACTGTATCTATTGTGTCCTTTGTTAGCTTATTCTACAGACAATAGGAATCTATAACTCCTGTTTCTTAAATGTAGTATTGTTGAAAAAACAAAAGTCCTATAGATGTAATATCATTTCCTGGAAATTTTTATCCTTTCCCTGGATTGGCTAAAACTGAAGCCAAGTGTGGGAGCACTTATGACTATAAGTGCTTAGCTAAAAAGACCATGAGAAATCCTTAGAGTCATTGAACTACAACTAATGAGCTCCCTTCCAGTTCTCAGACCCAATTTATTGCACAACTTCATGTTTGCATTTTACATTTTATTTCCAGATGAGATCTTGGCTAAAGAGGACAAGGAAAGTACATTCTGCTTGTTTTTAAGGTCAGATAGTGAATTTGGCAGCTGGGTTTATAGACTCTTTGGCTTCTTCTAATTTGAAAATTGTGAAGTACCTGGCTCTCACTAGGATGCCAATTTGCTAGAGAAGGTGCTTGCAGCCCTCATGCAAGTAATCGATTTGAAGCCTTGACCAAAATAAATAAATAAATAAATAAATAAATAAATAAATAAATAACAAAAACTTCAGCTCCTTCATCCCCCATTGCTTGGCTTGTGATGCTGGAGTCTTAACCTGGCTTCATTTTAAACTCATGTACCTTCATAAACATGCAGCTGATTTAATGACCCCTCATACTCCATGTGAAAAATTGTACTTTCATTAACCTTCTGAAAAAGCCAGTCATAGAGGAATTTTTTCTTTCACAGAAGCATCAAAGGTATGCTAATATGTTTAATTTTAGCTTGGTTTCAGAGGCCTCAACCCCCGGATACCTGGTTCCAGAGCTGTTAAGCCTATGGCAAAGTACAAATGTCATGGCAGCTGGAGCACCACAAAGGAAACCTGCTCACTTTGTGACATCCAGGAAGCAGAGAAGAGTAGCGGGAAAAAGCTCAGGGCCAAAAAACAGTCTTCAAAGTTACATCCCCAGAAACCCATTTCCTCTAACTGGACCCCTGCCTTCCAGGGGTTTAGCAGGACTCATCTATTCAAATAAATCAATGGATTAAACAGCTGATTAGATCAGAACCCTCCCCATCTAGCAGTCTCTGGAAACATCCTCACAAACACATCCAGAAGTGTACTTGACCACGAGAAGAAACCATGAAGATTTTTGTTGTTGTTGTTTAGTTGGTTGTTTTTAGCAGTATAGGGATTTAACTCAAGGTCTCATGCTTTGCTGGGCTGTTTCTCTACCACTGAGCCCTACCTCCAGCCCTGTTCTCAGTTAATGTTTTTTACAAATGGCTTAATCCTGTAATTCTTTTAGATCATGACAAATTAAAATGCCATTGAATTATGGTAACTACAAACAAATCAATATCCTTATGATAAGCAAATGGAAAGTAAAAGGAAAATTACAGCCCATATATAGAAACATAGAAGCTTACTTTATTTATATTGGGCTGGGAGTTTGGCCTGGTGGTAAGAGTGCTTGCCTAGCATGCACTAAGACCCAGGTTTGATTCCTCAGTACCACAAACATAGAAAAAGCCTGAAGTGGTGCTGTGGTTCAAGTGGTAGAGCTGTAGCTCCAGCTCAGTCCGAGTTCAAGCCTGAGGATTGGCAAAAAAAGAAGAAGGAGAAGGAGAAGGAGAAGGAGGAGGAGGAGGAGGAGAAGGAGAAGGTGAAGGAGAAGAAGGCGAAGTAGGCGAGGAAGAAGAAAAGAAGAAGAAGAAGAAGAAGAAGGAGAAGGAGAAGGAGAAGGAGAAGGAGGTCAATTTATTTTTTTTATTCTTCTTTTTTTATTGTAATTAGTAAAAGGGTTACATGATATTTGCCAGATAGAAGGTGCATTAATTCACATACATTGATACCCTTTCACATGTCTTGGTACCCGTTTCCCTCCCCCCCCACACCCCCCTCCCGTCTTGGTTTTCCCCCCTTCCCTATCAAATTTCAAATAACCAAATACAAATAAATTCAATATATCAGATAACAAAGTGAGATACTATACCAATATGAGATAACCAAGGGACAGCAAAGGAGATGAGAGACAACATAGTACATTAAGGACAACAATCATTCATTATATGGCTTTTGTTTCAATATCCTGGAGGTCCTTTCAATTAGCTTCACATTATATGTCCTTATGTATCAAGATTTTGCTGTATTGCAAATCTCTGCTAGTAGAGCCCAAGGTTTCTACTGATTATGACAAATGAGGGAAACCATTGAGCCTAAGTTCCTTTGAGTCTGGCTTACTTCACTTAATATGATTTTTTCTAAGTCTTTCCATTTCCTAACAAATGGGGCGATGTCATTCTTTCTGACAGCAGCATAGAATTCCATTGTGTACAAATACCACAACTTGTTGATCCACTCATCAACTGAGGGACATCTAGGTTGGTTCCATATCTTTGCTATGGTGAATAGTGCTGCAATGAACATTGTTGTGCTAGTGGATTTAGTCTGTCCTTGTTTCTGGGTGGTTGGGTAAATGCCAAGTAGTGGAATTGCTGGGTCGTAGGGGAGTTCTGTGTTTAGCCTTTTGAGGCACTGCCACACTGCTTTCCATAGTGGTTGAATGAGTTTGCACTCCCACCAACAGTGTAGTAGTGATCCTTCCTGGCCACATCCCCTCCAGCATCTGTTGTCATTCGTTTTCCTGATCCTGGCCATTCTAGCTGCAGTGAGGTAGAATCTTAGAGTTGTTTTGATTTGCATTTCTTTTATGACCAGAGATGTTGAGCATTTCTTCATGTGTCTATCGGCCATTTTTGTTTCTTCTTCAGAGAAGACTCTCTTTAAGTCTTTGGCCCATTTTTTAATGGGATGGTTGTTACTTTGGAGGTTAGTTTTGGAGTGATTCAATTTTTTGAGTTGTTGATATATTTTAGATATGAGGCCTTTGTCCGTTGTTTGGTTGGTAAAGATCTTCTCCCACTCTGTAGGCTTCCTGATTAGTTTACTAGCTATGTCCTTTGCCATACAAAAGCTCTGCAGTTTAATGCAGTCCCACTTATCCAGCCTTTCTCTGATTTGTTGTGATTCTTGGTCCTTATTAAGGAAGTTTCGACCTGTGCCAAGGAGGCCTAGTGTATCTCCTATTTCTTCCTGTAAAGTTTTCAGTGTGTCAGCTTTTACCTCCAGGTCTTTGATCCATTTGGAGTTAATTCAAAGACCCCGTATAGCAAAAACACTTCTTAGCAGAAAGATCAGCGCTGGAGGAATTTCAATTCCAAACTTTAGACTCTATTACAGAGCTATAATTCTCAAAACAGCTTGGTACTGGCACAGGAACAGGCCTGAAGACCAATGGAATAGAGCTGAGGACCCAGATATTAAACCACAGACCTATGGCCACCTAATCTTTGACAAGGGAGCCAAAAAAATAGAATGGAAGAAAGACAGCCTCTTCAACAAGTGGTGCTGGCAGAACTGGTTAAGCACCTGCAGAAAACTAAAGCTGGATCCTTCTTTGTCACCTTGCACTAGAGGTCAATTTATTTTAAAATATAAAATTTAAGATAATATGCTGCAGAGTGAATGTGTCCATGATTCTATAATTTCATGTCTTATGCTCATTTTATATAACTTCATCCTCTTCTATAATTTTAATTACTATTTGTTATCTATCTAAAACTGAGTTAAATAGAATTCCTTCTAAACCTAACCGCTCTTTCTTTACTCACATTTCTAGTAACTGGCATTACCATCATATACTCCCCTATATGAGATATTCATGCTATAGTAATCTTTAAAAAATAAAAATAAGATGAGGTATTATGGCTCAAGCATATAATCATAGCCATTTGGGAGGCAGAGATCAGGCAACCATAGTCCAAAGCCAGGCTGGGCATAATAGTTTGTGAGATTCCATCTTAACCAATGGCCGGCACCTGTCATCTCCAGTGACAAAGGAAAGGACAGCTAGGAAGCTCACAGCCTGACTAATGGGCCAGGCAACCAGCCCAGCTTAGGAAAAAACAAGATTGAACCTTGAAAATAACCAATGCAAAACTGGGCTGAAATTGGGTGCTGGTGGTTCATACCTGTAATCAAATTACTCAAAGAGTAAATTACTCATGATCTAAGGATCATGGGTCAAGAAATTTTGTGAAACTCTTAGCTCCAATTCACCAGTAAAAAGCTGTCAGGAAGCTGGGCGCAGTGGCTCATGTCTGTAATCCTAGCTACTCAGAAGGCTGAGATCTGAGGATCAAGGTTCAAAGCCAGCCATGGCACAAAAGGACCTGAGACTCTTATCTCCAATTAACCTCTAGACAACAGAAAGTGGGGCTTGGCTCAAGGGTATGGCGCTAGTCTTGAGCTGAAGAGCTCAGGAACAGATCCCAGGCCCCGAATTCAAGCCCCATGACCCACAAAAAAAAAATACCTGTCAGGAAGCAGAGATAGGAATATCATAGTTCAATGCCTGCCCAGACAAAAGTGAGCATGCTCAAAAGTACACTATGGACTGAGGGTGTAGTCTACTTGTGAGTTCAGATAAAGATATAGTAGCAGAGAAGTATACAGGGAATCTCAGAAACAGAAACATATGACAGTTCATTCAGGGGCTGTCCTCTGACAGGGAATGCTCTGGCAAGGTATACAGCCTGAGAAGGTAAAATACGAGCAGAAACAATACATTCTGTTAGATAATTGAACATTTTTTCCACTGCTACTTTCATCTTCAAGAAAAGGAATTTATGGGAATTATTTTGAGGGTACTAGGAACTGAACCCAAGGCCTTACATACACTAGGCAAAAATGCTACCTATTGTACTGCATCCTCATCATTGCACAAATGAATTTTAAAATGACCAACCCATAGGTTGCAAATACACTTCTCAAATGTGAAAAGTGATTCTGACATATTGGCTATTGCCAATACGTGGGTATACTGGTCTCAATGACAGATTCGTATGGAGGATGGCTCAGGGCATGCTGGCAGGAGCTGCTTCCTTTGCCACTGTATGCACAATAGCTTGTGTGGCTCTGGGTTTCTTTGGAACTCTTGAGTCTCTCCCAAGTGCTGATGTGATCCATTCCTTTTTTTAAAAATTTAATTTTATTGTTGGGGTGATGTACAGAGGGGTTACAGTTATGTTCATCAGATAGCAGGTACATTACTTCTTGAATACTGTTACCCCTTCCCATGTTTTTCTCCCAACATGGTCCATTTCTGCTGAAGTAGCTCAATAATTTATCCAGTGGGTTTTTTGCTTTAAAATGATATTTTCTTGAGAAATACATCATTTCTACAGAAAAGCACCTTTAGTACAAATATTTGATTAAAAAAAACAATAATGAGTAAGATTGGGAGAGATGGAGAATTATAAAAGAGGTGACATTCCTTAAGGTGCTTTGTATTCATAGACCGATAGGATTAATGGAAATCCCTCTGAACAGCAACTTAAAGACAATTTAAAACAATAAAAAAGAATAATAAAATGATCACTTATGTACCTCTACCTAGCTTAAAAAAATAAGCATAATCAATGTTTTAAATACCCCTTATATGTCTACGCCTTTCCACTTTCATAGATGTAACCCATCCAGAATTTGATGCTGCCTGTTCTACTTTTCGTTGTAATATTAGTATTTGTCTGTATCTCTAAGATGATACATTCAATAGTAATTCATTCTCTTTTCACTTCAGTATAATGCATAAACATATCCATCTTTAACCATCCTAGCACTGATTACCACCTAGATCATTTGTGGGTTTGGTTTTGGGTTTCTATTTGTTTCTGTTGGGAAGAATTACTAACAGTGCTACTGCGAATGTCCTTGGGTTGTCCATGTACAAAGCTTGCCTCCACTGGAGTGGAAATGCTAGGTTATGATATGTGTGTGTTTCTCTCTTATAGGTGCTGCAAGGTTGTGTTTCCAAGTTGTTTTCCCACTGAAACCATATGACAGTTCCTATTGTTTTACATAATTGCCAATATTTGGCATTTCCTGAGTTCTTAATTGTTGTGGATATGACAGTACTTTCACAGTACTTAATCGCTGCTCTAGTCTATTTCCCTGGTGCCTCAGAAGTTCCATTATTTAAACACTTGAATTGGGAATACTGGTACATACTTATTATCCCAGCATTCAGGAGGCTGAGATCTGAGGATTGCTATTCAAGGCCAGTCAAGGAAGAAAAATCCTCAGGTCTTGATCTCGTTAAACAGAAAGAAAAACAAACAAACAAAAAAGCCTGGCGGTGTAACTCAAATGTTAGCGTGCCAGTGGTGAACTGAGAGCTCAAGGCCCTGCATTCAAACTGTGATATTGGCACACACAAATAAAAGACAAAGAAAAAAAGTAGAGAAGGGAAGAAAAGGAAAGAAAAGGGAAGGGGAAGGAGAAGGGAAAGGGGAAAAAAGAGCTGGGCACCAGTGGTTCATACTTGTAACCCAAGCCACTGGATTGAGAAGATATGGTTCAAGGTTGACACGTTGAAAACATTTGTGAGATCCTCATCTCAATCAATAGCTGGATGGCCCACAACTGTGATCTCAGATATTTGGGAAGTTGAGATTCTGATTCTGAACCAATTCCAATCCACCTGGGGTGTTGGGCATACAAGAAACATTAACACAAAGAATGTGATCTAGATCAGCCTGGACAGAAAGTGAGATCCTATCTCAAAAATAAACAGATTGAGGGCTGGGAGTGTGGCCTAGTGGTAGAGTGCTTGCCTAGGATGCATGAAACCCTGGGTTCGATTCCTTGGTATCACATACACAGAAAACGTCAGAAGTGGTGCTATGGTTCAAGTGGTAGAGCACTAGCCTTGAGAAAGCTCAAGAACAGTGCCCAGGCCCTGAGTTCAAACCCCAGAACTGGCACTAAATAAATAGATTGAAAAGGAATGAAAGTATGGCTCAAATGGTAGACTGTGAAGTCTTGATTTCCTAGTACTTCCAACAAATGAAGAGAAAAAGAAAAATATTCCTCTTGTATTTTCTCTTTTGAGATGTTGTCTTTTTGTTCATAGGCATTCTATATATCATTCCATTTATTTAGCTTTTCTTTTTTTATTTTACTGTTTTTTCCATTTTTATTTTATTTTTGTTTTTTTCATATATTTTTATTGTAATTAATAGAAGGGTTACATTATATTCACCAGATAGAAGATGGATTACTTCACATACATTGATACCCTTTCTATCTAGCTTTTCTTTAACATCATTCAGTAACAATTTCCAATAAGGGACATGCATATCAGCTGCCAATATTGATTGCTTATTGCTATGATAAACAGTACTTTTAAAATCATTTTTCTATTGTTATTTGGAAATGTAACTTACTTCTTACATGTTGAAATTTGAAACTAGAAACTTTATGGTATTTATTAAATCCAGCAGTTTATGTAGGGATCTTCTGGGTTCTGCACAGGAAAATGCATTGTCTGCAAATGACAGGTACAAGGTTTTGGGTTTTTTCCCTCATTTCTTCTGATTTTATTTTTCTTTCTTTCTTAATCTTACCACATCAGCTAGGATTCTGGTTCAGTACTGAATAGTTCCAATAGAAAATGTCCTTGTTATAAAACAAAGGATATACTAAAGTCATGAGATTGAGTGTCTTATTCCTGACCTTAAAGGGAATGCTTTCAGCATTTTGCCATTAGGTATACATACTCTATAAGTTTTTCATAAAGGCTTTATGTCAGATAGCACAAGTTCTTTATAGCCATAGTTTGCTAAGAATTTTCAGACTAAGATATTGAATTTTATTTTTAAAATGCTCTATATCAAGCTGTACAATCGTCTGTAACTGTTAAGGTAGCAATTTAGTACACTTCTATTGTTAAATCATGCTTACAATTCTGAAAGCAAAATACCCCAACTGGTTATTGTATGTTTTAATACATTGGCAGATTTAATGTTGAGCATTTTTGCTCACATATTTGTGGATGAGATTGAGTGTTTTTTCCTTCGGACACTGGATTTCTTAGAAAAGTATTTAATCATATAAAATGAGCTATGGAGTCTGCACAATGTGACTCTTCTGTACAAATATTTGTGTAAAGATTGAAATTTTGCTCTTTAAATATTCTTTATTACTAGCTAGTCTGTTTAATCTATCCACCATTGAGATAATCATGATAGCTTTTCCACTATGGTTGGATTTGTCCTTTCTTTTTTCCCTTCCTGAGATGGGAGTCTCATTGCTGGTGCTGGTCTAATGCTTTATTTATAGCCTAGGGTTGATCTTGAACATAATTATGATCCTCCTGTTTCAGGCTCCTGAAGGCTCGTAGTTCAGATGTGCACTACTATGACAAATCTGTGTCTTTTTCTCTGAATTGTTGAATTTATGATGCTGCTGGTCTTAATTGGGATAATTTACTCTTACCTTGCTATGCTGTGTCTTGTGTTTATTGTAATTGGATTTTGCTAAAACATGTCTGAAAAGGTTTTCAGTGCTATTCTTTATGGATTACCCTTTAAATACTGCTTTAATTTTCAGTAGATATGGGACAATTCATTCTCTGCTCTTTTTGAGAAAGTGTGTGTGAGTGCGTGCATGCGTGTGCGTGTGTGTGTGTGTGTGTGTGTGTGTGTGTGTGTACCCTTAAACTTAGAGCCTGGGTCTGGTTCTTGACTTTTGTGTTCAAGGTTAATATTCTACCTCATGAGCCACAGCTCTACTTCCAGCTTTTTGCTGATTAATTGGAAATAAGAGTCTTGCAGACTTCTTGCGTGGACTGAACCACAATCCTGATTTCAGCTTTCTGAGTAGCTAGGCCATGAGCCATTGATGCCTAGCTTTTGAGAAAAATTTTAAGTGAATATTTCCTACGAATTCATCTATTTCATATATTCTCAAAATTAGGGTATAATATTGGTCATAAGAAATATTTGAGCTGGGTACTTTTAGATGCTCCTTTTTCTGTTGTCCAGTAGTTTTTTTCATATCCATGTGCAGACATCCAGGCTTTCTGCACAGCTCCTTGCCCTGCACTCTACATTATGTCCTGCACACACTGGCTTCCTCCATCTCTCTGGACTCTCAGCTCTCTGTTCCCAGAGAAAAGCAACATTTAGCAAGTTGAAGAACTTGTTGGGCTCCACCTTGATCCTTCTTCCTGAGATATGGTTTGGAAACCCTCAGGGTAGTAGGTTAGTCTCTACTCATTCAATTCTGATCTCCTGATATCTTTTGCTATACATTTTTAATTTTTTCCAGTCCTGGGCTTGAGCTCAGGGCCTGAGCACTATCCTTGAACTTTCTCAAGACTAGAGCTCTACCACTTGAGCCTCAGCACCACTCTGACTTTTTTCTATGTATGTGATACTGAGGAATTGAACCCGGGTCTTCATGCATGCTACACAAGCACTCTACCACTAGGCCAACCTCCTGGTCCCTTTGTATTCTTTATTATTCCTTTTCTCCCAACTTATATTAATTACATCAGACCCTCATTTTCTTATGTAAGCATTTAAGACAAAGAGTTTACCTCCCAGTTAACACTTTAGCTACACTCGTAAGGGTTTTTTTTTTTCCCATCTAAAGAAATATTTTTATTTTGTTGAGTTTTCTTCTTTAATCCATGGATTTCCAGAAACAGTTTTAAAAACTTCAATTGGAGTTTTCCTAGTTCTCTTTTGTTGTTAATTTCCAGATTGATTGAATGGTACTCAGAGAAAAGTGAAATGTTCCATGAAGATGATGAGTATTAAAGTCAGGCATGGTGGCTCACGCTTGTAATCCTAGCCACGCAGGAGACTGAGATCTGAGGATCGCAGTTCATAGCCAGCCTGGGCACTAAACTCTGTGAGACTCTTATCTCCAATTAATCACTAGAAAACAGGAAGTGGGGCTGTGACCCAGGGGGTAGGGTGGTAGCCTTGAACTGAAGAGCTCAGGGACATCTCCCAGGCCCAGAGTTCAAGCCCCATGTCCCACAAAAAAATAAAATAAAAATAAATGAATAAAGTACACAATTTAATGCTATAGCATGTGCAAATACTCCTGATATTGTCACTGCAGTAAAGGTAACAGTCATTTATTATCCTCTAAAGATTTCTCACATCTTTATGATCTTAGTTATTGAGAAATCAGTACTTATCCTTTATAAATGTTAGCTGTATATAGAAGACTCTTAGGATAAAATTGTCTGTGATAGACAATCAAACTGGAAATAGATTAGATAACAGAAAAAATTTCTTATCCCATGTAAGAATTCTGAAAGAAAATGTCCCCAAGGTCACATATTCACTGTATGTAAGATATATGTGTTGAATGTGGTATTTATAAAGAATGGAATTCTATGCTGCCATCAGAAAGAACCACATTACCCCATTTGTAAGGAAATGGAAAGACTTGGAAGCCTTGGAAGTGAAGTATGCCAGACTCACAGGAACATAGACTCAATGGTTTCCCTCATTTGTAATAATTAGTATGAACCTTGGACTCTCCTAGCAGAAGTTTACAAAAGGGCAAAACCTTGATACATGAGGCCATATAGGTTGAGGCTAAATGAAAGGACCTCCAGGATATAGAAACAAGAGCCATATAATGTGTTCTTAATATAATTGTTCTTAATATACTATTGTTTTTCATCTCTTTTGTTGTCCCTTGGTTTATCTCATATTGTTACAGTATCTTACCTTGTTATCTGGTTTATGGTATATATGTTTATTTGAAATAGGATAGGGAAGGGGAGAAAACAAGATCAGGGGAGAGGGTGCGGGAGGGAAATGAGGACAAAAACATGAGAAAGGGTAGCAATGTTTGTGAAGTAATGTACCTTCTATCTGGTGAATATAATGTAACCCTTCTATTAATTATGATAAAAATATATTTAAAAAAAGAAGAAAAAGAAAGAAGGAAGGAAAGAGGATGAAAGAAAAGAAAAAGGAGAGAAAGAAAGAATAAAAAAGAAAAGAAACCGCTTTCTTTTTCTGTGCTTGTTGTGAGAGTTCTGAAATGTTTTCCATATAGTCCCCTATCAGGTTTCCCCTCGTTGAAATCATTCAGAATTATGTCATAAGCCCTTGTCCTAGGCCCTCAAATGCTAGGAAATGTGGCTCATACTCTGCTCGTCACAGAGCTGGAACTATGACTAGTCTCCTCTGAACAACATATCACTATGTGGAAAAGAAACAAAGAAAGAAGGCAAGAATGACAGTAACTGAAGGTGTCTGCTACATGAATCCACTACTCAAAAGGTTGACCCAAAAAGAAACATTGAAAAAGAACGAAAACAAAAAACTCAGTCCCTGAGAGTACATAGTTCATTTGCATGTATCTGGGTCTTTGGGAATTGTATTTACAAAATGGAAGCCTGTCAGATCTTGTCATGTTAAGAGATTAAACTCTGCCAGGTGTGGTAGCTCGTACTACTCAGAAAGTAGAGATAAGGGAATCACATTCAAGGGCAACCAAGACAGAAAGTTAATGAGATTTCATCTGAATAAACAAGCTGGGTATGACAGTGGTACGGTGTATGTCTGATAGGTCTAAGCTATATGGGGGAGGATGTGAATCTGAGGATATCGCTGGAGAAAACTGAGAGAGCCTATCTGAAATACAACTAAAGCAAAAAATGTAAGCGGGGTGAAAGTGGTAGAGCACCTACCTCGCAAGCATTAGGCCTTGAGTTCAAACTCTAGTACTGCCAAATCGGAGAGGGGTGGAGGGAAGAGTTGCATTTCCTAAAAGATTATAGAATGCATGCTACTTTTAAAGACATGGCCCTTAATGTAGTCAGTTCTCAACTATACATCTCAAAGAGAACAGAACTGAAACTGGTCATTATTTCAGTTTTATTGAAATATTGGTCTTTTCTCAAATCAATTATCTTTCTTAGGTTTTTAGATAATAAGAAATTGCCTTCTATCCTATCAGCTAGTTCCAGCTTTTCATCAAATTGAAGGAAAGCTTCTCTTGTAGCACTTCTTACATGGTGCTATGAATACAAGATGCTGCATATACTGAAATTGCACATTAATTAATGCTCTCTCAAAGTTTCCAGAGCTCTTTCTCCCTGAGTAACCACTGCAGGGAAAACTCAGGGATTAACTATTTCTATAAGGCAATATACATTCGTACACATTTGTGTGTAATTTACCTGCCATGGGAATAAGTGGTTTCCATGGTAAATTGGGGTTATGAGAACAGCAGGCTGTTATCTTGGCTTTGTTCCCAAGATTCAGATTTTGAAAGGCTATTTACAATAGTGGACAACGAATTGGGACTGGCATAAAAATAGGAGAGATGGATGCTAGGTTGCCAAAAAGAGGTGCCTATCGCACATACTGTTTGTGTGAGTATTCCACTCTTTGCTAAATCCTTGTGCATGCATCAATCAGTCTTCTCAACAACCCCATTGAGTCTGAACTTTATTACCCTGACTTCATAGATGAAGAAAACAGGGTCTGAACAGGTTAAATAACTCGACTAGAGACATTGTGTTAGAAGATGATGTTTCCCAGTTCTAAACCACTGCAATTAACAGACCAAATCACAGAAGGTATCTATCTGAATTTACATAATTCCTGTATTTGTTATAAGCACCTGAAAAGCAATTCACATTTATACAGCCAGTCACTGATACGCTGTACCATGATTTTTAATAGTGTAGTCTTTTGAACTATCAGCTTCAGCGTCACTTGGAAACTCATACATGTTTAGCCATCACCCAAGACCTACTGCAGAGTCCTGTGGATTTAGCCATACTATCTCTAGTTTTAAAACCCTCCAAGTGGTACTCATGAGACACTACATTGAAATTGAACTATACAACTTGTGAGTGGGGATGGGAGGGTAAAACTGGGAGAGATTAAGGGAGGGGTGACATTGTTTAAAAAGAAATGTACTCTTTACGTGACTTATATAACTGTAACCCCACTGTATAACACCTTTATAATAACAATTTAAAATGTTTTTTTTTTTAAAAAATACCTCGAGCTGGGCTTGAGGTATGGCTCAAGTGAGAGTTCTTGCCTAGCAAGCACTAGGTCCTAGTGCTGCCTAACTAAAAATAACCAAATACCTTCCAGTTGATTATGAGGAATACTTGTTCTAAAGAGAAAATAAAGTCAGACCTCTGATCTTCTACAAAGGGATGTTACAGTCTGTAGAGTAGAGGTGGCTAAGTCCATACCTCAGCTTTTCTTATCTCTTCAGATTTGTTTTGCCTAGAGCTAGGGGGTAGGGAGGGGAGAGAATCTGCCTAGTGTTGTTTTGCTTAACAGTGTCCTTTCCTTTGAGCTATTGTGCTGACAATCTATTGTTAAGTTTTACAGTCGTGGTTGCTATGCTTACTGCCAGAGCTTGCAGACTTCTGCTGCAGAGTCATTACTACATTTTCTTCATCTGTCTTTGCTTTTACATGGCTCTTTTACTCCTCATTCCATTTTCTACCCATGTCTTCTGCTTTATTTTCTGTATCTGGATTCCTGCCTCGAGTACATGGTGCCTGTGTGAGACACCCTCATTTATTTTCCTCTCTTGCTCACTCTCACAGTTGGATTGGCTACTAATTGCTCCTCAGAAAGTGTCATTTTGGCAGAAGAGAAATGGGCTGTTTCTTGGCAATGTCAGAAAGAAAGCACTTCCATTAAAAGCAATTTCTAAAAATTCTTAAAATATATTTTTAATGTGCATTTTCTCCCGCCAAACAAGAATTGTTGGATTTTTCACTGGAAATGCTTTGATAATAGAATTTGTACTGGACAAAGTTATAATTTCACAAGGCCATCACTCATCTTTTTTAAAAAAATGTGGTAAAATATCAGTATCAACAACCTTATTAGTGTTTTAGCAGACAGCTCAATAGCATTAAGTAAATCTACATGGTTGAACAGCTGTCATCTGTGTGACTGTTCTCATCTTGCAAAACTGAAACATTGTTCCAACTAAGCAATAACTTTCCCTTTCCCTCTTAGTCCCTGGCAGCCACATTCTACTTTCTACTTGCAGGTACAACTGCTCTAGCTACCTCTTTTAGGTGTAATCATGTAGTAGTTTTCCTTTATGGCTTCTTTCCTTTATTTCACATGGTTCAAGGTTTAGGTATGTGGAATATGTGAGATTTTTCCTTCTTTTGTGAAGTGGGTTTTTCCGTCTTTCTTATTCTTTGTATGCCTGTGTCTGTGTGTGTGTGTGTGTGTGTGTGTGTGTGTGTGTGTGTGTGTGTGTGTGTTGTGCTTTATTTGGAGGTATTCGCTCACCTCTCAGAAATGCACATGCTTTTTGATTATCCATTTTTCTGTCACTGGGTACTTAGGTTGCTTCTACCTACTGACTGCTGTGAGCAGCACTAGATATAGAGCTATCTGATCTACATACAGAGATACTTAGCTATAAATATAGAGATATCTGAGAGTCCCTTATTTTATACATTATTCAGCCTATCAATTCATGAGCAATTGCTCATCTTCAAGATGTAGAAGATGAAATAGAGGCTAACAGGTAGGCCCACAGGAACCTATCAAGGGATTTGAAAAGAGGTGTTCCTTTTTTTTTTTTGTCGATCATGGGCCTGGACTCTGGGTCTAGGCGCTGTCCCTGAGCTCTTCAGCTCAAGGCTACCACCCTACTTCTTGAGCCACAGCATCACTTCTGGTTTTCTGGTGATTAATTAGAGATGAGCCTCATGGTCTTTAGTGCCCTGGCTAGCTTTGAACCACGGCGATCCTCAGATCTCAGCCTCCTGAGGAGCTAGGATTAGAGGCTACCGCTCCCAGCTAAGAGAGATGGTTCTTGCTCATTGTGCAACAATACCAACTAACTGGTAAGCATAGTTTCAGTCTCCTTGATCCTGTCATTTCACCGGTCATCTTCTTTAGTTTCGTTCCTTAGGCTCCAGTTTTCTTTATTCTCTTCAAACTTAGTGTCTTAGGTTGTTGACTTTGAACTGTTCCTCATTCTGCTTTTATTGACTAATCTATGGCAACTTGTCACTCATTCGACTACAGACTCTGGATCTTACATTTTAGGATTACTTTCCATGTCAGTTGCATGGGGAAAAAAGAAGGATCTACTTTCATTCTATTAGCCTAAGGATCAAGGAGGAGAACTGGAGTAGGTATTGGTGGGCTAGACTAAGCAGACCTGGATGCCTGTGTGTGCCTATGTGTCTAAAGCCTGTGTGTGCCTATGTGCCTAAAGCCTGTGCCAGGTGACCCATTCACACACAGGAAAAGAAATGACAATTTGAAATCAGGCTAACCTCTCCTAAAGAGACTCTCTGCCGCATGAGCATCTTCTAAAGGAACCAAGTGGTGATTAAGTCCATCAAAACCTCCCAGAAGGGAGTTCTTGGAGCTTATATAATGTGAATTGAAGGCTTTTAAAAACAGCAGGATGGGGGACTTAGTGTCCAGATCTCTGTGTATCATTGCCTTCTGCAACCTCCAGCAATGGGAGCCTAGAATCTTCCATGTGTTTCATGTCTCAGAGGTTTTGAAGTGAAACTGTCAGCAGCCAAAGATGGAACAGTGAAACTTTGATAAACACAGTAGTAGCTGTGGCTTCTGTAGCAGGCTTTGCAATAGCAGAGAGAAACGAGTCACACAGCTAGTAGCAGGAAGAGCCTTCCTTCCCCAGTGAAAACCACAGGACAACTAATAGGTATGATAGGGTTCAAAATCAACCACCTAGGGACCGGGAGTTTGGCCTAGTGGTAGAGTGCTTGCCTAGCATACACGAAGACCTGGGTTCGATTCCTCGGTACCCCACATACATAGCAAAAAGCCAGAAGTGGTGCTGAGGCTCAAGTGGTAGAGTGCTAGCCTTGAGAAAGTCCAAGGACAGTGCTCAGGCCCTGAGCTCAAGCCCAGGACTGGCAAAAAAAAAAAAAGATCAACCACCCAGAGCAGAGAAGTGGTCCTTCACTGACCTGCGCTTCACACAAGGAGGGATTTTCTCTTCTCTTAGGGGAAAGAAAAATCTTGGCAACTCTCTGTCGGACCATAAATAAAGCTGTTCACCGATGGTCTCTCAGGATTCTCATCTTCTTTCATTAAGTTAAAATTTCTGAATGCCAGTTTTGTGCAACATATCACACTAATTTCTTTTGATAGAAGATGATTGTCTTTGTGTTAAACCTGTGAATCTTCCCTTTTTCATTCCCCGTGGCACTAAAAGTCTTTTCCTTTTAAAGTTTAATAGGACATATACTAGTTTTTCTATAGACAAGAGCTATGAAGTTCATAGTAATGATAATAATGATAGTTACTTTTTGCATCTATCATGTGTCCAGTCTTTTATGCAGAGAGCTGTAATTTTTCTAATAATCCCAGGAGAGAGTTATTATCGCCACTTTACAGGAAACTGAGGGTCAAAGAACCTCAATAATTTTCTAAGTCATAAAATTAATAAATTTGAGCTAAAAAACAGAACTAGGCCTTACATTATACAATTGCTTTGGAAACGTTTGCATTGGAGTTTGAATTTCTTGGAAACTCCCATTGCTTCTTACCAGTTCATAAAGTCATTTGTCCTCAAAGACATATTTAAGCCTTGGCTGATGGCTTATACATGTAAATCCAAGTTACTCAAGAGGCTGAGATCTGAGAGTCATGATTCAAAGCCAGCCTTGGCAGGAAAGTCTGTGAGACTCTTACCTTCTATTAAACATAATTAAAAAAAAAAACTGAGCAGGAGTTTGGCCTAGTGGTAGAGTGCTTGCCTAGCATGCATGAAAACTCGAGTTTGATTCCTTGGTACCACATGTGTAGAAAAAGCCAGACATGGTACTGTGGCTCAAGTGGCAGAGTGCTAGCCTTGAGGAAAAAGCCCAAGGACAGTGCTCAGGCCCTGAGTTCAAGCCCCACAACTGGCAAAAAAAGAAAAGAAAAAAAAAAGCTAAAAGTAAAGGTGTGGTAGAGTGGTAGGGTGCTAACATTGAGCAAAAAAGCTCATGACATTGTTTCTTAGAACCCCACTATTTTCCTACTAAATATAATAAACACAGTTGGAATATAGATGAGCCATTTTCAAATAAAGGTTTTCCTTACAGTCATGAAAGAGTTGATAAGTTTACAGAGTTCCGGCAGATTTAACTATGCCAGGAGCATAGCCTAGTGGTAGAGTGCTCGCCACCCATGCACGAAGCCCTAGGTTCTATTCCTCAGTAACACATATACAGAAAAAGCCGGAAGTGGCGCTGTGGCTCAAGTGGCACAGCATTAGCCTTGAGCAAAAAGTGTCCAAGGACACTACTCAAGCCCTGAGTTCAAGCCCCAGGACTCGCAAAACAAACAAAACAACAACAACAACAAAAGTTTTAGAAATTCCACAGTGGAGTTTCCTTTAGAGAATAACTCATCATCAAAAACAAAAATCGCAGCACTAATTGAATTGTAGCATTATTTATTCCCTGATGACAACAAAAATGGCTTATAATTCCTTTATAACCCATTTATAGGTTATTTTATTTAATAATCTAAATTCTCAAGTTCAGAAATTTAGTAGCTTCCCTACACACACAACATTTCCTACAATTTTTCTAGCTAGGATGATCCTGATTGAAATGATGGGCTTAAAAATGAAGTATGCTTAAAGTTAGTCGTCTGTTGTTCACCTCTTTGTGTTATCAGTTTCTTTGTGTTTAAGTTCTCAGTGGGAAATTTGAATGCCTGTAACCCTGTGTAGCAGGTGTTAGTTTGTTTAACATTGTGAATTCAAGGATGTAAAGAATGACTGGGACCATCTGATTCTTTTTTTTTTTTTTTTTTTTTTGCCAGTCGTGGGCTTGGGCTCAGGGCCTGAGCACTGTCCTTGGACTTTCTCAAGGATAGCACTCTACCACTTGAGCCTCAGCACCACGTCCGGCTTTTTTTTGTATATGTGGTACCGAGGAATGGAACCCGGGTCTCCATGCATGCTAGGCAAGCACTCTACCACTAGGCTAACCTCCCGGCCCCCATCTGATTCTTTTTGTTTGCCAGTGTTTAAAATGGAATCTGAATGCTTTCATAGGAATTTACAACTTATAGCTGTGATCTCCTAAGTAAAGGTAATTTGTTAAATGTGTGCTAATCTTATCTACCATTCCTGAGTATCTTAAGCTGGAGGCATTCTCAAATTGCCTAAACATTGATCTGGCACCTGTCCTGTGTCAAGCAAAGTAGGAGATAGGAGAAGCTTTGAATGTGACCTCTGCCTACTGGGCCAGAGAAGACACATTCTCTTCATCAAAGGATGGCAGTCCCTCTAGAGCCAAACCTACAGGCAGATACAGGGATCTTGTGGTCCAGCCTCTCATTTTACATACTGGGAAAATTGAGACCCAGGAGGTACAGTGACTTGCTCAGATCAGAAAGATACTAAGTGGAATTCTGACTGTGCAGATAAGTATGTAAAAGGGAGCACATAAAAAGCAAGATTTTCAACTATTGTTAATCCAAACTTTCAGATATGTGTGCCCAAACTGGCATATAAACCTTTCCTCTTACAGTAGTCATTATTTCCTGGTCTAGGAATTCCTGTGGATTGAGAACACTACAACACCTTAAATATGACTAATCATCAGGAAATGGTCAGATCTGAGTTTGTTTTTAAAATGCTTATTTTCCAGTCTAAAACTACTATGCCTTAGATATGCAATCAACTTTGTGTGTTCTTTGTTCTGTTAAAAAAAATAAACAATTGTCGGGGTCTTTCTTCCCTGGTCCCTCTCAATCAGCAGGAGGGACAGGGAGAGCTCGTCCCAACCAGGACTAGCCAAGAGAGGAGAGGGGGCCCACTGACCACTCGCACCCAGCCCTTCTCCGGAGCACAACCAGACACATCAGCCAGGTTTGTCAAGGTGGGAATCTCTCTCCCCCCCAAAAAACCCTTCTGAGGAAGTCCCTCCAGCTAATACCCTCATTCTAGGTCTCAGCAGAGTGATAAAGCCATAACACATCTATAACCAATAGTAATCAAGTCTTGCGCCCTGCCTCTTGTCTTGTCTCAGCAGAAAGTTATTAAACATTGGCGTTACTTGGCTCCCAGCAAACTATTGTTTTCTGTGACTGGTAAAAAAAAAAAAAAAAAAGCTCATGATAGCATCTAGGTCCTAAGTTCAAGCATTATGACACACACACACACACACACACACACACACACACACACACACGCAAAATCAGTGAAAATAAGACAACCATACCAATCTGCTATTCTATTCCTCTTGCCTTTTTAAATAAAACACTTCTTGCTAAAAGTCTTTATCTGTTTCATTATGATTCCCATTATTTTCTGATATTATTCCCAAGAAATAGAAAGTATGAAATCAGTACATTTCAGAGCTGAGAGGCTAAAATATATTACAGCTTTCAGTAAACAGTCACGGTGCTTTATATTCACAAGGTATTTTTTAATCCTTGTGAAGTTTAGCTTTCTTTACAAGCAGACCAACACATAACCTAAGAAATTACATTTTTTGCCTAATTCTAATCATGATCAACAGCTCAAACAGAATTAAATTCTGGACTGCAAGGCTAAGGTTATATTGCCTTTCATTTTGCAGCAATGGAAACCGAACGAGTGAAAAAGGGTAATCAGGTTGAAAATCCTTATTTTGTTTTTGATGATCGACTCTCTGTTTCCTTGGAAACAGAGCAGGCAGCCACAGAGTTGCTGGCATTATATTTTCTTGTTTTCTTTTAAAGCTTTGAAGCATCAAAGAAAAGGCAAGGTTTTTATGATGGCAGCTACAGAACCTGACTTATTTTCAAATAAATTGAAGACAAATATTTGTTGAATGTCTATTAAATATAAGGCATTAGGAATTTGTTAGGAACTAACAAATCTGAGTGGGAATATGCTGGTTTTTAAGAACCAATCTACTGCTTGTTTTTTTATGAAAAGGAAGAAAAAAAGCTGATTTAAAAACCTATAGTAGAACATTAAGACTAGTATAATTTAATAAAGTTGATTGTAACAGACAACTAGATTTTTATACAAAACATTAAGATTTTATTCCTCCTATGCATCAAATCTAGTTCAGACAATGATAGCTACCCTGTGTTGAGAAGATAGTTGTCACCTCCCATAAATGAATTTCTTAATTTTTTGCCGTAAATAAAATTTAAGAAAAAATGAAGGAAGCTTATACTAAGAGATTTTCTGAACAAAACTGATATTTGACAAATCTCATAAGTATTTCAGTTGGGAGGGCATTGTTAACTGATTATACTCTGGGCATATTCTCTTCTTGTGTAAGTTTGCATCATTTTAACAGTTTCAATTCATTTAAAATATCAGTTAAAATGTTCAGAAATCATTTGTCAAATACCTTCATTTTACATAGGACTAGAGAGACAGACTTTCCTCAGGTCACTCTTGGATGGCAGAACTAGAAGATGTAGTATTCCTTGTACCTCCATTGAGGTTTCAATTTCACTCAAAGCTGAAGAACTTATGTGTAAGAAACAGTTTAAGAACATGTTTCTTAACAGCCATATTTAAGTTTGGAGGGAACTATGAAACTGCTTGCTTTTCAGAAAGTTTCAGGAGCAAACAGTACGTGGAATACAATTTTAAAAAAGTCTTAGTACCTTGAACGGCACATCTTCACCTCTTCTTCCAGCGATAGCCATCTAGTCATCCATTAACTCATACATCATAGTTCAATAAACACTCCTTGAGTCCTGATTATAACACTATGTGCATGATTTATTCTTCTCTGGAATCTTCTTCCCTCTAAACAGTTAAATATGTCCTCTTTGTGCTTCAGTAACCCTCCTGACATGAGAATGAGCCCTCCTGAATACTTGCCAGGGATGTTTTGTACCTACTCTTAGGCCATCAGTCTTTGATGATAATTATATTATCTTATTCATCTCTTATCAGGTCTCTATTACAGAGCTTGGAACAAATAGGCAATTACATGTACACATACATTCCTAACCTCTATTTTCATTTTTTTTCTTTCATGAGATCTATATTGGCTGAGAAGACCTAGGAAATTGGGGTGGGGTATGCACACTGTTGGCCAGGACCTCACTATTGATCATCTCTTATTGAATGCAACTCATTTCTCAACACAGTAATTCCCAAACTTCACAATCTCTTTGAGTATTGATTGCCATCCTTGTTCTTTCCTGTGGATTTCAATATTATTTTCCTTCTCAGGTTTCTAAAAGAAATGTGTAAGTGCATATATATATATATATATATATATATATATATATATTCTCCTATCCTTTTCCTTGAAGGTTGCCCATCACTAGCTCCTGTGAATCCACTCCAAAAAAGATTTGAAAAAGATTAAGAAGAAAAGAGGAGAGTGGATAGCTTTATATATAGCCTGCATTTTCTCACATATATATATATATATGTATGCATGAATATATGTACATATACAGCTTAAGTGGCCTTCTCCCCTCTCCTTACTACTCAATTAACATAGTAGTCTTTTGTTTTTGTTTGAGACAGGGTAGAGATACCAAATAAGCCTAGCTTTCCCGTTGACATCCTCATATTTCAGTCTCCCAGGTGCTATGGTTACAGGCATGTGCTACCACATGAGTTAAAATAACAGGGGGTGAGGGATAGTGAGGGAAAAGTGAAGGAGTGGGTAAAAATGTTGGACAAGAAATGTACCCATATGTGGCTCAAGTGGTAGAGCACTAGCCTTGAGCTGAAGAGCTCAGGGACAGCTCCACTTCTTTATGTACCTCCATTCAGACACATCCAAATTCTATTTTTGTTCTTTCATTACACTTCTTAACTCTGTACGAAAAGGAACACCTTTAACTGCCACGACAGAATGAACAAGCGTTAAACTTCTGTAGTCTGTGATAATTAAACACAAACACAAAAAATTGCCTTTCCCAATGCCTGTGGCTTACACCTGTAATCGTGTCTAGCCAGGAGGCCATATCTAAGGCTAGAAGTTCAACATCAGCTCAGGCAGGAATAAGATTATTATTTCCAATTAATCAGCAAAAACCTGGAGCTGTGACTCAGGTAGTAGAGTGCCAGCCTAAGGGATAGCACCCAAGCCCCAGTACTGGCAGCAAACATATATAATCCCAAACTACATACATCATATGTTCTAGGGTTTAAGACGTTGGCCTACATTTAAATTCTCAATCACTTCTAAACATTAAGTCTTCCATAAGGATTGCTACAAAGCGTGTTTTTAAGATTCTGAGCTCTTTTCATGGGCAGGCTTTACATTTTTTTTATTGACTCCTGAAAATATCCAACTAAAATTATGTCTAAACAGAAAGTACCTTTACACCAAAATAGCCTTTTCTCTCATTTTCCTGTTCTTATTTCTTTACTTAGCACTGCAATTCTTCTAGTCAGCAGGGCTGAGATTGTGAAATCATTTCTGAATATTGCTTTTTCTGTTGTAACAATGATATATTTGGTCGATAGCCCTCCAAATGTCTTCTGCTTTGTCTCATGTTTTTCTATTTGTAGAGTTACCTCTGCAGAAGCTACTACTGTTCTAACCTTACTGAAAATAAAACATTGACATATTTTAAGGTTGTTATATATTATATTAATTTGGAGTTTGATAAAAGTGTAAAACAGAATCTATAAAAACAGATATAGCTTTTTTTGTTGTTAGTCCTGGGGCTTGAACTTAGGACCTGGGCACTGTCCTTGGACACTTTTTTCTCAAGGCTAGCACCCTGCCACCTGAGGCACAGTACCACTTCCGTTTTTTTCTGAGTATATAGTACCAAGGCATCTAACCCAGGGTTTCATGCATGCTAGGTGAGTACTCTACCATTAGCCTACGCTCCCAGCCCCAAAGAAGATATAACTTTTGAAAATAAATCTGTTTTTAACTTTTAAATATACATTCATTTTTTTCTTCCTACCATCTATTTGAGTTAGTAGTCTGTATTTCATAGCCTGCTACTTGTAAGAGATGTAGGTTTATCATCTTTTGTTATTTGAATTTTAATTATGTCTTTATTCTCTTAAGCTAAAAATTACCTTAATTTACAGCAACTCATAGTTTTTCATAAGTACTTTTTGTTTTATCCTATAATATAAAAAGAATAACTCCCAAGCAACAAGGCCATTCTTTATTTTGTTAATTTTTGAAAGGTGATATACACAGGGGTTATAGTTGTGTAAGTCAGATAATAAGTACATTTCTTTTTGAACAGTGTCACCACTTCTCTTGCTTTCTCCCAATTTTTTTCCCTTCTGACTCCCCTCCCCCACAAACTGTATAGTTCATTATCAAAATGGTGTCTAGTATCATTGCTGCATTTTTTCACCCTTTCTCCCACCTCTTCTGTGCCCTCCCTTACCCTCCCCCAGACAGACAAAGTTACATGTAAGGTAAAAGGTAAAAAATACTTTTTTTTTTTTTTGCCAGTCTTGGGCTAGAACTCAGGGCCTGGGCACTGTCCTTGGGCTTTCTCAAGGCTAGCACTCTACAACTTGAGCCACAGCACCACTTCAGGCTTTTTTTCCTGTGTATGTGGTACTGTGGAATCAAACCCAGGGCTTCATGCATGCTAAGAGAACATCCTACCACTAGGCCATGCTCCTGGTCTCAAAACTTAAAAAAAAAAATTTTAAAAAAATGGAGGAAATAAACCCCACAAAAACAAAAGGCCAAATAACAACAACAACGACAACAACAACAACAACAATAACAACAACTCTTACTTCCATTTCTTGGAGTTTAAATATTTTACATATCATATGCTCATACCTATTGAGCCTAAGAATATCTTCCTTTGGTCTCACTACGTGAATGTTTAGAGTCTTGTTTATCATGTTCGTGTGTGTCTGTGTGTATATGTGTGTGTGTGTGTGTTTTGCTTTTTACTATCCATGTTTACTTGTAGATTTGTAGGCACATTGTAATTACTACAAATGAGGGAAACCATGCAATCTATGATTTGGTTTTTTTTTTTTTTTGATGTCTTGCTTACTTGAAAATTTTTTCTGCGTTTCCATTTCTTTACAAATGGGGACAATATCATTCGTTTTCTGTTGTCTCTATATACCACATAGTCTTAATTGATTCATCCACTGAGGGGCATCTGAGTTGATTCCATATCTTGACTATGGTAAATAATGCTACATAGAACATGGTTGTGCTGATAGCTTTAGTGTGGCCTTGTTTGTGATCAATTGGATAAATGCCCAGGAGGAGAATTGCGGGGTCATAGGGAAGCTCTATGATTAGTCTTTTAAGGAACCTCCACATTTCTTTCCAGAGTGGTTGGACAAGTTTATATTCCTACAAACAATGTAATGTTCCCTTTTGGCCACATCCTTGCCAGCATCTGTTGTTGTTAGTGTTGTTGATAATGGCCATTCTAACTGGGATGAGGTGGAATCCCAATGTTGTTTTGCTTTGCATTTCTTTTGTGGCCAGAGATATTGAACATTTCTTCATATGCCTATCGGACATTCTTACTTCTTCTGAGAAATCTCTCTTAAGTCATTAGCCCATTTACTAATTAGGCTGTTTCTTTGAGGGTTTTTTTTTTTGTGGGGAAGGGGTTGAGCTCTAAGTGTATTTTAGCTATGAATCCCTCTAACAAGATAATTTTATCATTTATAATAAACTTTAAAAGTTATTTGTAGTTTTTTTCTTTTGAATATATCTCAGTGATGTACAAAGTCTAAAATTATTTGAGATTAAAAACCAGCTTTTTGGGGGGTATGGCTTTGTTATTAATTTTATGCAATTATATTATTCATTGTTTCAGTTTTTCTACATTACAGAATTGATTCTAAATTATTTTATTTTTTACTGGTTGTTGTATTATTATGAGTCAAATTTTAAAAAATCTGTAAGCTCTCAAAAATAAATCCTCAAAGAAACAAATATCCCATTAAAAAGTGGGCTAAATCTTGATACATAAGGACATATAATGTGAAGCTAATTAAAAGGACCTCCAGGATAGTGAAACAAAAGCCATATAATGAATGATTGTTGTCCTTAATGTACTATGTTGTCTCTCATCTCCTTTGCTGTCCCTTGTTATCTCATATTGGTATAGTATCTCACTTTGTTATCTAATATATTGAATTTATTTGTATTTGGATATTTGAAATTTGATAGGGAAGGGGGGAAAACCAAGACGGGTGGGGGGTGTGGGGGGGGAGGGAAATGGGTACCAAGACATGTGAAAGGGTATCAATGTATGTGAATTAACGCACCTTCTATCTGGCAAATATCATGTAACCCTTTTACTAATTACAATAATAAAAAAAAACTAACACACTGAATAAAAAAAAAACACAACTACATAGATATAAAAACCTATGATTCTGTAGACATAATGTTTTATTACATAATAATATGTATCTACGATATATGAACCCTTACCCTAATTTTGATTATGTTCTAAACACTAAGTGCCAGTGATTGTATATAGAGATTCCTTTCTTGAATACTTGTTTGTTAAACATGTCATTTGAAATATGAATTAAAAATCAATGTTAATAAATTTTTTAAAAAAATAAAAAATAAATAAAAAAAAATAAAAACAGAAAAAAAAAAAGTGGGCTAAAGACTTAAAGAGAGACTTCTCTGAAGAGGAAATAAAAATGGCTGACAGACACATGAAGAAATGCTCCAAGGTCTCTGGCCATAAATGAAATGCAATTCAAAAAAAACTGAGATTTCACCTTACTCCAGTTAGAATGGCCATTATCAAGAAATCTAATAACAACAGATGCTGGCAGGGATGTGACCAGAGGGGATCCCTACTGCACTGTTGGTGGGAGTGCAAACTTGTTTAACCACTCTGGAAAGCAGTATGGCGATTCCTTAAAAGACTAAACATTGAGCTGCACCTATGACCCAGGAATCTCATTCCTGGGCATTTACCCACATATCCAGAAACAATGCCATGCTAAACTTACCAGCACACTCATATTCATTGCAATATTATTCACCATAGCTAAGATATGGAACCAACCCAGATATTCCCTCAGTAGATCAATGGATCATGAAGATGTGGTATATTTACACCATGGAATTCTATGCTGTCATCAGAAAGAATGACATTGCCCCATTTGTAAGGAAATGGAAAGACTTGGAAAAAATCATAAGTGAAGTAAGCCAGACCCAAAGAAACATAGGCTCCATGGTTTCTTCATTGGTAACAATTAGTGTATGTCTAGGATTCTCCTGAGAATCATAATAGCTCAAAAGAAATGTATATATGTCCATATAGGATGAGGCTAAGCAAAATGAACTCTAGGATATGTAAACAAGAGGTTTATCTTTGTGATTGTTGTTCTTAATGTGCTATGTGAAGGCATTTCTTTTCCCTTCCCCTTATGGTTTATCTCATGTTGCTACTGTATCTGACTTTTTTACCTGGTAAATTGTATATACATTTATTTGTTTATTTGAAAAAGGAAAGGTAAGGGGGGGGGGCAGAAGTTTAGCCTAGTGGGAGAGTGCTTGCTTAGCAAGCATGAAGGCCCGGATTCAATTCCTAGGTACCACATACATAGAAAAAAGCTGGAAGTAGTGTTATGGCTCAAGTGGTAGAGCTCTAGCCTTGAGAAAAGTCCAAGGACAGTGCTCAGGCCATGAGTTCAAGCCCCATGACTGGCAAAAAAAGGTGAAGGGAAAGGAACAACCATCCCATTAAAAGATGGCCAAAGAAAGTCTTCTCTGTAGAAGAAATAAGAATGCCCTATAGACACATGAAGAAATGTTTGACATATCTGTCCATAGAAGAAGTACAAATCAATTGGATAGGGAAGGGGGGAAAATAAGATGGAGGCTGGGGAGGAGGGTAATGGGGACCAAGACACGTGAAAGGGTATCAATGTATGTGAATTAATGTACCTTCTATCTGGCAAATATCATGTAACCCTTTATTAATTACAATAAAAAATATCAAAAAAAGAAGTACAAATCAAAACAACTCTGAGATTCCACCTCACTCCAGTTAGAATGGTCATGATCAAGAAATCTAATAACAACAGATGCTGGCGGGGATGTGGCCAAGAGGGATCATTACTACACTGTTGGTGGGACTGTAAAATCCTTTAACCATTATGGAAAGCTGTATGGCAGTTCCTCAAAAGACTAAACATAGAGCTCCCCTATGACTCAGCAATTCCACTACTTGGCATTTACCCAAATGTCCAGAAACAAGGACATATTAAACCTACTAGCACAATGATGTTCATTGCAGCACTATTTACCATAGCAAAGATATGGAACCAACCCGGATGCCCCTCAGTTGATGAGTGGATCAACAAGGTATAGTATTTATACACAATGGAATTCTATACTGCCATCAGAAAGAACAACATCACCCATTTATAAGGAAATGAAAAAACTTGGAAAAAAATCATATTAAGTGAAGTAAGCCAGACTCAAAGGGACATAGGCTCAATGGTTTCTCTCATTTGTCATAATTAGTATAAACCTTGGACTCCCATAGTAGAGGTTTATAATAGGGCAAAACCTAGATACATAAGGCCATAAAAAATGAGGCTAAATGAAAGGACCCCCAGGGTATGGAAACAAGATCCATATAATGTGTGATTGTTGTTCTTAATGTACTATGTCATCTCTTTAGTTGTCCCTTGGTTATTCTCATATTGTTACAGTATCTTACCTTGTTATCTGGTATATGGTATATATGTTTATTTGTTTATTTGAAGCAGGTTAGGGAAGGGGGGAAAACAAGATGAGTGGGAGGTGGTGGGGAGAAAAACATGGGAAAGGGTAACAATGTTCAAGAAGTAATGTACCCAGTAGCTCGTGAATGTAACTGAAACCCCTCTGTACATCACACCAACAATAAAATAAAATCTGTAAGAACCTTTATTTCTAGTTCTGCTTCTTTCCCATATCCTCTCAAAGTCCTGCGACATTTAATTTCATTTATTCTTCTACTATTTCTCTGTTACACAGGAAATGACTCAAAAGACGGGATCCATACATATTGTTCTGTACCCTATTTCCCCCTAACAGTGTATTTTGGAAATTTTTCCATATTGCTTGACCAAATTATTCTTCATTGCTTATCCAAATATGCTGAATTTTTAAAAAAATAACAGAGTAACATAAGCTCCTTCTTTCCTCATATCCTTTTACCTTGATTAAGTCCTTATCTTCCACTGGGCAGACTGAGACCTGAGGACCACAGTTCAAAGCCAGCTCAGGCAGGAAGTTCCATGAAACACTTCAATTAACCAGCAAAAAGTACATACACCCAAATACACACGCATACACACACACACACACACACAAATTTATACCTTACCGATGGCTTTGACTAGAGACCCTATTATGCTCAGTACATAACCATCAACTCTGAATATTTTCTATTTTAGAAATACCCAACCATCTCTTGCTTAAAAATCAATTTCCAGCTATGCACACATGGCTCACACCTGTAATTCTAGCTACTCAGGAGGCTGAGATCTAAGGGTAGTGTTTAAAGTCAACCCCAGGCAAGAAAGTCTGTGAGACTCATATTCCCAATTAACCACCAGAAAACTGGAAGTGGCTCTGTGGCTCCAAGTGGTAGAGCACTAGCCTTGAGCAAAAAGAGCTCAGGGACAACACCCAAGCCCTCGTTTAGGCCTGAAGGATTGACTTATGTCTTATTCCTCCAGGTCAAGCAAAACACCAGGTGCACATTCACATGCTTATCAGCAGGCAAGTCACTTGGACCTTAGTTTAGCTGAAAGCCCCCTCACCCCAGGTAAAGAATTCCATTCTGGGCCTGGTCAAGGACACAACCCTTGGTCCCCAAGCCAGGTAGAGCATTCCAATCTGTGCCTGCCCAACGCCTGGCCCCCCACAGCCTATTTTTTAATTTTCTGCTTCCTTGTTAAAAACCCATATAAGTCCAACCCCAAGTTCAGCCCCTTGCACAATCTCCATACCTGCAGGAAGGTCTGTGCCCCTCGCTGGCAATAAACAGTCCGACCCTGTTGAGAATCGCATCTGGTCTATTCCTTTTCCATTCTTTGTTTTCCTAACAAGGCCCAATGACTCACCAGAAGAAAAATATCAATCTCTATTGTCTACCTTTGTCTACTATAGTTCACTTTCCAGTTTGTTTTTCAAGTCCCATGTACAGTATATCCCTGTTAATAGTATTATATGAGACCTGGTTGCAAAGGATTCAGTAGCCCTATGAGAAACCCTGCCACTACTTTCTCAATGCAGGTTGCTGAACTAAACTGATAAAGGTGGGGGTTCGTTAAATCACAACTAGCTAAAAAATCAGTTGGAGTTGGAGCGGAGAGTGACCGTCATGAAGCTGTGTACTTCCTGCAATCCACATATATCCTGGCTCATCTGTTTATTTTATAATCCTGATACTTGTGCATACAAAAAAAATCATGTTTAAATTAAAAGAAGAAAAAGAATGTGTGAATAACATTATATAAAGTCTGCTCTTACCTGTTCTCTAGAAAAAGAATAACCCCTTTTAAATTTAAATGAAAGGAAATTTAATTGACCTTGTGTTTCTTTCAGCCAAGAGAACCTGACTGTAAGTCAAGAGGAACTACTAAAGTGTTTTAAGTTGAAAGATAGAAATGGCAGCGAATCTTTTTGAAAGACTGGTTAAAAAGCATTTAAGAGATGAAGGAAAAGAATGTTACATAAGAGAGGAGATGGAGAATCCAGATGAGCTGGGGAAACCCACTGAGAAATGGTGCTTGGAAAGACAATGGAGGGTAGAATTTTGAAGAGGAGCCTAGAAGATCTTTGTGACTGGGAAGTGTGAACTTGATTTGCTAATTAGAAGATCAATGGTTACTTTTTCAAGAAGGGCTTCATTAGAGTGGGGTGAAGAGGAGCAAAAGTTATATTTTGCTGAAGCTGGAGTGGGAGGTAAGGAATTGGAGCTATCGACATAACATCTTTTAACAGTGATTAGAAGGTAACAGATACAGGGAAGCTTTCTTTTAAAACAACAACAAAATGTTAGTTAGACCTGAGCCTGTTTATATGCTTTGTGGAAAGAGCATACAGTGAAAAAGACTGATAGAAATCTTAACTTCATAGAACTAATTTCCCCCCAAAAGAGGGGAGGAGAACTAGAATTAGAACACAATTAGCGATTTTTAGCTTCACTAGGTCCTCAGGGGACAGCAAAATACCATTAAGATTGTTTACCAAACACTTGAGAGATACTAACTGAATCAGGGCTGGAGATGTTAAAGCTGAGAATGAGAAACTGAAACAGCCCAAGACCTGGGTCTCTCATCCAGTCCTCTGGTGGGCTTGCCCTTACTTAAAAATAAAAACAATCTGTAAATACCAAGGTAAGGTTATGTACTAATAACCTAAAAGAAAAGAGGAGATAAATGCAGGGAACTTAAGTAGTGGCAGTAGGCTTCCACAGTTCATAAGCCACGAGAAGAGGAAGCTCAGTCATCTTCAAGTTCAGTGTTTTCTCCAAGTAGCAGTTGTCAGGTAGAATAGATCGTGGCTACTCAACGTGTGATCAATCTATTGACCAGCATCACTGGGATCACTGATGCTTATAGAATCTCAGACTCTCATCTCTGTAGTTCTGGATCACAGAAGGAGTGATTCAGTTTAAGAAGCACTGTGGTAAGGGCCAAACACAATGACGTCCATGTGGAATCCCGGCATCAGGAAGGCTGAGGTAGGACGACTCTCAGTTCAAGGTCAGCATTGGCTACAGAACAAATTGGAAGCCAGTCTGGGACAGATGATAAAAAACCCTGCTTCATAAACAAATGAGGCCTGGAGATGAGAAAGATTGAAGGACTGTGAAATCAACCCTTGGTTATTGGACATTGTGTTGCTAGGAAAAAATTAGATGCTCAGTTTGTGATGTTTCTTATTATATACTCAGTGGATTCCCCCTCCCCCCTTAATCTACACCTTATGTCTCTTCTCACATGATTCGTGACCTCTGCTGTAACTGGTAATTCCACCCACACCCCAAGAATTCTCTCTTTTGTGGACTCAACAGTGCCAGAACTCTGTTACACATTCCTCTTTATCGCATTTATCTCTAAACATATCAAAACAGGTTCTTCATGATAATCCAGTTACTTTGTTGTAATGGGACAACATCCTATAACCATCAACAGACTATAAAGGCATAACACTCCCAAGGGAGCTCCCCCACCACATCAAGGGCATACACAGTGCATCTCAAATACATTTTATTTAACAATCACCCTGGCTAATGTCATCCACCTATCTCCCATCTGTTATCCTGCTTCTTCCAAATTGATCTCCATATAAAAAGAACCCGCTTCTTCATTTCCCTCTTTCTCCATCGATATTCCACATCCAGTGGCTGTATTGGACTAGACTTGCCAATGTTTCCCCACAGAGAGAAGGAGCATTTTTTTTTCTTCTTCTCCTTCCTGGTTTCTTACTGTGAAGATCAGGATGTTGTACAAGAGAAACAATCACCCTTCCTCTCATTTTTAAAATTACTTGATTCTTTTCTTAGCATTGCCAAACTTTCTCTGCACTCAAAGTATAGCAGAAAATCAGTCCAGAGGAAATCGAATCAGTGTTAAGAACCGTTCTAAGAATTTTGCAGTTAATCTCTCCCTGGGTCTCTGTCTCTTTCTGCCTCTCTCTCTCTCCCTCCCTCCTCTCTGTCTCTGTCTGTCTGTCTGTCTGTCTGTCTCCGTCTCTTCCACACACACACACACACACGTTTGGGTCAGCTTTAAGGAGTGATATCCCATGCTGTTGCTGCTTGTAACATTCCAGTGTTTTGAAAGCTACTACACAGTGTTTATGAACAGCTTTGAGCTGCCTGTGTGTGTGTTTTTTTAAACCTTCTTTGTGCAAAAGCAAACAAATTCTTCAAAATGAATCATGTCACCTGAGACATGCCACTTAATGCGTAGAAGCGGGCACAAAACGACCCTCTGGCGTTCCTGTGGAGGCGGTTCCCGGGGGCTGGAGAATCTGGGGAGCCCAGGAAGCACCCGGTCGTGCTGATACCTGTTGGGGATACCAGTGCTGGAGGACATTTTTGTAATGCTGTTAAAGAGAAGAAATAGGCCTCTTGTGATTCAGGCTTCCAGAAACTCTGGTGGCTGCTCCTGCTTTTACTGTTGTTGTCATCGTCATTATTATTATAATTATCATCATCATCATCTGGTGCTTGTAATCGCTGCTACCTACGAGGACCGAAGTCGGGGCTGGGCCGGGGCGCTGGCCCGGCCTCCCCGCGCTCGCGGGCCGGGAGGGCGCGGCGGAGCCCGGGGAACCGACGTGCGCGGGAGCAGGGGGCGGAGGTTCCAGAACTGACCGCGGAGGGCTTTTCTTCCACCGGGGCCGGGAAAGATGTTCGCGCGGCGCCCTCGCTCGCTCCCCGGACCGGCCTGGGCCGGGCTCGCTCAGTCACCCAGTCTCGGGGCCCCGCCGCCCGCCTAGGTCAACTCAGATGACAGTCACCCCCCCTTCCCACCCTCCCTCCTCCGGGTCTCCAGAGCTCCCGCACTCCCCTCTCCCCAGCAGGCCTCCCGCCTTCCCCTCCTCCTTTTCCCCTTTCCTCGCCCACTCCCATTTCCCCTTCAGCCCGACCCTCCGCGCTTTTCTCTTTCTTCAGATTTGCGCTCCCGCGGCTGACCCCGCCTCCTCCATTCCCCGCTTCCCTCTCCCACCCCCTCTTCCACGCCTCCCCCGGAGCCGCGGCGGGAGGGGGGGGGGGGGCTGCGCGCAGGCGCACTGGAGGCGGCCTCGCTGTCTGGCTGCTTCTGCGCAGGCGCGCGCTGCTCAGCAGGGCTCGGCTCGACTGGGGCGCGGGCGGTTCAGCTCCCGGCGAGTCTGGGCTCCCGGGCCCCGCGCGTGAGGTGGCTGCGGCGGTGGCGACGGCGGCAGCACCGTCACCACCACCACCACCACCATGTTTCTTCATTCAGTCAACCTCGGGAACCTGGCCTTTTATGTCTTTATGGTCTTCCTGGCCACCCTGGGGCTGTGGGATGTCTTCTTCGGCTTCGAGGAGAACAAGTGCAGTATGAGCTACATGTTTGAGTACCCCGAGTACCAGGTACGGGTCCTCCTTCGTCGGGTCCCCCCGCTGGGCGCACCCCTCGGTCCCCCTCAAGACCGTGACCCCTCCCCCCGACCTCTTTCTCCTGGGGTGGGTGTCCTGGCTTCCCCGAGTGACATCCCGGCCCGGGCCGCCCCGGTCCTCCCCGCGCCGGGCCGCCCGGTCCCGGGCACCAACGGGAGGGAGGGTGCCTCGTCCCCGGCCATCCCCCAGGAGGCCGCCCCATCCCTCCTCCCGCAACGCAGACCCAGTCCTCGCCCCCTTCCCGTCCTAACAGGTGCCCCGCGCTCCTCCCCCGGCGCCCAGTGATTTGCCCGGCGGACTTGGCCTCTCCGGATGGGAACCGAGCATCCGCCCGGTTCCCAAGGCTGTTGGATGGGCTCCCCGGGCTTCACCAGGGTTGGGGGTGTAGGGGTGAAAGGCCGACCCGGTGAAGAATTAAGCTGGAAACTAGAGGAGCGTGTTCCCCGTCGGGGTTTCGCGGACCGGAGCCTCGGCTCGGTCGGTGCGGGGTCGGGCGCGTGGCTGCGTACCCGTGTAGAGACCTGTGGCTGTGAGCAGCCCGGCCTCCTGAATTCGCATGTGAAATCCATCTCGTGGGCTTCTCCGGACTGGCCGCGGGAAGAGACCCGGGCCTCTTCGCCCCGTTTCCTTCTCCTCTTGTCCCTTTACAGTGTGTTCAATTAATTGCTTCATTAATTCAGCCTAGTAAAATCGTGAATTTCATTCATGTCTAGCTGTAAAAAAAAAAAAAGAAATGGTGGCAGATGACACGACTGTCCAAAGAAATTTCTCTGCAGAGATTCTTTTATTTCTAAATGGGCTTCTCAATTGTGGATTGCCTGTCCGGACAGGCAATCCTGTAAAATGCATATGCAGATAATGCATACTGACGAAATGTACCTCTTGTCTACAGTTTAAAGGGCAGCGCATCTTTCTTTAGAGTGAAGGATGAGAATCAGAATTGCTTCCTGGATACAGATTATTATGGAGGGAGAATCTGTCGGTGGTGTTATTTACACTTAGAAATGGTTTAAGGTTTAAATTGCCCAAGAGTATACTTAGCTGTGGATACGTTTCTGGACAATGTAGATTTCATTTCTTTGGAAGTCCTTACCTTGGTTTTGGTTTTTGTTTTGCTATCAGTGTTAATAAGGAAGTGGGAACATTGGATTTCATATGCTGTAGATGGAAAAAATTTTAACATTACAGTTTTTATTCATCTTTAAGTAAATAAACTGCCTTATGTTTATCACACGTGCTGTGATAGGTAAATACATGGGCTTTTACAATTGGAAATAGAGCTTATTATAATCCTCCTTCATTATTAGAAACTCCCACTAGATAGAACACATTTTAGTTTTGTGCATTGGATGATCTGGTCAAAATGAAATCTCTTCGGAGCAATTCAGCACTAGCTCTCGTTTATTTTTACGTTATCCACAATTATTGACGCTATTTTAATATTCAGTAGTAGAAATTGCTTTCCTTAGTGTTGGGAACAAAGCATATGGAAATCACAGATGCATTTTCTGCCTCATGAAATTGACTGGAAAGATAGCATTAGTGTAGCTTGTACAAAAGAGCTGTATTTTGCGTAGTATGTATTTAGTTATTTTTGTTTAAATTGCCTGTTGAGGGTTTTACACTTCTGTTAATTTGTTAGTACAGTAATTATAGTGACAGAAGTTTTCCATGCTCATTTTTAACAGGTTTTATTTTTATGATATAGTGTTAATTCACTACACTATATTTGACTCTTAATTAAGTCCTTTCATTTTGCACATCGGTTATTTTTCAACATGCATTTATATTTGTAAGTGTTATTTTACAGATACAATTAAAATTCATCTATAGAAATGAGTGGTTTTTAAATGAGAGATTTTATTTTATTTTTTATTTTTATTTTTTGCCAGTCTCGGGGCTTAACTCAGGGCCTGAGCACTTTGGTTCAAGGATAGAACTCTGCCACTTGAGCCACAGCACCAATTCTGGCTTTTACTATGTATGTAGTACCAAGGAATCGAACCTAGCTAGGTCTTCATGCATGCTAGGCAAGCACTCTACCACTAGGCCAAACTCCCATCTTATGTATTTAAATAAATAAGATCATGCTGTTAAAATTCAAATGATTTGGCCGGGAGTTTGGCCTAGTGGTTAAAGTGCTTGCCTAGCATGCATGATGACCCGGGTTCGATTCCTTGGTACCACATATAGAAAAAAGCCGGAAGTGGTGCTGAGGCTCAAGTGGTAGAGCTCTCGCCTTGAGAAAGTCCAAGGACAGTGCTCAGGCCCTGAGCTCAAGCTCAGGACTGGCAAAAAAAAAAAAATCAAATGATTTTCACATGAATAATATTTCAAATATTGCCTAGTTTTGATTATATTTTATCAAATGTAGGGTGATATCCAGTGTATGTCTTGCTCTAGGCATTGGATTTTCTTTTCCTTGCTTTCTTTTCTACTATTTGCATCTTTAGCCAGCTTGCAGGAGAAAGGGAGAGGTAGTTGAAACCCACATCATTTCTTCTTTTTTACTTTTCTTCTTCTTTTTTTTTTTTTTTGGCCAGTCGTGGGCTTTTTTTTTTTTTTTTTTTTTTGCCAGTGCTCAGGGCCTGAGCACTCTCCTTGGACTTTCTCAAGGCTAGAGCTCTACAACTTGAGCCTCAGCACCACTTTCTGCTTTTTTTCTATGTATACAGTACTGAGGAATTGAACCCAGGTCTTTGTGCATGCTAGGCAAGCACTCTACCACTAGGCCAAACTCCTGGACCTTCTTTTTCTTTAATTAAAAAAAAATACAGGGAACTTAAAACTCTTTGGAAATAGGAGTTTTGAATTTAAAAATGTTTAGGGCTGGAGGCCTGGCACAAGTGGTAGAGCTCCTGCCTAGCAATTAAAAAGCCTTGACTTCAAACCTCAGTATCATCCTTAAATTGGAATTTTTATTCATCCTCTACCTGTGATTTTATTAGTCACTTCATTTCACAAGTCTTAAGTCTACTGAGCAAAATGCTAATCTTTAAAGTTTCTTGCCATATTCAGACCGCAAAGCAAAACTTATTTGGCAGTCAATGATTTTAAGTAAATTGTGGAATCTGAGAGGGAACATCCGTGTTACTCTGGCTCATATAGCGATTTAGCTCTTTTCATATATGGGACCTAATGGTGCTATCCAGAAGGAAATACTGACGTTGAAAGTCTGAATCATGATTTGTTACTAAATGTGATGCTTATTTAGCACAAGTCATTTATTGAATGTCTACTCTGTGCCAGGAACATCTGGAGTTCAAACTTGGAATTAGTGACAAATCAGTCTTTGTGAATGAAAGATAAAGTAACACTATCATGTGGTAAATATTATAGTTTCACTGTGAAACAGTATGTACATGCGCTTCATGTGATAGAGAATATTTGTTAGCCTTGGGGATACAAACTTTTACAGCCATGCAGCATGTGTAATTCATAAGCTGCAGAAATAAGATTGCAGACATTATTGCATCTTTGAGGGTAGGAAGGTGCCGAAACACATTGGGTGAGAAGTATTTATAGTTTATTTCTATTTATGTTAAAAGAGAAATTAAAAACATGTTTGCTTGTGTAGATGTAAAATATTTCTAGAACCATACACAAATTGATAATGATAATATTAGTTGCCTTCTTGAAGAAGGAAACTGGTTAACTAAAATCCCCAATGTAGGAGAGATCATTAATGTCTATTCTTCTGAATCTCAAATTTTAGACTATATAAAAAAATATGTATTTCATATTTTACAACCTTTCAACATGTACTTTCAGTCAGTATTCCAATTGATCATATCCCAATCAATCTCACCCCCTATATTACTCTCTTAGCTTCTCAAATTACATTTTAAAATATAGAATTTGTAAATGATAAAGTAGGTAAAAATAAGTACTGCTATTAAAGGACCTCCTCTCAAGGCTTTATTACTTACATATACAGTGAGGAAATATGTATATATATACATATATATTTCTGACAGTAATATGGATAGTGAATTGTTAAAGAGATTATGACCAGAGGCCAGTCTGGAAATTTCAGTTGTCCTTAGATCTTTCTTGCCTCTGTCTGTGTGTGTTTGTTTCTGCACATGCAGTTCCTGAATTCAAGGCTGAGGTGCTATCCTTAAGCTAGTGTTCTACCTCTTGAGCAAGTGTTTTTTTGATGGTTAGTTGGAAATAAAAACATCATAAGCACCCAAAGTTTGGCCTAGTGGTAGAGTGCTTGCCTAGCATGCACAGAGACCCAGGTTCGATTCTTTGGTACTAGATACATAGAAAAAGCTGGAAGTGGTGTTGGGGCTCAAGTCGTAGAGCTCTAGTCTTGAGAAAGCCCAGGACAGTGCTCAGGCCCTGAGCTTAGGCCCAAGAACTGCCCCCCCCAAAAAAAGTATCATAAACTAGCTGAGCACGTTGGCTCAGGCCTGTAATCCTAGCTACTCAGGAGGCTGAGATTTGAGGATCACTGTTCAAAGCCAGCCTGGGCACTAAAAAAGTCAGTAAGACTCTTATCTCCAGTTAATCACCAGAAAACTGGAAGTGTCCCTGTGGCTCAAGGGATAAAGTGGTAGCTTTCAACTGAAGAGCTCAGGGACAATGCCCGGGCTCAGAGTTCAAGTCTGTGACTGCCAAAAAAAAAAAAAAAAAAGTATCATGAACTTTGATGCTGGCCTGTCTTTGAAATGCAGTCCTCAGATATCAGCCTCCTGAATAGTGAGGACTACAGTTATGCCACTGGTTACAGTTACATTTGACAGTAGGTGCATTACTTCTCACACATTGATACTCCTCATGTTTTTCCCCATTTCCCTCCCCCACCACCTCCCAATCATCTGTTTCCCCCTTCCCTTTCCTATTTCAAATAATCAAATACACATATATACAGTATACCAGGTAACAGTCAGATACAATAACTGTGAGATTAATCAAAGGGCAGCAAAAGAGAAGAGAAATAACATAGCACATTAAGAACAACAACAATCATACAAGATAAAGCTCTTGTTTCTGTATCCTGGAGATCCTTTCATTTAGCCCGATCCTATATGAGCTATGTATCTAGGTTTTACGGTATTGTAATCCTCTGCTAGGAGAGTCCTTGATGTGTACTAATTATTACAAATGAGGGAAACCTTTGAGTCTATAAGCACTGTCCAGAAACAAGGACATACTAAAGCCACTAGCACAATGATGTTCATTGCAGCACTATTTACCGTAACAAAGATATGGAACCAACCTAGATGCCCCTCAGTAGATGATTGGATCAGCAAGATGTGGTACTTATACACAATGGAATTCTATGCTGCCATCAGAAATAATGACATTGCCCCATTTGTAAGAAAATGGAAAAACTTGGAAAAAATCATATTAAGTGAAGTAAGCCATACCCAAAGGAACATAGGATCAAAATCAAACTGTAGTTCCCAGAACTATTCAAAAACTTATAATTTTTGAAATTCATATAAGTAGTATATATATATATATACATATATATAATGAGTAAAAGACTAAGAGTTCTTTGTAAAACCCTTTAAATTATCTGTACTTATTTTTGTAAGTTTTCCTTTTTGGTTAAATAGGTGATCAAGTGTTTGTAGTTTTCATTCACAACTAGAAAATGCATATCATAAAATAAGATTCATACTTTCTTTCTTTATTATTATTATTTTTGTCAGTCATAGGGCTTGAAATCTGGGCCTGGGTGCTGTTCCTGAGCTCTTTAGCTCAAGTCTACCCATCCTATTCCTGGGCCTGGGTGTTATCCCTGAGCAATTCAGCTCTACCCCTTGAGCTTCAGCGCCACTTCCATTTTTCTCCAGTTAATTGGAGATGTGAGTCTTATGGTCTTTAGTGCCCAGGCTGGCTTTGAACTGCAAGCCTCAGATCTCAACCTCCTGAGTAGCTAGGATTATAGGCGTGAGCCACCATGCCTAGCTCATACTTTCTTTAATTGATGTTTTTTCAGCACTTGGGAGTTATTTTTTCCTAGATATTTGGATTAGAGATGAGAAAGACAATCAAGGAAGAACAGAAATCAGGGGAAGGATAATATTGTAGAAATAATATTTAAGATAAAGGTAACTGATCTTTGTTAAAGGTCTTGTTTGGGGTGAGTAACTATTATGTTAAATAATAAGTAAAAAGAACTAGTTTATATTGGGAATTATGCTTTTATAAGTGTTAGTATTTCTGGATTTTGAGTTTTTGAGAAGATAGCCAAGGATGCTGCCCTGTTTTGATAGAAATTTTTGCAATATAATTGGCAAAGATTATTTATAGTAATGTTCTTAAAGGAATGCTCAAGAATATGCGCAAGGGATCAGAATTCTATTTTTTGAACAGTGAAGGCTTTTAGCAGTCTTCAACAACATTTACAGTTTTTGAAATTCATATAATAAAAATATTTCATCAAGCACATATACCCACATTAAACATCTAGGTCATTAATTTGTTAGTGTCTACTTCAATTTTTAGTCCAGTGCAATTCATTTTATTTTCAATGTTTATTATCCTTTTTTAAAAAAAGGGCAGAGGGATTATCAAGCAGTCATGGTAATACTTATCTGTGGTCCCAATACTTTCGGCAGGAGGATTATGAGATCAAGACCAGCCCAGGATACATAGTGAGAATCAAATTTTAAAAAGTGGAGAGAACAGAAGATCTTGTACCTTTTATAGCTGCCTATCTTTTAGAGATGGCATTAAGGCCATTAAGGTAATTTTTGTGCAGTACTGTGAGTTAAAGATTAAGGCTTGCTCATCTTTGAAAAATGGAACATGCTAATTCACTGGAATGTTCATTGTAAGAATAACAGATAAGTCTTGAACAAGTCAAGAATGTAAAGTTTAGATTTTTTGTTGAGCATGTCATAGGAAGCATGTTAATATGAGAGTTCAGAAAGCTGCATTAGAAAACAAACTTCCTTTCCTTTAAAGATGCAACAGCTGAGGGGCCTGGAGTTTGGCCTAGTGTTTAAGTGCTTGTGTAGCATGCACGAAGACCTGGGTTCGATTCCTTGGTATCACATACATAGAAGAAAGCCGCAAGCGGTTCTGTGGCTCAAGTGGTAGAGCACTAGCCTTAAGGAAAGTCCAAGGACAGGGCTCAGTCCCTGAGTTCAAGCCCCACGACTGAAAAAAAAAAAAAAGATGAAACAGCTGGAACAGGTAGTTGTGTCTGAGTAAAAGGAAACATTACATAACAGTTTAAAAATTGCAAAAAATTGATTTGATAGTGGAAAGCTTTAATCATTATTCAAATGATGTATAATTGATACTGATTCTAGATTAAGTGCATTTTCAAGTATATTCATATGTAACTTGCTGACATACAGTAGTTATTCTTCTTGGGGCTATTTTGAATAATTCTTATGTGGTAGAATTGGAGGTATACTATGCTTTGCTGAAGACTATGTGGCTAAAAATTGTATAGTTCAAGAATAATTTCCTTTATGAATAAACTGTAAGTAGAACTTGTTTTTTGCTTTAAGTGTGACTTTATCATTAGTAATAATTTCTCTTTTTTAGCATACATTAACTGTATAAGGTAGATTTAATTGTGTCATTTTCACATATTTATACACACACATACACACATATGTAATATATATAGATCATTCGTCCCCTCTTACTCCCTTCTTGTAACAATTTCATCAGTCCTATTTGGTCATTATGCAGGTGAATAAACTGTGAACCATATTCATCCTCCTTGTTAGCCCTCTCCCCTCCCACTAAATATTTAGTTAATATAAGTAATATTTTTATATATAAGTAATATTTTTATAGTGTGCTATTTAAAAGTTGCATAATTCAGAATTGTATACAGCAAGGCTGAACTATTTTAATAAAACCGATTAAAATGTGCCTGTTTTGTTTATTGTTTTTGCTATAGAAAATAGAACTTCCAAAGAAACTGGCAAAACGCTATCCAGCATATGAGTTATATCTTTATGGAGAAGGATCCTATGCTGAAGAACACAAAATTCTCCCTTTGACAGGAATTCCAGTTCTTTTTCTTCCTGGTAATGCTGGCAGTTACAAGCAAGGTAATTATTAGAAGTAAAATTTTAAAGATATAGCATTCACTTAAATACTTAGAATCCTTTGTGTACTCACTGAATTAAACAAAGCAAGTGAAATGTGTACACCAGTTTTTTTTTTTTTTTGGCCAGTCCTGGTGCTTGAAGCCAGGTCCTAGACACTGTCCTTGAGCTTCTTTTGCTCAACACTAGCACTCTACCACTTGAGCCACAGTGCCACTTCTGGCTTTTTCTATATATGTGATACAGAATCCAAGGCTTCATAATGCTAGGCAGGCACTCTACCACTAAGCCACATTCCTGGCCCATGTGTTCCATGGTAAGTGCTGAGAGATTCAGGCACGTGACACTTCCTCTGAGAGAAAGTGTGTCTGATAAATTTCAGATTCAAAGTTTTCATTGATCTTGTGGAATGATTTGCTTTTAAGAAGAGATCATTCTGGCTCTGCTGTGAAGAGATTATGCTATTAAAGGGCAAGATTAGTAACAAGAAAGACACATTATTAGTATGAACAAGTACAAATCAAAATGAAATACTACCCTGTACCTGCTAGGAGGCTATAATAATAATAATTTTTTAAAAAAGAAAGTTAACAAGTATTAGGAAAAGTGTGGAGAAATTGGAACCCCCATGCTTTGCTAGTACCAATGTAAAATGAGGTAGCCATTTGGAAAATAGTTTGGCCATTCTTGAGTATATAAATATATAGTACTATCATATAACCTACTAATTCCACTTCTGGGTATCCACTCAAGAAAAAAGTGAAAATAAAAATCCACACCTGGGCCTAGAGGGAGGCCTAGTGGTAGAGTGCTTGCTTAGCATGCAGAAAGCCCTGGGTTTGATTACTCAGTATGACCCAGAAAGCCCTGGGTTTGATTACTCAGTATGATATACACACACAACAGCTGGATGTGGTGCTGTCGCTCAAGTGGTAGAGCGCTAGCCTTGAGAAAGCCAAGAACAGTGCTTAGGCCCTGAGTTCAAGCCCCAGGACTGGCCAAAAAAAAAATCCACACCAACACTTACAATACATACATTTACAGTAGCATTATTTTGCTTACAAAAACTAAAAGATGAGAATGAATAATACTGATGGATACCTTGAAACACCATGAAACATCTTAAGAATTGTATTGTATGGTCTTCCACATTATATAATTAGCTCATTTATATATGAAATGTCCCAATGATAATGTATTAGCAGATACAAGAGAATTGGAGGACTGGGAGAATTGAAAGTAGCTGATCTTGGGCAGAGGGTCCCCCACCCCTCGGTTATGGGGCTTGGACTCTTGAGCCTGGGTGCTGTCCCTGAGCTCAAGGCTACTCCCTTACCTCTTGAGCCACAGCACCACTTCCGGTTTTCTGGTAGTTAAGTGGAGATAAGAGTCTCACAGACTTTCTTGACTGGGCTGACTTTGAACCATGATCCCCGGATGTCAGCCTCCTGAGTAGCTAGGATTACAAGTGTGAGCCACTGTGCTGGGCCAAAGGGTTTTATTTTTGAGGTAGTAACTAGGAATGACTTTTTGACTACAGAGATAGTTATACAATTCTTATTTAAGGAGTGAATATATTAAAAATTATTGAGTTGCATATTTTACCTGACGAGTTGTATAATATGAATTATAGTATGTATATAGGACATTGCTAAAAATGGGTTGGCAAACCAGAAAGGTTTGCTTGTCAAAATGTATATGGTTGATTTTTATGCCACTAAATATAATTAGTTCATAATAAATTTTGTTAAAGGCAACAAAACAAAAACAGAATTGAAGCAGAGAGATCAGTTAGGAAGCTATTGGAGAAGAGATAATAGAGCGTAGATTAGATAGAAAGTATTAGAAGTAGTAGAAGCCTCCCCCAGGAATATATTTGTAAGAAGATAGATGGAGTGGATGTTATATGTAAGATAAAGAAACAAATAATGAATAAGTATCTACATCAAGTAGAAAATTCTTATTCTTAAAATCTTCCATAAGTGTGACAAAATTCCTGTTTCTTATTCTTCAAGGAATCCTTCCTATTTTAGCTATTACTGTTTCTCTACTAAAGAAACACTAGTGAAGAATGACCTGTTCATTTTTTATTTAGTAATATAGACATGAAGACTGTGTACAAGGTATATATTTGCTAAGTTCATTTGTTCTAAACTGGCTATATTAATAGGTATCACCCTAGAATAAGTTCCTTTTATTCATATGTGATATATGTTGATTGATTGATTGCTTGATCACAATGTTGGGGATTGAACACAGGGCTGTGACATTTTAGTCAAGTATTCTACCACAAAATGATTTATTAAGAGACTGTGAAGCAAAAATGAATGAAACTTTACAATATTTTACTATCTTCTTTGCTCTTTTTTCCTCTGTAGTTCGTTCTATTGGCTCTATTGCACTTAGGAAAGCAGAAGACATTGACTTCAAGTACCACTTTGACTTCTTTAGTGTGAACTTCAATGAAGAACTGGTGGCACTATATGGTGGAAGTCTTCAGAAACAGACCAAGTTTGTGCATGAATGCATTAAGACAATTCTTAAACTCTACAAGGTAAAGTCAATGGTGCAACCTGTCAGCATCTCTAGGAGCTTACTATGTTTAAAATTGTATATTTCTTTATATTGAAAGTTGAAAGTTTGAAGGTTTTGTTTCTTAGTTTGTTGTCTTGAACTCTGACGGTATCAAAATTTAAATTGCATTGAGGAGAAACTTTCCTTGTGAATTTCAGGAAAAAATTAAAAAAAAAATTTACATGTGGGGCCAGGAGTTTGGCCTAGTGGTAGAGTGTTTGCCTAGCATGCACAATGACCCAGGTTTGATTCCTCGGTACCAAATACAGAGAAAAAAGCCACAAATGGTTCTGTGGCTCAAGTGGTAGAGCTGTAGTCTTGAGAAAGTCCAAGGACAGTGCACAGGCCATGAGCTCAAGCCCAGGACTGGAAAAAAATAATTTTACATGTAATGAGAGTGTAATGCATTTCCTACAAACCATTGGTGAAGATTTCTGTTTCTAGCCACAGCTAAGTAAGTGGTAGTAGAGAAGGCTACCTGCATATATAAACAATTATAAAATGGCATCTGAAACATCTATTTTGAGGTTTATAAAAATTAAACAGCCAAGAATGATCATCTTTCCTCTGAAAAGATTGGCTCCATGATTGTCCTGGTCTTTCATCAGGCAGAATTTTCTATGCTGTTTTCTATATTGTCTACTAGCAAGTAGGTGGAGATCAAACAGATATGCTGATATTGCTGAACTGAAGAATTCAGTGTAGAATTCGGTGTAGAATTGTGGTTTGGAACTACCAGAGTGTATTTTTTTGGGGGTGTGGCAGAGTTATAAGAATGAAAGTAAAGAAGCAAAGAAAGGCATTCTAAAGGTTTAAAATATTTCAGTCTTTGAGTGTTGTACTGGATACCCATAGAGTGAAAACCTAAAAGGCAGTGGTATACCAAGGATTAGTGGTAGAGTGTATTCCTCTCAGATAGAAAACAGCATGTGGGAGCTAGGTACCAGTGGCTCAGTGCCTATACTCAGGAGATCTATACTTAGATCTCAGGAGGCTGAGATCCAAAGATCCTGGTTCAAAGCCATCTCAGGCAGGGCAGTCCATGAGACTCTTATCTCCAATTAAGCACCAAAAAGATAAAAGTAGACCTGTGGCTCAAGTGGTAGAACCCTAACCATGAGCAAAACTGTTCAGGGACAGTTCTCAGATCCTGAGTTCAGTACAAATAAACAAAAACATGGGAATGTTGGGCCAGGAGTTTGGCCTAGTGGTAGAGTGCTTGCCTAGCATGCATGAAGACCTGAGTTCGATTCCTCATTACCACATATATAGAAGAAAGCCAGAAGTGGTACTGAGGCTCAAGTGGTAGAGCTCTAGCCTTGAGAAAGTCCAAGAACAATGCTCAGGCCCTGAGCTCAAGCCCAGGACTGGTAAAAAAACAAAAACAAAAAACATGTGAATGTCTCTTTAGAGAAATCTGCAAGAACAAACATCTAGACATAGTGGTTAGTGCATATCTATAATATCTTGAAAGGTAAAAACAGAGGCATTATGAAGCTAACCTAGGCTGTATAACAAGACCCAGTCTCAAAAAGCGAACAATAACAAAGGCAACAAATAAAACTAGTAAATACAAAATCATTCTGTGATACTAATTTTCAAACAGTGTTGGATGAAATATAACTGCTAGAGTGAACTCTCTTTTCCCTTTGAATACCACTGTACAAGCCTAAGGGAAAATAGCTGTTGGGGAATTAGAAGCTGAACTGAGAACTCATAGGCTATGTGGTGCTAGGAAACAGGCATTCTGATTAGCTAGAGAGAAAGAACCTATCTAAATACAGCAGGCATTCAGTTGAAACCCCACAGTGCTGAAGTAATATCTAGAACCCATCTGAACAGTGCTTACAAATAAGCCTCAAACATATCAAACAAAGCTATGGATTTAAAGCAGAAGGTACACATAAGATGGAAGTAGATGGGGCATCTCAGCAGAGACATGGAAATAACAAACCAAAAAAGAAAATGTAGAACTAAAATAGTACATATCAAAAATTAAAAATTCATAAGTGAGACTAAAGCATGGGGCAGATATTGTTGAAGAAATAATTGGATTTGAATATAGGGCAACAAAACAAAAACAATCTGTTCAGAGCTGATTAAAAGGTGAAAAGGTCAGAGACTCAGGAACCTGTGGAACAGTATAAAATGTCTAACATAGCTGGTTTCTGGTGGCTTACGCTTGTAATCCTAGCTACCCAGGAGGCTGAGACCTGTGGATCATGGTTCAAAGCCAGCCTGGGCACTAAAGTCCATGAGACTCTTATCTCCGGTTAACCACCAGAAAACCAGAAGTGACGCTGTGGCTCAGTTGGGAGAGCCTTGACCTTCAGAGTTCAGGGAAAGTGCCCAGGCCCAGAGTTCAAGCCCCACAACCGAGGGGGAAAAAAAAAAAAAAACAGCAAAGAAAAAGAAAGAGTCTAACATGTACAATTGGAACATGATAAGAAGAGAGAAGGAATTGGAAAGGAAACTGATCAATTAGTTAATGTCCCCCCCTCCAAGTTTCAAACTATAGACCCATGAAGTCACCCAATGTCAAGCAGAATAAACATGAGGCCTTTACCTCCTGCTGTAATATAGTCCATTGCTAAGGTAGTGAAACAAGGTAAAGAAAAATAATATCAAAAGCACCTAGATAAAACTCTTCGTTTTTGGATTTCTCACTTGAAATAATGAAGCCCCTTAAAGGTACTGGGGGGCGGTGAGATTTACCTCTTGATCTAATATTGTATACCTAGGAAAATATCCTTCATTAAGGGGCAAAATAAAGACTTTGTCAGAGAAGTACATATTGGTAATTTTGTTACAATTAGGTGGAAATAGGAAAATGCCAATTTACTATTAGGTGATAACATAGTAATTAGTACAGATAGAATCCATCAGTGGATGTTAAAATTAATGGGTGAAAGTTTGAAAATATACTTAACTGCAAAGGTGTAGAAATTTTACAGTGGAGACACCTGGCAGATAGTATCCTAACTCAAGTCAGCATTACCACTAATAACACACACCCTGAGCCTTCCTGACTTGGTTCATTGAGAACGATGCAACACCTTTTTTTTTTTTTGTAGCATCATTGCCCAAAACATAGAATTGCATTTTCACTTTTGAGACAACAAACCCAAATGAGAAGCACACTGAAAAACCCAAGCCACATCTACTGACTTGTTTTCTTCAAAAGTCAGAGTTCAAAAACAACATAGACCGAAGAACTCAGAAGAAACTAAGATGGAATAAGAATAAATTCAAGAAAAGCACACGGATGTAAAACCTAGTAAAATTTAAATTAGGTCTTCCTTGTAGTTACACCAGTGGAAATGGCTTTTTTTTTCTAAGTTTTTTTTTTCATCATTGGAAATAGAAGTAAAAAAAAAAAGTTATTCTTTTTCCTTCCTTCCTACATTTTTTTTTCCTGGTCAAGGGGCTGGATGGTGTCCTTGAGCATTTTGCTCAAGACTAGTGGTCTACCCCTTGAGCCACAGTCACATTTCTGGCTTTTTGGTAGTTAATTGAAGATAAGAGTCTCATGGACTTCTTCCCTAGCTAGTTTGAAACCATGATTCTCAGATCACAGCCTCCTGAGTAGCTAGGATTACAACCGTGAGCCACCAACTCCCAGCTAAGAAGCAATTCTACATAACAAAGACATATAGCATGAGATATTTGTTCATTTGTTTGCTTGTGGTGCTTGGCTCAAACCCAGGTCCTTGTACATGCTAGGCAAATATATATTTTTTTCTTATATTTTTATTGTAATTAATAGAAGGGTTACATTATATTCACCAGATAGAAGGTGCATTAGTTCACATACATTGATACCTTTCTCATGTCTTGGTCCCCATTTCCCTTCCCCACCCTGCCCCTCATCTTGTTTTCCCCCCTTCCCTATCCAATTTCAAATAACCAAATACGCATATATACAATATATTAAGATAACTAGGTGAAATACTGTAACAATATGAGATAACCAAGGGGCAGCAAAAGAGATGAGAAATAACATACTACATTAAGGACAACAATCACTCATTACATGGCTTTTGCATCATACTATATGGCCTTATGTATCTAGGTTTTGTTCTCTTGTAAATCTCTGCTAGGAGAGCCCAAGGTTTCTACTGATTATGACAAATGAGGGAAACCATTGAGCCTCTCTTCCTTTGAGTCTGGCTTACTTCACTTAATATGATTTTTTTCTAAGTCTTTCCATTTCCTTTCAAATGGGGCAATGTCTTCTTTCTGACAGGAGCATAGAATTCCACTGTGTACAAATATCACATCTTGTTGATCCACTCATAAACTGAGGGGTATCTGGGTTGGTTCTGTATCTTTGCTATGGTAAATAGTGCTGCAATGAACATCGTGATAGTGGATTTAGTATGTCCTTGTTTCTGGACGATAGGGTAAATAAATGCCAAGTAGTGGAATTGCTGGGTCATAGGGGAGCTCTGTGTTTAGTCTTTTGAGGAACTGCCAGATTGCTTTCCATAGTTGTTGAATGAGTTTGTACTCCCACCAACTGTGTAGTAGTGATCCCTCCTGGCCACATCCCTCCAGCATCTGTTATTCGATTTCTTGATCCTGGCCATTCTAACTGGAGTGAGGTGGAATCTTAGAGTTGTTTGGATTTGCATTTCTTTTATGGCCAGAGATGTGGAGCATTTCTTCATGTGTCTATAGGCCATTCTTATTTCTTCTTCAGAGAAGACTCTCTTTAAGTCTTTGGCCCATCTTTTAATGGGATGGTTGTTTCTTTGGAGATTAGTGTTGGAGTGATTCAATTTTTTGAGCTGTTGATATATTTTAGATATGAGGCCTTTGTCTGTTGTATGGTTAGTGAAGACCTCCCACTCTATAGGCTTTCTAGTTAATTTTCTAGCTATGTCCTTTGCCACACAGAAGCTCTGTAGTTTAATGCAGTCCCACTTATCCAGCCTTTCTCTGATTTGTTGTGTTTCTTGGTCCTTATTAAGAAAGTTTCGACCTTTGCCAAGGAGGCCTAGTGTATCTCCTATTCCTTCTTGTAAAGTTTTCAGTGTGTCAGCTTTTACCTCCAGGTCTTTGATCCATTTGGAGTTAATTCTAGTGCAGGGTGACAAAGAAGGATCCAACTTTAGTTTTCTTCAGGTGCTTAACCCGTTCTGCCAGCACCACTTGTTGAAGAGGCTGTCTTTCTTCCATTCTATTTTTTTGGCTCCTTTATCAAAGATTAGGTGGTCATAGGTCTGTGGGTTAATATCTGGGTCCTCTGTTCTATTCCATTGGTCTTTGGGTCTTTTCTTGTGTCAGTACCAAGCTGTTTTGGTCACTATATCTCTGTAATAGAGTCTAAAGTTTGGTATTGAAATTCCTCCTACGCTGTTCTTTCTGCTAAAATTGTTTTAGCTATACAGGGTATTTTATTATTCCTTATTAAGTTTTGGATTGACTAGGCAAATATTTTATCACTGATGTAAAGTAAGTTTTATGACTTAATTAAAAGTATTTGACATAATAGCAAAAAAAACCATGATGTAAGATTAAGTAGTTATTACACTTAAACTTACTTTTGTGAAATAGTATATTCATGGTATGCTAATAAGGTTATATATTATGATTTTCAAAAAGAAGGGTTGCTCAAGAACAAATGGAGGAAACATAATGGAAGTTCAGAATTACTCCTTGTGATATCATAGTTATAAAAATTTGAAAGCTTTTCCTCTAAAAACAAAGATTCGTACGCTTGCCACTTTTAATCAACATACTATAGAAGGCCTAGCCAGAGCAAGTAGACTAGAATAAAAATAAGAGACATCCAAATCAGAAAAGTGGAGAGAAAAACCTGTCTACCCTTGCAGATGACTCAGGATTGTATTTAGGAAACAAAAACAAAAATAAAAACTATAATAGGAAATCCCAATGCCAGTGGTTCATGCTTGTAATCCTAGCAGAAAATAAAAAGTCCTCAAAAATAAACAAAACTAACTGATAGGGGACCAGGAGTTTGGCCTAGCATGCATACCGGGTTTGATTCCCCGGTACCACATACATAGAAAAAAGTCACAAGTGGTTCTGTGACTCAAGTGGTAGAGCTCTAGCCTTGAGAAAGTCCAAGGATAGTGGTCAGGCCCTGAGTTCAAGCCAAGACTAGCAAAAACAAAATAAAATAAACAACAACAACAAAAAAAACCCTAACTGTTAGAGCAAAAAAAAGTCCTAGAACATCTAAAACTAGTTGCAGTCTGTAGACTATCAGTGAATTATGTAGCTATACAACTTGAACCATATTCCCAGGACCTTAGGCTGAACTCTTATAAATGTATTTCTCCAAAGAAGATCTATAGGCAGCTAGTATATATATGAAAAACTGTTCAGAATTTAACAAAAATCAAGGCAGTGCAAACCAAAATCATTGAGATCTGTTACCTCACATCTGTCAAGATGGTTTCCAACAAACAAACAAACAAACAAAATTGGTAAGGATATGGAAACTCAGAATATTGTACACTGTTGAAATGCATAGTGTTAAGTAGCAATGGAAAACCGTGGAGGTAACTGAAAAAATTAAAACTAGAATTGCCACATGATCTAGCAGTCTCACTTCTGGATATTCATTTAGAAGAATTAGAATGGAGGGGCCAGAATTTGGCCTAGTGGTAGAGTGCTTGCCCAGCATGCACAAAGACCCGGGTTCCATTCCTCAGTACCACATACATAGAAAAAGCCAGAAGTGGTACTGTGGCTCAAGTGGTAGAGCTCTAGCCTTGAGAAAGTCCAAGGACAAGTCCCAGGCCCTGAGTTCAAGCCTCATGGAGTCACACCAAAAAAAAAAAAAGAATTAGAATGGAGATCTTAAAGACATACATTAGCATTTATGTATGTTTATGTATGGCATTATTTGTAATAGTCAACATGTCGAGAAATATCTCACATGTCAAAAGAAACATGCTATATAAATGCAGTGAAATATTCAGCTCTTGAAAAAGAGAAATTCCTATAAAATGCAACATAGTTGACATTATGGATATCATGCTAAGTAACATAATCCAGTAATAGAAGGGTAAATATTGCATTCCTTCACTTACATGAAATATATAAAGTAGTAAAACTTATACAAGCGAGTATAATGGGAGCTACAAGGGATCTCAGATGGAGAAAATGAGCAGCAAATTAATTATTAATAACTATAAAGTGTCAGTTGTGCAAGGTGAATAACTTCTAGTTGTATGCTGTACAACATTGTGCCCGTAGTTAATAATACTGTATTGAATACTTAAAAATCTGTTCAAGTTGGATGCTAGTGGCTCCTGCTTGTAATCCTAGCTACTGAGGAGTCTGATATCTGATGATAGTCATTCAAACCCAGTGGTAGAGCTGTGATTCAAGTGGTAGAGCAGCAGAAAAGTTCAGGGACATTGCCTAGGTCCTGAGTTCAATCCCCAGGACTCACACACCTCTTTCTTTCTTTCCTTCCTTCCTTTCTTCCTTCCTTCCTTCCTTTTCTCTCTCTTTCTTCCTTTCCTTCTTTCTTTCCTTCTTTCCTCCCTTCCTTCCCTCCCTCCCTCCCTTCCTCCTTCCTCTTTCTTTCTCTCTCTCTCTCTCTTTCTCTCTCTCTCTCTCTCTCTCTCTCTCTCTCTCTCTCTCTCTCTCTCTCTCTCTCTCTCTCTCTCTCTTTCTTTCTTCCCCCACCTCTCTCTCTCTGTCTCACACACACATAATATTTGAAATTAACAGTTTGAGGTCTAGAGAAAGAAGGGCAAAATTCACAAAGAAGAAAACAAAAATGAGACTGGAAAATGATGTAATAGAAAATTAACCGTAGAAAAAATAACATACCAATGGTTGATTCTTTGAAAATAGCTATAAAACTGATAAAAAGAAAATTGATATAAGCAGTATCAAGATGGAAAGAGGCAGCATTTATTACAGAGCTTACAGGTATAAAAGGATGATACAGGAATGCTATGATTCACTTTATACCAATAAATTTGGCAATTCAGATGAAACAAATTCCTTGAAACATAAATTACAAAATTGATATAAGAAACAAAATCTGAATAGCTTTATATCTTCCTAAAATTTTTTCTATTTCTAATATAAAATTTACCGTAAGAAAAACCCATGACCAAATGACTCACAGTAATAAATTCTAGCAGACATTTGAAAAGGACTGATATCCATCTTATGAAAAACCCTTTCAGAAAATAGAGGAAGAGGAAACACAAGATTCAGTTTTCCAGTTTAGTGTGACTCTGATAACCAAACTGGAATAGATGATAAGGAAAAAAAAGAGAGATGAAGAAAATGTAGTAACATCTTATTTAAGTGCTAGCAAATGCTAGTATCAAGTAGTATTGTTTGAAAAGAAACTAGAATGTGAACATAGATATAAAATCATAAAATAAAAATTAGAATTTAAATTTAGCAAAATTGTATTGAAAATAAGATACATTGTAGAGTTTTTTGTGAAGATACAATGTTGGTTTAATATCCAGGAATTAATACAGTTCATTGTAGGATTGTTTCTGTAGATTTAGAAACCCACTGGACTACATTTAGAACACATTTATGGTTCAATATGATAAAAACAAACATGAATGGTACATTAGTAATAGAAAATCCTTTCTATTATGAGTAATTATAAGTATTATGATGAGTACTATGGGAGAAAGCAGCCAATTTAGTAAAAGATCTTTAATATACAACATGGTGTTAGATGAAATAAATAAGATTACCAAAAAATTAGACTTACTTTTTTTTTTTTTTGCCAGTCCTGGGCTTGAGCTCAGGACTTAAGCACTGTCCTTGGACTTTCTCAAGGCTAGAGCTCTACCACGTGAGACTCAGCACCACTTCTGGCTTTTTTCTATGTATGTGGTACCGAGGAATCGAACCCGGGTCTTTGTGCATGCTAGGCAAGCACTCTACCACTAGGCCAAACTCACGGCCTTTAGACTTACTTTTTATAGTTTCACAATTAGCAATCAGAAGCAGTCAATTATATATTAAGCAGTTTTATTTTTTCTGTTTTGCTTCCGATTTTTTATAAAGATTATATATTAAATTTATAATAGGACTTTAGAAGTGGGGATATTTACAATGTAAGATTGCTGTTAAAAGCAAGTACAGTAAGAGATTTAATAGAATCACATTAGGTGGGTAAATTAAAGGAATGGCCTTATCAATCACATGAGTCTGAATATAGTAAATACAGCAGTTAACAAAACCAAAGTTCAATCTTTTGTGTGGCTTATGTTCTTATAGGTGGGGCAGATAATAAACCTGCTATGTAAGAAAAAATACATATATTTTTCTATAGTACATATGCCAGGAAGAAAATTAATAGTAAAAGGAGATAAGCAGTCAAGGACAGAAGATTACATCTGAAAATGAGGGTGCCCAGGGAAGACCTTTTGAGAAGCAGGACAATTTAATACACACCAAGTGCTTTTGGAAATGACCTGTTTAAATATTTAGGGAGAAAAAAAAAACTACAGAGAGGAAGCATAGCTGGTCCACCACACATATGTATGTATGTAGTATTTTAGGAAAGACAAGGAATAAACCATTTCAACAAGGAAAAAAGTGAGTTGTCTGAAATACTGATGATAGGTCCAATAAGATGAGAATTACGAATTGACTATTAAGCTGGATGCTAGTGGCGCATGCCTGTAATCCTAGCTACTTCTGAGTCTGAGATCTGAGGATCACAGTTCAAAGCCAGTCTGTGTAGGAAAGTCTGTGAGACTCATCTGTAGTTAATCACACAAAAAGCTGGAAGTGGAGCTATGGCATAAGTGGTAGAACACTAGCCTTGAGTAAAGGGGAGCTCAGGGACTGTGCTCAGGCTGAGTTCAAGCCCCAGGATTGGCAGAAAAAGGAAAGTTAGACTATAGGAGTGTTTGGAAACAAAGTAAGAACAGTTTTTGTGGAGTGCTGAGAGGAAAGCCTGATTGGATTGGACTTAAAGACTTTAGATGTTGACAAGTTAGAAATAGTAAATATTGAATATTGTTGACAAAATTAGAGAAAAGTGCCAATAAATGGAGAGAATTACAGTGTTTTTATTTCAGCGTAAGAATATATTTGTACACTAATGGCGGTGATCTAGTGGAGAAGGAAAAGCAGTGATGCAAAAAGAAATGAGAACTACCAGTCTTGTACTTTTAAAAAGGCCAAAGGGGATATGTTTCAGAGAATAAATGTGGGGGTTACATTTTGCAAAGATTAACTCTGTTTGGGATCCCCAAGTCCAGGTTTGACAGGTTGTGAAGAGGATTCACTGGATTCAACATACAGTTATATTGATGGTTACTGTTTATTATAGTGGAAGGATACAAAGCAAAATTAGCAAAGAATGCATACAGGGTGAAATCTAGTGGAAACCAGGTACAGGCTTCCAGAAGTTCTCTTACAGAGGAGTCACATTGAACACATAAACATATGGTAGCAAATTGTGACATGTGAGGAAACCTCATTGGAGAGTTGGTGTCCAAGGTTTTTGTGTGGGTACCCTCCGCCTAGCAGATACCCAAATTCTAATCTGGAGGGTAACAGGTATTTACCATAAACCATATGGTTTCCACTGTTTAGATACAGCGAGTTCATTCTTATCTTTTAAGGAATGGTGAGACACATCAAATGTAAGGTCCAGATCCCCCCCAACAAAGCCTACCTTGTATTCAGTCCATCTAAAGATAGCAGTGTTAGGCCACGGTCTTAACTCTTCTGCTCAAGTAACAGAAGAAAAGGCATGAGTGAAGGATCAGTGCTGAGGGAAATGAGCCAAAGTTTGATAATGGTAGTGGTAGAAATAAGGTTTTCTTTTAAGTAACACTGAAAATTTTTTTTCTTATATTGCACATCACTCTTTTATTACACTGATCTGGAGAGATTTAGTAGTTATTCTCAAAAGGACTTTAGGGTCCATGTGGCAGAGCCAAGCAACTAGAACATGATTCAGAAACCAGACACAGTGAAACACTTGGACATGATTAAGAAGAAATTCACTGCCACAGAACAAGGCAGGAGGGGTTTAAGTAGAAACAGGAAGCATTCCTGTCCTCTGAGGCCAAGGAACTTTCCCTTATTGGTGTGAGGAATGGCTTCTCTTCTGATTACCACATGTGTGACTATTTCAACTGCCACAAAAAACCCCAGAAAGATTTTAACTCAGTATTATCTCTACATACATATATGTATGTATATATATGTATGTATTTCCTTATGTAACACAAGAATGTAGCTCAGGATTGATCCTAGCCATCTGGAGCCAGCACCTCTGGAGTCAAGAGGAAATAGCTGTTTTGAAGTCACCTTCCACTGGAATGATTCAAGTCTCCTCAACAGGGACCTGATGATCAGAGCTTAGGAGCGAGGCCTGGCTCACAATGAACTCTGGCTTCTCATTGGTCATGCCATGGCAGGGTTCCTGCCTAACCACGATTCATTCAAGCAGGTCCTTAGTAAACAAAGCACTGGGAAAAAACTGAAATTATTATCACTCAACCCTCCTGAATATATAAAAGGAGCCTTCCTGGGCTTTAGGCTGCAAAGCTATATCCCAAAGGTGCCATTCTGACTAGATTCTATGAAGGGAGTGGGTGCAAGAGACAATACTAAAAATGAAAATGGGAGCCATTGGTCCCCATCTGCAGCTACCTACAACTTAAGATGTATAGAAGTGGTCAGTGTGACGTGCAGAGGAATGAGTGGGCAGGGAAGGTGTTTGAGGGGTAGCAGTCAGCCTGCTCGCCTTCACTTCTTGGCCTTGCCCTGGGCAGCCACAGCTTCCATGGCTTTACGCACGGTCTCTTCGTCCCCCAGGAACTGCATGGGCTTGATGGGCTTCAGGTTCTTGTCCAGCTCATAGACTATGGGAATACCAGTTGGCAAGTTCAGCTCCATGATGGCTTCTTCGGAGAGACCTTCCAGATGCTTGACAATGCCCCGAAGGCTATTGCCATGGGCTGCAATCAGAACCCTTTTGCCCTCTTTGATCTGAGGGACTATTTCTTCATTCCAGAAGGGTAGTGCTTTGGCAATAGTATCTTTCAGGCTCTCACAGGAGGGTAGCTGATCTTCAGTGAGGTCTGCATACCTGCGATCCTTACTGATGTTGCTGTTGAAGGGATGGTCAGGCTCCATTGGAGGTGGTGGGACATCATAGGAGCGTCTCCAGATCTTCACCTGGGCCTCACCATGCTTAGCAGCAGTTTCTGCTTTATTGAGGCCAGTCAGACCCCCGTAGTGCTGCTCATTGAGGTGCCAAGTCCTCACCACTGGCAACCACATCTGGTCAATGGCATCCAGCACTGTCCAGAGAGTCCTAATAGCTCTTTTCTGCACTGAGGTGAAGCAGATGTCGAATTCATAGCCAGCATCTCGCAGAGCCTGCCCGCTGTGCTTCGCCTCCTCGTGGCCCGCGTGGCTCAGGTCTGCATCGTACCAGCCGCTAAAGCAGTTCTCCAGGTTCCATGAGCTCTCACCGTGCCAGATCAGCACCAGTTTGTAGGCAGCCGTGGTGACAAGACGAGGGATGCAGCGCGGAATGAGAATCACACTGAAAAATTTTATAATCAGTAAATAAATGTAATGCAGACTTATTTTTAAATCCAAACATATTATAGAGAAATTGTTAGGAAATACCAGTATATTAAGATAATAGTCTTATAGCAGCTATTGTTTTTTTATCTTCTATATATTTTCAGTGTTAAATGAATGGTCTGTTTTGTAATATCTTATAAAAATCTAATCTGGGCCAAGAGTGTAGCCTAGTGGTAGAGTGCTCACCTAGCATGCACAAAGCCCTGGTTCCATTCCACAGTACCACATACACAGAAAAAGCCAGAAGTGGTACAGGCTCAGGTGGCACAGTGCTAGCCTTGAGCAAAAAGTATCCAAAGACAGTGCCCAGGCCCTGACTTCAAGCCCCAGGACTGGCAAAAAAAACCCAACAACTAATATTCTAAAATATACCAACATACATATATATATCTCAATGACTTAGAACATAACAGTACAAAAATAAAAATATAACTCTTAAAATGTCAGTATAACGCATTACCTATACACTGATCAGAATTATGTCTGTTTCTATATATTATGATAGGTGTTCTTATGATTTAACTTTTCTATTATATAGCTGATGCAAATAGAAATATTTTGTATTTTTATTATGACATTAAAATTAATTATGCCATGGTGATTTTTTTAAAACAGGGTCAAGAATTTCCTCCAAAAAGTGTGGCAATAATTGGTCATTCTATGGGTGGCCTTGTTGCAAGAGCATTACTTACACTGAAAAACTTTAAACAAGATCTCATAAATCTGCTTATTACACAAGCCACACCTCACGTTGCTCCTGTAATGCCATTAGATCGTTTTATTACAGGTGAGTATTATTACATACACTAACTGAACTCTTCATTTTTTTCAGGATTAAACGAGGAAGCATTTATAGCTCTTTCTTTTAGACTAATCCACAGTTCACACTATGTATAGAACAGTTCAGTTGGAAATCACTTCCAATTTTGTCAGTGATGGGACTTGAACTCTAGGCCTGGGCACTGTCTCTGAGCTCTTCAGCTCAAAGATACTGCCCTACCCCTTCAGCAACAGTGCCACTTCTGGTTTTCTGGTGATTAATTGGAGATGAGTCTCACAGACTTTTTAGTGCCCCAGCTGACTTTGAATCATGATCCTCAGCCTCCTGAGTAGCTAGGATTACAATTGTGAGCCACTGGTACCCAGCTCACTTCCAATTTTAACTATCTTTCACCTTAGGCTACTAATTGGAAATCTTGTTAGTTTTCTCTTTCCATAGCTTCTTAACATGGTGGACAGGTATCTTACAATTCCTAGGTAGTAGAAATTTAGTTATTCTTGATGATGATAATTTGTTTCATGAGATATATACATATATATCTCATATATATGTTTATATAAGTATCTCATCAAAAATTTATATAGTGAGCTAGAATAATTGGTATTTATTCAGCTATTACTATATTTTGGGTAATATATGAAGGACTGTAGTCCAGGAGTTAGGTAACATTGTTACTGTCATGTTTGAGTTTAGAGACAAGGCCAACATAAAGTTCTTACACAGCCATGTAGCCAAAAAATAATGGAGCCAATGTTTATTTGACCCTGGCAAACTTGCTGCTGGTTGTGCTCTTAGCCTTTGCACACTATACTGCTTTTTAATTGAGGTATATTACTGTGAAAATAGAAATTAAAACTGAATAATGTTGTGCTCCAGGGAATTTTGAATGGATTATAGTAGTTTCTAATGGGTTTCATCTAATCAGATAATGATATTATCACAAAATAAGAGTTAAATGTTGAGCTAGGCCTTTGGAGGGTTAAAGACAGCACCTAGGCTATATATATAGCAAAACCCTGTCTACATGGATGGATGAATAGACAGAAATAGAATTTAAAAGAAACAAGTAAAAGTAGGTGTTAAATTTGTGAGAGACAGATCCATATGACTTTTAGAAGTGGATTCCCTGATTATACTAAGTGGAAATTTTGCTGACCTCTCTTTAGTAAGAAGATCTTGTGATACCAAATATTTCAGAACCTGAGTAGGATCTAATGCCACAATAAAAATACATTAAATTTGGGGGCCGGAAGTTTGGCCTAGTGGTAGATTGCTTGCCTAGCATGCATGAAAGCCCAGGTTCGATTCCTCGGTACCATGTGCATACAAAAAAGCTGGAAGTGGTACTGTGCTTCAAGTGGTAGAGCTCTAGCCTTGAGAAAAGTGCAAGGACAGTGCTCAGGTCCTGAGTTCAAGCCCCACGACTGGCAAAAAAAAAAATACAATACATTTTCTGAGTGGCTCCCACCTGTACTCCCAGCCACTTAGGAGCCTAAGATCTGAAGATCATGCTTTGAACTCAGCTGGGGTAGGAAAGTTCATGAGATTCTTATTTTCAATTAACCACCAAAAAAGCTGGAAGTGGCGGTATGGCTCAATTGAAAAAGCTAAAAGACAATGCCCAGACTCTGAGTTCAATCCTCTTAGTACTGGGGCACTCACGTGTGCATACACACACACACACACACACACATACATGCACACATGCACTCATGCACATACATATAGACACAAAGTTTGATGATCAAAAAGAGAAACAATGGGAACTCTTTTATCATGAGTTCAATTCAGTAATCTTAAATAATAAAAATTTCCCACCTTCCATGATTGAAGTAAAAAATGTCTCTAGATTCTTCCCTTTGAATTACTTGCACTTGATGAGTAGGGTGCTGTGACATTTTTTATAGCAACATAGATCTGATACTGTCCTGATGATTTTATTGTAAGAATTTAAGTACTATGTAGTGATGGCCATGTTAAAGTTGCTAAGCTCTCATGTACAAGGACATTAGGAGACGTGTACAGCTCTTTTAATTGCACATATTTAACAGATGTGGTTTGATGGATTTAATATATGCATAAACTGAAACAGACACCAAAAAGTTCTACAATTCTTTAGCAAAATAAATTACTAGACGATTTTAAGATTTTCATTTCATGGTAAACTATGTGAAGCTTCATCCTTGTGGAATGTAGAGACATATTTATGTATTGAATTGTAAAAGTTGGTAAATTTGGATATTACTTTTCTTTTTTATTGATGCCTTAGCAACCCTTAATATTTACCCGAGTTTAATAAAGGTTGTGGGGATATGTATAAAGTCCTTGATTTTTCTCAAAATAGGGAAATGTGAATACATTGTTCATCAACCAGTGAATGTAACCAAAATTTCAGTTAAATATTAGTATTCTAGGCATGATTGCAAAGAATGACATTACTTTTCAGCATCTCTGTTTTTTATTCTTACCCAGATTTTTATATGACTGTGAACAATTATTGGATTCTAAATGCTCGGCACATAAACTTGACAACCCTTTCTGTAGCTGGAGGATTTCGGGATTACCAAGTTCGTTCAGGACTGACTTTCCTACCAAAATTAAGCCATCATACCAGTGCCTTATCTGTTGTGGTAATTATTTTTAAATTCTACTGAAATGGTAACACAGTTGACACAGAGGAACATGACAAGAGAAATAATGTAGAGTTACGTAGAAATGACTGCTGAATTTATGGCATAGGTTGCCACTGCATTTGTGTCCATCACATGTGTGAGAGGAAATGAATGTGAATATATAGGGAGGGCAGAGTTATGGGTAATGTCTCTACAAAGTAACAAGGGCATTAAAATCACTGAAAATGATTCTTACGAGAAGCAATTATGTCTTGTCTAAAATGAGAGCATATTGATTAGAGTTGTAACTATAAGAAAATATGGCCAGGTGCCAGTGGCTTATGTCTGTAATCCTAGCTACTTGGGAGGCTGAGATCTGAGGATCTTGGTTTAAAGCCAACTTGGATTTCTGTATTTCTCAGGAAAGTATTCTATGCAACCTTCTCAAATCTGGCTATTATATATCCGTGTGTGGTGGTGGTGGTGGTGGTGGTGGTGGTGGTGGTGGTGGTGGTGGTGGTGTGTGTGTGTGTTAGCTTCCAAAGAAGCTATAATCTTTTATATGTCCATATATATGTTCCCTTTTATTTTATTTATTTTGGCAGTTCTGGAGGTTGCACTTAGGACCTTTGCTTAGTATTTGAGTCCGTCCCCAGTCCTTTTTTCTTCAGGTAGGGCCTCCAATTTTTACCCAATGCTAGCCAGCCTTGAACTGTGATCCTGAGCTACAACTCCCCAGAAGGTGCAATTACAAATGTGAGTCACCATGCCTGGCCCATATGGCTCACTTAAGAAAAAGAAAAGGAAAATCAGAGATGGAGACCATAATTGTATTAGAGTAAGCTACCTAAAATTCTATAATATACTTTGACACATGTAATGGCACTTCAGTACCAGTGAAGTTTATTTTCCTCATATAAATGGTTTAGGATAAGGGTGACTTAGGTTAGTAGATAGTTTCCTCCATTCAGGGACTCTGTCTTACAGCAGGCACAGTATGTTAAATGCTTTACTTAAAGATCACTTTAGTTGTCACTAGTTCAACCCAAAAGGAGAAATAAGTTAGAAGGCCTTGAGCCTAGAAGTGATATATATCACGTCTTCTTACACATCATTAGCAAAAATAATTAACTCCAGCCAGGAGTTTGGCCTAGTGGTAGAGCGCTTGCCTAGCATGCGCAAAGACCCTGGTTCGATTCTTCAGTACGACATACTGAAAAGCCGGAAATGGTGTTGTGGCTTAAGTGATAGAGCTCTAGCCTTGAGAAAGCCCAAGGACAGCACTCAGACCCTGAGTTCAAGCCCTGGGACTGACAAAACAAAATAGTTAACTCCTTAAAGCAAGAGACCCCACCAGGTGTAAGGATGTCATTTGTATTATTAAAAAAAAAAAATGAGCTCAACTTAATTCTATGTTTTTTTTTAATGTAAAGACATTTTCTTTATTTCTCTCTCATTTTCTTTAATTCTATGTTTTTATACTGGTAAATACTGTCTCCTAGAGCCAATATTCTACTGAAGCATGGTGGTTCTGATTTTTTTTCCCTAATATTGGGGCTGGAACTCAGGGCCTTGCACTCTAACTTGCCTTTTTTTTTTTTTTTTTTTTTTTTTTTTTTGCTGAAGGCTGGTGTTCTACCCTGTGAACTATGTCTAGTTCTGGTTTCTTGCTGGTTATTTGGAAAAAAGAGTTTCTCAGACTTATCTGCCCAGGCTGGCCTTGAACTGAGATTCTTAGATTTCATCTTCTTGAATAGGCAGGATTATATAAGTGTGTACCATCAATGCCTGGCTTCTGTCTGATATTTTTTAAGTAAGCCATCAGCAGTAATTTCCCTATCTATGAAGTACTTTTAACTTTAAGTAAGTACAGACTTCCCTCTTTTGAACCTTGAACCTAAAGCAATTTTCTTTATAGAGTATAAGAATGGCAATGATTCCTTGAAATTATACATATTTACTGTTTTTGTTCTATTAAAGAGATATTTTAAATCTCTATTTTTTCTTGCATCTTTGTTGTTAGTCTCCTGCTTGTATTCTGCATTGACAGTTCTGATAATAACAGCTCATTGTGTCTTTCTGGTGCAGAGAGGTATCATGAAAAACAAAATTAGATTGTACGTAAAATGCTATTCACAGAAAAGTCTTGAGCTGGTATGAAAAGATATCAGCTTAAAGAGTGATATGCCTTTCTTCGAAAGCCTTCTATGTGGATTACTGGCATATTATAGCTTATGTATAGGTTACCTTTTGTAAAAACTACTTCAACTTAATGTATCATTTTGAAATACCTACATATCCTAAGATAGTAAACTAATGCTATATGTTTCTAAATACTAAGAATTTATGACCTTTTTATAATGTGTGATTGTTGTTCTTAATGTACTATGTTATTTCTCATCACTTTTGTTGTCCCTTGGTTATTCTCATATTGTTACAGTATCTTAACTTGTTATGTGGTATATTGTGTATACAATTATTTGTTTATTTGAAATAGGAAAGGGAAGGGGGGGAAGATGAGGGAAGGGGGTGGGAGGAGGGAAATGGGGGACAAAAACATGAGAAGAGGTATCAATGTGTGTGAAGTAATACACCTTTTATCTGGTGAATATAACTGTAACCCTTCTATTAATTACAATAAAAAATAAAACAGCAAAAAAGAATTTATGAACTTTTAAAGAGTAATAAATGTACTTGAGTTTGATTTTTTTTCCTTTCCTTTTAGAGTTCAGCGGTGCCTAAAACTTGGGTCTCAACAGATCATCTCTCCATTGTATGGTAAGTTGATGTAACTTTTTTTTGGCAATTTGTCATAGTCCTTTTTCTTCATCAGTGCATCCATTGTTTTGTTAGCTTTTATGGGAAAAAGATTAAGTACTGAGAACTATATATTTGATTCTTGTTATTGTCAACATTCCTTTGACAGTATACCCCTTGAGAATCTGTAACATCATCGCTTTAAAAAACAGTTGTATCATCGCAAATGAAGCTAGCATCAAATACCAAAGTATTAGTGTGTTAAAGTTGGGTAGAGTCACTTACTGTAACTCAGATGTGGTTAAAACAGCAATGATTGATCTCAGAAACAGTGCATAAGAAATCATGAATGATTTAATCTTTCTGCTAATATAGGTAAATCATAAGAGATTAAATGTGGGTCAAGAAGTATGGAGTTAGTATCTGCCTCCATGTGTTTCACATTAAAGATTCTCTTTTGACCTTCCCTTGGCTGTGCAAGTAGTGGTGTCTGTAAGAACCACCCTGTGCAGCATATACATAGATATGATATGTCTAGCTAAGACTCAGAGATGACAGAAGAAAAGTTCTACTGTCAATCATCCAGGAAGGTTTAATTTTCTTTACTTTATATAGGAGTTAAGAATGATTGTTAATATTTACTTCATAACAGTAAAAGAAACTCACGTTTCATTAAATAGTATAGTTTTGCATATTGGGATCAAAAAAAGATGTTTCAATAAAGTTTCTTTTGCAATACTTTATTCTTTAGGTGTAAACAACTGCAATTGACTACAGTTCGAGCATTCTTTGATCTGATTGATGCTGATACTAAACAAGTATGTATTTTTAAATTAAAATGGTTTTAGCAGGGCTGGGAGTTTGGCCTAGTAGTAGAGTGCTTGCCTAGCATGCATGAAGTCCTGGGTTTGATTCCTTGGTACCACATACATAGAAAGAGCCCAATGTGGTGCTGTGTCTCCAATGGTAGAGCTGTAGCCTTGAGAAAGTCCAAGGACAGCACTCAGGCCCTGAGTTCAAGCCCCTGGACTAGAAAAAAATTGTTTTATCAAATGAAAAGCTTTTTTTTCTCCAGTGTGGAAGTTTGAACTCAGAGTCTCAAACCTGCTAACTAGCACTCTCACTTGAGGCACTGCCCAGCCTTGTTTTCCACTGGTTAAGTTTGCAGTAGGGTCTCATTCCCTGCCAGCACGCATGCCTTAGCCACGGTCTGCCTACCTTTGGTTTCTTGTCCTTACTTGGATGACAGGCACATAACCAGCATATCCAACTTCCTTATGTGGACTTTCTTTTCCCCCCGTTCTGGCTGCTCTGGAACCTCAGTCTTCTTAGCCTCCTTGTAGCTTGGGATGACAGGCATGTGCCATCATGTCCAGCTATGGGTTGATAAGGGTTCTGGAAACCTTCCATCTGAGCTGGCTTTGCACTAGCTGGCTTTGCACTGTGACCCTGTTCTTAGCTTCCCAAGTAGGTAGCAGGAACTACCTCTGTCCACCAAAGTGAAAGTTTTTCTTAAAGTAATAATAGATTGAATGCATTTTGTACTTTGATATAGATAGAAGCTTCTTATTTCAATTTTAATTAGCTCTGAAATGAAAGTTTTTATTTTTCTCTGATAATGCTTTGACCACTATTAATAATTTAGACTGTAATGGAAAGGAAAAGTGAAATATTACATTAACTCTTGCCTCAGTTCAAAAGTTTGAAACATTCTTCTAGCTTTAAAAAATATTATTATTATTTTTAATTACTTTTTTGGTGGCTGATCCTAGTCTTGAACTAAGGGGATGGGTACTATTCCTGAGCTTCTTTTGCTGAACGATGGTGCCCTACCACTTAAGTCAGAGCTCCACTTCTGGTTCTTTTGTTGAGGAGAGGTAGTTTATTGGAGATAAGAGTCTTTTGAACTTACTTGCCTGGGCTGGCTTTGAACTTCAGTCCTCAGATCTTAGCTTCCTGAATAGCTAGGATTATAGACATGAATCAGTAGTGCCCAGCATTCTTCTAGCTTTTACCTTTAACTTAAAAGAGAAATACTTATTAGAAACTACTAGCTGGCTAGTGCTCTACCACTATGACACAGCACCACTTACAGCTTTTTCTCTGTGTGTGGTACAGAGGAATCAATCCCAGGACTTGGTGCATGCTAGGCAAGCACTCTACCACTAGGTCACCCTCCTAGCCCTTGAGCCATGTTTTAAAACATGTTTTTGGATCTGTGATATGATCAAAATATGTACATCAAGTCCTTAAATTGTATAGTTTTATAAGTTGATCTTTTTCTTAATGAGATTTCATCATGTTTACAGAACATCATGTTACTCTTCTCTTTCTTGCCTGCTGGCAGATAGTGACAGGCACAAACTGTTTCAGCAGCAGAATTCTATTTACTCTTCCTCCCCTCCCTGTGAGTTAGGAATAAATACCATTTTTTTGTTAAACAGTCTTACTTAGGTCATCTTGCAGAATATTACTCTTCCTTCAAAATATGTTTTGAGAACTATGATTTTTCCTATTGGATAATAAAGTGTAAAGTATTTTTGTTGTTGTTTTGTTTTTTAAGCAATCTTTTACATAGCAAAGTACCAGTTCATTGACTTTTCATACAGTCTGTTTCTTGAAGGCTCCAATCCTTGAGAAACCAGTATGGATAACCTCTCTCCATAGGGTTTAGACAAAAGTTTCATCCTTTTCATGTCTTAGAAGTAGTAGTATGCTCTCTTGAGGGATAGGAAGAAAAAATGCATTGTTTCGTTAATTCTTCAGAATGTTCTATTAGAGAGACTCATAGATGCTTAGCTTTTTCTTGAAGACCCAAATCATTCTGTTTCATGATATTTTATGGCAGAAGATTCCATCTCACATTAGTATATTTATTGGTGCTTCCACAGTTTTGTTCCACAAGCTCAAGAGGTGGCTTTTGAGTCCATGGATATCATAGGCATGGATTTAGCCAACCACAGATTGAAGACATTTGGGGGGGAAATTTTGTCTATGTAAACATATTCCAACTTTTCCTTGTCCTTGTTCGCTAGACTTAGCAGTATACCAAATGCCAGTTGTTCATGTAACATACTCATTATATTAAGTGTTATAAGTAATCCAGTGACTGAAGTATGTGGAAGGATGTACATGGATGGGTTATATACAAATGCTACTCCGTTTTGTCTAGGAGACTTGAGCATCTGCACACTGTGGGGTCTGAAGGAGAGGTCAAAAGCCAATCTTGGATACTGTGTGTTTAGTGGACTGAATACTAGAAAAGTTTAAACTGAAGTTATAATTCCTCACTCATGTAGTCTGGAAGAGAGCAGGACATATACATGTATGTATGGGACAACTGTAACTCAGACCTTATTTAGTTTAATAGATGGAGCACCGAGATAGAAAACTGTATCTTGTTTTCTGTCCCATATTCTAAAAAGAACATCAGTAAGCTTAAGTTTATCCAAAGGAGGAAATCCATAAAAGAGTTGATGTGCTAGCCAGGTGGCTCGTGCCTGTAATCCTAGCTTCTCAGGAGGCTGAGATCTGAAGATTGAGTTCAAAGCCAGCCTGGGCACCAAAGTCCATGAGACTTACCTTTAGTTAAACACCAAAAAGAAAAAAAAAAGCAAGTGGTGCTGTGGTTCAAGGGGCAGGGTGATAGCCTTGAGTTGAAAAACTCAGGGACAGAGTCTAGGCCCAGAATTCTAGTCCCACAACTGACACACAAAAAAAATGTTGATGTGCTTCAGTTTCTGAAGAATCTTCCTCTAGTCTAAGATACCAAATTAACAAGGAGTCCTAGAGTTACTCTGGCTAAGGTAGAACATTCTTCTGATAAAAGTTGTTGAGATCGCAATATTCATCTTACAAAGTGGCAAATAAAAATGCTCAAGCAAATGCTGGGTAACCCTCTAAAGGACAGGAAAGTTTAGTATATCTGTCTCCTTTCATTTCATTTTCATTATAGTGTTACTGAAAATTAAATCTCTTACTTGTCATGGACTCAGTACTTACACTAAAGAGTTGAAGTGACTGACTACAAGTGAATTTTATATCACAGTATACTCTTGAATTAAAGGAAAAAGCTGATAAGTTGTCAGTTTTCTATTGTTATGCTAAAAGAAAGGAGGAAAAGAAAAATTTTCCCAATCAGTTAAGAACAGAACTATTTCAGATAGATGTTTTCCTCTAAAATTTGTACTTAAGGCTAATTTAAATAAAGTGATTTTTCCCATTGCTAGTTCATAGTATCTCTTACATTTTCGTTGACTATCTTCTTTATGCTGTGAGGGACTGAACTTGGAAGCTTACACATGCTAGGAAAAGGCTCTCCCATTTAGCCCTATCCCTACACCTTTAGTTTAATATATATATATATTTACTAGGCTGGTCTTGAACTCACTGTTTTTTTGCCTACTGTCATTTCAAGTAATTGGGTAACAGGTATGTATTATCATGCCTGACTGTATACATCTTTATAATATTTTGTTCCTGTTACTAAGATATATTATTGCATAATGATTGAAAGGATGGATATATCGAGGACCACAACGATTGAGTTTAAGTTCCGACTCTTCAATAGCTGAATACCTTTATTCTCTCTGTTTTAGTTTCTTCAAAGCTAAAATGCGCAGAGTTAGAGGTAGAGTTCTTGTTATGATTAGAGCCATTGACATGTTAAGGGATTACAAAAATATCTGCTTCAGAGTAAATGTTGACTTTTGTTACTATTACTTGATGCTTTGTTAAATTACTTGAGTTCTCATGATAACAAATGATGCAGAATATGTCATCATTCTTTCTAGATAACTCAAAATTCCAAGAAGAAACTGTCTGTTTTGAATCACCACTTTATAAGACATCCAGCAAAACATTTTGAAGAAAAGCCAGCAATAATTTCTGACTTGACAGGTTGGTATGATAATATTTTAGTTTAAATAATTATTCATTATTTTAGCTAAATTTGTTATTAGAAGAAAGTATTTGAAGCTTTGGTACTTGAAGTAGTATCCTTATAGTTTGCTAATTTTCTTATCACGGTGCAGATGTTCTTTTAGGGAAACTATTTTACTAGTTAATGAAGAGCAAGTTGTAAGATGTTGATACAAATTTTGTACTGAAAAATACGTTTTAGAGTTAAATGTCCCTATTTTCCTATAAGAAAATTGAAACAGTGTTGTGGGTAATATTTTTCAGTTTCTTAGTGCCATTATTTTCTGAGTCTTCTTTTGGATTATGAGCTTACCTTTTGCTGCTAACTTTTACTTTTAAATATAATACTTTCCTGGTAGTGTGGCCTAGTGGTAGCTTGCTCCCCTACATGCAGGAAGCCCTGAGTTCGATTGCCAGGAGCCACATATATAGAAAAAGCTGGAAGTGGCGTTGTGGCTCCAGTAGCAGAGTGCTAGTCTTGAGCAAAAAGTGTCCAGGGACAATGCCCAGGTCCTGAGTTCAAGCCCCAGGACTGGCAGAAAAACAAATGTAATACTAATACCTTAATTAAATATCTTCAGAAGTGCAATATTTATTTCTACTAGTAATTTCTTAAGGATGTAGAGACAAAATTGATTTGTAATACTTTACTTGATAACAAATGCTAGTGGGTATGTTCTTTTGTATTTGTGTATAAGTTGGTACTAGAACTTGAATTCAGGGCTTGGGTGCTGTCCTCTTAACTTTTTTTTTGCCACAGATTCACTTTGACCTTTTTTTTCCTAGTTAATTGAAAATAAAAATCTGAGGTACTTTTTCTGCTTGGGCTTACTACAAACCCTGATCCTCCTTAGCAGCTAGGATTATAGGCATAAATTATCAGTGCCTGGCTAGGAATGTTTTATAACAGTCAATCAAAAAATACTGCCTTTTTAGTAACAGAGACTTCACCAAATTAAAAAAAAAATAATGTCCAAACAAAACCAGGTAAATAATTTCCTTTACTTTAAGGGACGTCTATGTGGGTTCCAGTGAAAGTGTCCAGATGGACCTATGTGGCTTACAATGTAAGTATTCCTCAATGTTTTGTTTTGTTTTAAGTCAATACTATTACAGCAGTTATTGTTTCTTCTTTGTGTTGAGCTGTGAGTTGAACTGAAGTCTTAAACTTGATAGGCAGGCACTTCACCTCTTGAGCCATGCTCTACCCCTTTTGCCTTTGTTTTTTTTTACCAACCTGGTCTCCAGTGTACCTGAACTAGTCAGTTCTGGGAGTGGGCTATTTATATCCCCAGTGGCTGGGATAATAAGCACTGGATCTACCTACTGATTGAGAGACTGAATGACATGGCTCTTAAGTTTATACCTTGGCTGGCTTGAGCCTTGGCCATCATAATCCGTTCCTTTTGAGTAGCTAGGATTACAGGCATGAGCCATTAATATTGGTTATAGTATTTAAGTAGTATAACCAAGCAAATGAAAAAGAAAGAAAAGAAAAATTATTGATAAACTAGAAAAGCTGAACAATAAATGCTATAACTACTATAGTATTTATCAGAAGATAAATTATATATTTAAACACTAAAATTAAAATTCATTATAATAAATTTATAGTTCTATAGTATTTATACAGTAGTAATTACCTTTAGATAAATTTGTCTTTAGATAAATATTATAAAAATATATGTACATATGTTTTATAGTTTAATAATCCTTAATAGTAAATGCCTAGTCATTTTTCAGTTTTTTTAAGTTGTAACAATAATTTATTTCTGTTTTTCATTTGCTTGATTAAATCAGAGTACAAACAAGAAAGGCCTAAATATTATTGGTTGATCAATTTCTAGTCCTCTAATGCTTTTTCCACCTTTGTTTTTCTTTGAAAAAAAAATTTTTTTTTTTTTGTTCGTTCGTGGGTCTTAAACTCTGGGCCTGGGTGCTGTCCCTGAGCTCTTTAGTTCAAGACTACCATCCTACTCCTTGAGCCAAAGCACCACTTCTGGTTTTCTGGTGGTTAACTGGAGATAAGAGTCTCACATTTTTTAGTTCGTAGGCTGGCATTGGACCGAAGTCCTCAGATATCAGCCTCCTGACTAGCTATTATTACAGGTGTGAGCTATCTTACCAGGCTTCCTTGAAACTTACTTATTGACAAAACTATGTGATTTGTGTGATAGAATTTTATTTAGTAGTTGTACAAAATGGTTTCAGACCCATCATTCTCTCCTTTCTCTCCCCCCTCCTCCTCTTGTTTAATGGTACTGGAGATTGAACTAAAGGTCTTACAGTAGAAAGGAGGCACTCATCACTTAAGACACATTCACGGGTCCTTTTTGTTTTAATTAATTTGAAGATAGGGTCTTGCATTAGCCCAGGCTGGCCTAGACCTTGATCCTCTCATTTTTGCTTCCCACATAACAGGGGGTGACAGGCTCTACCAGTACACCCAGCTATTGCTTTTACCTAATGACCTCAAACTGCAATCTTAGTCACTACCTCTATAGTAGCTTGGGTTAATTTTGTGTATCCTTTATCCTCCACTCTTTTTTTTTTCTTGCCAATCCTGGGGCTTGAACTCAGGGTCTGAGCACTGTCCTTGGTCTTTCTCAAGGCTACAGCTCTACCACTTGGGCCACAGCACCACTTTTGGATTTTTCTATGTATGTAGTACTGAGGAATTGAACCCCAGTCTTCGTGCATACTAGGAAAGCACTCTACCACTAGGCCAAACTCTCAGCCCTATCCTATCTCCATTCCTTTTGTTGGTGTTATTTTTATCGGTTGTGGGACTTGAACTCTGGGCCTGGGCGTTGTCCCTGAGCTCTTCAGCTCAAGGCTACTGCCCTATCCCTTGAGCCACAGTGCCACTTCTGGTTTTCTGGTGGTTAATTGGAGATAATAGTCTCATGGACTTTAGTGCCTGGGTTAGCTTTGAATTGCCATCCTCAGATCTCACCCTCCTTAGTAGCTAGGATTACAGATGTGAGCCACTGCACCCTGCTCTATCCTCCATTCTCAAAACTTTGGTTTTGAAGGGAAGAGGGGAAAACAAGATGATTGGGAGGGGTGGGGAGAGGGAAATAGGGACAAAAACATAAGAAGGGGTATCAATGTGTGAGAAGTGATGCACCTGTTACCTAGCAAATGTAACTGGAACCTCTCTATACATTACCTTGATAGTAAAAAATAAAAATTTTTTAAAAAAAAGACACTTTCTTACATTCCAGGCTATGCTGAAGGGTAAAATAATAGTACTTCCAATAAAGTTTTTAAGTAATAATTAAAAAAACTTTGGGTTTAACAACACTAAGAATATAATTAGTCACTTGAATTACTTAAACTTTTGTTTTCTTAGTACTGGGGTTGAACTCAAAGCCTTGCATATGCAAGGCAGGTATCACATGAGCCATGTCTTGAGATCTTTCTCTATGTATTTGAGTGATGACCTTATGTACTCCTTATACAGTGCTAACTATTGAATATGGTATTGAGTGTTTTCTTTCTCTTTTAGGAATCTGATAAGATATACTTTACATTTCCTCTTGCAAATCATAGAAAAATCTACACTCATGTTTACTGTCAGAGCACCATGCTGGTAAGATAATTGCTACATTTTATATAAGTTTGAAAGATTGTTATTCATATTTTAAATTTTCAACTAGTATTTATTAACCTAGCTTTTAACTCTTATTTTTAAATTTAATAGACTATGTTTATAACTATGTATTGATTGAAAAGTAGTAATCAGAAATTTCTCTGTAACTGTTTCTTTTTTTAAATTTTTTATTGTAATTAATAAAAGGGTTACATGATATTTGCCAGATAGAAGGTGCATTAATTCACATACATTGATACCCTTTCACATGTCTTGGGACCCATTATCCTCCCCCCCATCTGTAACTGTTTCTAAATTTGATTTTTCACATTTGTTTTAGTTTCACTATATTCAGAATAAGAAATTCAATTTAGAATCTCTTTAATTCTGGAACTCCTGGTAATTTAAAGAATAAGCATAATTAAGTGAAGTTCTTTCACAGGAATTTTATTTAATGAATTCTGATTTTCATTGGCTTCCATACTAGAATTTCAGGTACTTTTGATACCTGATATTCTTTTTTCCCCCTATGCCTGACCTAGAGCTTGTATTCAAAAGTGGTAATGCTATCCCTGAGATTTTTTGCTTGAGTAGAAATCTACTGCATGAGTCATAGCTCCACTTTTGGCTTTTTGGTGGTTGATTAGCAATAAGAATCTCACGAACTTTCCTACCCAGCCTGGATTTAATTCCTCAGTTCTGCATAAACTAAAAAAGCTGGAAGTGGTGCTGTGGCTCAAGTAGTAGAGTGAAAGGCCCGGATCTGAAAAAAAAAAGAAGCTTTCAAATTTACTGTAAAAATAGAAAGTACAGTGATGAACACACAATTTTAATCATTATCAACACTAAGCCACACTCCCGGCCATCAGTTTTTATTCTTGAGAAACAGATTATTATTTAAGCCTCATGAAGCTACAGACTGTTCTAACTTACCATTTTCCATGAGTGCTTATTATAATTGTTCACCCCCAAAATGGGCTATGTAAACCTTAGATAAATGAAAAGATCACATTCTCCTTAGAATGGAGAATGTGATGCCAAGGACAGTTGTGTGGTTCTCTGCAGGACTTCTCATCTTGGTAGTATGTTCGTAGTTGGATTGGCATTCAGATACTGGGACACTGTTCTTGCATCTGTAAATTTTATAGTAAAAGTTTTAGATAGCATTGCTTTTCAATTTTAACCCAAGCTAAATATACAGTGTTGTGAAAACATAATGACCCATTACACTATGTACTATGACCCTTTCTACTTAGGAGACAGAGATAGGAGGATGGAAAGTTGAGGCTAGCCCAGGCAAACATTGTCAAGACCCTCTCTCAAAAACCCAAATGTGAAAAAACAAAAACAACTGGAAATGGTACTGTGGCTTAAATGGTAGAGCTCTAGCCTTGAGAAAGCCCAAGGACAGTGCTCAGGCCCCAAGTTCAAGCCCTAGGGCTGGCAAAAAATAAAAAACCCAGCCGTGGGTGTGGTGGTTCCTACCTGTAATGTCTGCTACTTAGTATAGGTGAAGGTAACAAGATTGTAAGGCTAGCTAAGGACAAAAGCACAAGATCCTATCTGAAAAGTAAATCAAAGCCAAAAAGGATCTGTGGACAGGGATTCCCAGACAGAGCACCAAAGAAATCATTATAGTCATGTCTATAGCAGTTCAAGGCTGCTCTGATCTTGAGCCTTTTGGATTGTGCTTCAGTGTAAATGCACCTGTGCTAGTAATTAGATAGGAATACAAATGGAAAGGTAAAAGAACCTTATATAGACTGTACACTTTTCATTGCTAGCATTTCTCTTTGTTAAAAAAAGCTTTTGGGGCCCGGAGTTTGGCCTAGTGGTAGAGTGCTTGCCTAGCATGCACAAAGACCCAGGTTCAATTCCTTGGTACCACATACATAGATAAAAGCCAGAATTGGTGCTGAGGCTCAAGTGGTAGAGCTCTAGCCTTGAGAAGTCCAAGGACTGTGCTCAGGCCCTGAGCTCAAAAAAGAAAAAAGCTTTCAGTTGCTCATACTTTTGTTTTTTACTAAAATATAGGTATTAACTAAAACATATGTAATAACTAATAAAAGTATCCTTTTTTTTTTGGTTTAACAGTGGAAACTGCTTATTAGGTGCTATGCTGTAGTGACACCTTCAGGTCACTGTCTTTGCTACACTGGGTTAATGCTTCCACACACATGTTGACTTTAGACCTCTTGGCCTATCCATGACTATCTCAGCCACAAAGTGCTTCTTTATGTTTTCCTTGCTCCTTCTCATCCTATACTAGATACCAGGAATGAGTTGTGGACATTTATTTACATGGATGCTTACCATAATATTTTTATTTTATTAATAAACAGGATACAAGTAGTTGGATTTTTGGCTGCATAAACAGCACTTCCATGTGGTAAGTCTTTTGAACCAGAACATTCCATTGTTCGGTCTTCTTAAACAATATTCAGAATTGGCACTTTAGAATAACTTCCTGTATTCTTTCATATATACTACTATATTATAGTATTTATTTTTAAGTGAAAACTAAAGAAATGAATATACTGTTAACTTTTGTAAATATTGAAATGGAAAAAACTGAACACACCAGTCATTTTTGTAAACATTGAATTCATTGATTGTCGGAGGTTTTTTGTTTGTTTGCTGAAAGCACTATTTGAACTGAGGATATTAGAGTTCTTAAACTTCTGTTTACTATAACTGCCAGGTCTGTAGATTTATTTTCCTCTGCAGATTACTTTATAATACGTCAACATATTGTCTCCTAATATGTCTTCATACTTATTTCATAGCCGACAAGGGGTTGATTTATCATGGAAAGCTGAATTGTTGCCAACCATTAAGGTAAATTAAATTTTAGAATTTTAATATTCAGATGAGGAATTATTTGGTCCCATATGCATTTTAGATATGGTATTCTATTAATTTATCTAACTCGATTTGATCACTTACATTTTAGATATGTGTTCTTTCAAAATACATGTGACAAGGAATGGCTTGCAGTTTGTACATACATAGTTTTACTTTCAGAGATTAAAAAACTGTTAAACAATTTTCTGAATCTGTTGTAGTTATTGAGAAATTTTTAATTTAATTTAAAATTAAATTTGACAGTATGTTGACATGACCAGTCATTTCAAATGGTAACACATTATACTCAATTCATTTTGAAAGTAAAGGAGTTTCAGGGAAATAGATGTCTCAGACATTGGTAAGATTGTATGTAATACCATCTGTAACAAATAGCCGGATTACAAAAAGATAGGTAGCCAGGTGAGGTGGCTCACACCTACTAGCTACTCAGGAGGCTGAGATCTGAGAATCAAGGTTCAAAGCCAGCCCAGGTATAAAAAAACCTGAGACTTTTATCTCCAATTAACCACTAGAAAACCAAAAGTGGCACTGTGGCTCTAAGGGTAGGATGGCAGCGCCCAGACCCAGAATTCAATCCCCATGACTGACAAAAAAGAACAGACAACAAATGTGGACATGATATAACATACCTAAATGTATGTTAGATGTCATTTATCATACATAAAGAAATATTTTAAGGAATATTTATGGTAGTCCATATTTAACAATACTTATTAGGCATTTGACTTTCTGTAGTAAGTATAAAATGGGCATTTTGTAATATAGCTAACATAAAGTTGAGGTGCTTTTCTTTTGTTGGGTTTTTTTGTTGTTGTTTGTTTTCCTTTTTGTTTTTGTTTTAGCATCAGAATGAATCTTGGGTCTAGCAAACTAAGCTTGAGCAGTAGAAAATGTTGTTTTTTTCTCCAATGGTGAACTGAACATTAGGTATTTATTAGTATTTATTGACATGAGTTAATTTCTACATTAATAAATAAAATAAAAGCATTTTTTTAATTTCTTTTTTTCTTTTTTAGTTTCTAATGTTAAGACTTCAAGATTATCCATCTCTGTCTCATCTTGTTGTTTATGTGCCTTCTATTCATGGAAGTAAGGTAACAAGTGGGTTAAGATTTTTATTACAATTTGGGGGGGAAACTCATGCTAAATTTTAAGGTGTTTTTTTATGACTTTTTTTCTGCATTGGGCTTAATCTAAAACAGATCATTTTGGGATCCACCTATGACTGTTAAATTAGGATCATTTACTACAACTTGAACTAAGCACAATAATCCCAAGTATCTCGGTTCTAAATAAGAACTGGTTCCAATTTTCTAGCAGTCTTTTAGAATCTCCTACTTATATACTTTATATGTACAAATCTACCAGGAAATACAGTAGATAAAACAAATGACACCATTACTTGTCATCATGTTGAAAAAAGGGAGAATGGGAAAAAAGAAAAACTTAATAAATACATATTTTATTTTATTTTATTTTTTTGCCAGTCTTGGGCTTGGGCTCAGGGTCTGAGCACTGTCCTTGGACTTTCTCAAGGCTAGAGCTCTACCACTTGAGCCTCAGCACCACTTCTGGCTTTTTTCTATGTATGTGGTACCGAGAAATTGAACCCGGGTCTTCATGCATGCTAGGCAAGCACTCTACCACTAGGCCAAACTCCCGGCCAATAAATACATATTTTAAAAGCCAGGATTTAGCAAGTACATTAAAACTACAGGAGGATATATCTCTGTTTGAAGGAATCAAGGATGGCTTTATAGTGGGGTCATAATTTACATGGCCTTAAAGAGTAGTTAGAAATTTTATAGTCAGTTGAACATTTCAGAACAGTCCTGTCAATACCTAAATCATTAGCAAGTATGGCTATTTAAATATAAATTAAAATGAAATAGAATTCAAAATTCACCTCCTTAGTTGTTCAAAGTTCAGTCCCAAAAGTCAGTAGTAATAACGTTGCAAAGGATTGAAAGGGACATAACAGTTCAAGACAAAGGAAGAGTAAAAGCAAAACAGAACTATGAGAAAGCATTGCTGTGTATTTGGAACACAGTAAATAACTTTGAAAAGATGGCTTTCGGGGCTGGGAGTTTGGCCTAGTGGTAGAGTGCTTGCCTATCATGCACGAAGGCCCAGATTCATTTCTGGAAGTGGTGCTGAGGCTCAAGTGGTAGCCTTGAAAAAGTCCAAGGAGCCCAGGACTGGCAAAAAAAAAAAAAAAAAAAAAGATGGCTTCCATATAGAGAACAATGCCATAGAAAAGCCTAGATTAGAAAATTCAGGACTGTCTAGAATTTCGGAAGTAGAGGAAGGTATAAGATTTTTCAACAAAGCAATAATAAATCCACATCATTTATTTAGAAAAAATAGATTTGTGGTCTAGAATGAATCAGAAACAGAAAGGCTGATTTTGTATAATTAACGTGCACTAATGAAAAGAGATAAGAGGAAAAAAGAAAGAGGAAGACCAGGCACTTCACCAGGAGTTAGGAGGGCTATACTAGGGAAATGGGAGTAGGAAAAAAAGATCTTTAAGAGACGTGGGGGAGGAAACAAGGTAGAAATTAAAAAGCCCTCTGCACTATACCCTTTCTCTATTGAACCCAGTTAACATTGTTCAAGATGAGACCTAATAATCACTCTGGTTCTTTTGTCTACTCCTCCAACAACCTTTTACTGAATATCATGACATTTTGTTTATCACTTTTTTGAGAAATTTTTTCCATCTATTATATTTTATTGGCTTATGTGTTTTTTTAATTACCATTACCCATTCTGTGAACTCTTTGAGAGCAATGACCAGATAAGTTTTATTATACTTTGCATACTAAGATTTCAGTGTCTGTCACTAAAAACTTGAGAAAGTTACTTGAATGTGCTGGATGTGGTGGCTCATGCCTTTAATTCCAGCTACTCAGGAGGCTGAGATCTGAGGATTGTGGCTCAAAGCCAGCCCAGGCACTAAAGACCATGAGACTCTGATCTCTAATTAACTACTAGAAAACTGGAAGTAGCACTGAGGTGCAAAGGGGTAGGGGTGTTAGCCTTGAGCTGAAAAGCTTAAGGACAATGCCCAGGCCCAGAGTCTTGAGCCCATGACTTCCAAAAAAAAAAGGAAAGTTACTTGAATGAGAAAACTGATAAGATTTCTAGGCCAAATAATAAGAAAAAAATTAGAGAAAGGAAAGGGGGGATGTAATTGGGAGTCATCTCAAAGACTGAATCTCTTAATTACCTTACAATGGATTCATTGTTTCGTTTTGCTTAGCTCAAGTGAGAGGTAATTCAGCATCTTCAATGCTAAAAGCTCTCTTTAAGGGTTTTTCTGTCAGGTAAGTTGGTTTTGAATGAATCTAACTTCTTTCCCAAATGTAAAAAGGCCTTCTCTGTTTATTCCAAGAAGTTAATGAGCTTTTCTACCAATAGAATTAGCCGCCTAATAAATATGTATTAGCAGTATATCTTGCTGTTCTTTGGAAAGCAACATTGCTATCTCTACTTTTGTTCAAAACTATCTTAGGATGAATGTCAATCTTTCATAATTTTTGCATGATGGTTATAATCTATCATCAGAAAGTTGCATATATTCAGATAGACAATGTAAAAAGAAAAGTTGAGGGGCCAGGGATATGACCTAGTGGTAGAGTGCTTACCTAGAATGCACAAAACCCTGGCTTTAATTCCTCAGTACCATGTATGTAGAAAAAGCCAGAAGTGGTGCTGTGGTTCAAATGATACAGTGTTAGTCTTCAGAGAGCTTAAGGACAGTGTGCAGGCCCTGAATTCAAACTCCAGGACTGGCAAAAAATAAAAACTGAGCCAGTTGATAATTTTAGAAATACAAAATGTGGATTTATAGGGTAGAATGATGGAAGGAGTGACATCAATCAAAGTACATTGTAACACTGTACTTATAAATTGATTGGAGGGTAACTCCTTTATACAACTGTTTGAAGATTATAATACTGTAATTTTAAAATGTAGATTTATCTTCAGTTTTTTGATTAACAGAAAATAAAAATAAAACTCCCTAGGAAAGCCTGGCTCTCATGGCTCACACCTATAATCCTCACTGCTCAAGAGGCTGAGATCTGAGAATCATGGTTCAAAGCAAGCTGGAAAAGGAAAGTTAGCGAGATTCTTCTCTCCAATTAAACATCAGAAAAACAGAAGTGGGGCTATGGCTCAAAGTGATAGAGTGCTAGCCTTGAGCAAGATTGCTCAAGGACAATGCTCAGGCCCTGAGTTCTAGCCCTGTATTCTTACCCCCATCCTTACCCTTCCTCCAAAAAAAAAAAAAACCTTCACTAGGAATTTACTTAACTTTGTATGTTTTAGAACCAAGCCAAGAAATGATTTATCTTTTGGATAAAAACTTACTACATTATATAAAGCTAGTGGCATAGCCACATTTTAAGGCAATTTTAATAAAAGTCTTATTACTTCAAATATGTGCACAAAGTGATGAAAATTCATTTTAAAAATGTCTTCCTGACTCATAACTTACCCAAACATGCTTTGTAAAACGACAAATAATTCTGTTTAATATATTTTTCTAGCTTTTTTTTTTTGTCGGTTGTGGGACTTGAACTCTGTGCCTGAGCATTTCCCTGAGCTCTTCACCTCAAGGCTACCACCCTATCCCTTGAGCCACAGCACCACTTCCAGTTTTCTGGTGGTTAATTGAAGATGAGAGTCTCACAGACTTTTTTAGTACCTAGGCTGGCTTTGTTACCGTGATCCTCATATCCTAGCCTCCTGAGTAGCTAGGATCACAGGCGTGATCCACTGCACCTGGCTCCTTCTCTAGTCTTTGAACAGCTATTTTCTTTAACAAAAAAATATATTTTTGTCTTGTTTTTGTTTTTGAGCCTGTCCTAAGGGTCTAGGAGCTTTTTTTCCTCAGAGGTTGCACTCTGTCACTTGAGTTATAGGCTCCATTTTCAACTTTTTCACAGTTAATTGGAGGTGAGTTCACCAATTTTCCTGCCTGTCTGGCTTCAAACCACTATCCTCAGATCTCAGCCTCCTGAGTAGCCAGTAAAACAGGTATGAGCCACCAGTGCTCTCAGCTCTTTCTTTGACTTGCAGAGAAATGAATGAATGACAACAAGGGGCCTTAGCAAGCTTTTCCTATTTTGTTTATTATAGTTTTCCTTATCTGCCCTTAACTTTTTTGAAAATCTACCCAAGAGGCAAAAGACATCCAAGGTTTAGTTGCCAGAAAACTAAAGATGGACTCCACTAGCTTGCTACTTTCTGGAGGCAACAGATTACTTGCTTTCTATAACGAGGAAATCAATTCTTTGTTTTCTTAGTACTTGGATTTTAATTCAGGAGTTTATGCTTACTGGGCAGTCATCTATCACTTGGATCATTCCTCTAGGCCTAAAATTCTTCTTTTTGTTTTTTAGATCAGCTTCTGTTGATTAAAATAATTTTATTACATTGTGGATATTATTTTAATCTTTTTACCTTTACAGAAACAATTCTTGTAGCTAGCTGTGAACAAAGTTTCTTACAGTTTTAAAGAATGTTATTTAAAAAGAAATTTCCCTACAAAAATTGTAATGGTGCAATGTCACTATTTTTCTTCATATATAGTAAAGCTTTTTTCCATTTTCTATAAAATTGGTTGGCCTTGAATAATCTCACACAGTTAACATTAGTCATTTGTAGATGAATGACAATAAGTCTTCGCATTCCTTTTTAAATATAAACTCATCTTTTTTGTTGGTCATGGGACTTGAACTCTGGGCCTGGCACTGTCCTTGAGCTCTTCAGCTCAAGGCTACCTCCCTGTCCCTTGAGCCACAGCCCTATTTTCTTTTTTAAATCTTTTTTGACTAGTTAGCAAATGTAGGATTTTTTTGTGTGCCAGTCCTGGGGCTTGAACTTAGGGCCTGAGCACTGTCCTTGGGCTTCTTCCTCAAAGCCAGCACTCTGCCACTTGAGCCACAGAACCACTTCTGGTTTTTTCTATTTAATGGTACTGAGGAATCGAACTCGGCTCTTTGTGCATGCTAGGCAGGCACTCTACTACTAGGTCAAACTCCCAGCCCCAAATATATATTTTTTAAAAAGTACCATTACATATTCTTGTTGACAATAAAAATATTTATCTTAATTTAGAGTTAGCCTTGGATCTTAATGCTTTAAATGTCCTACAGACACACAAAACTATAAAGTGTTATTATGAAGTTATTGTAGAAATGACACATTAATAATTTCAATTAATTTAAGCCAATTTTCTCAGTTTTAGAGTATTGGAAATCCATAAGGATTTCTTGCTACATAAGATATAGAGTTAGAATGTGATCACTACTAAATAGCAAAGCTAAGACTGTATATACACCACACACACACACACACACACACACACACACACTTCCACTTAGACATCAAGATCTTCTACTGTTTTATTTTTATTTATTTATTTATTTATTTATTTATTTATTTATTTATTTGTCTATCATGGGGCTTGAACTTTGTAGCCACAGTCCCACTTCTGGTTTTCTAGTGGTTAATTGGAGACTACAGTCTCACAGACTTTTGTGCCCAGCCTGGCTTTGAACAGAGATCCTCAGATCTCAGTTTCCTGAGTAGCTAGGATTACAAGCGTGAGCCACTGATCCCCAGCTCTGTTTTTTCTAATACATCAATATTTTGTATTTCAGTTTGTTGCAGATTGTGAATTCTTTAAAAAAGAGACAAGATCCATACAGCTTCCTGTAACTCATCTTTTTTCCTTCGGTAAGCACTTGGTTTTGGATAACTTTTTTTTTTTGGCGGGGGGGGGGGGGGGGTCATAGGACTTGAACTCTGGGCCTGGAAGCTGTCCCTAAGCCCTTCAGCTCAAGGCTATTGCCCTACCCTTGAGCCAAGCCCCACTTCCCATTTTCCCTGATTAATTGGAGATAAGAATCTCATGTTCTTTAGTGCTCAGGCTGGCTTTGAACCATGATCCTCAAATCTCAGCCTCTTGAGTAGCTAGGATTGCAGGTATGAGCCACCAGGCTCAGCCTTACTTTTATTTTTAATGTTGCTATAGGTATACATATTTTTATTCAGTGGGTTATAAACCAGTACTGACATCGTGTATCTTTTGGTTGTTAGGAATGTTTTTCAGGTTGGATCCTGTGTCCTTTTGATATGCTTCGTGCTTTCCATATAGTGTGTTTGTATGTATCCATATCCATAAAGAGAATCTCTATTACTTGATAGATAATACTGTATTACTACAGAAATAACAAAAAGCTTATAAAGTGAAACACCTACAAAGAAAACATACCTTTCTGAAATTGGATATAAATACTTGAATTTCTTAATTTCAAAAGTATTGGCATTGCTTTATTTAATCAAATGTTTAAAAAACCTTTTGATGTTCTAAATTATACATTACTTTTGTTTCACTAGGATTGTCTTCAAGGAAAGTAATATTAAATACAAGTGGCCTCTACTACAATATAGAGCTTCTAAACTTTGGACAGGTAACTATCCTGACTGTACCAGAAAACATTGACTTGACTTTGTGTATTGTTTCACTAATCAAGTAAAAAAAAATTTGTTTTTGTTTTTTGTGGTCAAACCCCTATTAGATATACCAGGCTTTTAAAATCAATGTGGTAAGCAGGTGCTCCGGAGTCAAAGGTAAATATATCTTCTGAAAAATATATAGGAAGTAGTATTGTCATTTGAAGAATCAATAGGTCTCTAATTTTCTGTAATACTTATCATTTCATATTTTTCTTTTTTATATGAAATATATAAAATATATAAGACAAAATGTTTGCATTTCCAAGGGAAATATAAAATATAGACACTTTCTTTTTCTTTTTTCTTTTTTTCCTCCTGTCCTGGGGTCTTGAACTCTGAGTCTGTGCTCTTTCAGTTCCTGAGCTTTCGTGTTCAGGACTAGTACTCTACCACTTCAGCCATAGCTCCATTTTTGGCCTTTGGTGGTTAATTGTAGATATGTGTCTGACAGATTTTTCTTGCCTGGGCTGGCTTTAAACTGTAATCCTCAGATCTTAGCCTACTGAGTAACTAGTATTACAGGTATAAGCTCTGGTGCCTAGCTATACATGCCCTTAAAGGAATGTACCTTAATCTGTTTGCATTTAAATATCTACTTTTAAAAAATGTACTGTATCTCTTTGTCTTCTTTTAGTACTAATTCAGTCATCTACGAAATATGCCCAAATAGCTTTTGTAGGTCTTAATGAATTCTCTATTGTTTCTTTTTTCTTTTTTTGCAAGTCTTGGGGCTTGAATTCAGGATCTGAATGCTGTCCTTGGGCTTTCTCAAGGCAAGAGCTATACCACTTGAGCCACAGCAACATTTCTGGCTTTTTTTTTTTCTATGTATGTGGTACTGAGGAATCAAACCCGGGTCTTTGTGTGTGCTAGGCAAGCACTCTACCACTAGGCCAAACTCCTGGCCCTCTGTGTTGTTTCTTATGTGATATAATAATTGCTGGTGATGCTTTATAAAATTGAGCAATCATGTAATCAGGTATTATAGTAGTTTATATAAAAGTTATGTAACATGATGAGTAATGCTTCATTTTTTTTGTATTTTAACAGAGGAAATTACTAGTATCTACAAACTTCATATTCCCTGGTCTTATGAAGATTCACTCACCATTGCCCAGTAAGCTTTTTAGAGAACTTGACTTTGGTGTTTTTTTTTTTTAAAGTAGATATTCTGCTTAATTTATTCATATCACTTCACTTAAACAAGTGTGTCTTACTAAAATATTTCCTTTAGCCAGGGCTGGTGGCTCCTTACTGTAACCTTAGCTACTGAAGAGTCTGAGACCTGAGGCTCACTGTTCAAAGCCAGTCCAGGCACTAAAGTTCATGAGATTCCTATCTCTAATTAACCACCAGAAAATTGGAAGTGGCACTGTAGCTCAAAGTGGTAGAGCACTAGCCTTGAGCTGGAGAGCTCAGGAACAGTGTCCAGGCCCAGAGTTTAAGACTCACAACCAACCCCCCCCAAATATATATATATATATATATATATATATATATATGTATATATCCTTTATCATCATGTCCATAATTTAAGATATCATATAGTATGAAATGATATAGAACTTAAACCCTATTTACAGGAGCATGAACCACTTTCCACTCTTTCCCCCAAGTCTTAAATCCGGAGAGGGAACATTGAAATCATTGTGGTATGACTGGAAACATGATGATCCATAATGAAATGCCTATCATCTGCCTTCCTTGATTTTATTTCATAGCATTGTGTTGAGCATTGAATTACTCTTGGATAGTTACTGATATTTTTGTATTGGAAAATTGATATTTACATGATCTCTTCAGGGTTCCATCCACCACAGAAATTTCTGTGAAACTTCATATTGCTCAACCAGAAAATGACAGCCATGTAGCATTATTAAAAATGTACACATCATCAGACTGTCAGTATGAGGTAATGTATAATTTCTAATCTTTAAGTATGAATCAGTTGCAAAATAAACTAGAAATTTCTTTATATTAACTGTAAATATAAGGTGACATGAAAGCCAATAAACATAAGAAATAAACATTTTAAATATTAAAAGTATTTGTTTTAAGTATTAAACGTATGAAGATATTTAAAATATTTTAGATTTCAATTCAGTGGTAGTGCTATTTCTGCTCACCTGTGTTAAATTTTTAAATCTTTAGATTCTTTAATGGAGCCAACTTTCTTAGGGTAAACTAGGATTGGGATTGTCAAATTAATAGAATCTGTTCCTTGAATTGTTTCAGTTGAACTTACAATATGAATTAATTCATAACTCATGGATTTCATTAATGTTCTGATATCTTTCAGTCTGTTTCTAATAAAGGGCTTTGTAAGTCTGTGTGTTATTTTTTTAAATTGCACCTTCATTAAGTCTGTGTGTTTTTTTAATTGCACCTTCATATTTCAGTATTAAAGTGATGGTGAGAATTATGCTTAACAGTTTGGCTCCATCTACTTCTTGCTTTTAAAATGTCAATGTTTTAACATTGTCAAGAAGTCCCTCTTTTGACAAAACAGGCACATTATTTCCTTTCCCCAGACTTTCTGATATCCTCAAGGAACTCAAAATGGTAGAGATAATTAAAGATGAGCTACATTTTGAAATAATATTTTTCCTTAAATTTCTGTAGCCACTATGATGTGTTTATTGCATGTGCTAGTTATTTTTAAATAGCTTTGTAAAGAATTGCTGTACACATCATAGTGCTACTCAAAAGGAGTGAGGCAGGGTCAGGGGAAAAGGCTTAGATGAATGAAGAAAAGGGGAGAATGCAGTCAAGAATCTAACGTATATCCTACAAAATTAAGAAGCATGAGTATGTTGAAAGGAGTGACACTACTCAAAATGAATTGTATTCATAAACTGCATTGTTAAATGGAAACTCTTATAAAACTATTTAAAGATAATAAAAAGAATAGCAGAAAATATGTTGAATGGTGAAACCACTTGATACAATAGTATTAAGATACTTAGATGGTAGTTTAGAAGATTCTTTGAAATCTCTGTGCCTTTAGTTTTACCATTACTTAAAATTTTTACTATGCATAGAAATGTGTAGAAGTACTTAGTGTAATGAAATGTGAACTAGGAAAGATCAGGAAAAATAACATCTTTTGAATAATTGTTTTTAACTAGGTGACAGTTAAGACCTCCTTCTCTCAAATTCTTGGACAGGTAAGAGATTTCTGGCTGGTTATTTATTGTCTTGTTACTAGCTAATGAAAAGAGGCTGCAGTCTTTTTCTATAAATTAACACTTTAACAGATCAGTCTTTTTAGCTGCTGTCACTACTACAGCTACTTATTTGTTCTATCTCCTTTTTTCTTCATTTTTCTTTCACTTCAGTAAATAAAGTTGTACAGCCATTCATGACCCACAGACCATGGTTGTACAATTCTTGCTTTAAAGTGAAGCTTTCATGAGCATTGATGCTAATTCTCAATCTAAAGAGCTTGCCTAAGTATAAATGCCATATTAAGGCTTTGTATTTCTCATACTACACTCTTTGTACAGTGAAATGTATATGTTCGGTCATTGAACAACTTCAAAGAGCTTTTGTAATGTACACAATCAATTATTACAAGGTAAAAATAAATGTTATAGTTAATTGTCAGCTGGATTCTGTAACTCGGCTTTTGGGAGGCTGAGGTAAAGAAGATCACGTAAAACAAAAGTTTAAGACCAGCCTGAAAAATGTAAAACCCTCATCTCCAAAAAATAAATTATAAATGTTTTAGCCAGGTGCTGGTGGCTCACGCCTGTAATCCTAGCTACTCAGGAAGCTGAGATCTGAGGATTGTGGGTCAAAGCCACCCTGGACATGAAAGTGTGTGAGACTCTTATCTCCAATTAATCACCAAAAAAACAGAAGTGGCACTGTGGCTCAAGTGGTAGAGGCCTAGCCTTGAGGCTATTGCAAAAGGAGTTGCGTTCCTGATTGTTGCTTCTTTCCTCTGAATGTTGGCATATAGGAAGGCAGTTCATTTTTGAAGGTTAATTTTATACCCTGATACCTTGCCAAAGTTTTGAATCAGCTCAAGCAGCTTGGGAGTGGAGTCTATAGGGTTCTTTAAGTACAGAATCAAGTCATCTGCAAAGAGAGAAAGTTTCACTTCCTCTTTCCCTATTTGGATCCCCTTTATGCTTGCTTCTTGCCTTATTGCTCTGGCTAGGAATTCAAATACTATGTTAAAGAGGATTGGAGAGAGTGGGCAGCCTTGTCTCGTTCCTGATTTTAGAGGGAATGGCTTTAGCTTTTCGACATTAAGTACAATGCTAGCTGTGGGTTTGTCATACACAGCCTTTATTATACTGAGAAATGTTCCATGGATTCCTAGTTTCTCCAGAGCTTTTAAAATAAAGGGGTGTTGGATCTTGTCAAATGCCTTTTCTGCATTTATTGAGACAATCATATGATTTTTGTCCTTGCTCCTATTGATGTGTTGAATTGTATTGATTTGTGTATGTTGAACCAGCTTTGCATTCCTGTTTGATCATAGTATATAATTTTTTGATGAGTTGTTGAAGATGGTTGGTTAGTATTTTGTTGAGAAGTTTGCATCAATGTTCATCAAAAAATGGGTCTATAGTTCTCTTTATTTGAAGAGTCCTTGTCTGGTTTTGGGATGAAGTTTATGGTGGCTTCATAGAATGAGTTTGGCAAAGAGCCTTCACTTTTAATTTCATTAAATACAAAGTGTAAGGAAATACTGTGCCAAGTACTAAGTCCTGAAGTCTGACTACTGTGACCACGGAAGTCTATTTATGACTATTAGATTTAATAGTACCTTAAGTATCCATGTGCATCTATGCCCCTGAATAACACTCAGTGCTTAAAAGAGTGGCCCTTTATTGTTAAAATGAATCTTATACTTAACTCTCTATGTAGGACTTCTTAGGAGATTCAGAAGAGAATTTAGGGTCTTAACAGTTAATCATACCACCTATGTGTTAGTTACTTTACTACTTCAAATGCTTTATACAAGTATAAACACATTTAAGCCTTACACACTCTTTTTTTTAAAATTTTTTATTGAAATTAGTAAAAGGGTTACATGATATTTGCCAGATAGAAGGTGCATTAATTCACATACATTGATACCCTTTCACATGTCTTGGTACCCATTACCCTCCCCCCCCACCCGTCTTGGTTTTCCCCCCTTCCCTATCAAATTTCAAATAACCAAATACAAATAAATTCAATATATCAGATAACAAAGTGAGATACTATACCAATATGAGATAACCAAGGGACAGCAAAGGAGATGAGAGACAACATAGTACATTAAGGACAACAATCATTCGTTATATGGTTTTTGTTTCAATATCCTGGAGGTCCTTTCAATTAGCTTCACATTATATGGCCTTATGTATCTAGATTTTGCTCTATTGCAGATCTCTGCTAGTAGAGCCCAAGGTTTCTACTGATTATGACGAATGAGGGAAACCACTGAGCCTAAGTTCCTTTGAGCCTTCCTTTAAGCCAACAGTGAGAGGAACGAGGCAATAATCAGGAAAGTAACTCCTTTCACAATAGCCTCAAAGAAAATAAAGTACCTAGGAATTAGCTTAACTAAGAATGTAAAGGACCTTTTTGACGAAAACTTTAAAACCCTAAAAAAGGAAATTAAAGCAGAACTAAGGAAATGGAAAAACCTCCCATGCTCCTGGATTGGAAGAATCAACATTGTGAAAATGACAATCTTGCCAAGGGCTATCTACAAATTCAACGCAATACCCATCAATATCCCAATGGCATTCTTTAAAGAAATAGAAGAGGCAATCCAAAATTTCATATGGAATAATAAAAGACCCCGTATAGCAAAAACACTTCTTAGCAGAAAGAACAGCGCCAGAGGAATTTCAATACCAAACTTTAGACTCTATTACACGGCTATAATTCTCAAAACAGCTTGGTACTGGCACAAGAACAGGCCTGAAGACCAATGGAATAGAACTGAAGACCCAGATATTAAACCACAGACCTATGGCCACCTAATCTTTGACAGGGGAGCCAAAAAAATAGAATGGAAGAAAGACAACCTCTTCAACAAGTGGTGCTGGCAGAACTGGTTAAGCACCTGCCGAAAACTAAAGTTGGATCCTTCTTTGTCACCCTGCACTAGAATTAACTCCAAATGGATCAAAGACCTGGAGGTAAAAGCTGACACACTGAAAACTTTACAGGAAGGAATAGGAGATACACTAGGCCTCCTTGGCACAGGTCGAAACTTTCTTAATAAGGACCAAGAATCACAACAAATCAGAGAAAGACTGGATAAGTGGGACTGCATTAAACTGCGGAGCTTTTGTATGGCAAAGGACATAGCTAGTAAATTAATTAGGAAGCCTACAGAGTGGGAGAAGATCTTCACCAACCAAACAACAAAGGCCTCATATCTAAAATATATCAACAACTCAAAAAATTGAATCACTCCAAAACTAATCTCCAAAGTAACAACCATCCCATTAAAAAATGGGCCAAAGACTTAAAGAGAGTCTTCTCTGAAGAAGAAACAAAAATGGCCTATAGACACGTGAAGAAATGCTCAACATCTCTGGTCATAAAAGAAATGCAAATCAAAACAACTCTAAGATTCCACCTCACTCCAGTTAGAATGGCCAGGATCAGGAAAACGAATAATAACAGATGGTGGAGGGGATGTGGCCAGGAGGGATCACTACTACACTGTTGGTGGGAGTGCAAACTCGTTCAACCACTATGGAAAGCAGTGTGGCAGTGCCTCAAAAGGCTAAACATAGAACTCCCCTATGACCTAGCAATTCCACTACTTGGCATTTACCCAACCATCCAGAAACAAGGGCATACTAAATCCACTAGCACAACAATGTTCATTGCAGCACTATTCACCATAGCAAAGATAGGGAACCAACCCAGATGTCCCTCAGTTGATGAGTGGATCAACAAGTTGTGGTATTTGTACACAATGGAATTCTATGCTGCTGTCAGAAAGAATGACATCGCCCCATTTGTTAGGAAATGGAAAGACTTAGAAAAAATCATATTAAGTGAAGTAAGCCAGACTCAAAGGAACTTAGGCTCAATGGTTTCCCTCATTCGCCTTACACACTCTTATGAGGTAAATGTTGTTTGTCTGATTTGACTGGTGCAAACTTAGAGGTAAGGATGAGTAAAATAACTTGCCTGGGCTTAGGGCTAGTAAGAGACTAAGCTTGAATATAATCCTGGAGTCTGTCCCTGGAGCATGCTAAGAGAAAGAGTCGGTCTCTCCACTTCTGTTTCAGCCCCCCAAACAGCCCCCATGTCTAGCTTTCCTTCCATACTCTACCTTATACTGTACATTGCCAGTTATGTCACTGCAACAATAGGGAAAACATGACATTTTCCTTTCCACTCCAATTTTCACCTCCTGTCATGTAAAGCTGTAAGTCACAAGTATGGGCTTTAGAATTTTTTTTGAAATTTTCTGTTCTCTCTCTTTTTTCTTTTCTTTTCTTTTCTTTTCTTTTCTTTTCTTTTCTTTTCTTTTCTTTTCTTTTCCTTCCTTCCTTCCTTCCTTCCTTCCTTCCTTTCTTTCTTTCTTTCTTTCTTTCTTTCTTTCTTTCTTTCTTTCTTTCTTTCTTTCTTATTTATTTATTTATTTATTGTAAGTCATGAGGCTTGAACTTTACCTGGAGGGCTATCCCTGACCTCTTCAGCTCAAGGCCACTGCCCTACCCCTGGACCTGGGCATTGTCCCTGACCTCTTCAAGTCAAGGCTACTGCCCCATTTCCTGTTTTCTGGAGGTTAATTGGAGATAAGATTCTCAGGTCCTTTTGTTCCTGAGCTGGCTTTGAGCCTTGATTCTCAGATCTCAACTTCCAGAGCAGCTAGGATTACAGGCGTGAGCCACCAGTTTGGCTCCTTGATCTTTCCTTGTGTAAGGCTAGCACTCTTTCACTTGAGCCTCTCAGCCCCGCTTCTACTTTTTTTGTTGTTGTTATTGGGTGTTTTGGGTTTTGTTTTAGTTTTTGTTTTTTGGTGAAGAGTAGTTAATTGGAGATAAGAGTCTCACAGACTTTCCTACTTGGGCTGGCTTTGAACCATAATCCTCAAATCTCAGCCTCTAGAAAAGGTAGTATTACAGATTGGAACCACCAGTGCCTGGCCAGAAAAAGGTCTTTTAAGGTTAACTTTCTTTTAAATCTGAATATTCAAAGAAGTACAGAATATACATATATGAAATGCCATGAAACCTATTATTTTGTACAACTAAAATTGCCCCATAAAAGGAAAACATTTGAAAACATTTTGTTATTTGTTTTGTGCAGACTGGATCAACTGGTAGAATAACTTCAGGCACTCTAGCATACCGAGTATAAACTCAAGCTGAATTTAAATTCAAGTTTCACAGGGTTTCCACTTTAGTTAAGAATGTAAAAGTTAATTACAGCTAAGGTTTAAAGATAGATAATGTGTCAACATTAATATTAGATGTTTTCCTAATGAGTATATTCAGTCTTTTAACCATCTATAAATGCTATGATGGAACACATTGAACTGATAAATATATAGAGAAGATAAGTGACTTACCTGTTGTTACATTTGTAACTATGCAGGGTACTTGGGCTCTTCATACCTGAGCTTTTTCTACTGTATTTACAGATAAGAACTATCTCAGAACTTCGGGAGGGGGGGCAGAGGAGGATAACATGAGATAATGCATATAATATGTTTAATCTTGAAACATAGGAAGTGATTAATAAATAAGCTTTGATAAGCAGTTATATTGTCTTTTCTACTCAGTTATACCTTTGAAATTTTAAAGGTTTCTGTCAATGATGTATATTAATAACACCTATTTAGAGTTTTTAATACTCATTACTCAAAATATCTTTATTAACATTTCAGAAAAGTGCAAAGTGAAAAATAACTTTTCATTTTGTGTTAAAATGTATTTGGTTCTTTTTCTTTTTTTTGGTAAAGTGTATTTGTTTCTTAACATGAATATTTAGAATTTGCCCATTAATTTGCCTGTTTTCTAGGTAGTTCGATTTCATGGTGGCGCTCTTCCTGCCTATGTTATGTCTAGTATTCTTCTTGCTTATGGAGGACAGTTATACTCTCTCTTCACAGCAGGTAAAATGTTAATAATTTGTATATTATTTTTGTTATGAGATTTAAATTAGAACAATCATAAGTACTATGTGTACATTTAAATAAACTATGTTTAACGAGACATCATAAGGGGTTTATGAGTAATAGCTACTTCTGTCCTTGGAAATTCCAGAATAACATGTGATTTTAACATCTCATATCTTTGTTCATTTACATTATTACCACCCACCAGCATGGGATAGCTAATCCAAAGACCACTGTCTGTGGTTCTGAAACCCACAAATACTAACAGTCTCTTAGACTCTCTCTCTCCCTCCCCCCTCTTTTTTATAAGTTCATTTTTGTATATGTGTATCAGTCCTGGGACTTCGACCTGGGGCTTTGATTCTGGTCCTGGGTGCTATCCCTGAGATTCTCCTTGGTCAAGGCTACCACTCTACCACTTGAGCCACAGCTCTACTTCCAGCTTTTTTGGTAGTTTAATGGAGAAAAGAAACTCAGAGTTTCTTGCCCCAGCTGACTTTGAACCCCAATCCTTAGATCTCAACTTTCTGAGATCTACGGTTTACCGGCACGAGCTACTTGCACCTGACTTTACCTGTGCCATTTTTTAAAATTTGTATTTTATTGATGGGTGATATATAGAGTGATTACAATTATCTGTGCCATTTTTAAAGGGGAAAAATTATTTGGAATCTAAAGAAATGAATCCTTAAAAAGAATGTAGGGCTGGGCACCTATATTTAGCAATCTTTAATTTTTGAAGCTACTGGTTCCAAACTCAGTCTTTGCTTGTTGTCATTTCTTGCGAATAATTGGTTTTGTTCTTTCTTTCCTTTTTTTTGTTGGTTATAGGGCTTGAACTCTGGGCCTGGGTGCTGTCCCTGAGCTCTTCAGCTCAAGGCTATTGCTCTACCCCTTGAATCACAGCACCACTTCCTGTTTTGTAGTGGTTAATTGGAAATTAGAATCTCATGGACTTTAGTATCCAGGCTTGCTTTGAACCGCGATCCTCAGATGTCAGCCTCCTGAGTAGCTAGGATTACAGGCGTGATCCACTGGCTCCCAGCTTGGTTGTGTACTTTCATGTTTCTCATTTTGGCCTTTGCTGATTGCATCTCATGGTAAAGTTGAATATGTTGTTCTATCACATCTTTCTTTATGAACTAGTCATTGGGGCTATAGGCTTAACTAGATTTAGATTCTCATCCTAACTCTTACCCCACTCCACTCCTGCTACTACTGTAACTGCTGCTACTACAGAAACAGCTCCTTCCCTGTCATCCTGTGTTTCCTTCTTTCCTACTCTCCCTTCTCTTTCCTCTACCCACACTTTCTACCCATTTTTCCCCTTTCTGTCATCCTTATTTCTGTAGGAAAAGTAATATAATTACTTTATCTTATATGTGAGTAAAGAAAACAGGTTTGTGACTGAGAACTGAAGTTCTTGGGGGGTTGGAGTTCTTAAGATTTAAAGACATCCCCTAGAAATTTCTGTATTTATTTTCTCCATTTTACATGCTGGCATCTGAAGTTTATTCCTTCTATTCTAAGGACCTCCTAACATGTATAACCTCATTGAAGCTCTCTGTTCTCCATTCTTTCTTGGTTTCTAACATAGTATAAAGCACATTGGAGGCATTTGGAGTTAGGTCTTGACACACTCAGTAGATTCAGTGAGATTCTTTTTTTTTGTTATACTAGTCTCTGGCTTTTTGGCTATTAGGGCCTCCTGAGAGTGACCCAACTGTGCTAGGCTTTCTCTTGTAGCTCGGATAACAGGCATATGCCACCTCACCAATCACTCCACTAAAAATGGATCTTATATACTCCCCCCCCCAAGCTGGCCTTGAACCATGCTCTTTCCAATTTTACCCTCCCAGGTAGCTAAAATGAGCCAGCCACTAATGCTCAGGGAATAATTAATGTTTTTCCTCAAAAGGACTGTTTAAAATAGGTGCATGGTTCAGGGAAACTTATCAACAAGAGATGATAAATTTCTGATGAATAACAACATCCATATAGCAGTTATGAGTACCAGTGTAATAAGAACAAGCAAACCTAGAGAGCTATAGTAATGGGCACTATTATTGGAGTTATAGCTTTTAGTATCTCTGCCACAGCTGGAAAAAGATAGATAAATACATATTTTTTCCTTATTTCTTCCTACTTTCTTATCTATTAGTAATGCCCATTCATTAAATCTAACCAGAAACCTATTTCATAAAATTGAATCTTCTAGAGTCAGAGCAAAGTAAAAGCGGGAAAATGTTTATGCAGAGGGAACTATAAAATTTATACTACCATGACCAAATCTTTCCTGTCGTATAACAGTAAAACAGTTTCCTAAGAGCCTAGATTTTATTTTGCTGGGCATAGAGAATAATCAGAAAGGCCAGAGATAGAAAAAAAAAGAGTAAGGCAAAAATAAATAGAAGCAGTCCACATGTCCCCTACACATTTCCTTCTTGCCAGATCCTTCAACTTTCATATTTCATAGTTTTATATAACTTCAAGTCAGTTTTACTTTTCATCTTGACATGTTAAACTATATTCCAGGGAGAGAAAAGTAATATTTAGTGTAGTCTCCCCAAGACCTAACTTTTAATTAAAAAATTATTCTGACAGTATAATGTATATCACTTAAATACATCCATTATGTTCTAGAAAGTCTGAAAAAGGATTTTATGTTTTTATTTAAACAAGATTGATATGTATGTAATTTATTGTACATACATATAGATTTTATTGGATATCTATAAAGATGTAAGTATTTGATACTAAATATTCTAACAAATTTGAAGTATAGGATTGTGTCTCAAACTGTTATGAGGTACTTTCTGTCCCAAAATACAAGTTAGAAATCATTTGCGAGCCGGTCACCAGTGCTTACACCTGTAATCCTGTTTACTTGGGGGCTGAGATTGGCAGTTTGCAGTTCAAGGCCAGCCCACACAAGCAGAGGGTACCTGTTCTCAAATAATGGCTGGGATGATGGCCTACGCCTCTTATCCCAGCCATGTGGGAGGCTGGGATTGGGATGATTGCAGTTCTAAGCCAATGCAAAGCAAAAGGATGTTCATAAGACTTCATCTAACCTGAAGAGTCTTGGCATGGTGATATACAACTGTCACCCTAGCTATGGAAATAGGCAGACCTCAGCCCAAGTGTGAGCCTAGGGAAAATGTGAGATCCTATCTCTGCCAGTAGCCAATGCAAAAAAACAAACAACAACAACAAAAAGGTGGCACAGCATGACTCAATAGCTCAATAGTACAGTGACTGTATAGCAAGCATGAGGCCCTAAACTCAAACCCCAGTACTGGAAAAAAAAAGAGAGAAATTGAAGAATGTATAGAATATAGAGAAATTGAAGCCTTCATAGAATAATGTGAGAATGTAAATTGGTTTAACTCTTTGGAAACAGTCTGACAAGTTCTTCAAAGAGCTAAAAAACGACTTATCGTTTACATTCTTAAGAATAGACCTAAGAGAAATGAAACATACAAATGTGTAGAAGCTTTACAGAAACATTCATGAGTAGTAGTCACAATAGCCCAAAACTGGAAGTAATCAAATGTCTATCAGTTACTGAATAGATAAATGAAATGTATTATATACAGAAAATGGGAGTATGAGCCGGGTGTGGTGGCTCACGCCTCTAATCCTACCTACTCAAGAGGCTGAGATCTGAGAATCGAGATTCAAAACCAGCCCAGGCACAAAAGGACCTGAGACTCTTATCTCCAATTAACCTCTAGAAAACTGGAAGTGGGGCTTGGCTCAAGGGCAGGGTGGTAGCCTTCACCTGAAGAGCTCAGGGACTGTGCCCAGGCCATGCTCAAGCCCCATGACCCACAAAAAGAAAACAAAGAAAAAGAAAATGGGAATGTGGCTCAGTGGCAAGCACTTTGCCTACCATGCTTGAGGCCTAGGTTTAATCTCCAGTACTTTGAAAAAGAAAGAGATGAAGTACTGATACAACATAGGTAAATGTTGAAATATACTCAGTAAAAGAAACTGCATGATTTCCATCTATATGAAATGTTCAGCCTTGGCATACCTGTAGTGATAGAAAGTAGGTTGGTTGTCTAAGAATGGGTAGATTGAGAGTACAGCTGTTACAGGGAACAAAGTTTTCTTGGAGGTGGTAAAAACATTTTGATTGTGGTGATGGACACACAACAGTGAATATACTATAAACCAATGAATTGTATAAACTTTAAATGGAAGAATTATAGGGCATGAGGCTTGTATCTCACTAAAGCTGTTTGTTGTTGTTGTTGTTTGTTGGTCAAGGGGCTTGAACTTGGGTCCTGGGCACTGTTCCTGAGCTCTCCAGCTCAAAGCTAACACTTTTACCACTTGAGCCATGGCTCCACTTCTGGTTTTCTGGTGGTTAATTGGAGATAAGACTCACAGACTTTTGTGCCCAAGCTGGCTTTGGACCATGATTCTCAGATCTCAGACTCCTGAGTAGCTAGGATTACAGGTGTGAACTACTGGCACCCAGGTACTGAAGCTGTTTTTAAAAGTCATTTGTGGGGGGAAAAAAAGTCATTTATGGAGATTTGAGAAAACAGATGGAATTTAGCTTTGACTCCCTGCACTCCCTTCACAAATGACTAAATATGTACTGTCCTATAAAAACATTGCATTATAGTAATTTTTTAATTTTGGTGAATAGTATCTATGATAGAAGTAAAAGCCTTTGTATTTTCTGATTTAAAATGTGGTTCTTAATATTGTGGTACTTAATATGTATATTTTGACTTTTACTGACAATACAAGATAAAATATACCTCATACTTAATAATTGTGACCTCTCGATTATTTTTTAATTACCAGGTTATTGTTTAGAATATGCTACCATATTGGATAAAGAAGCCAAACCATACAAAGTTGATCCTTTTGTAATTATGATTAAATTTTTGTTGGGGTAAGTTTTATGTGTCAATTTATCTTATACATGAAACGTCATATTTGGGCAGATGATGTGACTCAAGTGGTAGCAAGTAAAAGACTATGAGATCAAATGTTAGTCCTAAAACAAAGCAAATAAAACATATCTAACTTAGACTGTAAATTTACAAAGACTTTAGTGTTTGTGAATGGATACACACACATACCCTTAGATTATCTCAGATTGACATAGATGATTAATAAGTATTCATAAAATAGTACCTCTGACCACTTTCTTTTACATACCATAGAAGGAGTATTTTAGATCAGTCTCTCCCTCCTACTTCCCCCACAAGCCTGATTAATACACATTCCTAAATTTATTTACATTTTCTATAGTTGCTTAAGAACTTCTACTTAATGTATTTTATTCTGTCATTAAAACTAGCTGGTGGCTTTCTGACTTAAAAAAAGAAAGTATTATTTTATGCAAGAACCATTAGCAGTAAAGTTGTGTCAAGACTCAGAACTCATACTCTAAGACCAATAGGCTCACTTGGAAGATAAATGGCTTGTTCCCTTCAAAATATCAGGCTTTATTTTCCAGTATAAATAATAAACTGAATATGATAGACCTCTAAGAATACTAGTAAATAAACATTTTAAATATTAAATCCTTTAATATCAGTTGTTAGGTTTGTGTGTGTGTGTTTGTTTCATGCTCCTTTGTTTTGTACACAGGTATAAATGGTTTAAGGAATTATGGGACACATTATTATTACCAGAACTGGATGCTATTGTTTTAACCAGTCAGAGTATGTGCTTCCCCCTTGTGTCTTTGATTCTCTTTCTGTTTGGAACATGTACTGCCTACTGGAGTGGACTGGTTTCTTCTACATCTGTGAGACTCCTTTCCTCACTATGGCTAGCTTTGAAAAGGTAGGTGATAGGAGTAACTACAAGCTTTCTTTCTGCTTTTAATTTTAAAAATTAGCTAGGTGTTGGTGGCTTAAGCCTATAATCCTTGCTACTCTGGAGGCTCAGATTTGAGATTTGGAGCCAGTGAGGCAGACAAATCCTCAAGATTTCGCCCCCTACCACCACCCCCGCCTCTGGGGTTTAAGCTCAGGGCCTGAGCATTGTCCTTGGGCTTTCTCTAGGCTAGAGCTCTACCACTTGAATAACAGTGCCACCTCTGGCTTTTTCTATGTATGTGGTACCAAGAAATCAAACCTGGATCTTCATGCATGCTAGGCAAGCACTCTACCACTAGGCCAAATTCCTGGCTCTTCAAGATTCTTATATATACATATATATATATATATATATATATAGTAATTAATAAAAGGGTTACATGATATTTGCCAGATAGAAGGTGCATTAATTCACATATATTGATACCCTTTCACATGTCTTGGTCCCCATTACCCGCCCCTCCACCCCCGCCGCCCCGTCTTGGTTTTCCCCTATTCCCTATCCAATTTCAAATAACCAAATACAAATGAATCCAATATATCAGATAACAAAGTGAGATACTGTAACAATATGACATAACCAAGGGACAGCAAAAGAGATAAGAGATAACATAGTACATTAAGGACAACAATCATTCATTATATGGCTTTTGTTTCAATATCCTGGAGGTCCTTTCAATTAGCTTCATACTATATGGCCTTATGTATCAAGGTTTTGCTCTATTGCAGATCTCTGCTAGTAGAGCCCAAGTTTTCTACTGATTATGGCAAATGAGGGAAACCATTGAGCCTAAGTTCCTTTGAGACTGGCTTACTTCACTTAATATGATTTTTTCTAAGTCTTTCCATTTCCTAACAAATGGGGCGATGTCGTTTTTTCTGACAGCAGCATAGAATTCCATTGTGTACAAATACTACAACTTGTTGATCCACTCCTCAACTGAGGGACATCTAGGTTGGTTCCATATTTTTGCTATGGTGAATAATGCTGCAGTGAACATTGTTGTGCTAGTGGATTTAGTATGCCCTAGTTTCTGGATGGTTGGGTAAATGCCAAGTAGTGAAATTGCTGGGTCATAGGGGAGCTCAATGTTTAGCCTTTTGAGGCACTGCCACACTGCTTTCCATAGTGGTTGAACTAGTTTGCACTCCCACCAACAGTGTAGTAGTGATCCCTACTGACCACATCCCTCTAGCATCTGTTATTATTCGTTTTCCTGATCCTGGCCATTCTAACTGGAGTGAGGTGGAATCTTAGAGTTGTTTTGATTTGCATTTCTTTTATGACCAGAGATGGTGAGCATTTCTTCATGTGTCTATAGGCCATTTTTGTTTCTTCTTCAGAGAAGACTCTCTTTAAGTCTTTGGCCCATTTTTAATGGGATGATTGTTACTTTGGAGATTAGTTTTGGAGTGATTCAATTTTTTGAGCTGTTGATATATTTTAGATATGAGGCCTTTGTCTGTTGTTTGGTTGGTGAAGATCTTCTCCCACTCTGTAAGCTTCCTAAATAATTTACTAGCTATGTCCTTTGCCATACAAAAGCTCTGCAGTTTAATGCAGTGAAAATGACAATCTTGCCAAGGGCTATCTACAAATTCAATGCAATACCCATCAATATCCCAATGGCATTCTTTAAAGAAATAGAAGAGGCAATCCAAAATTTCATATGGAATAATAAAAGACCCCGTATAGCAAAAACACTTCTTAGCAGAAAGAACAGCGCTGGAGGAATTTCAATACCAAACTTTAGACTCTATTACAGAGCTATAATTATCAAAACACCTTGGTACTGGCACAAGAACAGGCCTGAAGACCAATGGAATAGAACTGAAGACCCAGATATTAAACCACAGACCCATAGCCACCTAATCTTTGACAAGGGAGCCAAAAAAATAGAATGAAGAAAGACAGCCTCTTCAACAAGTTGTGCTGGCAGAACTGGTTAAGCACCTGCCGAAAACTAAAGTTGGATCCTTCTTTGTCACCCTGCACTAGAATTAACTCCAAATGGATCAAAGACCTGGAGGTAAAAGCTGACACACTGAAAACTTTACAGGAAGGAATAGGAGATACACTAGGCCTCCTTGGTACAGGTAGAAACTTTCTTAATAAAGACCAAGAATCTTCAAGATTCTTAACTCCCAATAACTAGAAAATGCAGAAAGTGGAGATGTGGCTCAAGTGGTAGAGGAAAAAGAGGGAAAAAGCTAAGTGACAACTTAAGGCACACAATTCAAGCCCTAGTACCAGCACATTTAAAAAAAGGGCTGAGGATATATAGCTTAGCAATAAGAATGCATGCCTAGTTACAAGAGTGTATGTATGTACAAGGCCCTGGGTTTGATCCTCAGCACTGGAAGGAATGAGGAAAGGAGACTAGGAGAGAAGGGGAACAAAAAAATTATCTTCTGATAGTAAATCTTAAAACTGCTTTCATTCCGGGCACAAGTGCCTCACACCTGTAATCTTTTTCTTTCCATATATTTTATTGTAATTAATAGAAGGATTACATTATATTCACCAGGTAGAGGGTATATTACTTCACATTCATTGATACCCTTTCTCATGTCTTGGTCCCCATTTCCCTCCCCCTACTCGTGCCCTTCATCTTGTTTTCCCCCTTCCCTATCCGATTTCAAATAACCAAATGCGCATATATCCAATATATCAAATAACAAGGTGGAATACTGTAACCATATGAAATAACCAAGGGACAGCAAAAGAGATGAGAGATAACATAGTACATTAAGGACAACAGCCACTCATTATATGGTTTTTGTTTTTATATCCTGGAGGTCCTTTCATTTGGCGTCATCCTATATGGCCTTATGTATCTAGGTTTTGTTCTATTGAAAATCTCTGCTAGGAGAGTCCAAGGTTTCTACTGATTATGACAAATGAGGGAAACCATTGAGCCTTTGTTCCTTTGAGTCTGGCTTACTTCACTTAATGTGATTTTTTTCCCCAAGTCTTTCCATTTCCTTACAAATGGGGCAATGTCATTCTTTCTGATGGCAGCATAGAATTCCATTGTGTATAAATACCACATCTTGTTGATTCACTCTTCAACTGAGGGACATGTGGGTTGGTTCCATATCTTTGCTATGGTAAATAGTGCTGCAATAAACATCAGTGTGCTAGTGGATTTAGTATGTCCTTGTTTCTAGAAGATTGGGTAAATGCCAAAGTAGTGGAATTGCTGGGTCATAGGGGAGCTCTATGTTTAGTCTTTTGAGGAACTGCCATACTGCTTTCCATAGTGGTTGAATGAGTTTTCACTCCCACCAACTGTGTAGTAGTGATCACATCCCTTCCAGCATCTGTTGTTATTAGATTTCTTGATCCTGGGCATTCTCACTGGAATGAGGTGGAATCTTAGGGTTGTTTTGATTTGCATTTCTTTTATGACCAGAGATGTTGAGTATTTCTTCATGTGTCTATAGGCCATTTTTGTTTCTTTTTCAGAGAAGACTCTCTTTAAGTCTTTGGCCCATCTTTTAATGGGATGGTTGTTTCTCTGGAGATTAGTGTTGGAGTGATTCAATTTTTTGAGCTGTTGATATATTTTAGATATGAGGCCTTTGTCTGTTGTATGGTTAGTGAAGATCTTTTCCCACTCTATAGGCTTTCTAGCTAATTTGCTAGCTATGTTCTTTACCATGCAGAAGCTCTGCATTTTAATGCAGTCTCATTTATCCAGACTTTCTCTGATTTGTTGTGTTTCTGGGTCCTTATTAAGAACGTTTGGACCTGTGCCAAGGAGACCTAGTGTATCTCCTATTCCTTCTTGTAAAGTTTTCAGTGTGTCTGCTTTTACCTCAAGGTGAAATATTGTAACAATATGAGATAACCAAGGGGCAGTAAAAGAGATGAGATATAACATAGTACGTTAAGGACAACAGTCACTCATTATATGGCTTTTGTTTCTTTATCCTGGCCCTTATTTCCTTTTTATGTTGGTTATTTTCACGATAATCTTGCTTTTATGTCTGAGCTGCTCTGGATTGTGCTTTTCCCATTCTTCTCTCCTTGGAATAAAAGTGCTCCCAGCCATTTATTGAGACATAGAGTCTTGAAAAAGTATATGCTCAGGCTAACCTCAAACTGGAATCCCTCAATTTCTGCTCCCCAAGTAGTTAGGACTGTAGGTTTGAGCTTTTGCACCTGGCCTGCTGGTTAGCTTTACTGATAAAACATCAGTCTAGTTTGCATTTTCACCCCTCCCTATCAGACAGGTTATTTGATTCAGTCCCAGAGGAGGTTATACAACAGGCCCTTTTTGGAGCTCTTCTAACAGATTTCTAACATGACAGTGATGTCAAGCATCGGAGTGATGACAGGCTTCAAACAATGGAATTGGTTCTTATCAGGATTGGAGATACATGGTGCAGGCTCTGTAACTAATGATCATCTTGTGGCAGCATTTTTTCCTTAGTGTAAGTTTCAGCCATAGACTCTCTGAGTGGAAGAAGAGCAAATATATGATTGCTTGTCTTTTTGCCAGTCCTGGGGTTTGAACTCAGGGCCTGAGTACTGTCCTTGAGCTTTGTCAAGTCTAGCACTCTACCACTTGAGCCACAGTGCCACTTCCAGCTTTTTCTATGTATGTGGTACTGAGAAATCGAACCCAGGGCTTCATGCACGTTAGGCAAGCACTCTTCCACTAGACCACATTCCTGGACCACCTATCTTTACATTAATTATTTATTTATTTTTGTCGGTTGTTGGGCTTGAACTCAGCCTCCTGAGTAACTAGGATTACAGGCGTGAGCCACTATGCCAGGAACTATCTTTATTTTTTAAAGTATCTTATTGTTTGCCTTAACTGCTTACATTAATAAACAGGAAAAGTTAGTGGCATACCTTAGATTTAGTTTCCCATACTTGAAAGGCTTGTCATAACAGGTGTTTTGGATTCGGGGAAATTTTGCATATACATATTGAGAAAACATACACAAAATGAGTATATTGTCCTACCCTCAATTTCTCAAAACATATATGCAAAATATAGTAAGTATATATGTACAAATATATATATATATATAAAGCCTGCATGTAATATTATGCAATACTACTCTTGAACACAAGAGCTGGTATTCTACCACTTGGACCACACCTCAAGCTTAACTTTTTGCTGGCTAATTTAAGATGGAGTCTTTTGAACTTGTCTGCCATGGGTTGGCTTCAAATGATGATCCTTCTAGATCTCAGCTCTCTGAGTAGCTAGATTGCAGGTGTGAGTCACCAGCACCTAGCTTTGTATGTGCGTGCGTGTGTGTGTGTGTGTGTGTGTGTGTGTGTGTGTGTGTGTGTGTGTGTGTGTGTGTGTGTGTATGTCAGTGCCCATCTTGGGGCTTGAACTCAAGGCATGGGAGTTGCCCCTCAGCTTTTGTGTTCAAGCCTAGTGCTCTACCACTTCCTTGGTGCTTAAAGAGTCTCACAGACTTTCTTACTTAATCTGGCTTCAAACTAGTCCTCAGATCTCAGCTTCTTGAGTAGCTTGGATTACAAGTGTGAGATACCAGTGCTCAGCTATACAGTATTTGAAATGAACCTGCATTCTGTTTGTGACGGTTATTAGTTGTGACTCTGCTAACAAGCGTTTCAAACATTCTTCTTATTTCAGACCCTCTGAACTTCCTAAGGATATCAAGGTGATATCACCGGACTTGCCCTTTTTGATGGTTACTTTGATTATAGTTAGTTGGGCAACATGCGGAGCACTTGCCATTCTTCTTTCTTATCTTTACTATGTGTTCAAGGTATGTCAAATCACTAAAGCCGGAATGGAATGCTTTGTAGGCATTGTTTTAATTACTACTGCAGTGTCATCTTTTGTTGTAGAACAGATTAAAATGTAAACGTTTTGTAAAACATCTTGGTCATTTATGTCCTATAGAACTGAAATTACTGATCTAAGTTAGGGTTTTTAGTTATTGTTAATTGAGAATTTGGCAGGGAGAGAGGCTTTAAAAACCAGTGATCTCTTAGATTTGCTTCTTGTTCTTGCAAACATCAACTTTTCAACATTTTATTAGAATAGTTGTATTAACATATCTGTAGGAACATGGCAAAGAGAAAAAAAGTGTTGGTATTACCAGTTACCATGAAATACCATAAAAATAAGCAATGCTGTCAAGAATGCTGATGCTTTGTAAATAAGCCTAGGAACCCAGAATGTTACATAATTGCAAACTCTGCCAATTAGTTTTATGGACAGTTGAAATAACATTTTATAATTATTTTTGCTTTTTTAAGCGAAATAAATCTGACTGTTTTTACAAAAGACTTACATATTTTGTTCTGAAGGACAGATGAAATTGAATTCATTTATTTTTCCTAGATTGTTCATCTGCAAGCCAGCTTAACAACTGTAAAAAATAATCAGCCTGTGGTAAGTTGGGTTTTTGTAAATTTTATTTTATTGTCAAGGTGATGTATAGAGGGGTTGCAGTTGCATTCGTAAAGTGGTGAGTACATTACTTGAACATTGTTACCCTTTCCTGTGTTTTTGTGGTAAGTTTTACTTGCAGACTTCTACATAGCTTTGATATGAAGGAACATGAGAAAATTGAGTTTGTTTTTAGAAATATTAGGATTTTATATTGCTCAAAAAGTTTTTATGAATTAACATTTTTTAATTTGTTCAAATAACCTCATCAGTCTTTTTTGTCATTTTGGGGGCTTGAACTCAGCCTAGACACCGTCCTGAGCTTTTTCGCTCAAGCTTAGCACTACCATTTTGAGCCATAGTTCCACTTCTGGTTTTCTGGTTGGTACCTGGAGATAAGAGTCTGTCAGATTTCTCTGCCCAGGCTGGCTTCAAAACATGATCCTCAGGTCTTAGCCTCCTGAGTAACTGATTATAGGCTTAACCTACCAGTGTCTGCCCCACATCTATGTCGTTCTTGTTATTATTACAAAATAATCTATTTTAAATTTTGTTTGAGTAAGAGGATCTATTCTCAACATTAAAAATCAGAAGTCAAAGAACTAGCTATGCAGTATAACACTCAGGCAGCCAAGACAGGAAGATTGCTTCAACCCAGGTGCTCCAGACAAGCCTGGGAAACACAATAAGACACCATCTCAAACTAAACAACAACAAAAAAAATACAAGCTTTATAATTGTAGCCATGTTCAACTTGTAAACAAGATAATTTGAGTATTTAATTTTGATAATGAAAACATGTACTTATTTAGCTCTCAAGTAATTATGATTCTAAAGAAAATGTGTCTTAGACTTTGTTTAGTAGTTTAACATATTTGCTTTATTTTATAGAATCCCAAACACTCTAGGAGAAGTGAAAAAAAATCGAATCACCACAAAGACTCTTCCGTACACCATCTTCGTTTATCTGCTAATGATGCTGAAGACAGTGTTCGCATGCACAGTACGGTGATTAACTTGTTAGCATGGATCGTACTGCTCAGCATGCCATCTTTAATTTATTGGTTAAAGAACCTTAGGTACGTTGTATTTTTATAAGTATTATTTACAATTGGTTCAGACAATAAACATTGTAAGTAAATATTTGTTGGATTCCTAATGATCAATGAAAATTACTCAAGAACAGGAAACACTATGCTACCTGGAATTTGTTTTCAATACATTCAGATTTCCTCATTTACCAAAAGATTATAAACTTCCCCCTAAAACAGACAAACAAGTGATTTGTAACTCTGTTGGTTTACATTGTTTGAGGAATTGGGGGCTGGTCCTGAGTCTTGAACTCAAGGCCTGGTCACTATCCCTGAGCTTCTATACTCAAAGGTAGCACTCTATCACTTGAGCCAAAGCTCCATTTGTGACTTTTTGGTGATTAATTGGAGATAAGAGTTTTATAGATTTTCCTGCCCATGCTGACTTCTAAGTGCCCTCCTCAAACCTCAGTCCCCTGAGTAGTTAAGATTACATGCATGATGGGGCCGGGAGTTTAGCCTGGTGGTAGAGTGCTTGCCTAGCATGCATGAAGACCTGGATTTGATTCCTCAGTACCACATGCGTAGAAAAAAGCTGGAAGTGGTGCTGAGGCTCAAGTGGTAGAGCTCTAGCCTTAAGAAAATCCAAGGACAGTGCTCAGGCCCTGAGCTCAAGCCCAGGACTGGCAAAAAAAAAGATTACATGCATGAGCCACAAGCACCTGCCTAGATAAAATTATACTTGCATATATTGAATATACAAAGTGATGGATTTTATTATCAGATTTTCAGATATATTAACATACTTCAATCTTATTCATTAACCTCTCTTGTCCTTCCTCTTCCCCGGCCCCAAACTGGGTCTTTCCTTTTCTCAAATAATCTCCTTTCTCATTCATATTTTTATTTTGTTGTTGTTGTTTAATCCAGATCCTACATTTGAGAAAAAATGAAATATTTATCTTCCTGCTTCCAGTTTATCTCACTTAATATTATGATGTCCTGTTCTATTTCCCCTCAAATGGCATTATTTTATTCTTTTTGACTGGGTAATTCTCTATTTTGTATATGTTTTATAGATTTTCTTAGTCTCATTTTAGGTTGTTTATACTCTCTTGGTTCACTTTTTCTAGGTTATGTACATGTAGATATTTATCCACTTTTTTTTAGATTTTCCAATATATTAGGATTTAAATTTTCAGAATGTTCCCCATGATCCTCTGGATTTCATTGGTATCCCTTTTTTGGCTCAAATTTCGGTCTCCTCTTTCTTTTGATTACTTGAACTAAGTATATATCTATCTTTTTCATCATTTATCAAAGATTGCTTTGTTTTGTTCATGTTTTTGTGTTACTCTTTAATTGTAAAGGTAATATACAGAAGGGTTACAGTTACATAAGTGATGAGTACATTTCTTATTGCACATTGTTGCCCCTCTTTCCTTTTCTCCCATTCTCCCTCCCCCGACTCCCTTCACCCCCAATTTCTAAGGTTCATTTCCAACATAGTGTCTTACCGATGTTGCGGTTATATTGGTTCACCCTTTGTCCTCTGTCTCACCATTTATTATTCCCCTTCTCTCCTCCAAATCAGATAAATGTATATACAAAACTGTATATGCCTTTGGTACCTTGTAACCAAGGTACCAAAATCAAAAACAGTAATAACAAGAAATAAACCAAAGGAGAAAAGAAGAATGAAAAAAGAAATAAGACAATACATTTAAAACAAAACAAAAAAATCTTGTTTTCATTTCTTGGAGTTCATTTCGATTAGCATCATTTTTTATGGTCATATGTACATAGCTATTGAGCTATTGTGACCCTTTCATAGGACTGTACCACACACATACTAATTATTATAAATGAGAAAAAACATGGAGCCTATGTTCCTTTGGGTCTGACTTACTTGACTTAATATGATTTTTTCCAAGTCTTTCCATTTCCTTACAAATAGGGTGATATCATTCTTTCTGATGGCAGCATAGAATTCCATTGTGTATAAGTACCACATCTTGATATATTCATCTACTGAGGGGCATCTGGGTTGGTTCCATATCTTAGCTATGGTAAATAATGCTACGATGAGCATAGTTGTGCTGGTAGTTTTAGTTTGGCCTTGTGATCATTTTGTATTTTTTTCCCTCCTATCCTCTCAATTTTACTTTCCTTCTACTACAGATTTGGGTTTGGCTTCTTCTTATTTATCTAAAGTCTTCAGGCTCATCATTGGGTGTTTTGAGACCTTTTGTAATGTAGTCAGTCAGGAAGTTATAGACTGTCCTTTTACAAATGTCTCTGTTGTGTAGGTTCTGGATTGTTGTATTTTCATTTCAAGTTCTAGGATTTTTATTTTATTTATTTTTTCCCAGGGCTTGACCTCAGGACCATGTACTTACTTGGCTTGCTGCTGGTTCTGTACCTTGTGAACCTTAACTCCAGCCCATAATTCTAGGAATTTTTTAATCTACCCCTACAATTTCTTCAAAAGTCATTCAAAAGTATATTATCCAGGCTGGGTGCTAGTGGCTTATGCCTATAGTCCTAGCTAGGACTCAGCAGGCTGAGATCTGAGAATCACACTTCAAAGCCAGTCTGGGCTGGAAAATCCAGTAGATTCCTATCTCCAGTTAATTACAGAAATTGCTGAAAGTGGGAAGTGGTGCTGTGGCTCAAGTGGTAAAGTGCTAGTCTAGAGAAAAAGGAGCTCAGGGACAGTGTCCAGCCCCAAAGTTCGAGCTCCAGGACTAGCAAAAACATAAAGCAGAAGTCAAGCTGGAGCTCGACAAGTGGTAGAGTGCTAGCCTCCATAGAAATGCTCAGGGATAGTTCCCTGGCCCTGAGTTTAATATATTTACACATATGCACACATACTCATACAGAACATGTTTTTATACATGTTTTATAGTTTCTCTAGTTATTTTTGGTGTGATTTCTAATCTTATTCCTTTATTATCTGATAAAATGGTTAAAGTCTAAAGAATTCTTTCTCTTTCAGTTAATACTTCATGTTTTTAAATGTCCTATATTTTGGAGAAAGTTCTAAGAATATGTATATACCTGCAGCTTATGTTTATACCTATTAAGGAAGTATTATCTTAATATTCCTTAGTAGTTTCTGAACATAAACCTTCATATAAAACTTTTGAGTACAGGATGATCTAATGAGTTGTCCATAGCTCCCGTGTCCATATTTTTATTGGAATATTTGGGAAATTACTGAATTGGAATGACTGTGATCATTTAAAATGAGTAGGTCAGCTTTGTTGATTTATGCTTATTTTTCCTTTTTATTTCAGGTACTATTTTAAACTTAGCCCTGACCCATGTAAGCCTTTGGCATTTATCCTTATTCCAACTATAGCGATTCTTGGAAATACTTACACAGTTTCAATAAAGTCAAGGTATAACACTTTGCTCTTTCCTCTTCTTACATTTGCTTTTTATCACTGTTTTGTTTTTGAAACATACTTTATTTGAATTTAAATTGGCCATATCTAAAATTAATGTTACATGACTTATGTGCAAATATATTATGCTTGTTTTCTGGACGGTTTTTTGTTTTTGTTTTTTTGTTTTGCTTTGTTTTGTTTTACAGTACTGGCTTTATACTTGCTAGGTAAACACTCTATCACTTGAACCATAGATCTTAATTTTTATTTGTTATGACTACCAAATGATCTGATTTTATTCTATTTTATTCTAGCTGGGTGCTGGTGGCTCACACCTGTAATCCTAGATATTTAGGAGGCTGAGATGGAGACCAGCATGTACAGAAAAATCTGCAGTCTTGGGGCCGGGAGTTTGGCCTAGTGGTAGAATGCTTGCCTACCATGCCCGAAGACCCGAGTTCGATTCTTTGGTACCACATACATAGAAAAAAGCCAGAAATGATGCTGAGGCTCAAGTGGTAGAGCTCTAGCCTTGAGAAATCCCAAGGACAGTGCTCAGACCCTGAGCTCAAGCCCAGGACTGGCAAAAAGAAAAAAGAAAATCTGCAATCTTCAACTAATCACCATAATGCTGGACAAGAGACTTAAGGGGTAGATTGAGCAACAGTTCCTTACAGGCCTTGAGTTAAAGACACTATTCCAGCACAGAGGGGAAAAGTAAAATAGCGATTCTAACTGTTCTGAGGCCAGCCCAGACAAAAAGTTGGCAAGACCTCCAATCTAAGCAATAAATGGATGTGGAGTTCTATGCCATCCCACTGCACAGGAGGTATACATCTGATTGCAGTGTAGCCAAGTCTTGGGAACAATTTAAGACCAGATTGGAAAAATAACAGAGAATAGCTAGAGACTTAGCTTAATCAGGACAGTGCCAGACTAGTAAACAAGAGGTTCTCGGTTAAAACCCTGTACCACCAAAATAATAATAATAATAATAATAATAATAATAATAATAATAATGTTGTAGGTAAAATAAGACAGACCCTAATTTGGTAATTTTTTGAAGCTAAATAATTGGTGCATGAGGGTATTAGTCTACTTTTGTAAATTTTTGAGATACTCCCTAATACTTTTCCTAATTATTGGGTTAATTCTGGAAAATACTTGTAAGCATTCTAGATACTGAAACCTGAGGTTTAAGTCTTGGCTTTGCTATTTAGTTATCATGTAGGGTTGTTTTTGTTTTGTTTTTTTTTTTTTAACATATCTTACCCTCATTGTCTCTGTTTTCAGTGTAAAGCAGTTTTGGTTTTTCTGTTAGTTTGTGCCAGTCCTAGGCTTGAACTAAGGGCCTGAGTGCTGTCCCTGAGGTTTTTTTGCTTAAGGCTTGTAATCTCACCTGAGCCATAACTCCACTTCTGGGATTTTATTGTTTGACTAGTTTTAAAACATGATCCTCATATCTCAGCCTTCTAAATAGCTAAGATAGGCATGAATCACCAGCACCCTGCCTAAAATAGTCTTCTTTTAAAAAAAAATGTGTCTTAGAAAGTTTTTTGTTTGCTTGGTTTAATAAATAGATTAAAGTAGATATTTCTGTAGCTATGTCTTAGTAAATATTAGTTTTTGTTAGCTTAAATTTTTAGATTGACTTGTAGATTGAAAGTCTAAATATTCTTTTTGATTTTTCATTTATTTTTGTTTTATTTATTTATTTAGCTGTTCCTGGGGCTTGCACTTTGGGCCTGGGCATTGTCCCTGAGCTCTTTAGCTCAAAGGACCTTGAGCTCAACTCCTTGAGCCACAGTACCACTTCCAATTTCTAGTGGTTAACTGGAGATGAGTCTCATGGACTTTCATGTGGGGGTTGGCTTTGAACTATGATCCTCAGATCTCAGCCTCCTTAGTAGCTAGCATTATAAGCATGAGCCATCAGTGCCTGGCCAAATATTATTTTTTTGTTGGCAAACTTCAAAGAACAAATTAGATAACTGTCTTGTAAATACAAATATTTTCTCCTTTTTGAGATAAACATATCTTATTTTTCATCATATAACAATTCCTTCAAAATCAACCAGAATCAAGCTGGAATCTTTTCAGAAATCATGTAAATTATTGACACATGTCTCATTTTAGCTTACAATCAAGTTTCCATAATTATGCATATTTCTCTATCTCTTCACAGTAAATTGTTGAAGACTGCCTCCCAGTTCCCAGTTCCTCTGGCTGTCGGGGTGATTGCTTTTGGCTCAGCACACTTATACAGGGTTCCATGCTTTGTCATCATTCCTCTTTTACTGCATGCATTATGCAACTTTATGTAAGGTTGAACTTAAGGAATGACAGATGATTTATGCCATTAGGCCAGTAAATCACAGATCCACCAACATGGACAGCAAGGTCCTTTGGAGAATACAAGTCTATTTTTACAAGTACCGAAAATAGGAAATTAGTTTTGTAATGCAGGAAAGTAGCTGAAGCATGGTTTTGTTTTGTGCTATCCTAGTCAATTTTGAAAAGTGGTAAAGGGATATGTTGGCCACTGTCTTTGAGGATTCCTGTGAATATCAAGTAATCTGCTTCATCTGCCATGCCAGGGATCTCCTGGAGACTTGATAGACACTATTCTTTGTAATCTCATGTGAAGCATTTGTGTTTGATCCTATTTTCTCCTGAAAAAAAAAATGATTGTTTTGTATTTTCTGTTTTCCTGAGAAACAAGTCTTTTGGGTGATGGAATTCAGACCTGTTTGGTTTCTCCAAAGTGAACTAACCATCAGGAGACTTTGGGCATGTTTTAGCAGCCGTGGTGAACAAAATAGATCTTGTTGTATGGCACTAGAGCCTTCACTTATAAGGAGAACCTTATTAATAAAATAAGACCGATGGGTGGAAACTTGATTGAAACTTCAAACAATGAAATATCCAATTTCAAACATGAATTCTATTATGTGTTCTTAGTAAATATTTGGAGGCTGTTAGAGATCAGTTGTTAAACTGGAAGATCAGTTGTTAAATTGGAAGAATGAAAGTTCTCCCCAGTACTTATCTACAATTTGTTGGTTTGCTCTATGCCATCTGATTTAATGTATTGCCCCATGGTTGCCAAAAGTGCCTCAGGTGATGGTAGATTTTTTTTAATACACGAATACTGGTATTTGGGGGGGAAAAGCCTAGAGGTTTATGCCATTTTTATCTACATAAAAATCAACCTGATTGAGTGTGCTATCACACATAATATACAAAACTATACTATTAGTAGGACACTAACAGTAAACAACTATTATCCCTTAAATATAATCAATAAGGGCACCTCATTCTTAGGACTTTTTAAGTTTAGTTCTGGTTTGTTTTTATTTTTGTTTTGGCTTTTAGTGTGTGTGTGTGTGTGTGTGTGTGTGTGTGTGTGTGTGTGTGTGTGTGCTGGTCCTGGGGCTCGAACTCAGGGCCTGGGCTTTTTTTGCACAAAGCTAGTCCTCTACCACTTGAGCTGCAACTCTGCTTCCACCTTTTCTGGTAGTTAATTGGAGATAGGAGTCTCGTAGAGATTCCTGCCTGGGCTGAACCATGATCCTCAGATACCAGTACCCAGTGTTGAGTCTTAGGTTTCACAGTGAAATCTTAATTTGCCCAGGTGGCTTAGAAAATTATTGTTTAAAACTGTGTTTCTATTCTATTTCAACTTCAGTTCATTCTTTGCTGCAGCAGTTTAGGAAGAAGGTACTAGAGCACAGTAGAAGAGTACAGTGCTCTTCCTTCAGGCTGAGATATGGCTAGCTTAGAATCCTTCATTTAGATCGGTATAGTATGACTACACAAAACTACTCTAGTGAAGTAACTGTTTCAGTGATTCCTTAGTTGGGTTTTTTTTGTTGTTTTTTTTTTTGTTTTTTGTTTTTTGTTTTTTTTTTTGCCAGTCCTGGGCTTGAGCTCAGGGCCTGAGCACTGTCCTTGGACTTTCTCAAGGCTAGAGCTCTACCACTTGAGCCTCAGCACCACTTCCGGCTTTTTTCTATGTATGTGGTACCGAGGAATCGAACCCGGGTCTTCATACATGCTAGGCAAGCACTTTAACCACTAGGCCAAGCTCCCAGCCCCCTTAGTTGTTTTTGTGTCCTTATACCCTGGGGAGACATTTCATGTGTCTTTGCCTCTGTATTCCAATCACAGCCTTTCAGCTACTTACTGCCTAATAGAGGGTTACTCCTACTGTACCCACATGAGGAAGAATTACTTCATTTTCCCCTTAGCTCCTCCTCAGGTCCTTGCTGTTCCAGCATTAGCTGAGGGATGTCTTACTATCACTCCTAAAGTTTGTATGATTCCATTGTTATATTTTCCAGTTCCTTGCTTTAATCTCTAGTGTTCCTATTTTCACATATCTTTTTTTTTTTTTTTGTGAGTCATGGGGCTTGAACTCTGGTCCTGGGCATTCTCCCAGCTCAAGGCAACCACCCTATCCTTTGAGCTCCAGCCCTTCTTCCTGTTTTCTAGTGATTAATTGGAGATTAGAGTCTCACGTTCTTTAGTGGCCAGGCTGACTTTGAACCAAGATCCTCAAATCTCAGCCTCTTGAGTAGCTAGGATTACAGGCATGAGCCACTGCAATTGGCTATTTCACATATCTTCATACTAAACTTGGCAGACATTCCAGATTCTTATTATTATTCCAGAACAGCAGTACAAGGAATAAGCCACACAATACTGTATGTTCATTTATCTGAGAGAGAAGATTTATTAGATTACACACATTTCATGGCATAACTAGTGACACACCATTATATTTGGTTTTGTATATATATTTAACTATATCTATACATCTATATGTATATACATGTATACATATATATGTATATACACATACATGTATATCTATATATACCTATACATATGTAGGTATACATATGAAATTTTTCATCTTGCCGCTGGTATTATACTGCTATCTCAATTTACAGACTAAATGTTGAATTAACTTTTTCTGAAGTTGACCCTAGGTCTATATATGGAAAGAACAGGCTTGATTTTTTTCATGGGTAGTACATTTGCTTTTAAAGCAGCAGACTATCACACTACTTTTCACTAAATTTTTTTTGTGTGAGAACTTAACCACCAAGCTCTAATGTCATACATATATATATTATATAATATATATGCCAAAATAATATTTTCTCTTAAGGACTAAAAAACAGATTTTAATTAAACATTTTATAAACAATAGTGGGTTGTATCTTTGGCCAGTTGATAAACATATACACTGCACACATATACATGTACACATCTATACTGACATTCTGACAGCTTCTTCAACAAGCATTTAAATAAAAATGAATATTAGAAGTAAGAAAGGCTGTCTCTGAAAATTAACAAAATTGATATTTCTTTCACTTAAGAAAACAGTTTTGAGCGTGGGCACCTCCTGTAAATACTGCCTACTTGAGAAGTGGAAGAAGACAAAAATGGGCAAAAACATGAGACTATCTGAAAAAAATAAACTGAAAGCAAAAGGATTGGACCATATTTCAAGTGGTAAAGTGCTTGTCTAGCAAGTACAAGGCCATGACCTAAATCCTTACTACCTCCAAAAAAAGAGAAAAAAGAAACACTTTCACCTTAAAATGATTTATTTTCTATTATGTTTACAGTTTATTTTATTATCTAGTAAACCAGCAAAGCCCTAGTGATGTTCTTAAAAGTGAATTGGAAGTTAGATATTACCTAATTTTTAGTTCAGTGAATTTCTGAGTTCTATTAGGATATGGTTTTTAGGAATTGTTGAAAATTTCAATGAACTTTGCACTTGTTAAGTAACTTCTATGTTGACAACTACACAGATACAGAATAAGCAGAAAACAATATTGTCAGCATTTCCTTCTATAGTTACAATGCCTATAATTTAGAACCAATAATTTGATTTAAAAACTCAGTACCTGCATATGGGATGTTTATAGGGATGCAGAGATGTGTATGTGTATGTGTGTTTGGGAGATTCACTCCAGGACCTAGCTTGCTAGTGCCCTGCTATTTGAGCTGTACACAGCAGCCCTTTTGTTGTGAGATAAGTTCTCACTAACTTCGCCCAAGCAGTCTGGAACTAGCAATTCTCCTGAATAAGCCTTTCAAATAATTTAGATTATAGGCAGGTACCATCACACCTTTAGCTCTTGAAAGCTCTAGGAACAATAAGGCAAACACAAATACTCTGAAATAAATTAAGGCTATTGATTCCAGAATCTCCAGGAATATCAGTTGGCCTACATTCATCTTAGGCATTCATGTAATATCTTGCATTATTATTTATTCATTGAAAAACTTCAGAATGTTGCACCTGAAATTTTAGGAAAATAACTTAGGAAATACATTGAGACTTTCTGTGATTAGACATTTGTTGATTGTTTTTTCATCCACAATTTCTTTCTGTCTGTGGGATTTGTGAATTTATGTATCATAGGAAACAAAGTACCTTATGAAGTTTATTAAGAGAAAAATCAATTGGTACAGCCTGACACCTGTCACCATAAAGGAAGCAATAAAAAAATGCCTTTATATTGGGAAATTAGACTGCCAGGAAAGCTTCCTTACCAAGTAACTATGAGTACAGAAGATCCCTTTTCAAATTGTAAGATGATTGGAAGCTGAAGGATTATCCTAATCTTTTTTTGAGGAAGCAACATTTTAAATTCTGTAGTAAACTTACCTATGTATATTATTCATGCATCCTTTAAGTTTTAGTGCCTAAGGAAATAGGAATGCTCTGAAGCTGTTCCCATTCTTGATTTTTTTAAATAAGAACAATAGGAAAAAAGGTCAGGCAGACCACTCCAATTATGAATACTAGGAATACTCAAGAAGGTGCAGTTTTAAAGTAAATGATATGATAAATACTGAATTGTGTAAGTTTTGAGAGCACAGTACATTTGGGAATAGAATAGACAAGCTGTCATTTCTTTAATAGGGTAAATATAACAACAGTCCATCAGAATTGATAACCTTCACAAATTACATGGTATTCTAAGCTATATGATTAGTTTGTCTGTGATTAATAATTTTTAAACTGAATACAGTATTTTCTGAAAGTATTTGGCACATTTTGTTGCCTAAACCATCGTTTCAAAATACCACAAAACCAGTTAATTTCTGATGACTTTGTATAGAACTTGATATATGAGTCAGAATCATTGTGTAATCATTCTGTTCATTATATGACTGAACATTTATGAAAAGCTGTTATGTCTTGATTAGTGTAAGTTTGTGTATGTATTTGAATTCTAATCTTAAAGTCCAAACTAGCTGTTTTTTGTAAAGTTCATATGTATGCTATCTTTTAATGTTACTTTGGTATTTAGTATTTATATAGCAGTACATTACTAGTATAAAAATGTTTATAGACAAAACATATAGCTATTACCTGTTCAAAAGCCTAAGAGGCAAATTTTGTATTTCATGTTGTATTTGTTGTGTTTCATACTGGACTTTTTGCATCCCTTTTTTAGGAAAAAAACATTTGTGCTCTTTTAGTATATGACTGCATTGGAAACATACAACTACTCATATGGTTAGCAAAACTCACTTTGCTACCAAAGGTAAATGAAACATGTAAAATACCTCTGGATATTTGTGCCAATGAATTTTTCTTAGTATATTGGGATTAAAACAAAAATCATCTTCAGTATTTTTCATCTAGAACTTACAATAAATGTGTATACTATGAAAACTTTTATTCCATACTCTAATTTTTCTTTGAAAATATTCAGAATTAGAGCACAGTATGTTGTGTTTGGTCTGATTTCTTAAAGTGTTTCCAGATGTCATTGGGTAAAAATGAGTTCAGTCACTAATGGTCTTTCCACAGTTAATTAAAGTCATTTGAAATAATTTTGCTTCATATTTGTGATGTAAAACAGTTTTGTTGAACAGGCCACTTATGGTACAAATGTCTCATTTATGTAATTGAAACTTTATTATGGGCTTTGTTTAGATATATATTTCTATTCGTTCTCTTTATTTAGTCAGTTTTCACAGAAAAAAGTTAACTGCAACCTAATATAGTACATTTTAGAAGTAATGTGTATCTTATAAGGATTAATTAAGATGTTAATGTTAAAGTGCTAACATTAAAATAGTGTTATCCTCATGGGAGAAAATTAGTATATAATGGATCCAGAAACCTTCTTATCTGTTGAAACTACTTTAAATTCCTCAACATAGACATGTTAAGAAAATCTCATTCTAATCATAGGGTTTTCTCATTATAGGTTTAAATTATTTACTATTCTCTGCCCAGTAGTATTGAAAGTTAAAGAGAAACCCAGAAAGCCAAATATTAAATTATTGGCCCTGATTTAGTAACAGTTTATCCAATCATCTGATGGAAACTATAGGTGACAATAGTAAAAAAAATAATAATAATGTACCAGATCATAGAGACCATAGAACAATGTACACTGTCTTTAGGAATGAGTTTGTCCTCCTTTGCTGAGTAATTATACTTAATTTTTATATAAAGTGTGAGATGCCCTTATTTAACATAGTCATGCCTGCTCCATATTTGTGGATTACTGGTAGAAATAAACCTTTTCTTCCTGTTGGGTGGATTTTGGGAGGGGGACCCAGATTTTGGGGGGCGTAAAAATTAAGAAGTCATACTGTGTATTTACATTATGTTAAAGAATTGACAGATCTATTACTTTGAAATGATTATATTACAGTTTCTTCAAGGTAGGAATAACAGTAGATGTAGCAACGTCTCATGAGAAACCAGACCAAAACTGAATACAGTCACTGTGACCTTGGACTTACACTCACTTGGGATAAAACAGACAGTGCCTTAAAATGATAAAGGAATGCCCTGCAGTTTTGTAATTGTATTTCATTATGAGTGGCCTTCTCAAATTGATCTGAAATCCTTCTCTTTGAGGTTGGTGAAATAAGGATTTACAATACAAGTCAACTAGTCCTCCCCTTAGCATTTGCAGATTTACTGCTGTGGAGGCCTCCCAGAATTTCCAGAGGTCTTGTTTCAGGTTGGGATTCACTTAGGCAACATAGATGTACACAAATAATTTCCATTAAGATTTCTAGGAGAAAAGGTTGTTTTAAGAGAAGGCCATGGCGCTTCTGTTCTAAGCATATTACACATTGGAAAACACACTTTTCTTCTTAGTAATCTCTGTATAAGATGAGACGTATTTGGCTTCTGCTTCTTTTTCCTCAGTTTATCGAGGCTTATGCTTGTGTGTGTTAAATAAGTTTTGTGTACCTAGTGATGACTTTTTAGTAATTAAACTCATATAACATTTTTAGCATTCCCCCTTTCCTTTTTCTTAACTATTTACTTTTATTATTTTAAAGTTAGCTCTCCTTTTTAATATAAAATGTTTCATTTTTACTGTGTTTATTTTAACTAGAATATGTAACTTTGGTAAAAATTCCAAGTATTCCACCTACAGGGCAGTTAAGTTCTATGGTAAAAAGATGACCACATTCTGTGTTTCTGTGTACGCACACACACACACACACACACACACCACATATAGTCTTACTTTACTTGTGCTACCTCCCCTCAAAAGCAAAAATAGGTTTCTCTAAAAAGATAAACATGATAAAGCCTGGTCAGATTGACAAGAAAATGGCTTGAGCAAAGGGTACATAATAGAATAAAACAAGTGGCTCACCACCTGTATCAATTTTTATACTGTATTTAAAAATTTACACTAGACAAACTATCAGTGCTGACATCAGCTGAGCATAAAATTATTTGCAAAATAACTTCTTATCCGGAAAGTACAGTATATCGTGGCTATTTCTAACAGTAAGATGATTACTACTTTGCAGATCTTTCCATTAAAACATGCATGATCTTCTCCAGTGCTTTTTACAGTGTATGGTGGACTAATACACTTAGGTGTCATTTTGTGTGTATTTTTGGTATCGTGTAATTAACATTGTTACATTTGACTGGTTGTAATTCAGTAAAAAAAATGCTACTTACTGTACTTAGTAGAGTGTTGTGATTGTTTTTGCTTCTTTCAGCCTTATGGCATAGGTTTAATAGATGAATATTTGCCTTTAGTCTCTGCTCAGGTATTTAATGTGTAGCAGTTTTTGGTGCTTTGTGGGGTTTTTTTTAATTTGTCATAATCTGGTGTTCTGAATGTCCAAAAATAAACTTGGTGAATAAGCACATGTGGTACAGAGTGCTTCCCAGTCTGCATACTCTGTGATATTGTCTTAATTATATATGGCATATCATATATATTATTATGATATATATACCCTCTTTTTGCTCAAGGCTAGCACTCTGTTACTTTGAGCTATAGCACCACTTCCAGTTTTGTTTTTTGTTTGTTTGTTTTTAGTGAGTTGAAGATAAAAGTCTCACAAATTTTCCTGCCTGGATGGCTTTGAACTGCTATCCTCAGATCTCAGCCTCCTGAATAGCTAAGATTAGAGACATTAGCTACTGGTTCCTGGATTTTAATGGTGCCTTTACAGCATTCCTAGACTAATATTTTAGAAAACAGATGCCTATAAATCTCAACACATATCACAGATAAAAATTGGAAGCAAGATGCAATCTTGTATTTTTTTAAACTTTGTGTTTTCTAACTTTCTTCATTCCCATGGATGCTTTACTGTCCCCCCGTTTCTCCTTCCATTCCTGCCCATAAGTTACATAGGTCATTTTGCACTAGAGTATACCGAATACCACAATTGTATTTGTTTACCCTTCCTTTCTCATTTTATGTGTCTTCCTCTGCCTCCTCCAGCCCCCACCCCTGAAAAAAAAACCCACAAACAATAACCCCAAAATCCATGTTTCCATTTCCTGGAGTTCATTTTGATAAATAGTATTTTAAATGTTTAGAGACATTTTATTCTTTTAAAGCCTGAGAGATAGAAGTATTATTAGGGTGTGTGTGTGTGTGTGTGTGTGTGTGTGTGTGTGTGTGTACGCTTGAACTCAAAGCCTCATATTCCTACTTAACTTTTTTGCTCATGCCTGACACACTACCACTTGAGTCGTGCCTCTAATATTTTACTGGGTCGTTGGAGATGGCCTTTTATGCAGTGCTAGCTTCAAACTGTGATTTGCCAGCCTCCTGAGTAACTAAGTGTACAGCTGTGAGCCACTAGCACATAAGAAAGGAAGTACTCTTAAAAAAAAAAAAAATTGGCCAGCCCAGGCACTAAAGAACATGACATTCGGAGCTGGGAGTTTGGCCTAGTGGTAGAGTGCTTGCCTAGCATGCATGAAGACCCAGGTTTGATTCCTCAGTACCACATACATAGAAAAAGCCAAAAGTGGTGCTGTGGCTCAAGTGGCAGAGCTCCAGCCTTGAGGAAACCCAAGGACAGTGCTCAGGCCCCTGAGTTCAAGCCCCAGAACTGGCAAAAAAAAAAAAAAAAGAAAAAAGATTCAAATGCTTACAGTAGAGTTCAAACAAAATTATACAAGCAATAATTGTAGTGCTAAAAACCTGCCATACTTCATTTTCTACTCAGTTCTATTTTCTAAACATATTCAGTATTCCTTTTGCCTTAAAAAACATGTGTTTCTAATATTCTGCTTATAGCCTTTCTTTATACTCTTTCTATACTATCCTCTAGAGATTTTATGGGACTCAAGACTTCATGAACTCATGGCAGGAAAGTCTCTGAGACTCTTATCCTCAATTAACACTAAAACCTGGAAGTGGGACTGTTGCTTTAAGTGATAGATCTCTGACCTTGGGCACAAAAGCTAGGGACAACACCCAGACCCTGAGTTCAAGCTCCAAGACCATCACTACCATCACCCTACACACAAACACAAACACACACACAACTAAATAATAAGAAATGTGCCCATTTTTAAATGGACAAAATACCTGAAAAGACATTTCACCTGAGAAGAAGACAACAGTTGGGAGGATTGTAACATCCTGGGCAGCAAAACAAGGCCCTGTCTCAAAAGGAAAAAAAATCCCACAAACACCAGAGCTATTAATGAATGATGAATAATTAATTCTTTCACCTTTTAATTCTTCTGAACATTGACAGTTGTAAAATTCAGAAAATCAAAGGAACCCTACTTATAAAAAGACATCATTAAGAAGCAAACTACTATCAAAATATAGTTCTGGAAATGACTTCACAATATATAACTTTTACAATCATAATAAATCATAAAGTAATACAGTTATTAAAATAATTTTTTCATACCAACTTAAAAGCTATTGTGCAACAGGAAAAACAGAGGAAAGCCAAACCCCCTACAGAGTGGTGAAACATTTGCAAGCTATTCAGCCCACAGGTAATTATTTTCAGAATGTATAAGGAACTCAACCAACAGCAAAAACATCTAAAAATGGGTAAAAGGTTTGAATAGACTTCTCAAGCTTTCAGATGGGGCCAGGAGTGTGGCCTAGTGGTAGAGTGCTTGCCTAGCGTGTACGAAGCCCTGGGTTCTATTCCCTAGTACCACAAACAAAAACAAGAGTGGTGCTGTGGCTCACCATGAGAAAGCCCAAGGAACATGTCCAGAGCCTGAGTTCAAGCCCCAGAACTGGCAAAATACAAAAAACAACATTCATATGGCCAAGTATATGAGAAAAATGTTCAACAACAACAGCCATAAGAAGAATGCAAATTAAATCTTTTCAGATACCATCTTAACCCCAGTTAGAATGGCTTTTGACAGAATACCTCATCATCAGCCTAAAAGGATGAAAGATGTATTTGGAGTCATTTTCAGAGGCTTCAACCCATGACTTATTTGGCTCCATTGTTTCTGAGTCTTGGGGAGACTTGACATCATGACAGTGGGATCAGGCGATGGAGAAGGCCGGTCACCTCGTGGTAGCCCAGAAGTAGAAGAGCTGAGAGGAAGGGGCTGGGACAAAAGCTATAGTCCCAAAGGACATACTTCCAACATTCAACAAAGTCCAGTTTTCTAAGTTTCCGTCCTCTCCAAGTAGTCCATTATAAGCCCATCAATGGGCCGACTCATTGATGTGGTCAGAGCCCTCATGATCCAACAATTAATTGCATTTTAAAAAATAATAAGAACCAGGCACGATGGCTCATGCCTGTAATCCTAGCTACTCAGGAAGCTGAGATCTGAGGATCAAAGCTTGCCGGATCACCAAAGTTGGTGAGGCTCTCATCTCCAATTAACCACAAGAAAAACCAGAAGTGGCTCTGTGGCTCAAGGGGTAGGGCGATAGCCTTGAGCTGAAGAGCTCAGGGACAGCGCCCAGACCCAGAATTCAAGCCCCACGACTGACAATAATAGTAATAATCAGAGAGAAGACTCAGAATGTTTCCAGCACAAAGTGAAGATTAAGGCAATAAGTATACCACTGACCTTTGTGTGACTATGATACAGTGCATACATGAACTGAGATATCACACAAGTATGTACAATTTTATGTGCCATTGGAAATAGTTCAAATCTTAAAAAATTTCAAAATTTTCCTTTCAAAAATGTGGGATTACAGGGATGTCCACTCTCTCCACTTCTCTTCAATATAGTGCTGGAACCCATAGCCAGAGCAATAAGACAAGAAAAGGACATCAAAGGGATCCACATAGGGAAAGAAGAAATTAAACTATCCCTATTCACAGATGACATGATCCTCTTCCAGAGTGACCCAATAAGCTCCACTCCCAAACTTCTAGAATTAATAAACCACTTTAGCAAAGTGGTTTCAAAAGTCAGTAGTCTTCTTGTACACCAGCAACACACAAACAGAAGGCAAAATCAAGAAAATGATCCCATTCGCAAAAGTCCCCAAAAGAATAAAATACTTAGAAATTAACCAAAGATGTAAAGGAATTATTTAATGAAAACTATAAAAGACTAATGAAAGAAATTAAAGAAGACACCAGGAAATGGAATGACATCCCATGCTCATGGGCAGGGAGAACCAATATAGTGAAAATGGCCATTCTGTCAAAATTGATAATACAAATTCAATGCAATCCCCATCAAAATCCCAAAGACATTCTTTACTTAAATAGAAGATACAATCGAAAAGCTCATATGGAACAAGAAAAGACCTAGAATAGCCAAAACAATTCTAGGCAAAAAGAGCAAGGCAGGTGGCATTACAATACCAGACTTCAAACTCTACTATAGAGCCATAATAACAAAAACAGCATGGTATTGGCACAAAAAATAGACTAGAAGATCAATGAAACAGAATAGAAGATCCAGAAATAGAACCACATACCTATAGTCAACTTGTATTTGACAAAGAAGCCAAAGATATACAGTGGAACAAACATAGCCTATTCAATTATTGGAGGCTGTAGTTGTAGCTCAGATGGGTAGAGCACTTGGCTAGCAAGCCTTAGGCTGTGAGTTCAATTATTGGTGCTGGCAAAACTGGGCAGCCACATGCAGAAAACTAAAAATTGACCTTAGCCTTTTGCCATGCACAAGCATTAACTCAAAGTGGATCAGAGACCTCAATATCAGACTGGAAACCTTGAAACTGCTACACAATAGAGTTGGAGACACTGGAACTCATAGGCACAGGCAAAAACTTCCTGAACAGAATCCTGGGGTCACAACAGATTAGAGAGAGTCTTGACAAATGGGACTACCTAAAAATAAAAAGTTTCTGCACAGATAAAGGCAGAGCTACTAAAGTAGAAAGACAGCCAACCAACTGGGAAAAGATGTTTACCATTAATACATCAGACAAATGCTTAATATCCAGTATCTACAGGGAACTCAGGAAACTAATCCCTCACCCCAAACCCAACAAACCATTCACTAAATGGGCAAAGGAACTAAAGAGAGACTTATCAAAAGAAGAGATTAAAATGGCAGAAAAGCATATGAGAAAATGCTCATCATCCATGGTCATAAAAGAAATGCAAATAAAAACAACCCTAAGATACCACCTTACCCCAGTAAGAATGGCCAATATTCTGAACTCAGACAATGACAGGTGCTGGCGGGTTGTGGAGAAAAGGGAACTCTATTGCACTGCTGGTGGGATTGTAAGCTCTTTCAGCCACTCTAGAAAGCAGTATGGAGGTTTCTTAAAGAACTGAAAATTGACCTTCCTTATGATCCCACCATACCACTTCTGGGCATCTATCCTGAACATCATAACCCAAGATATGATAAGGACCCTACTCAGCTATGTTTATCTCTGCACTATTCACAATAGCCAGGCGATGGAAACAATCCAGATGCCCTACTGCAGATGAATGGATACAGAAAATGTGATATCTATATATGTATATATGTATATATATATATACAATGGAATTCTCCATAGCCATAGCCAACAGACAAGATAAAATAATGGAATTCACAGGGAAATGGATGAATCTAGAGCGAATCATGTTGAGTGAGACAAGTCAAGACCAAAGAAACAAAAGGCACATGGTATCCTTAATATGTGGCTATTCGATCCAAACAGTACAAGAGCGAGGACTCAATATTTGCCTACCCAATGCTGTGGACATGGTATTGGAAATATAAACACAACTACATAGACATAAAAATTTATGACTCTACAGACATAATGTTTTATTACATAGATTAATATTTATCTATGACATACAAACTTGCAACCTAATTTTAATTATGTTCTAAAATCTAAGTGCCAGTAATTGTATATAGAGATCCCTTCTTGAATACTTGTTTGTTAAATATGTCATTTGAAATATGATATAAAAATTAATGTCAATAAATTCTTTAATAAAAAATGTGGGATTTTTAGATATATGTTTTTCTTTTGGCAGCCTTGAGCTTAAACACAGAGCCTTTCATTTGTAGGAAAGTCATGTCAGCACCCTTCTCATTTTTTGCAGCAATTATTTATTCACCCATTCATTCATTTGCTTGCTGGTACTGAGGCTTGAACCAAAAATCTGGGCTCTGTCTCTTAGCTGTATTCTCTCAAAGCTGGTACTCTACCACTTGAGCCATAGCTCTTCTGCCTTTTTGACAGTAACATTAAAGTCTCACTGTCTGACTTTCCTGGCCAGGCTGTGTTTGAACCATGATCCTTAGAATTCAGCCTCCTGAGTAGATACAATTATAGGTATGAGCTATTGATGCTTGACTATAGCAGTTTTGTTTGTCTTTTGGTGGGTCATGGGGCTTGAACTCTGGGCCTGGGTGCTGTCCTTGAGCTCTTTAGCTCAAGGCTACCTCCCTATCCGTGGAGCCATAGCCCCACTTCCCATTTTCTAATGATTAACAGGAAACAAGAATTTCATAGACTTTAGTGCCCGGGCTAGGGATCCTCAGATCTAGTCTCTTAAGTAGCTAGGATTACAGGTGTGAGCCACCGTGCCCAACTACAGCAGTCATTTTTGTGTTAGGCTTTCCTTTCTTGTCCAGGCAATGAACCTGGACTGCATCTGCTCATTTTTCACTTACCACTTTCCAGGTAGTTGGGGTGAAAGTGTGCATCACTGAGGACTCAGCTTCTCTCCATAGAAATGAGCCTTGTACATTTTTCTGCCTGGGCTGGTTTGAAGCTTTGGTTCTCTTTATTTCAGCCCCTCACATAATATGACAGGCATGTGCCACTGTGCCCAAATATTGGTTGAGAAAGGGGTCTCTGGGCTAGTCGTGAACTGCCATCCTGCTAACCTCAGCCTACAAAAGGAGAGAATATCATAGGTGTGAATCACCAGTGCTTAGAAACAGCTGAATTTTTTTCGTGGAATACCAAGACTGGCTCCAATAACGTGGGTGCATATTCATAATGCTGGAAGATTAGAATGAAATCGCCTTTGTTACTGAGATTTCTGGAGTCAGACTTCCAGAGTACACTTTTGAAGGGGAATTATAAAAGTTTGCTATTGGCTTTAAACAAATAGATAAAATTATATGTACCTAATGTACTTCCAGAATACTAGAAATAAATCACTATTTTTCAGGGAGCATGATTTCTGGTTTTATACTTTGATTTATTTCCCTTAACATAAAACTCACTGGTCCTCTTTCAGAACTCATAGTTGGTGACTAACACTAAGAGAGTCTTCTGCTCAATTCTGCCCCAAAATATACAAAGAAATACCCCCACTCAATTGTTCTCATTTTCTCCTTCCCTGAAATCACTCTCTTTATCATAAAAACTTGGAAATCCAGGACTCAATTTTAAATAATGTTTTTCCCAATAGTTAAATAATTGTTATTGGATTAAAATATGTGGTCCATGACAAAATTATATGACTCATAGATAAGATCTTACCTCATTTAATAGTCTGATATGGACCCTTTTCTCCTTCCTTTCCTATCAGAGACCAAAAACAAAAAAAATTCTTTTAAAAAAGAAAAAAGCCAAGCTGGGTGTGGTGGCTCACACCTGTAATCCTAGCTACACAGGAGGCTGAGATCTGAGGATCAAGGTTCAAAGCCAGCCTGGGCACAAAAGGACCTAAGACTCTTATCTCCAATTAATCTCTAGAAAATGGGAAGTGGAGCTTGGCTAAAGGGTAGGGAGGGAGCCTTGAGCTGAAGAGCTCAGGGACAGCACCCAGGCCCAGTTCAAGCCCCATGACCCCCCCTCCCCACGTTCCGCGCGCGTGTGCGCGCGTGCACACACACACACACACACACACACACACACAGCCAGTCTCTGGTGGCTCACACCTGTAATTCTAGCCACTAAGGAGGCTAAGATCTGAAGATCTGGGTTTGAAGCCATACCAGAGGAGGAAGTCCTTGAATCTCAGTTCCAGTTACCCACCAAAGAGCCAGGTGGCTCAGGGGATAGAGGGAAGCTTTTTTTTTTTTAAGATTTCAAATGTATGTTTCTCTTTTTTACATATATTTTATTGTAATTAATAGAAGGGTTACATTATATTCTCCAGAGCGAAGGTGCATTACTTCTCATACATTGATACCCTTTCTCATGTCATGGTCCCCATTCCCCCCCCCACTTATGTTGTTTTCCCCCCTTCCCTATCCAATTTCAAATAACCAATCAAGCATATATACAATATATCAGATAACAAGGTAAAATACTATAACATTATGAGATAACCAATGGATAGCAAAAGAGATGAAAGATAACAGTACATTAAGGACAACAATCACTCGTTATATGGCTTTTGTTTCTATATCCTAGAGGTCCTTTCATTTAGTGTCATACTATCTGGCCTTATGTATCTAGGTTTTGTTGGTAGAGGGAAGCTTTAAGCAAAAATGCTTAAACAGCATCCAGACTCAGACCCAGGACTGGCACAAAATTCAATAAATAAAAATAAATGAAAGATTTCTTAGTGAAACCATGTGTAAGCCTGTATTTATTCTAAGTTACAGAAGAGACATTTCAACCTAAATCCATGGTATTGTAAGTTGAATGGCAGAAAGTCTCCCTTCTCAAGAAGAAACAGGATTTGGACTGAGCTGCTGTGCCTGGGTGCAGTGTACTGGGTGAAAGTTATAAGACCTGTGAGTCATGCACAGTCATCCTTGTGAAAACCTTCATAGCCATGTTCTTTGCCTTTGGCTATAATAACAGAATATCAAAAATTGGGTGTATCCCTTCAAACAAGAAAACAAATGTCCCCTAAATTAGTCTCACTAAGCCAAAAAATCAAGGGCAGGGACTTGTAGCCTCTGGAGACTCCAGGGAAGAATGTGTGCCTCTCCATTTCCCAATTTTTTTTTGTGGGTCACGGGGCTTGAACTCAGCCTGGGTGCTGGCCCTGAACCACCTTCCCTTTGAGCCAAAGCCCCATTTCCTGTTTTCTAGAGGTTAATTGTAGATAAGAGTCTCAGATCTTTTTTTGCCTGGGCTGGCTTTTTACCTTGATCCTCAGATCTCAGCCTCCTGAGTAGCTAGGATTACAGGTGTGAGCTATGTCACCCAGCTCCACTTCCCACTTCTGCCCTATGCCAGCACTCCCTGGCTTGTGGCAGCATCACTCGCAGACCTCTTCCCTTCAGTGTGTCCATGGACTCTCCCGAGGCCTCTCTTTTGTAAGGACAAGGGATCACACTGGCTGTTTTGAGGGACATACAGACCATCCAGGATAATGGAGATCAAGATGTACTTTTATACAAATGAAATTTATACTAGAAATTACTGAAAAGTCAATGAAAATTAATCTGGTTTTTCTAATTTTAAAAATGTGTTCTTGGAGGCCAGGAGTTTGGTCTAGTGGTAGAGTGCTTGCCTAACATGCACAAGGACCTGGGTTCGATTCCTTGGTATTACAAACATAGAAAAAGCCTGAAGTGGTGCTGTGGCTCAAGTGGTGGTAGAGCTCTAGCCTTGAGAAAGTCCAAGGACAGTGCTTAGGCCCTGAATTCAAGCCTGAGGACTGGCAATATATTTTCTCAGCACTGGTGATGGGAACATTGTCTAAAGAGTTTACAGTACAGAAACTTTGCTATAATCTCATTAAAATTTTAATATAGTTGGAAGCTGGTGTCTCCCACCTGTAATCCTAGCTACTCAGGAGGCTGAGATGTGAGGATCTCAGTTCAAAGCCAGCCTAGGCAGGAAAGTCCATGAGATACTTATCTCCAATTACCTACTCAGAAAAAGCTAGAAGTACTGCTGTGGCTACTGAGCACTAGTCTTGAGCACAAAGAGGCTCAGGGACAGCACCCAAGTCCTGACTGAGTTCAAGCCCCAGAACTGACAAGTGGGGGGGGCGGTGTTTACTACTTCAATATTATGAGATGCTTTAATATCAAGGTCCTAAAGTTGAGCTGGAGTGCTGTCATGAGACTCTAGGGTATTCTTTCCTCTCTGAGGCACTGATAATCTTTTGACTGTCACTTTTAAAGCAATGGTAATCCTAGAATTTGGGAGACCAAGTCAGGGCCTGTACTACATATTAAGGCCCTGTCTTAAAAAGCTGAGACAAAGCAATCATATTGTTCCTTAATTCCTCTTCCCTCTCTGGCTCTTTCTCAAGATTTCTTACACCTTTTCCCCTCTTCCTACTCCTTTCTAGTCTGACCCTCTGCCAACGCAGTCCATACCCCTTTCTGGTTTCCCTTTTATCGAACTTGTCCCTTCATGAGGCTCTCCTGTCTCCCATCCATTCTCCCCCACCCTTACATTCCTTTTGTAGCCTCCTTGATGTGGCTGTTACATGTTCAATTTTCTCAAAGCGCAAGTGCTCGATGCCTCTTTTTTTCCATGATTTTCCTGAACTTTACTAAATATGTTCATCTATTTGTGCATCAACGATTCTCATTTCTATTTCCTCCTCAGACCTCTCATGGGAGCCACCCGTTGCGCACTCCCTGTTGCTGCTAGGCGATCTCACGAACTACAGCCAGAGTAATTTTTTTTTCTTAATGCCAGTCCCATCAAGCCATGTGGATCCTTTAAAACCTTTCAATCATTTAGAATTGCTCGCCGAGAAAGATCATCATATGACCACCTCTGCAGCCCCACCTCTCCTCTGGCTCCCTTGGTTTCACCATTTCCTGAATCACTAACTGATTTGCCCTTGCTTTAGTGTGTCAGGCTTCATTTCAGCCACAAGGACTAAACACAGCTGCTCTGCTGGTTTGAACTTCCAGCACTCCCCCCACCCCCACGTCTTCTTCAGATTGCCTAGATAATCCCTAGTGAGCAGATGCCAGGACCCATCCCCACAGAAGCCTTCCCTGACCCACGGAGTCCGAATCACATGGCTCATTTCCCACTTTCTCTTCGTGGAAATCATCATTTGTATCTGCGCAATGTATGGTGGAGTGATTCAGTTAAAGTCTGTGTGCCCATTACTCTTTGATCAGTTGAGGACACAGGCTCATTTATCATCTTTCTAATTTATCCTTAAAGCATACTTCAATGCCTGGCACCTAATAAGCAGTTGGTCAAAGGTTGCCTGTAAAAAAGCTCATTCAGTAAAAAGGCACAGGTCTGTAATTCCACGTCATTGGTTTGAGGCCAGCCTTGGCTACATAATGACAGTTTGTTGCTAAAGAAAAGAAGAAAAATGTATTGGAATATAGTGTAGATATACATTGGGATGTTAATACAGTGTAAATTGTACATGGAGAGGAGAAAAGAGAGGGCAGAGGAGAGGAGGGGTGGGAGAGGAAGGAGGGAAAGGAAGAGGAGGAGTGAAGAAGGGAGAGGAGGAGAGGGAAGGGAGAGAAGGGGAAGACAGAGGAGGGGAGGGAATGGAAAGGAAGGGGAGAGGAACAAGATTGTTGGCTGTATAATCAAAGAAAATGAAGTAATGAAGGTCATAATCACTTGTCCAAGGTCAAGACAGCAGATCTGAAGCCATAAGCATTCTATTTCTAGTCCGCATTATCAGCCTCCTCTTTAAGGAGCTTGTCCTGAATTTTGTTCTGAATCACTGGAACCAAAGAAACCATACAGCTCATCAAATCCCATTTCTCAACCCTACCATTTTCTGCAGATGACATTCATTCAGCATGGGGATGTGGTAAGCATAATTCTTTTTTTTTTCCATGAAGCCCATGCTATCGTATGGCTCCCTTGTGAATGGGACATTATGGTAAACTGTGCCACTGTCTCAAACTTGGAAAGCTTCTAGATATTCTCAGAAGAAATACAACATGTAAGTTTTTTATAAAAAAGCAATTTTTTCTCTCTTGCAATAGAATTACCTGTTCAAAAAATAATACTGTTATTTTGAAAACTGATATCTCTAGAAGAACATTCTATTAGGTGAGCTAATCATCCTCAGAATCCCAGCTGCTCTGTACGAAATTGTCTTAAATGTAAAAAAAGGAAAAAGACATTTTGTTGTATGGAAATGACTTGTGGGTTTTATTTAAGCACACGCACACACACACACAATGCTCAGTGGTTCAGAAATGGCTGCTGCACTTACAAGATACTTAGGTTACCCCTGTAGAAGCTTGAGCACCAGACACAAGGGTCTTTGTGCCATGTATGAAAATGGAATCATTATTTCTGAACTCTCTCTGCTCACGTCAGTGACTCCCACCTGCATGGCCCCTGGTATAAGTACCTGTCAACCCTGCAGACTGTTGGCAGGCTGACCTACAAGGGCCAGCCAAAATCAAGCTCCTGGTAAGCCTTTTTGTTTGTCCTTTAGATTTCAGTTTCCCTTTTGGCCAGGGGATGGAAGACTGAAGACTGGGGTGGAATTGTCTGTCTGTCTGTCTGCCTGGTTCAGGTGTGTGTGTGTGTGTGTGTGTGTGTGTGTGTGTGTGTGTAAAAGACCTTTCTCACATTAGGATTTCTGAAGTCATGTTTTTCTCCTACTTTCTTATTTTCTCTTTTAAAAGACTATGAAGACTGTTACTGGAAGGTTTTGGTGTTTCTGATTTTGTTTTAAAATTTTCACTTTCTCTGGAGATAATAAAGTGTGCGTTCTCCACAGATAAAAAGACATACTCAACTTTTCTAGATCATATTCAGAATTCCTTTGCTCATCACTGTATAATTTTCTTATCATCTTCATAAAAAAGGAACACCTCAAGCTAACTGATTAGATGCGGAGAACCTCAATGAATCTGGAAAGAAGATGGTTGTAAAATGTAGGTGACCTGATATACTATTTTCCTTTCTTGTCTAACTTTTCTCTCTTTCTTTTCTCTGATGGCATCTCTTAATAACCATTGCCAGTCCTCTCATCTCTCCTTTTATCCAACTCTATTGTATCATGGCCAATGCACACCTCCTGCTGCTATGTGCTGCCCTGGTGTTTACGAGCCATGTGCATGGAGCCACACTGAGAAATGAAGACAAATGGAAGCCACTCAGCAACCCCAGGAACAGAGAGCTGGTAAGAACACAGCTGGGGCATGAGGGCTGCCGGGGGAACTGGAATTGCAGATTCTTTATTCTAGAGCACAGTGGAAAGGAGATAATACGGGGGTGGAGAAGATTCTCAATACAACAGGACTAGGGATTTGGCAGTTGGGGGACTAGTGTTCTGTTACTTTTCTGGCTGTTATACATTTATTTCTGTAAGGAGAAATAAATTTTTGTTTAGAAATAATCATATGTATAGAGCACATTATGTTTGTAAATGATGATAGATAAATAGATGATAGGTGTAGATGACAGATAGATAATAGAGATAGATAAATGATAGATAAATAGATAGAATTTTATAGTATTTGTTTCTAATACTTTACAGAATCAGTAATATTGATTAGGGGATATAGCTCAATGGTAAAACACTTGCCTAATATGCGTGAAGCCTTGGGTTTGATCTCTACTGTGAGATATAGGAGGAGAGACAGAGAGGCAGAGACAGAAATGAAATGGAGAGAGAATGAAACTAACAAGGAATTGCTATTTGTTCAAACAGAAGATCAAATATATGATCATGCAACCCGTGTTTACAAATCATAATTGCAAAAAATTGAAAGTTGATTCTGCATCATTACTAAGCTTATTTTCAACATAGCTTCCTAAAAATAGAGAAAATAAGTCAGTTAAAATCTTCTTTCAAAAGTATGACAAGTTCAATAAGTATACAAATGCACATATTACTATAAGATTAAAACAAACTGAGCTATGCTCTGTGCACAGCTTCTTCATGTTTATGTTCTAACAAGAATCTGTAGCTCAAGGGGCAGGGCGGTAGCCTTGAGCTGAAGAGCTCAGGGACAACGCCCAGACCCAGAGTTCAAGTTCCAGGACTGATAACAAAAAAAGGATAGAAAAGAAACCACTGAAGCAGTCAGGGCTGGGACATGGCCTTCATCAAAGGAGACCCCAACTGGTCACCAAGGCAGTCAGCTACACCTCTCACTTGAGCACTCAGGGATGCTTTATGTTGAACTTTGCTCAGTGTTGTTAAATAATGGATATTTGCTCTTGATTTTCACCAAGAGTGGTGGATCATCTGTCCTTTTGAGGGTTTAAATATCGAAAGAAGAGGATGAGGACGGGGTGGGGGAGGAGAAAGAGCCATACCTTGTACTTCCTTCTTTCTTTTCTCCTTCCTTCCTTCCTTCCTTCCTTCCTTCCTTCCTTCCTTCCTTCCTTCCTTCCTTCCTCCCTTCCTCCCTCCCTCCCTCCCTCCCTTCCTCCCTTTCTTTCCTTCTTTCTTCCTTTCTTTCCCTCCCTCCCTCCTTCCCTCCCTTCCCTCCTTCCTTTCTTTTTTCCTTTAATGTTTCAATTGTCAGCTCCTTAGATTAACCTTAAGGTCAATTCTACAAAGAAAAATGAGGGGAAAGACCTTCAATTTTGAGGTTTCGTTTTCTACATGATGTTCACCATTTTCTTTCTTTCTTTAGTTTTTCAGAAGCCTTCAGGCATATTTTAAGGGCAGAGGTCTTGATCTAGGGAAGTTTCCAAATATTTTCTCCATGAGTGAGAATCCCAGGCCCCTGTCCTTCCAGTCAGAGCGTATTGCTGCTGCCTTTGCAGATTATGAAGAGCAGAAAAACTCCTTCCCTAATCACCTTGAAGGCTGAAAGTTTCCTCTGAGATCAGGTAAAAGCTGCCACTTCAATCCCAGGATCTGTTTAAACATACATCTGTGAAGTAGTTGGATATTCCATAAGTACTGAATATGAAAATATTTCTTTGGGAAAGATGTTATTTCATTATAGAAATGAAGGTTTACTTTTCATTATATGCACTGATGTCAAATATCTGGCTTTGGGTCAGCTATTTTATAGTCTGTGCACGTCTCTTCTGATTTCTACTTCATATGAGGTATCAGACACTTTTGTGTGAGCAGAGATGTGGAAATAGATAAGAACAGGACACTGAGAAGGTATCTAGTATGCAGTAAGGTATTATGGGAGGTATTCCATTTGGAAAGTAGCAGGGCTTCTGATTTGGGGTAGTTTTCATGATTATCTATGATTTCTATGAAATCAGATTTGGTGGTCTTAGCTTTCAGGTAGTTTTCTTTTCCTGTTTCATTCAACCAGTGGCTTTTTCCCCTTGCAGGTGTCTGACCATTTTAAACTGTAGCAGAAGCTTCTCAGAAGAAAAAAATTCAACCCTGGTTAAGGCTAAACGTGTGCGTGTATGCGTGTGTGTTTGTCAATTTGTAACGATTTGTTCTACATTTTGATATTGCTAAATTGCTGAAACTTTAAGATATATATGTATGCATATGCTTTGGAGAGGTTTGTCTGCTTTTGAAGGCTTTTTCATTCTATAACCCTCACATCTATGAATGTATGCTGGTTGTATTTATAGGAGTTACAAGAGCACCACAAAGTGAAAAGATGACAATATTCCAAATCAGATGTTTTCCCTAAAATCGTTTTTTAAACTTGAGTTCTGTGCTGGGCATGATGGCATACACCTGAAATCTCACCTAATTCCAAGGCAGAGAATGGACGGTTGAGACCACCAATACCACCCTGAAAAAACAACTGAAAGTGAAAGAACTGGAACATAGCTAAAGTAGTAGAGTAAATGTAAGGCCTTGAATTCAATCCCCAGTGCTGCCAATATAGACTTATCTTCTATATCTATTACTTTTTATCAATCATTTTTATTTGAAAAGGACTTCACTTATATTGCTAATATACTATACACTATTATATAGTAGGGGTTTGGGTTTAAAATGCATCTTTCCCCTAAAAAGAGTATACATTCTCACTTTTTAATATATTCTATTGAAATACTTCATTGTGTTTGTTTCATACAAATGAGGGTGGCAAACGGGGTTGAAACAAAGCACAGAATAGAATTGTGCCAAGGAGCTGCCAAAGTCTCTTGGGAGATGCTCTTATTCTACTCTGCTTACTGGTGGACACTGTCTATGCTTACCCATCCCAGCCACACCACAGCCCTGTTCTTAAACACAACCTTCTCAAGAGTAAAAGGAAAGTGAAGACTTGCTGCTTTTCCAGCCACAACTCCTGATGACTTATTCTGAGTTCCAGGCGTATTTGACATAGCTACTTTCCTGCAACATGGATGTATTGATCATTTTCTCTGATTCAAGCAAAGGGAAAAGGACACTGAACACAGTACCCGTGTCCTAACATGACTAACCTGGGTTTCAAAGTAGTGGACTGTGGCATTTTGGTGGATTGTTGATATTGAATCTCATGAATAAACAACTTGTGCAAGAACAAATTTTGTGCCTGGTGTAGTAAATTCTGTGATAGTGAGTTTTTGTGTATGCGTGTGTATTTCCTGGAGGTTGTGAGGTGTTTGTAAGTAGAGACCTTAGGTAATTCACCTTTATTTCCCTAGCACTGAGTGCAATGCGTAGCGTGCAGTGAGTGTTAAATAAACACTTGGCAATGGGAAGGAGACACGTGTTAGTCTGCCATCCCTCACATGATATCAGAAGTTTCTTTTAGTGGATAATGTTTTTATCACTTAAAATATGAGTAATTATTGGCAACTATAAAATCATAGCTTATTCAATTAATGTCAGAGTCATAGAGTGTCTTCTAATTGCAGAGTTCCAATCAAGACCAGCAACTGGTTTTCCCTGTTTAACCACCACTCCTTTTCTGGTGTCAAGATTTTCACAAGCAGAATGCTCATCAGATCAGGGCCTTGAAACAAAGAGGCATGTAATGAGATGCTGTGAGCTTGCAGAATCTCAGGACAGAGCCATGCACCTGCATATTCACCCTGCTTGGTCACTGTGAATG